>NC_090837.1:96911269-97511269 GCF_028021215.1 Eschrichtius robustus
AAAAAACGAATAAGAAATAGAGGAAAATTTCAGTATATTAAAAGCACTTCTTTGAAAATTAAGTATAATGAGGTGTACAATAAACAAGGTCAAACAAGTTAATTTGAAAAGATGAAATGAGGTGAAAAGGAATTAAAGGAGATTGCTGGAACAGATTTATTCACTTACTGTATGATGATGTCATTAACAAATGCTACAGCCACATTATGGGCAATTGACATTACCAGCAGCCTAAATGGTCTTTGGACAGAAGAGATTTCCTATTGCTCTCCTCAATGGGCTTATTAATTGTATTTCTGAGCACCTTGGAACAAGCCAGGAGGATTTCCATGAAGAATTTGAAGCCATATTGCCTTTGAAGCCTGGCCTTTCAGGAAGAGGTGACTTCGGAGTCTTGCTTTTGATTCCATTGGACTGGGTGTTAGAATGAGACTATTTTAGAAAATGTGAAAGGGCTAAATTTGACATTTGATTCACCCTATCCTGGGAT
This sequence comes from Eschrichtius robustus, assembly GCF_028021215.1. Classification (NCBI taxonomy): domain Eukaryota; kingdom Metazoa; phylum Chordata; class Mammalia; order Artiodactyla; family Eschrichtiidae; genus Eschrichtius; species Eschrichtius robustus. The sequence goes on from NC_090837.1 coordinate 96,911,760, forward strand.
TTTAAACTGTGATGTAAATGAGTTTGAAACCGGTCTTTCTTCCATTTTCTCTTTTCAAAATGTAATACAGTTAAATGACAGAGATTAATTACTAAAGTAATTACTGTTGGAAAGCAAAGGGACAGTTGTATGAGACAGTCTTTCTTGTGATGACTAAGTATTTCTTGACAATTTTGCTTAATTCTAACCAAGATTATTCTGTGGGGCAATATCTGCCCTCACAAGGGCACACGCGCCTTGAGGCGGTCCACTCGGGGAAATATTAGAAAGAGATACTAGACGGATTGTAGCAGTCTTCACCCCCGGGGGTCTCCCCAAGGACCTTTTCCCATGGGCATGGGAATAAGCCCCTCCCTTTGGTCACCTACCCTGCTTTCTGCTTCGTTTGCTGGTGGAGGCTGAGCCTGGTCTGACTTATGACCCTGCATGGAAATGAGCACATAGAGTGTAACATGAGGTCTTCCTATTTCTGCCCCCCTCCCCTTAAAACATGCTTGATGTATCTAAGTGCAAAAGGACATCACTGCAGAGGACACCGAAATGGAGCCCTGGATCCCTGTGACTTGGCTCTGTAAGATATACCAGCGAGGGACACATGAGCCACATAATAAAACTCTGCAATTCTAAATACTTGTACATTTCCCCATGAATTAATGTTGGACCATCATAAAAAAAAAATGAATGGATGATCTTGAGGAAAAGGCTCACAGATTATTGACTAAAATAATTGGCTTTCAGATCCCAAGTATCCCTGAGCCACCCTTGACTCCACGTCCTCATTGCCGTCTTCGTTGTGGCCGCTTCCCGGGACAGGATTACGAAGTGCTGTTAACGTTAGCCTCAGCCCCGCATCCTGATGACAGAGCGGGCATCCTGGAAGTGGGCCACATGAACGCTGCAGCCCGTCGCAGGCCACCGTGACAGAGACAGTGGGGCTCCGTCAGGCAGTCCCCACCGGGGCCCCGCAGGTCAGGCCACCTCCTGGCAGAGGTGGTGGGCAGCGGGGAGAGGAAAGGAGAGCAGAGCATCTTGGACAAAGAGATGAGCTGAGCCTGAGCGTGAAAACAGAGACTCACAGACTTCCAACACAAACTTACAGTCACCAAAGGGGAGAGCTGGGGGGAGGGACAAATCAGGAGTTTGGGATTAACACACACACACTACTACATATAAAATAGATAACCAGCAAGGACCTACTGTATAGTGCAGAGAACTCTACTCAATATTCTGTAATAACCTACATGGGAAAAGAATCCAAAAAAGAATGGATGCATGTATATGTATAACTAAACCACTCTGCTGTACACCTGAAACAAACACAACATTGTAAATCAACTAGACTCTAATATAAAATAAAAAATTAAGTTAAAAAACAAAAACCAAAAAAAGGAGCAAAACTGAAGATCCTCACAATGGCTTTTGAGTGGCCACAGTGTCCTCACTTGGACGATGCTGTACCATGAGATCAACTTAAAGATGGAAGCATCTCATCACTGCTGATGGCATAAAACAGGGAGCCGATGAGGAGGAGGATGGAAAAGGGGGAAAGGAGAACTGGGGGGACAGAGTTAGAGGGAGGAGGGGGAGGCGGAGAAGATGGAGGGAAAGTGCCGGGAGGAGCAAGAGGACGGTGTCAGGCTCCGCCGCCCCTTCCAGGTGTCTTGCAGGCATGATTTCATCCGTGAACCATAATCAACTTCCTTAATGAAATACGTAATTAACATATTATAATTGTGGTAAAGATGATTTTGACAGAAATCATTTTCCATATCTAATACTATGCTAATTTAATCTGTTCCTTACTCCCCGACATGACCTTTAGTGATTAAGTTTCATGGCAGAATTGTGTTTTTTTTTGGTTTTTTTTTTTTTTTTGATGGATTGATTTATCCACAGTGGTTGAGACCCTTCTCTTGCCATGGCTGTCATTTTCTCTCCCTTGAAAAATCTCTCACTGCCACGCGTACACACACAGGCATATACATGCACAGAGAAAAGTGTACATGGAACAAAAGAAAGAAGAGAGGTCTTTCTTCCTATGACTTTTAGAAAACTAATCATCAACCAATAGATACTGGAAGGTAATGGTTAGACAAGCCCAAATGAAAATGTTATATTTCTCCTAAAAACCTGGGTTCCGGAGCTTCTATTTTGAGTCATATGGGTGTGGCAAATGTGATTAGTATAATTAAAACAAAGCAAATCCATCAAACTATTTGATCATCCAAGGTATGAATAAAGAGGTAGAAATACAAATAATGTATGAATATTTGACCAGATTTTCTATCTTATACTACACTTAGTTTTGTACCCTTTCAACCTAGTTATGTTCTCTCCAAACAGCCTTACTGAATCATTTTCTAATGATATAGTATATGCATATAATTAAGTAGAAGTGGCTGAACTTTCTTCTTCCCTTATTGTTGACAGCATGAAATAGATTTGGACCTTAAAGGGATACAAAGTGTTTCATGATGATTTGAAACATGTGGACAGCCAGACACCAATGGTACATTAGGCAAATATTTTCCTTCAACTTATAGTTAGAGAGATGCTGTGCAACATAGCCCAGAACACATATATAAGAATTTCATTTCATTTTTTAATGTATAGGATACATTCAATCTATTCTGTTTTATTCTATCCCATCCCATCCCATCCCATCCCATCCCATCCCATCCCATCCCATCCCATCCCATCCCATCCCATCCCATCCCATCCCATCCCATCCCATCCCATCCTATTCTATTCTATTCTATTCTATTCTATTCTATTCTATTCTATTCTATTCTATTCTATTCTATTCTATTCTATTCTATTCTATTCTATTCTATTCTATTGCTATTCAAACCTAATCCATCCTAATCTATTGTATACTATCCTATTTCCATCCTATACCATTAAAAAATGCTGGTCAAGGGCAAATAAGTCGATTTCACGATTTTAATGAGTCTAGACTGTAATCAAATGTTACTGGGTGAAGCAGTCACGTTCCATCATTACGTTCTCTAGGCTTTTATGTATGATTCCATATCATACGCCTCTGTTCTAGCCAATTCCTCCAATGATGACAGAAGGCTGTGTGTAAGTAATTTTGTCAGATTTAGGAGGTTACACTTAGAATGGGTAGATTAGGAGCTTTTAATTCTGGTTCAACCTTCTCAGTACTTACCTACGGAAGTTGTCAAGTCATTCATGTTATTGTCTGCCTTATTTTCCTTATGTGTCAAATGCACTCAAAATTATAAACTGTATATGTCATAATTTGGAGTCATAACTAAAAAAATTATTGTGAAAAGAATAAATTGGATATGTTCAACATCGAAAAGAAGAAATTTTGAAATACTAAAAATTGATAGTAACTGCCTAACTTGTTTCATCTACGTCATAATTCAGAGGAGTTAAAAGAAATAATTGATTGAGATAATTGTATTAGATGTTCGTTGTATTGGCTTTTATCTATAGGAATTATACATGAGCAGCATTTGGTGCCTGAGCGGATTGATCTACATATCATTAAGATGAGCAGAAGTTCACTCTGCCATTTCTAGCTCTTTATGTAAACATCATGAAAATAGCAAACTGTATACCTTGTAATTCCAGATGAGAGGTAGTATCTGCAAGTATATTAAAAAGCACATCAAGAACTACAGCCGGAATTTTATCTTGTGACTCACTTCCTGATAAATTGGTCATGTTCAGCAGTTCTGAGAACTTGAATACTCTGACTTCCATATAAAGAGAAGGATTATTTCCTTTCTTCTGCTAACTTTGGGCTCAGCTTCTTCTTCTTCAGAGTTGTAGGTTGTTTCTTTGGGATCTTTCTTGCTTCTTAATGTAGGTGTTTATTGCTATGAACTGCTTTCTTAGAACTGCTTTCGCTGCATTCCTAAATTCGACATTTTGACTTTTGTGGGATTACGCCTGTGTCTGCATAGCTGAGTGATCAGCCAATGATTTGGGCAGAGGTTGTGCTCAAATGCCCTGCATCTCACCCTTGCCAATCAATCTGTGTGTGAGTTGGGGAGCACACCCCGAGTTCAGCCACTTCTCCAATAAGTCTCAGCTTTTACTTTCTTCTCAGACCTCTCCAGTCTCCCTTGCACGTGAGCATTGTTTCTAGCCAGCCAGAGATGTGCAAGGTGCTTATCTCTCTCCCTCTATGGCCTTCTCATTTCTAAGATCTCCCCATCTAATTTCTGCTGGTCTGATCCTTGTCCTAACCGAGACTGCAACCTGGGCTAGAAAAGCTGTAGGTTTTTCCCGCTCATTTCTTAATAAGTTTGTTGCATTTAATGACTATGCCATCTTGAGTTTTCAGCCTCCATTCCAAGTTGACTGTCCTCTTCTCCGTGGCAGCAGGGTGTTTTTCAGGGCCATTCCTGCCCTGGTAAATCTACTAGGTCATGAACTGGGTGGGGGTGAAGGGATGGAACCAGTTCCAAGTGAGAGGGCCAGATATTCCTACAGTTTTTACCCAATTTTAGTAGTTTTTCACGATAAATACTTCTCAATTTGTTGTTTAAATTTGGTCAGTCTTTAGAGCCCTGAAATCCTTGTTTTATATGCGTTCATATTATTTATGTGGGAGATGATTTGCTTCTTCACACTGCCATTGTCTGAATTCCTTCTGTCAAAACCTGATTTAAAGAAGATTTTTATTATGTCAAAGAGAAGGGTGGGGATGACTTGTCCTTACCCGGTTCTCCTAAATTTCCTTTCTCAGGATTCTCTCCCAGGTCACACACTTGCAAAACAGCTTAAATGTTTGTCTCGTGTGTCAGCAAACATCATGGTGTCCTAACACCTTCCTAGCATCCTAGGAACTCATTTTTTCACTGGGAAAAATCATTTTTCACTTTCCATCAGCATGCCTGGGAAGACTGAAACTGTTTTTCGCTCAGCCGACCCATTACACAGAAGATAAAATGGGCCAATATTTTTTTCCTTCTTATAAGTGTAGAGAAACCATAAAGTCTGTCATCTTAAGAGACTGTATCACTTACTATGTGACATAAAGGTTTTCTTTTCTTTTCCTATGGTTTTTTTTTTAAAATTCAGTTGAAATAAAAGTGCTTTATAGACTCTAACATCGTAACACTTTTTTGATAATGGTCTGGCATGAAAGAAAGAGCTGAGGGTAGGGAATCGTTGTGGCCTAAAACATGATAAAATGTTACTATAGGGAAACCAACAGTTAAATTAGTTCTCAATAAGTATAATTCATCTGCTTAAAATTAAAAGCAACTTAACTTTTAGAGCTTTCCATAGTAGACTTTTCAGGTGAATAAATTAACAAATGAGAAAAAATGCTTTGTATCTTTACTTTGTGTTCAAATGTATGGTAAACATAACTCTAGATAACACACCAGAAAGAGAAGCGCTCAGAGAAATTGGGACTGGACATTACAGGATCTCTTTTTCCTTTCCTGGAATGTCAAAATGAGACAGGACTAACTGATCTTTTCCAAATTTATAAAACTAATAGTCCAAGTCAAAGAAAAGAGGGAAAGCAATGGCTAAGCGAATTCTTGATCTTACACAAATCTATTTGTGTTTTCCTTGGAGCTTCAGGGCTGTCTGAGTCTAAAGTATGTTCATCAACAACTCCTCACTCTCTTAAATGTAAGTTTACTTGTACTAGGATAATAATTAGAAATATTGATAAGATTTCCTTTTTTAATTATTTTTTATAAAAGGTCCATTTCTTTTATTCTGATCCTCTCCTTCATTAAAACTGAGCTATATTATCTCATGAGGCTGAGTTATATTTTCTTTGAAGGGAGATCATAAAAAGATCCACTGGAACTAAGATTCAGATTCTAGGGTTTCAGGTCGTAAATCAGGGCTCGAAATCCATGGCTTTCTGTTGCAAGAGCAGAAACTTGAGAGAGATAAGACTTTTGTTTCTTCATCTTCTTCTTCTTTCCTTCAACAGCTTTTCTTGAAATTTCAGGGGGAAAGCACATATACAGTAGCTATCGCTGGGTGATCTAAAAGTCACATGAAGAGAACTTTCTCTGTACTATGGAGGAGATGCAGAGAGTGAGACATCCAAGAAGAGACCTGAATGTTACCTGCCACTTCCAAGGATTAAAAACCACAGGAGGGGAAAAAGGGGTGGAGAAAGAATTGATATCTCACCTCTGGCCACTTCTTAACCTAAAAGCCAACACTAAGAGCATGGACCAGGCCAGTTTCAGTGTCTTTAAAGATGTAAATATCATCACTTCCTTCCACCCTGATGAAAACCACATTGCAAGAAAGGAAACATTAGCTACTTTACAAAGTCCTCCCAATGCAATCTGCTTTCTGGAGTCATCTCACCAGTAGGGTCCAATCTTCCTGAATTTGCATTTGCATAACTAAGAGGAGACCCACATGAGATTCTTCCTCAATATGAAGATTTATTTCAGAAGGATTGAGAATCTGAAATCTTGAGATGGCTTCAGTTGTCCACTTATAGTCATAAAAGACACTAGCATTTTCATTTTTGCATTGAGGCAGGCACACCGTTATACACCTAGAACTTGGGAACTTAAGGTTCTCAAGTCGTATTGCCTTATTCATGGTAGGTAGGAGAACATACAACTTCAGTCAGGCAAATATAACATTAACTCAGTGAGATCCTCCCTAGAATTGAGCAATATAAAGAATGAAAAACAACATATGAAAACCTAGTTAACATTTTCCAGAAAAAAAATACATGGGCTCCATATTCTTTAGAAAGAAAACATATCATGGAAATTGTGTTTATAAGTGCCAACTACTGTGACTTAATAGCAAGAGCCTGAAGTTTCTCTCTCTTTTCTAAATAGCTGATAGACGAGGCAAAGGAGATTTATCACTTTTTAATCAAGCTCACGTCAACTTGTGAGGTTTATTTCAGTACAAATCTGTTGACCAAAGTCCTTTTGGAAGAAACTGGCCCTTGGTGAAGCTTAAGTATTCATGGGAAATTTCACAATCAGCAAGGACTACTCCTCGGGCTTAGCGGCCACAATTCAACTAGGAAGGACGTCGTGCATTCTGGCGTTTCCTCTGTGCCTAGCATATTTATGGAAATGCGCTTAAGATCAATCTTTGTTATTTTAAAATCCAGAGCAGCAGGTCTCACTGCCCAGAGGGAAAAATAAATCTTTCGAGACTCCAGTTGAACCCCAAACCAATGGACACTGCACCCGCCACCTGACTGCGGTTCCAAATGTAGGATTCAGAAGGCCTCTGAACAAGACCAATGGTGTCATCAACTCTATGGAAATAAAATTAAAATGTGGACTCTGGTTCTTGTTATCAAGGTTCAATAGATTTCCTTTTAATAACAATCAAGACTTTTATTAAGTTTTGGAGATGAATCTCTGTGTGTCTCTGAGAAGTTGGAGGTATGAGGAACAAAGGAGAAACTCAAAGAATATGTATTAAGCCCAGAACACAGTTAAACTCACCCAGGTTTAAAATGACCCCCATTTGCTTTTCAAATGCTGCTTGCTATTTTAAAAGTTTACTCAGCTATGGTAAAGATCCAAAAAAACACCCATAGCCTTCATGAGCTTGAAACAGAGGTCAACAGCCTTGTGAATGGACATACGGGGAGATCATGGGAGAGGTCTGGGCTGGGTGTGAGGGTCTGAGAAGCCCGGGCAGCAGGCCTTGATAGCTGGAGCCTCAAAGGTTAATGCAGAGCCCACGGTGGCCTTGATGGGTCCCCTGGTCCCAACAGTCCTCACGATTCTAAGTTCCGCTAGGCTCCGCCAACCAAGTCCTGACTCTCCCTCCTCTTTGAATGGCCCCTGTGTTTTGCCTTTGATTCTTCCTTGTGGTTTTTCTGTGCCCATAACCGTTTTCCCCTGTCAATACCCCAAGCATTTTCAACGCCCCTCATGCTAGGAAGTCTTGTCCGTAACATACATGACACAGACTGCAAGCTTCATTACCACCTTGCATTCCCATGCAGCTTTGTTCCTTTCCTGCTGCACAGAGGTAGGGGTTCAAAGCTCCTAACAGGAACAGAGGATTGATGGGGAGGTGGGACCGGGCAAATGGTAAGGCTACAGGGGTCGACAGGAAGACGGTCCCAAGAAGATGCACCCAGCATCCCTTTTCCCCCCTCTTATGGGCTAAATGTGTCTCCCCCAAATCCCTGTGTTGAAACCTAACCCCCAAGGTATGGATGGAATTGAGAGGTGGGGCTTTGGGGGATGATTATGTCAGGAGGATGGAGGCCCCATGAAAGGGACTTACGTTCTTATAAAAGAGACCCCACAGAGCTCCATTGCCCCTTCCACCATGTGCGGACACAGTGAGGAAGCACCGTGTATGAACTGAGAAGAGGACTGGAATCCCCTCTCAGACCCGTAATCTGCTGCCCCTGGATCTTGGGCGCCCAGCCTCTGGAACTGTGAGAGAGAAAAGTCTGCTGTTGACGTCTCCCCGCGCCCCCAGTCTGTGGTAGTTTGTTACAGCAACCGGAACGTACTGAGGCTCTGCTGGCACCTATCACCATCTGAGACACGCTCCTTGTGCCCTGTGTTGGTGAACGTGACCCCAGGGAGAGAACTGGACACTGGCAATGCCTCTTCCTCCTCCCATCCCAGGTCCCCAAATCCAGTTAAGTGACGGTCTCATTTCTGTCGGTTCCTCTTCCCTTCTAACTTGCTAACTGAAGCTCTTTGGTGTCTATCTTTACCGCTTCTTGTTGGAGTATCTTGCAGCCTTCCCTCTCATGTCTGTCTCGGGTCCTCTGGTGTCTGCACCAGCCTCTGCGTTGTTGCCAGAAGCTTCTTTATAACCACAGACGTCAGTGTATCACTCTCCTCTGTAGAAACCCTTTCAAGACGTGCCTACAAGTCAAGGACAGTACACCAGTGGCTCTGTCATAGCACGGGGGACATTGAAGCACACTTACTTACTGTCACATCGAATGCCACCTTTCAGGGTCGAGGAGGGTGTCCTTTCTGTGTTTCGAGTGTCAAGGTGGGGACGTGGAAGGGACCCCCACATGTCGCTGGACCAGAGGAGGAGAGAGCTTTCAGGGGCTCCTGTGCATGTGGGTTATGGGGCAGAACACAGTTCCTATTCCTCAGAGGAGGGACATGAAGTGAGGGGTAAATGAAAGCATTTGAAATTGATGACTAAAGGCCATTGATCATCTTCACAACGGAAGTTACAGGCAAATGGTGATGTTGGAAGTTGGATTGGGAAGGTGAGGGGGGTGAAATGGGCAGTACAAACTGTCTCTAGAAGTGGGGAGGGAAGGTAAAGTGGGTGTGTAGCTCCAGGGTAAAGTAGGGTGAAGGGAGGATTCTAAAATGATTTTTATTAATAATTAAAAATAAAGAATTTAAACCTGCAGGCTATAGTAACCCTCCCTCTCACGCTCTTTGCAGAGCACCTGCGAGGCTCTGGGCTCTGAGGTCAGCCCATCACTGGGGAAGCTTGTTACGACCTCACAGAACCATGATATACCAACCAGGGTTTTACAGAAAAACCGCATAATTAAAAATGTCACTATTATTGCAGCACATTTTCTTTATAGAGGAGCAGGTGGAGGCTAGGACCTGGGGGCAAATAAATACCTCTTTGTTGTTGTAATATAAAACAGGGTTGTTTTTTAAAATTATTATTATGACTTAGGGCATTTCATTAAAATTGATCAGCCAGGTTTAATGCAAGATTGACTGCTGTGAATTTGTAAACTTACCTTAAAGAAAAACCAATTTGTGTCAAAAAAATCTGTAAACCAATCACTCAAGTAACTATTAGAACGTGAATTTCTGTACCATGTGAACTGTGAGGGGGGGAGTATTTACACGCTGTGTGTCTATGACTGGAGATATGTCAGCAGCGCTGGGGACACAGGTGTGTTGAGACAAGTGGCTAGATTTTTGCTCCTTTTCACTGAAAGATGACACCCATGTCTGTTTGCTCTATTCGACGAGGCCCTGATATGTGGAGAACACGTGCTGAGTGGTGTGTAATTTGAAGATAAACAGCATTCATTCACCTGCTAACTCTTCAAGTCCGTAGCAGAGGGTAATATCTGAAATGAAGACACTGTGGGGAGATTGTGACAGCAATTCTGTTTTCTTGGAAGATACAGTCTCTCTTTAACTCAATGTACATAGGGATGTAGCCAAGTGGTGGGCCTGAGTCGATCCCCTTGGCATATCCATTTGCTACCTGAACATTAAAAAAGAAAAGGGAATTGTCACTCTGCTGTGAATGGGTCAACCACAGCAGACATGCTTGGCTGTCACCCCACATTCAGTCCTGTCCACACGCCCACCTCGGTGGGCAGGTTTAAGCTCTTCCATGAGTTTCAGGGAAAGCACCTCCTATTCCAGCTGTTGGGGTAAATCTTGATTCATCTGCGCCAATCATGAACTCAGATTACCGTAGTCTTGGTTTAGAGATAGTCACATCATTCGAGTCTGGCTAGAGAAACTTCTCTCTAGTGGGGGTTTTGAGAAGGGTTTTCTTGCTCCTGAGTTAATGAAACAGGAAACGGTTGCTTTGTTCCTGGATGTTATCTTGTCCAGATGTGGCTCTAAGCCTCTCTGGCCATCATGGGCGAGACTGGGGACAAAGTCAGCCTGTTGAACAGCCTGGGGGAACCAGGAGATGAAATGAACCGGGCCCTTCCTTACTTCACCAAGATGCTGAAGCCACCAGCACTGGAGCCCCTTTAAGCTTCTTGTCACATGAGAAAACAAATCACTTGTTTAAGCCAATTCGAATCAGGATTTCCCTTCTTAAGGCTGAAGTATTCTTTTTTTTTAAATTTATTTTTTTAATTAATTATTTATTTATTTATCTATCCATCCATTTTTAGCTGTGTTGGGTCTTCGTCCCTGCGCGAGGGCCCTCTCCAGTTGCGGCAAGCGGGGGCCACTCCTCATCGTGGTGCGCGGGCCTGTCACTATCGCAGCCCCTCTTATTGCAGGGCACAGGCTCCAGACACGCAGGCTCAGCAGCTGTGGCTCACGGGCCCAGCCGCTCCGCGGCATGTGGGATCCTCCCAGACCAGGGCTCGAACCCGTGTCCCCTGCATTGGCAGGCAGACTCTCAACCATTGCGCCACCAGGGAAGCCCAAGGCTGAAGTATCCTAACTGACACATCATCTGCTGAGAATGATCACCAACAGGAACATAAATATTGCCACCCATTTGGGGCTGGTACTATTGAACGTTTAATGAAACTTACTAGGATGAAAAAATGCTGATTACTTGTATTGATGATGCCATTCTCTGAGGGAAACTTAGTGCCCTGGTTGATAGACAAATTTCCTAATGAGCTTGGGTTAGGAATAAAAAAATTATAATATGGAAAATTATAGTAAAACATATATGGCAGCATTGACTTGGAAGTAGCTTAAGTCTACAAATAAACTTGAATTAATTATTGTTAAGACTTAGGATAAGCTGAGTATGGTTCCAGGTGCTTTAAACCCAGGTAAGGCAAGATCAAGCAAATAGGAACACCAAGGCCCCATGGCAAGTAAAGGACAGAGCTGAAATTCACACCTAGGGAGTTGATTCTATAGTGTGTGCTTTTTGTCATTAAACTAAAGAGCCCTACAACATTGTAGGTCAAGGGTCAGTGGGCCAACTCGTGTGGTTCTTTGTCCAAAGGCCATGAAAATGGCACATGGTAACCCTTGTTCATGTCATGTCATTTGCTTAAGATTTAGGCATCCCTGTACGAAAAACACTGGAGTGCATCCAAACTAAGACAATCAAATGAATTTGAAAAGATTGGAATATTAAGGGTCACTTATATAAGAAAATAAGTTAAGAAAATATAAGAGATTAAATTTCTTTAGACTAGAAGAGACACATTCTGAGGTTTCAAAAATTTGAAGTTTTGTTGCCAGAAAAATGGCGATCAATGTTCTTTATAATAAGATTAAATCCATTTTTTTGAGCTCTTGTAACATGCCAGGCACATACTGTTTATATTCATTTTTGTTCCCCAGGAGTCACAGTGGCTTTACCCCTGCTCATTTTTTTTTCACTTCTGTTCCATTTCTGGTCACAGTGTTATTTACCTCATTTTTATACTAGTTATGACATCTTTATTTTAATGTTAACATACATACATGTATTGTTTAAACATAAGAAGGGTGAATTATGCCAAAATTAACTGTGTCATATTAACGGAAATTGATGGATTATTGTTATAAGTAAAAATACTTTTTATTGATGATGAAACTGTTACATGTTCATTGTAGAAAAACTGGAAAATAGAAAAAAGCAAAATAAGTAAAAACTTAAAATTTTGTTGAAGTCCAAAGATAATCACTGTTGATACTTTATACTGACACAAAAATACATGCATGTGTATTTAAGTATTACAAAGATGGACTAGTTCTGTACACGGTATTTTGTAATCTGCTTTTTTACTTAACTAAATCTTCAAAAACTTTTCTATTTCAGTAAACAGTTATTTACAATATAAGTTGTACTTCTTGCTAGCAAGGTATACATCATTTATTTTATTCAATCCTCTAATAGTGGGCATTTGCTTGTTAGTTATTTTCAGTTTTACTGAAAATTTGAGTACAAATTTCTGGTGATTAAATCTTTGGTACATTCTTAATTAACTCCTGGGTACAGATTACTCAAAGGGGAATTGCAAGGTCAGATCGAATGCATGTTTTTAAAATTTTTGATAATTACATGCTTGTGGACATCAGTGTTTCTTCCTTTTGAATTGTCAGTTGATAAATTTGTCCCTTTTTAAAATTGAAGAATTTGTATTTTATATTAATTTATAATATGTCTTTACATGTTACAACTAATAATCCTTTGTCCTACATTACAAATAGTTTACCCATTTTGTCTCTTGATATTTAATTTTGTTAACTGTGCCTTTTGGCAGAGTAAAATCTGTTGGACATTTCCTTAATAATTTCATTCTTTTCTTTTTGCTTAAAAAGAGCTCCTCAATTCCAGGTGTCTATATATAAATGGATATTTTCAGTCTTTTTATGGTTTGATTTCCTTGTTACTTTCTGATTATTTTTATATTATTGCTATTGTTTATTGATTTTAATAGCTTTTGCTGATTTCAGCTGACTCTTGGTTTTCTCAGACTGTCATCAGGAATTAATAATTCTGGATTCTTTGAAAATTTTGTATCTTTTTTCCTTTCTCATGTCTTATCACATTGGTTAGAAAATCAAACACTCAATATAAAATAATAGAAATACAAGCAGACAGTGTTATTAACTTTAATGGAATTCTTATAATGTTACCTCCTGAAATATTATATTGCTTATTGGTTTGAAATGGCCACTTTTTCGTATTAAAGAAGCATCAGTCTATCCCAAGTTTACCATGCATGGATGTTAGATTACCGTGCATGGATGTTAGATTTTATCCAGCAGTTTTTGCCATTTATCATGATAAACTATAGGTTTTCTCCTTTTATCTATTGATGTTTTATATCTTGTGGATCAATTTTCTGATTTTAAAACAGTCAGATTTCTAGCTTAGATGTTATTTTTTCATACTCTATTATGGTTTTTTCCTTATTTCCTCATATTTTGTCTTTCCCACATGTTCCTCTGTTTTGGAACATTTTATATGTCAACTTTAGAATTTATTCATTGGAAGTGTGAAAGAAATTGCTAATATAATCATTGGAGGTTTATGTTTTTATTGGAAAATATTTTCTCTCTGTGAAAACTCTGGGGGTTTCTTCTACAGTTATGGACCAGATTTAAGCCTACTACATCTTTTTAGTCTCGTTTGCTAATTAATGTTTAACTGATATATTTAATTAACACGGAATTATATATATATATTATTCGCTTATGTCATTAATCTCACCTATATCTGCTTTTATGTCTTCTTAATTTTATGTGAATTGTGAAGCTCTTTATTTCTTGATTATACATGCAAGAAGTTGATTTTGTTAATATTTTAAAAGACTTGAATTTTTTATTAATTAGGCTATTTGATTCTAAATTATTTTATATTCGATCTATAATTCATTCTTTATGACGTCAGGTTTATTGTGTTTTCCTTTACCTAACTTCTTAATTTGACCTCTTAGTTGATCTATGTGTATGTAACTTTGTTCAAAAATGAAAGTGTTTAATACTTTGAATTAGCATATGGGTATAGTGTTGTCCACATTCAGACGTGCATCATCCTTATTAATTCCTGCACAGTCCATAATTGTGGGTTGATTTCTTCTTTGCTCAGTTGTGTGGGAGACTAGTCTTGCTCTGCTCCAAGTCTAAGAGATTGATTTTATTGTGGTTGTCTAAAGGTATGTTATTTATTTCTAGCGTGTGTGTGTGATGAGATAATGTCATGTATATAATTTCTACTTCTGGGGAATTTATTAAATTTTTGTGACACAATGTATGATAAATATTTGTACATATTTAAGACTGTATATATTTAATGTAATCTTAAATATGTATACATATTTAAGACTACATTTAAGATTGTATGTAGACTGCGATAAATAATGATTTTTTGGTTCAACGATATTGGTTATATTAGTTTGTTCTTCTATGTAATTGAATAATGATTATTCATTTTCCCTCCCTCCCTCCATCTCTTCCTTTCTTCCTTCCCTCTACAGATAATTGAGTCCCCATTTTTGTGATCCTTCTCTATGTCTCATGAGGTTGCTATGTCTACTTTTTGAGCTCATCTTTCTCTTTGTTCCATGACAATATAAGTGAATCAATGAGCACATCCTGCCCTTTATGTTCCCTTCTTGACCTTGCCATCATGTTGGTGCTGGAATTCCACATGCTGCGAATTCCATATCCAGCAATAGAATAGAGTCCAAATTCCCTGCACCCTTCCAGTCCCCTAGCCATCATCCCCCTGAAGTGGAAGACAGTGCCTTCTGCCGTTGCCTGGTGATGCTGCTGAGATTCAGAAGGAAGAGTTGTACGCCATCTGCCTTCTGTCTTCCTTTCTTCATCCATCCCAGCTCCACTGGTACTCCATCTACCAAACTTCCTCCTCTGTTAAGGTAGGTAGATGGCACCTTCTCTAATTTCAGAGGGAATATTGGTCATTTTGGTAGAGCTATGACAGTAGATTAAACACCTGTGCTTATCTTACCAGAAAATTCATTGTTAAAGTTCTTGGAAGAAATAGCCCATGCTCACTGCCTGTCCTCAGTCCAACATAATTTTTTTTTCATATGATTTTGCTAAAACTCTTCTCCGTAATGACATGCCCACCATGTTAGCTGTGTTTAAGCCAGGATTCAAAATATATAAGTCATATCCAGTTATCAACCACATTTCTTGAAGACCAAACACAAGACATACTTACACCCTTGTTCAGAGTTAACACCTAAATTCCACATCTACTGCAGGAGCCCAGTAACAGTGAACTGGCCATCTACTTAACTTTGAGATTCTTTTCATCCTTGGAATTTGAGGAGTAGGCTATAGTAGATCTTGATGTGTTCTTTCTATATACGACACCAAAATAGTTGATTTTACAAATATGGCATAAACCAGGCCTGTCTTAATAGCAGTGCATGAGAGAAAACACCTGAGAAATTTGGATTTCTCTATTCTGGTGAAACGGCTAGCTAAACAAGCAGACCCCAATTGACCTCAATATGTAATGACTTAGAGAGTATGGACATTTATTTGTCTCACACACAGCAATTCTGAGGTGGGAAATTCAGGTTAACTGGGCACCTCTGCCCTGCAGGAGCCTTCCAGGACCCAGGTTTCTTCCCATTTTCTGCTCTGTCATCCCCAATACCCCTGTCATCTTCTGCATGGCTGGAGCTCAGTCACTCCATCTGGATTCCCGCCTGCAGGAAGAGGGAAGAGAGGAGACAGTTCTGAAGTCTTAATTCCCAAATCCAGAAGTGGCATCCATCACTTGTGTTCACGTTCCACTAGTCAGAACGTAGACATATATCGTGCATCTAACTACAAGGAGAGTTGAGAAGTGTAGTCCAACTAAGCAGTTATGTGTTATGAGGCTACAATTTTGTTACCATTGAGACCAGGAGCACGGATTTTAGAAGACAGCTACCAATCTTCTCCTCAATGACCATCTTCTTCAATAGTATGTTTTTAGAAATAAGAGGGAAAAGCTAAATCCATTTTAGACAGAATTAATAGAATAAAATCCTTTGGGTCCTAAAAAATAATGACCTGATTGTCCTCTGCAAAGATCTGTCTCTTCTATATTATATTATTTAAAATTTTGGTGCTTTATTTTAAGAGGTGCAAAGATCACTCAGTGTCGTGCAAGCAGAATTGTTTACCAATTGTGTCACACTAAATACAGTTGAAAGGGGCATTTCACTTCGAGGAAA
This sequence comes from Eschrichtius robustus, assembly GCF_028021215.1. Lineage (NCBI taxonomy): Eukaryota > Metazoa > Chordata > Mammalia > Artiodactyla > Eschrichtiidae > Eschrichtius > Eschrichtius robustus. The sequence goes on from NC_090837.1 coordinate 96,928,078, forward strand.
ATAAGACTAAGAGGAAGCCTGGTTACTATGTCAGTTTTTTGAAAATCTATCATATAGAAGAGAAAGCAAGTTAGAAAAGGATGTTACAATGATTGTTGGAAGTTGACCTGGTACTTCTAAGATCTCTTCTGGAATGATATTTCTATGAAAAATAGTAATTCATTCAACATACCTTACCCAACATTTATTGAGTTTCTACTATGGGCCAAACACTTTGCTGAGTGCAAGACACACAATGGTGGGACATGACCTCTACTTCAAAGTCTGTATCCTGTCACATCACGTAGTGCATATTTTCAACTACATCTTCTATTTGCTTTAATAATTGAATCTCCTTATTCTGAAAGCATTTCAGATATTGTTCTTTTATATTAGCTTAGTTGACTGCTGGTGTTTAGTTATTTAGTTGCTGGATTATCACAGGATAGTCTAAAATCGAAACTATATCACTTTCTTTATTTCTTTTTTCTTTTGTAAAATTCTGTCTATGCTTTAGGAATTTTCTTTCAGAAAATCATGTTTTAAATGCCCAGTTAGAGAATGCAATCTAGAATCAGGTGGTGAAGATAGCTTTCCAAAGGATTTGGACAATTTACTTGATCTTTTTCATCTTGAATTCTAAATTTGATCTATAGGGCTCAAGGGGATTAAAAAATGCTTTAAAATGCACATAGTATAGAAAGTCTGATTTTTATGTGAAACGAACTTTTCAAATCCACACTTCTTTTCCTACTCTTTGTATCAATGCTTCTTTTTGCAAGGTCATCATTACTATTCACCACACCAAGACAAAAGAAGGGAAAAAATAGTAGCACTTCTGATGCCTAAAGTACCCTAAATTTAGTTACAATCACTTACAGAGGTAAAGAAAAAATATAGTGAGAGAAACTTTGTGTGCGAAAGTCAAAGCTTATAATTAATCAATCTAAGCTAGGAAATCATAAATCTTTTCTGTTCTTTTTTTTTTTTAAACATACTTTCAGGAAGAAATGGGCATAGTAGATAAATAAATAAAACGTTGAAAATTATTCTTAAAGAAAGTCTATTACAGGTATATGTTTTGAAATTATTACTTTGTATCGTTATAATACATGTATGTCAATAGTAATTTTTAAAGATACTTCAAAAATACGTAAGCATTTATATAAGAAACTTTTTGGAAAAGCTCTTTAGAATGAGGACCTGGGGTGTGTTTATTCAGCAATTTAATGGAAACCTACAAACTTAACAAAAATGCCAATCCACTGGTCTCAGAACTGGATGTAGCTTTCCCACACCTGCCCATGGAATCTGGAAACTGGTCCAGTTCATCCTTAAGCTCACTTTTAGTGTAACTTTGGGCAGAGCATCTGTCTGCCTCATTCACCGCTGGGTCCTTGAAGTCAGCCACAGAGACTGGCACATAATAAACTCTCAGTAAATACTTGCCGAGTGAACACGTGAATTAGGCATTTAGCAAAGATGTCCCGCCTCACTAGTAAGAGACATCACCATGATGGGTGTTCGTGGAAGGGCTCTGAAGCACAGGGCTCCTGCCTGGCAAGAGCAAGGCAAACGTTCCTTGAAGCAGACATAACCTCTGGCAATATTGTGAGGTGACCTTTATATGTGTCCTTTGCCTTTAAAAAAAAAAAACAATTAAGGTATAATTTATGTACAATGAAAGGAACACGTCTTGTGTGTTTGGTTTGCTGAATTTTGACAATTGCATGCACTTGTGTAACTACCAAACAAAACAAGGGCTAGAATACCTCCATAACTTCTGAAGATTCCTTTGTGCTCCTTTCCAGGAATTCCCCATGCTGGCCTTCAACCCCCAGGTAGCCACCTTCCTGAGATTTCTCACCGCAGACCAGGTGCCTGCCTTGTTCTTCAGATGTATGAAGACAAAGCAGCATGTCTACTTTGTGATGGCTCCTTTCACTCACAATAATATTTTTGAGATCCATATATCAAAAATTTTTTCCCTTTTATTAGTGGTGGTATTCCACTGTAAGAAAATACTATGGTTTATTTATCTGTTCTCTTCTCGGCAGGTATTTTGGTTGCTTCCAGGTTGGGACTATTTCGAGTAAGACTATTATGGATGTTCTTTTTTAAAATTGAAGTATAGTTCATTTACAATGTTGTGTTAATTTCAAGCATACAGCAAAGTTATACACATATAGTCTTTTTCAGATTCTTTTCCATTATAGGTTATTACAGGATATTGAGTAGAGTTCCCTGTGCTATACAGGAGGTCCTTGTTGTTTACCTATTTTATATATAGTAGTGTGTATCTATTAATCCCAAACTCCTAATTTGTCTCTCCCCCCTCATTATGAATATTCTTATATAAGTCTTTTTGTGGGCATATATTTTCATTTGTTTTGGGTAAATATTTAGGAATGGAATTACTGAGAGAGTCCTGATCTATGTTGATCTTTCTATGAAACTGCTAAACAATGTGATTATACCATTTTACACCCCCTCCAGCAGTATGTACAGCCGTGCTCTACACCCTTGCCAACATTTGGTGTTACCAATCTTTTTTATTATAACCATACATAGGTGTGATAAGTTATTTCAATGTAGTATTCATTTTATTTCTCTGATGACTAATCGTGCAATATTTTAATGCATTAGCTTTTCATATATCTTCTACTGTTAAGTGTCTTTTCAAGTCTGATTTATTGGATTGTCTTTTAATTATTGATTTGTAGGAGTTCTTTGTGTATTCTGAATGCAAGTATTTTGCCAGTTATATGTATTGCAGTATTTTTTTCCAATCTGCAACTTGTCGATTCATTTTCTTAATAGTGTCTTCTTAGAAGTGGAAATTTTTAATTTTGGTGAAGTCCAACTTATTATTTTTTTTTTTTATTATTAATGCTTTTAGAGTTCTTTCTAAGAAATGCCTGCCCATTCCAAGACAACAAAATCTCTCTTGTTTTGTTCTAGAAATTTTCTTGTCTAGTGTTGATATTTAAATATATAATTCATCAAGAATTAATTTCTTGTGTGTGGAGTGTCTAGAGTTCATGGTTCACTGTTTTCCGTATATCCAGTTGTTCCAACACCATTTGTTAAAATAACTTTCTATTCTCCAGCGAAATGACTGAGAACCTTCCTTGCTTGAAGATAAAGTAACTGTATATTTGTGGGTCTATTTTTGGATTCTCTTCTTTTCCATTAATCTATTTTTCTATCATTACACCAATACCACATTCTCTTGAAAACTCTAACATTATAGTAAGTCTTGAAATCAGATAACATAAATATTCAAACTTTGTTTCCACTTACGACATTGTTTTGTCTATTCCAAATCTTTTGCTTTTAGATATAATAGTATATTTTATAATTTATATAGTACATAATATATGATATATGATATATAATATATAGGTACACACATATACACAATATTTGCCAGTTGCTTCCCCCAAAGCATATCCCCCTGCTGGGAACATTATTGGGATTGTGCTGAATTTATAGATGAATTGCAAGTGAATGGGCATACTACATTATTGTGTCTTCTAATCTATGAACATGGTATACCTCCTCATTTATTTAGGTCTCTATAGACCCTCCAAGTGAAATCAGTCCCCTCAAGGAGAGCTGTGGAGCTTTGTCCTCACAGCCTGCCCCCCCCCCACCACCACCGGGAAGCACATCTGTGACTGCACAGGAGCAGAGGTCCAGGACAGTGACATGCTTCTCCTGGAATAACAACTCCTGCTCTAGGGGCAGGTGCTGGGAGGGGGGCACGTGGTAGCTCCCGGTTTTCTATGCTTGCCCCTACTTGTAAACCTCTGAACTGTGAACAAGTAGGGGTGGAAGCAGTTGGGACCCCAGTGTTCCCAGCCTGCTGCCCTTGGGGTAGATCTCCCACCTGCAAGGAAGGGACAGGTGGGGAAAGAGAGATCTGGTCCTCTTGGCCATGCTTGCCTGCAAAAGAGCTTCTACAACATGGGGTCAGGGGAGATTAAAAGTCTTAGTGGCTTGCCCTTCCTATGGTGAAATCATATCTGGGGATAGAGGTAGACCCCATCTTCCTGGCTGTGCCCATCTGTAGTAGAGGACCCAAGTGGAGCTTCTGTAACACTGACTTTTTGCAGGGAGAGAATAATGCCACATACTCTTGCTGTTCTTACTGAGATGTAGTAGATTTTCTTGAATAAATGTTTCTTCATTTTCTGTATGCCCTTAGGACAATTTCCAGAGATTTTAAATACTTGATTTTAATGGTTTTTACCAGTTAAAAGGTTGTTTTGCTGGGGAGAGGGTCTGATGGGCTCACTCCACAATGCCAAAAGTCCCACATCTAAGCTCACTGGTTTTTTGATGTCTTATTTTAAGAATGAATCAACCATGAGGAAGGATGGCTCTTCCTGAAGCCATGATTACTGGAAGGAAGCCATGGTTACTGGAAGGAAGCCTATGGACAAAGAGTGGAAATTGCTCCAAGCTTCTCCTCACCCAAAGCTCACTCTCCCCAGAGCTCCTCAGTTGCCCCCTCAGCTGCTCATGCCGTAGGGTGCTGAGTGACCTGCCCAGATCTGTCTTCTTTCATGATTAGCATTCTGGAATATGTCGCTGACATTCACCAATTACATCATTCTCAGTTCTAAAGATCCTGCTCAGTATTTGATCCCCACCCCCCGGGTCAGGTGTTCTGGGTTTCCTTACATGGCAATAAGGTCAACTCATGGAGGAATTAGTGTTCGTGTACTGATGGAAGCACCTGAAGGAATCTCTGGGCTGCTTTCTTCCCCACCAGGTAGCACATATGCAGCCGGATAATGGGCTTTGAGGGATGACATTCCCATTTTTATAGTCTTAGACAGTGGTTTCCAAATTTTGTGACTATGGCAAAGCTTTCACCATACCAAAAAGAAATGAGAAATAACACCAATTGTAATGAGTTTTTATAAGGCTAAATTTAATCACTTTAAAGGATTGATTCTGGGCTTGAATCTTCCTATTTTTGTTAAAATGACCTTTCTGTAATGAAATATTGGTTGTAGTAGATGCTAGTTTGGCTTGGTTTAATTTTAATATTATTATTATTTAATATTCTTGCCTAACATGTGTTACTAAATATGTTTTGCAAATGTCACTGTTTCCGATGTCAGGGACCTGCAGCTCTAACCCACCAAGGTAACTAAAAATGGACATTTCACATCAAATTAGAGACAACAGTAGTCCTATTGAACTCACTGAAGAAGGCATTTGGGGCCATGAAGAGATTTTCTCCACCACTTAAATCTACATATCTGATGCAAGATCTCATAGTGGTGGTCTATTAGACAAATTAGGACAAAGAGTTTTAATCCATTTGACAATTTGACTTTTGCTCACATAGACATCCTGCTGAAACCAAAGTCTTGTTAAGTCAGAATAATAACATCACTCTCATCATCTTCCCCGGCATACGATTTTGATAAAGAAGAAAATCTGATTAGTCTTAACAGTTTACTCACCATATAAGAGACCACTTATTTTTCAGTGCTAATTTCTAGGAAGCTATAAGGAGATTTTTTGTTATTAAGGAACAATCATCCAGTTCATTTAACAAACTCTAAAAAGCATATAAAACAGATCACTTGCCAAAAATAGGACCACACATTTAACTTTCTACATTTTATAATTTTAGTAAATAAGAAGAATTTGCATTATTATGGCAAATCTGTCACTAAAAATTACCTAATTTTGCTACATTAATTTATTGGGAAAGGTTTGGTTAAATCAGATGTCCTACAATAAGTACATAGAAAGTATATAAATTTAGTAAAATCATATTCTATGAACTGAAATATGTAAAGATCCCTGAATGTGTCTTGTTTCCCTTTGTGAGGTAAGTTAATGTGTTTATTAGCCATTTGCTATCATTCAGATCCCATTTTTAGAATCTAGCTTATTTGGTAGTTCTATGTGGTCACAGGTTACTATCTGACCATGATGAGAAATAAGAGTGCAACTAAGGAGCTTATTAAAAGTTCCAATGATTTCCTTTTTCTTGTATCTTCATCTTTCTACACAACTTTGCTTTTCATTGACAAAAGATACTAGAACCTGGGGTTCTAGTATCTAGTATCTAGCTCAGGAAATTTCCTGAGCCCCATTTGACCATTTTACGATTGAATAGTAATTTGAGTCAAATTGTCTAAGAATGTCTTTCCTGACAATGATGGTGATGGTGATGATGATGATGATGATAGTTTTCCTTCTAGAGCTTGTGCCGTGTACCAGATGCCTGTGAGCGCTTTACATGCATTAATTCATTTAATCCTCATGACAGCACTGTGAGGTTTTAAGAAGGCAAGATAGAAATTCACGTGGAAGCGGGTGAATAACCTGAGAATTTCCATCTGCCAGAGCAACCTTCTCACCCCTGGGTGCATAGTGCTTCATGAAGAGAAATTTGAAACACTGGAGGTGCTTGAGCCCCACCCCAGAGATTATGATGGAATTGGTATTTATTTTAAAATAAAAAGCACCTGATGTGGTCCATCTGAGCTGCCAAGGTTGAGAATTAGCGCTCTGGGGTTGGTCATTCCCTCAGTAACTGTTATGTCTCAGGGAAATGGCCTAACCTCTCTGAGCACCTAGAAAATAGGAACAATCACTGTCCTTCCTAACTGACAAGTCAGGTCTGTTTCAATCAAGCAATAAATGATTGTTTGCTAATGTACCCTAAAAACTCAATGGTGATTATGTAAAATATTGTCAACTGTGACCAATGCCCAGGTAAAATGAGGAAGATATAAGACTATTGAACTGCTAGTTTGACATTATGTTTTCTATAAACCCAAACCTGTATGATGCATGGAAAAAAACCTCTTCAGTTACTTTTGTTCTACATCATGGATTCACTTCAAGTTTCGCAGAAGGTTTGGACATTGTATTTTAACATATCTTCTAAGAATGGAACACATCGTTAGTTTCTTGGATCTCAGAGAGTCACAGTACAAAACTTTCCTTCCTTTGTCCCACCCTAAGCAATCTTACTAGTTCTGGGAAGGGACCCAGAACACATAAATTTAAATATGAAGAATATATACATAAGATAATGGAACAGTTGCCAACAAATATATTTCCAGAGCAGAGCTCCAGCTACATGCCGGATTACATGGTGCAAAATAGTCTCATAGTAAGGTTGATAATCAGAATGCTAGAGAATCACAGAAAAAAATAAGATACCCTTTTATTTGCACAAGTCACATTAAATTTCAGTGACATTTGATCAAAGGATACATATATGAATAGCCTATTAAGAATCTGATTGTTTTGAATGATGAATGTTTGAAACATTTTTTTCATATTTAAATCATACTGGCTATATACTGGTCCTTACGAACTCCAAAATTTGGATTAGCCTTTGGAATCCTTGATAGAGGAATCTGGCTTTTCATGGGCTTCAAGGGACTCCAGGCAGCAAACAAAACTGAGAATTGCTGGTACAGCTGAGGAAGAAGAAATTTGAGTTGATGCTAAGAGTTGCGCCTTTGAAGTTTTTTCAGAATTCCACAGGGCCCATGGACATGAGAGATTTTCGTCTATTTGAAATATTTGTTTATTTTATTTTTATATATAAAAAATAGATACAAATTAATATAAATATACTTTTATTAAGAATTATATTTTATTATATTTATATAAATTTTAAATTATTATTTATCTTAAAAACCTACATTTTAATAGATGTCCGTTACTATTTTGATTTGGCACGTAATACAAGATCAGAACTTGCGTACCGAAAAAAAAAAAAGAAAAGTTCTTCCTTTGATAACCCTGGAAAGAAGGGGTTCCTTGCCTGCATTCTGAGTGCTACTCCCAAGGGTGGGTTACTTCCTGTCTTCTAAATTCAGATACAAATACATTCACGATGCCGAATACAAGTAAAACATTTTCTTTTCATTTAAATGTGTTTATAAATTGCATGAAATGATTCCAGCTTATAGCGTTCCTTTGGCAAACATTGGCAGATACAGATTTTTGTCACATAAATCAGTTGTAGTCTGAGCCAAAGACTCTCTCGCTCTCTCTCACAGATTTGACAGAAGTGTACACAAGAGCTAAACAATGCCAAGACTAATATTGTTTTAAATAGATATATGCTACATTTTAAAAGGAATAAATGTCAAGTTGGGCCTACTGGAGCACAAGTAAGTTATGCAGCACTCAGGAAGCAGAATGCAATGCTGTTTTGCCAATCTATTTACACACTGATTGATAACTATTGACTTTCTAATTAACCTTTCAGATAGGTTAAAAAAAAATCCATGGACCCCCATTTTTCCCAGGTGGCCTGGCTTTCCCCAGTGACCCCCTCGCCCCCATGCCCCAGGCACAGCTGTGGCTCTCTTCCATGCTGGCCCGTGGATGGCCACCCTGCCTTTCTCTGTCCCTCCGTGCGTTCCCCCCACCTGCTCCTCAGCTATTGATTCTTCCCTTACCCTGACTTCTTTTCTGCACACTCTCCCTGTGTGATCTCACTGACTTTCACAATTTCAGTTACCATCTGTGTTACTTTCCTAGGGCTGCCACAACAAAGTACCACTCACAGAGTGGTTTAAAACAACAGAGATTTATCGTCTCCCCATTCTGGAGACTGGAAGTCTGGAATCAAGGTGTCAAGAGGGCCACACTCCCTCTGAAGGCTCTAGGGAAGGATACTTCTTGCCTCTTCCAGCTTCCCGTGTTGCTGGCATCCCTTGGCATTTCCTGCATTGCTCCACTCTCTCCCTTGGTCATCACATGGCTTTCTGCACGTGTCTCTCACTTTACATGGCTGTCTTCATATAAGGGCACCCATCACTAAATAGGGGCCCACCCTATTTCTGTATGACCTCATCTTAACTAATTACATCTGCAATCACCTTATTTCCAAATAAGGTCACATTCTGAAATGCTGGGGATTAGGAATTCGACATATTTGGGGGGGGGGAACGTGTTTAACCCATGACACCATCTTTATACCGCAGAATCCTAACACTATCCTTCCTGTCTGGACCTCCCTCACTCTTAGATTTGAGACTCCTAAGGTCATTTTGTCTTTTCTGGTGGGCATTTCAAGCTAGACGATCCATGGATATGTCATAATCAGTATGTCTGCATGGGACTGCATTATCCCATATTCTGTGTTCCCCTCTTGCAGCCTCCATTCTCGGTTGGTTGGCATATCCAGGTACCCACTCCAGAATGATGGGTACCTGGGTCATTCCTGGCTGGCCAGTCAGCTGCGGCTCTGCGTCTGCTTCACTTGCTGTCATGTGCCACTGAACTCCCTGCCTGGAGGAAGCACTTATTTCCTGAACCACTTGGAGTGCTGCCACTGACAGCTTCTCCAGAAATCGCGTTCAGCTGGAAAGAAATGTCTTGCCCAAAGTTTTACATTGCACCATGACTGGTTGTAGCAGAGACATAAAGGCCCAGCTTCCCTGCCCCAACTTGGGACAACTTTCAACAGCCATCCCAGCTTCAGCTTTGCCCATGGGTTGGCTGAAACCTTTGCGGAAGATGCAAGCCCAGTTTCCACTCTACTCAGCCTTCCTTTCGTCCCTCCTTGTACAGATGTTGGGCTGGAGCCCCCGTCATCAACTTCCTGCTGCTCGTCTCTGTTTCACAGCCTTCTAACAGGTTTCTGAGCCAGTTCACACAGCTGACCAATGGGCCAAGGCCACTGGTGTACAGGGATGGTGTACTGGGTGTAAGAAATGCAGTAGTTGGGCAAGCACATCAGGCACTTAATAAATACGGGGGAAACAGCAAAGATAAAGACAGGGGAATTGGATAGCTATTGCTGGGTGCAGTGAGACTAGGAAAAAGTGATAATAAAAGTCTGAGAGTAATTAAGGCTAAGTGTGAAAAGCAGAAGTCCCCCTTGGCAACTTACAAAGACTCTCATGTGCTGTAGGTGGTGGGTTGTGAAGCTGAGGACCAGGAAGAGGACCCCAGAGAAAGTGGAACTCCCAACCTAGGCAGATAGGCTGGGTCTGGGTCAGGACCCTGATTGGGAAGGAATGGGACCCTGAGTCAGAACACAAAATCGCATTGATGCACTTGAAAATCTTATATCCCCAGAGTCCCCTAATCCTCAGATTGCAGACCTACTGGACACCTCCCACTTAGAGGCTGGCCCTCTTCCATTTGTTAAAGACACAGGGCCTCTTCCTTGACAGGGTCTGCCCCTTCTCCCCTCTTGGACAACAAAGCAGTAACTAGGGGGCATCACATGGACATGGACACTTGGCTGGGGAATGACTGGGCCCCCTTGAGGGAGGCAAGGGACCCTACACCAAAGGAGGGCGGGACCCAGACAATGTGCACCCCTAGGAGATGAGACGGTGTATAACATGAGTGGATTTTGTCGCTGCTGGTTGAAGATCCGGGGAGGTGGGCAGAAGGTAGTGTTACAAAAGAGAGAGCTTATTAATGAGGGGGTACGCTTTTCAGATACAGGATTTAGGATTTAAACCTTGGCAAAGACCCGAGGGAAGGTGCTACCAAACTTATGAATGCTCTTCAGAAGCTTGGAGGAAGCAACGGCCCAACTAAGTGAAGTAGCTGTGCTGGGCTCGTGAAGCATTGGTGAAAGAAGGGATCAAAGGCTCCGAGAAGTTGGCATGTAAGAGTTGATGTGCAATGTGACATTAGGCCCTTTTGAGAAGGAGCACATGTGTGTGTGTGTGTGTGTGTGCGTGTGTGTGTGTTTGGGGAGAGGCTGTGGGAAGTAGATCATCAGTGCAAATTGATGGAAACAGAAAATCTACTTCTAAATCTCCAAGGTCTTGTACTCTGTATGGTTGTAATTTGTCTAAAGTTTTCTGTAGACTTCGGTGTCCATATCTTTATTTATTTTTTGATTGGTGGGAGGAGCACGTGATTATGAAATTCACCATCTTTTTCTTTCGTAAGGAGCTTCGTGATGGGAGTGGACATGAATAAAGTCCAAACACCTAAAACTGGAATAAAAGGCACTCTGGAAACTGATCTCTCTATACCTTTTTTAAAAAATAGTCTTTATTTTTTAGAGCAGTTTTAGGTTTATAGCCAAATTGAGAGGAAGGTGCAAGGATTTCCCTTTATTCCCTGCCTCCACACATGCATACCCCTCCCTTACTATCAACAACCCCACCAGGTGGTACATTTATTAAAATCTGTGAACCTACATTGACACGTCATCACCCAAGGTCTATAGTTTACACTACGGTTCACTCTTGGTGTTATACGTTCTATAGGTTTGGACAAATGTAAAATGACATGCATCAACCATTCTAGAATCACACAGAATGTTTTTAGGTTTCGCCCTAAAAATCCTCTGTGCCCCACCTATTCATCCTCCCTCCCTTCTAACCCCTGGCAACCCCTGACCCTTTCACTGTTTCCATGGTTTTAGAATCATACAGTATGAAGCCTTTTCAGATTGACTTCCTTCACTTAGTACCTTTTCAGTCTCATCTGTCATTACTCACTGTTTCACAATTTAAATTTCAGTAGTTTAAAACATGTATACTTTTTCACATACAACATGGTGTGTGTCTGTGCCTCGGTGAATCCTAACTCCCTGGCTTGAAAAGTCCTTCTCTTCTGCTCTTAGCCTGGCTGAGCCTTTCTCTTGTCCACCGTGGGGACAGCATTACCTCCTCGGAGCCATCTCCAACCATCCTACCTTTCTTGGAGTTATGATTTCCCTCTTCAACACTCTCATAATACTCTATGCGTATTTATCATTACATTTACTGAGGTTGATCGCAGATGTGTTCACATTTTGCTTAAACCCCTATCTGACCTTTGCATGCAGGAAGAGTGTCGAGCCATCTTTGCCCTCCAGGTATCGGGCACAGTACCTGGCACACAGTAGGAAAACAATCAAAGTTCCTATGATGTACTGAAAGGCTCTGAGCATCGTAATGAAGAAATGACAAGGAAACACATTCAGTCATCTGGATGTAAGTAACATGAGGGAGGACAGACATCATCTAAATGATATGTGGCTTGAAACAGCTTTCACGAACCAGGTATCATTCCTCAAACCAGAATGGGACACAAGGGCTCAGCAAGGAACAAGGATGCAGGTAGTCTCTCTTCTTGGTTGGCTTGAGGGAGCAGCAAAACATGGCAGCCTGGAGCAGGACACAGCCTTATGGGACTGAGAAGTGGTGGCAGAGAATTTCCTCTGGAAGGCAAGATGTGAGCAGGAGCAGGGAAAGGAGTGGCAGGTGCCATGATTGACAGATGTTTGGGGAGCATCCAATTAGATGCTTAAAAGGGAAACGTTGGCAGTTCTCCTATTGGATCAGTGTGGATTATTGACCCAAGAGTCTGTTAAAGTGATCAACTGAGGACCACAAACTGGTGGAGAAATTTCCCCCTATCATTAGGCATTCTTTATAAACATAATTTTAGTGACTGCTTAGTATTTCCTGTAAGACTTGGTCATTTGCTATTTTACCCTTTATTTGCTACCAATGTTCATTTCCAGTTTGGTACTTTTATTAAAATAATACTCCAACGAGTTCGCTTGTTCATACTTTCTTTTGCATTTCCATTTGCTCAGTTATTAGAAGTAGAATTATTAAGCCAGTAAGTAGGAACACATTTTTTACCTCTTTGATTTAAATTTTTGAATGTGTAAAACATTTAAGTGGTTCATAAATCAAAAATATATAAAAAGATGCATCCAAAGAATGCTCACTGCCTATTTCTATGCCCTCCACCCACCTCCACCCACCTTGTGGACCACCATTTTAATTAATTTCTTATTTATCTTTCTTTTGTTTCTCTTTGTAATAATGTGAAATATATATATATGTACTCTTATTTTTCCTTCTCTCTCACACAAAGGTAGCATCATATACAAAATTCTATATCTTGCTTTTTTTAAACTTATTTTTTCATAAAGACCTTTCTCATTCTTTTTTTTTTACAGTTTTTCTTTTCATTTTTAAAAACTTTCTGAATAATACACATTCAATTATATACATTTTTATAAGACATGCATATTCAACATTCAAATTTTTCATCTTCTAATATTTTATTTTATTTTTAATTGAAGTATAGTTCATTTAAAATATTGTATTAGTTTCAGGTGTACAACATAGTGATTCAATATTTTTATGGCTGCATGATATTCTGTTACGTTGTTGTATGATAATTTATTCAAATCTTATTTCTTTATTGATGCTTATTTGGATTGAGTCAGTCTTTTGCTTTTATAAGTAATGACGCAATGAAGAATCTTGTTCTTATGCTATTTTATATTTGATGTGGTGAGCCATCACAGTAGGTTCCTAGGTTCCTAGAAATAAGACTACTAGGTCAAAGGAGAAATGCACATGTAATTTTGTTAGGTATCTCAAATCCTCTTCCTTATAGCTTATAACATTTTAAACAATTTTTTTCCTATTCCCCTGTAGCTTTGCCAACACAATGTACCAGAAGACTGTATGAACACTTTTAACCCACATCACCAAATTTATTTCCCCAAATCTGTGCCAATTTGTATCGTTATGACCTGGCGGGTAAGAACTGCAACTGCATCTCAAAAATTGACATTCTGGGTGTCTTCTGAGATGAGTGACCAAGAGAATGAAGATCCATGTCATATGGGGAACATAGGGTCCTATTGGGGTTTATGGGTTGGGACAAGTGTTCATCATCTGGGACTAGCCATCTTTGCAGAACGTATCCCCGGCTTCTTCCCAATAAATACTAATTATGGGGAAGAAACCCCCATAAATTCCCTAACACTCCCTAAGACTCTGGTTGGGAACCACTGAAAAGAACAGAGATTCCAAGATTAGGGAAAAGGAGACCCAGAGAGACATGGTAGCTGTCTGCAAATGTGTCAAACCAGTCAGGTGCCAAGTGCAAGAGAACATAAGCATGTCCCAGGAATAAACAGGTTTTAGTTCAACATAATAATAATTTTCCAAAACCAAGATTTGTCAATGTTGGGATGAGGTCTCCGGTCTATCAGTGCTCTCCACATGGAAATTTTGAACAGGAACTGCATGACCATCCTTTAGGAACTCTGGAAAAGGAATCACCATATGGAATGAGAGGTTGGCCTGGCTGATTGTATTTGTAGGATGCTTTTTTCATAAAACAATTCTTTTTTTCTTCAAAATGCCCCTGAAACTTTCAGTGTTGAAAGGTCCTCTGCCCTCACTTCCTTCCTGACACTTGAATTTCTCTTCAATAGGTATGACACTCAGACGTGTAGTCTACCCTTGAAACTCCCTGAGGAAAACAAGCCCCCTGACTCCCAATATTTTTCCTTTACAAAAAAAAAGAAAAATTTTCATTTTTCTAAATATTGAATTTCCTAAGAATGAGTTTGAATTTTCACCTAGCCAGGAAAAAATGGTATTGGGATATTTGTAGTGACTAAAGCAACAAACGGTACTTTTTTTTACTGTCTTTTATTAAAAAACAAAACAAAACAAAACAATCAAACAAAAAAACACCTTGTGGAACAGCCTCTTTGAGAATACAGATAACTTTTGATAGAATTTTCTAGTAAAAATAAACCTGGTCTCATGTCTCCTAGACCTGTGAGTCTAGGTATGCCACTGAATTTGACCTGGTAAGATGTATAGCAAGCAGCTTTATTGCACTAAAACTTGAAATACAAGCTTCAATCTGGGTACCCACTCAAATGGATTAATTCCTATATTTAAATGGACTCAGGTATTGTTCTTCTGCAGCTGGGTGCTTTTTTCCTTTACTAATCAAAGTTTAAAAATGGAGCAATTAAAAAGAAACTAAAATATTGCAAGAACTTAGTCCTTTGTATGCTGGGGGGGGCATTTTAATTTTATTTTATTACTTTTTATTCCAGACATAACATAAACCAAAATTAATTACAGCAATTACATAAATTATTTGAAAATACACAATTCCAATAATTTCAGTGGTTGTATATTTAACGAATCCATATTGTCCACATGTTCTTTGCCAGCCTGTAAACGGGAGGGGGGAAGCCATAAAACCCGCTCAGATAGAAGAAGCATCTGCTTAGGTTTTTAGCCCATCACCACTAACCCTGATTGCTAGTGGGGTCTCCACCTGCCCTAAGACAACCTACTGGGCAACAATGAAATCAAGTGTTGCTATAGGGAAGGGCCAGTCCACCTAAACACCTGGCCACAGAAAGTCAGAATTTAATAAAACAAAAGGACTCACTGAGGCTGAGAAACATTGGGGTGACATGGGGAAAACAATTCACCCCAGTGCTGATTCCACAGCTGTGAGACCCAGGACAAGCACTTTGCCTCTTTGGGCTCATAATGATTTTTTTTTTTTCTAAAAAGGGGAAGCTCTCTCTAGATCCGTGTTGTTGTAATTTACTTGACTACAGTAAGTCCTTCTCTTGTTCTGGAACTGCAAATAATGTTTGAAAGTTTCACAGGATCCATTTTACTGGGAATGGACCCTAAGAACCTGAAGACTGTCTTCATATTTGGCGATCTAAGGGTTACATCAGAATAAGACTCCAGGGAATTCCCTGACGGCCCAGTGGTTAGGACATGGAGCTTTCACTGCCATGGTCCAGGTTCAACCCCTGGTCGGGGAACTAAGACCAAAAAAAAAAACAAAAGAAAAAGAAAGAAAGAAAAAAAGAACAAGACTCCAGATGCCATTAGAGGCAGTTCAGACCAGAAAAGTCTTGGGGAAGCCTCCTCCATGACACCTGAAAATCTTCTCAGGTGCTCCCCTCCTCGGCTCTTTCTGGCAGGTCCAGCCTAGGCACTAGACTCTGTAGGACCTCCACCCAACTGGGAGTCAAGGATTGTAGGTTCCTCTAGAGCAGCGAGGAGCCTGGCAGAGAAGGAGCCCACAACAGAGGGGCCCAGTAGATGGGACCCACTTCAGGGAGACCTCGGGGTATTGTAGAAAGCAGAAGAAAGAAGGATTGGGGGTGAGGAGAAACGTGTGCAGAAGGAGGAATGGAGTTGCCCTGGTTGCAAATGCAAAGCCTTGCTCTGTGGATGGGATTATAGCTTTTGCAAGGAGTCTTGATGGGAGGACATAGCCCACCCTGCTTTGTTATAATCACCTTTAGAAATAGACCCATTTGTCCATTTTTAAAGCCATTTTTAGTCCCTTGCAGAAAACTGTGTTATTAGCAAGAGAAAGAGAACTCAGAATCAGTGCTTATATTGAAAAACGATTTTAGATTTAAGTGAATTCAAAGTGAATATCGATTGTTCACATTGACTTATAGAGCCACTCTACCTTAAATGAACAACTTTTAGCTCCATTTAGAAGCATATAAGTTATATATCAGACTCCTCTACACCAAAAAGTTATGGTCGTTTAAACAGACTGCTTCAAACAGACAAGTTCATGGGTCTAGATACAGTTGAATCCAAGCAGAAAACAGGATTATTTTACTGATGATAATTTTCTAAAAATTTTGTCTGAAAGAATGTCTATTGCCAGAGAAAGTGAAAAGATTAAAATAAAAAAATAGTTTTGATACTTTTAACATCGTTTAGGTATTTATTCATTCAGTTGTCACACAGGAGCTAGGAAAACTTTATCACATGAGACATACAATGCATTCTGTGATGGCCAACACCATTTTTGGCCACTGTTTTCTTAAGCTGAGTTTTTCATCTCATGAGTTATCCATATTGTTGATGACCAAGACCATCCCAAAGCTAGTGGGCTTCCTCTAACTCCTACCTTTAGCTTCTAGGTATACAGGTCAATAGTTAGGGTGAGGCTCTCCGTACCAAATCTGAATAATAACTTAAATACATGTGAACATGTGTTTTACAAGTTACCAAGAACAGACATGGGAATCAATGTAAACATTTTCATTGACAAACCTACATACCAATGATCTTCTATGCTGCAAATCATTTTCTTTACACTTTTTCTGCCTTTAATTACATAAAAAGCCTGGGTCCAAGAAATAGTTTGGAAAATTGCAAATTGATATTCCTTTGACTTTCTTTGTGCTTGTGTCTTAGCAATAGCCCGTTTTCCTTTCTGAGCTGACCAACAGTCATTTTCTTCTCTTCAAGGTGGTCTTTTGACAAGAGCTGAAGTGCCTTTGCAGTGGTCCCTTCTGGGTCTGAGGCTACTGTAAAATCTTGGTCAGTAAGTGTTTAATACAAATATTGACAGTGGTTTATGGGGTACCGATTCATAAAGGACTAGAGGTAACAGTATCGAGCACTTTTCATGATTTGCTTTCCCAATCACTTAGCAAATAATGGCATTTGTCTAGAAAGAAAGTCTAAAAGTTAAATACAAAAGCGATGAGTTCTTACAAGGTAGTTACGTGTTAAAACGAACCCAGCTATAAAGTAGATTTATATGGCCTTAAAGATCCCAGTCTAAACAGAAGAAAAAAAGAAAAAGGTGTACTGCACAATAATAGGCAGCTTGTACATATAGAAAAGTCCTGTGTTGATTGACATGCTCTTTAGGCCCGCATACACTTTCCAGAGAAAGCTCAAACATTATATTGGTTTTCTGAGGGTCGCATAATGAAATAGATAAACAAATCCTATGGGAATGTCCTTCAAATTTGATTCGTAACTACAAAGTGAATTTATGCGTAAACATCTTCAAATGTAAACAAACTAAGGCAAGTCAGAGGAGAGAGAATGGATTCTGCTTTCGTTTTCCTTCTACGTAAACTTTAGGAACCTAGGTTTATTCTCTCTTCTTCTACCACTGTACCTCCCACCCCAGTTAACAAAATGCAACATTATGTCTTAAAAGCTACTTTTTTTAAAAGTGAACATAACGGTATTGCCAGGTACTTGGAGGCTGATGAGGAGGCCAGAAGCTCTCGGAGAATCCAAGGTGACACTCCTGTTCATTCCTTGACAAATGAGGTGATGGTGGGAATTTCTAGAAAGGTAAAACCATTGTCTTTATTTAAATCTAGAAAGGAAAGAATTAAAACAACAACAACAACAAAACTACACAAAGTGTACTATCCTAGTGTCTCCAGGACAATCTAAGAAATAAATCACACCCAAATAAGCTACCATTAGTGATAATAGACAAAGCTTTAGTTTCCAGTTGGAAGTGATTAAATTGCCATGAGCAAAGAACTAATGAAGGAGAGATTATGTTATTGATGCCCGAAAAGTGACTCATGATTAAGCAAGAGTAAAGTGAGGGTAAAATTCTGGAAAGTATTATCCTTGCCTAGGTGTTGTTATGTTTGTGAGTTAAAGTTGTTGACCTCGTCTTAAACCGTGTAGGGATATCTGTGTGTGCTTTAAAAAACTTTAATGGACCTGCTGACAGGATGTTCTGACAGCTGTTTCCTCAGGTGGACTTTGTTTTCTGTGTATTTGCATAAGAAATGAAACCACCCTGTTTTGATAGGCATTCAGCATTTTGTTTTAATGCTAATTTGCTACTTGACCTTTTGCTTCCTAAACTAAGAATACTTAGTGCTCACAAATATTTGGGAATAAAATGTTTCAGAGGTAGATCATAATCCATCCTAAGATTATCTTTTTAGGCTAATAAAAAACAATTTCCTTGGAATCTAGTATGGGCGTCCATAGAAATTTCAGTTACCTAAATACCTGAAGTGGTAAAAGAAGGCTGCCCATTAAATAGGAAGAGAGACCCATTCAGATATTAAGTGGCGTTTTCCTCACATAGTTAGAATAGTAACATGGAGTGTAATTTTGTATGACTACATTTTCAATAACTATTGCACTATCTCATTTGGATTTTTTTTCTATCAAGTAAAAATTGCTTGATAATCATTTTTTGTAATTTTTCTGAAATCACTTCACTCTAGATATACATCTAAAAGGAAAATAATTGTATGTGGAAAACAGTGATGCTTATGACCTTCAAGGAGGAAGCCATAAGTTGAATTTCCAAATATTGAAAACGTACACAACAGAATGAGAGAAGGAATTGGGCATTCATAAGCAATCACATTAATTGGGGAATACTGAAAATTTCAGTGCTCAGTTTTTCTCATACCAAGAAATACCGGTGTTTAGACCTAACATATCAGGTTAAAATGGGACTTTCAAGTGAGAAAGTCACTTAACCTCAATCTGCTTATCTACAAAATCAGTTTACTGAACTCCAAAATTAGAATTTGGCAGGATGATCTCTAAAGCTCACTAAACTGTGAAAGACCTGGGGTTGTGAAAGGTGAGAGTGAGAGAAATCTGTGGGCACGTAGAGCAGGGGCTGGAGAGAGCTGTCCAGAACAGAAAAAGCGGCCCTTTCCTCCAGGGAGAGGCTGGCAACCTAAGACACGCATCTAAGAGACAGAGCCGCATCCAGAAAACTCCAGAGGAACCTGCTGAAGTCGCACCTTCAGTCAGTGGTGGAGTCAGGATTCAAATCCAAGTTGTCCGACTCTGGATCTCAACCAGTCTTAACCTGCCTCTTGAGGTCATAAATCGGAAATGCCTTCAAGACCACATAGGCTCTCAGGGCAGAGGTGACAGAGGTGATTATCAGCCTGGTGAGAGATCCCCTACCAAGAGTTCATCCATCTTTACCTATTGAGGTCTTTCAAACCTTCCCCATTATTCTAATAACTGAAAGAAAATGTCCTTTTTGCCAGGAGTCTCTAAATTATTCCCTCAGTCCTCATCTCTACTTTATACGCCGACAGCCAAGGCTGTTGTGTGACTGTGGTTTCGGGAGCCCCACCGGTAACGTCCCCAGCATCCTCTGCACCCCATCGCTCCCAAGAAGCCCAAGAGTGGTCTGTGAAAACAACTGGGTGGGTTAAGATTATTTCTCTTTATAAAATAGAAGAGTAGAGAATGTTAAGGAATATAGTAGAACAGAAACTATCAGAGTGTGTATCATATGTAAGGTAAGTAAGCTGCAATTTAGTTCCATTTTACATATAAATAAACTCTGCTCCATGACATAGAATGTATTTCAAATTGTGGGCTAAGTCTCAGACAAGAGGTAAAAGGGAATTGCAGGTGCTTAAAAGAACAGAAGACTAGCATTAATAATACTTTCATATTTGTGCTCAGGAAAACATCTAGAAAAAGCAGCATTAAAGTCAGGGGCTAAGAAGAACCTAGAACCACATCAAGTTGAAATGAAGAATGATTTTATTTTGTGTGGAACTACATACAAAACATGTAGAAGTCCTAGCTGCATACAGGCAGATCATTTTTTATTGTGCTTTGCAAATATAGCGGGGTTTTTTTTACAAATTGAAGGTTTGTGGCAACCCTGCATTGTCAGATGGTGGTTCGCACTTTTTAGCAATAAATAAAGTATTTTCTAATTAAGGTGTGTACATTGTTTTTTAGACATAATGTGCCACACTTAGCACATTAAGTGTTAAGTCTATTGCACACTTAATAGACTACAGTATAGTGTAAATGTAACTTTTATATACACTAGGGAACCAAACAAATGCATGTGACACTCTTTACTGTGATACTCGCTTTATTGCAGTGGTCTGGAACTGAACCCGCACTATCTCCGAGGTCGGCTTTTAGACCCATAGCTTAAACAAACAGAGTCTGTAGAAGTAAAATATTCATGAGTAAATCAAGTTTCGTCTTTGAAACTTCCTTTGCTTTTAACCCATGCTGTCCCTGGCATATGAAATTGCTGATAATGATAAGATCATATGTGACACTCATTTAAAGAACGATTTCTGTAGAAACAGCAGGAGTAAACACATCCTGTACTATACCGTCCATGCTCTCAGTCATCAGTGCCTGGAGTAAACCTGACTGCTGGTCCAAACAGGCTGCACATGTGGCAGCAACCTCAGGGGTAGGGATGGGATTTAGAAAGAAATTATTCACCTATGAGTTATTGGTGGGTCATTTCTATCAAAGAGAGACACAGCACAATAGATAAGCAATGCTGGCCAGTTAGAAGGAAGCCACTCTGTGGTTTACTTACAAGGCATTCTTTCTTTAGATTTCTTTTTAAATAGTCATCATTTTTTAAATGAAGTATAATTGATTTACAATGTTGTATTAGTTTCAGGTGTACAGCAAAGTGATTCAGATATATATATATATATCTGAACAAACTTTTGGGCAAACCCAATATATACATGCATATATCCATATATTCTTTTCTCTTATAGGTTATTACAAAATACTGAGTATAGTGCCCTGTGCTATACTGTAGTCCTCGTTGGTTATCTGTTTTACATATAGTAGTGTGTATAAGTGAATCCCAACTTCCTAATGTATCCCTCCCCCCCTTCCCCTTTGGTAACCATAGGTTTGTTATCTTAGTACCTCATCTCATTGGTGGCTCCATTCGTTTATACTGGCTTACTCTGCTGGGCCTGGGTAAACCATATGCCTGTAGGGAAAAAAAGAGAGACAGAAAGAAAAGAAGAGAGTTCATCCTCTTGTAGCTGTCATGACTGTAAAAATCCTGGCAGCGAAGTGGGACTTGCGGTAATAATTGTGACACAATGGATTTTGACAAGACAGACTGTTGATATGTTCATTTGCATACAGATGGGCAGAATCCTTTCTCCAAGTTACCCGCTGGGGCCCCCCCGACGTGAAGGCCCAAAACATTCCTACAGAGCAAAGATTTGCTCACTCCAGTGAGGTGTCCAAAACTCTACACAAGGAAAGTCGCGTTTTGTTTCTGAGAGAAGGATTTATAAAAGAGAGAAGATAAGAAGATAAACATAGACAAGATTGTATGTAACTGTCTGTTTCCTGTAGGAAGCCTGGGCAATATTTTGAGCCCATCTACAAGTGACTTTCAAGGCAGGAGATTGGAAGGCCGTCCAGAAATATGTAGCCGACCATTCAAGAACTCCTTCTAACCATTAAGGACTGATTTACTCATCAAATTCCAGAGACGGCCAAGTCTTTGCTGCAGATATCTAGACATATGAGTGGGAGGAACACGGAAGGTCATGACTCACTTCGACCTATAGTTACCTTCTTTTCAAAGATGGAAGTTTAATTTTCTGTCTTGTTTTTGCCAAATTGGTATTTTAGTTTTTCTAGAAACAGAGACTCTAGTTAAATACAATGGAATAAGTTAAGGCATCTTAGAGTGGTGGTAACTAGCACATCTGAATTCCACAACTAGAATTGCAAATTTGAGACCTGCCTATTGGCTTCTGGATTGTGTTATAAACTCATCAGGGCGAACTTGAGTGGAAAGACTTAAGTGTATCACCGGAAGAAAACTGACCAGGACAATAAACTTCATAACCATTTACTTGGCAAGAACATGATGATGGCTAAGTGTGTGGTACCCTTTGTAAAGAGGTAAATAATAACATAAATAAAGATCTGTGCTCTTCCCTAGATGTTGACATGTGCCCCTCCAGTATTAGATAAATATTAGCCACTAGTAATAAAAATAGTGTCCACTCTTGGTCTGTAAGATTTTAGAACCTGAAAGCTCACTTTTGGTAACACAGCAGCTACATTGATAACATCAGACTTTTCTTTGACACTGAGCATTATAAGAGCAGAGCGACCAAGCTCGTGGCTCACTCTAGACTTTCTTATGGCTGGGAGTGCTTCAGCCGCTGGGCAACCCACCAGGATTCTAGGCTTCTGCCTTTGTAGCTCCTGCCCTGCTCTTCCTGGGTCTAGACTGAGCTCTCCAAGTCCTCCTGCAAAAACTATTTTCATCACAACATGCAGCCATTACCTGTTTATTAAAAACAGTATTGTGTTTATAGGAGTCTTTATTTCTGACTGAAGCATTTTCTAGAACATCTGGTTGGTTACACTTTACATAAATTAACAGACTGTCATCTCCTCTTGACAGTTACCTGTTTACTTTCACCTCATTTTAAATGCCATTTTTCAGAAATAACACAAGATATATGAAACACAACATGTAATTAAGCAAAACAATACAAATAAACATAAATAATCATAATGAGAACGAGAAGGAAAAAATCCACTGGAGCACGAAGTTAGGAATTTGACTATTGTCTGGCTTTGGGAAGTAAACCCAATGATTGCAGCCATGTTCTGGGAAACTCTATTAACCAATTTGCTACTAATACATACAGTGTTTTATTTAAAATAGATTAAAATTCTTCCTTTTTTTTTTTTTTTTTTAAATTCTTCCATTTTAACTATATTCTTTAAGTGGAGCCAAGTTCCCAATTTTTAGTATAGGAAAATCCACGTCAAAATAAATGTGATATTAGGGAAAAACATGTTCGGATATGAGACAAGGATCTGATATGGAAGATGTTACGGTGGATAGGCTCTGGGGAGGCCTTAAAAGGAGCCTGGGCCCCCATATGTTTAGCCATTTTCAGTTACTTACTCTGGTTTGTATTTGATGGGGGGGCACATCATTTTCATAGAGAAAAACTTGTATGAACACTTCCAGCTTCTCAGTTCGGTGTCTTATCTCTCTAATGAAATTGTTGTCATCTCCATTTTTATCTTAGCTAACTTTATAGAGAAGTTTGTTTTTTATAAGTTGGTACATCATTTACATGCATGAGCAAAAACTTATTAAGCCACGATTTTAGAAAAAGCCTTTTTAGAAAATTTCCCTTTTGTTTATTGTTTTCATTTTTTCTGTACTATCTATCTATCTATCTCTCTATCTCTCTCTCTCTATCTATCTCTCTATCTATCCATCTACCTATAATCTCCACTACCTTTCGGTGTGATCTCTGGGCCATTGGAGAGGAAAAAATAATAATCCCATTGCGTCTTCTATAATTAGCAATGGTTATAAATTTCCTGTTACTATTCATACCAAAACCACATTTCAGTGATTTAATTCTATCAGTGTTGAATATACATTACTCGCAACAGAATCTACCATTTTTCTCCTAATATGCATAATACCATCCCATTTCCCCCTCACCATATTGTCATTCTTCTGCT
Source organism: Eschrichtius robustus (assembly GCF_028021215.1). Lineage (NCBI taxonomy): Eukaryota > Metazoa > Chordata > Mammalia > Artiodactyla > Eschrichtiidae > Eschrichtius > Eschrichtius robustus. The sequence continues at coordinate 96,951,906 of NC_090837.1, forward strand.
AGGCGTGTCAATCACAAATTCTTTCCTCTACTCATATTCCATCGGCCAATATTTCTGAGATGTGCAGGAGGAGGAGAAACAGGATCTATTTCTGCCCGTCTTTGGAGAAATGGGGCTGCAAAGGCATGCTAAGATTTTATTTCAGAAGCGAAAGTCAAGTGCTAGGCAAAAATACACCCAAACTTAAAATTATTTAACTCAATGGGAAATTGCAAAATTTACACTCTGTATTTTCTGGTCTATTTTCAGTTTCCAGATGAACTTTTTTCCCCCAATAACACTCTTAATAGACTTGCCAGATTTGATACATAAAAGTTGTTAAATGAGAAAAGGAAAAACAAAACCAACTCAAATAGATGAGACTATTCCTCCACCGTCAGAATCTATGTAAGACTTTCAAGGAGAATGACAACTTTATGGCCTTTAAAATACCAGGAAGCCTTTGGCAAACTAAGTTGGCTTGAGGAAGCATGTAAATTAAATACTTAATGTGTGTGAAAGAGAAAGCTAGGCATTTTCAACTGCACAAAGATTAAACATTTTTCTGTGGCAAAGAATGACGAACAGAAATCAAAGGAATCAGAAGGTTGGAAAATATTTTAACACATGTAACAAAAGATTGCCCTCCCCCATATATAAAAATCTCCTAAAATTGATTTAAACATTACAGATAATCTGGGAAAGTTGTTCGTATGAGCAAGCACTTCATGAGAGCCAATAAACCTAGAAAGACGCTAACTTGTGCGTAGAGTCAGGGAGGTGGGAATTAAAGTGATAAAGCAATCAGAGCGGCAAAAAAATTAAGGAAAATGATAACTTCTGATGCTGTTGGAAGGCAAGGAAGAGGGTACTCTCAAAGCTTCCTCGTGGAGTACGAAGTGCTACAGATTTTTTTTCCAAAAGGAGTTTGGAAACATTTCTTAAAATTAAAAATATAAATCTCTTGAATTCAGCAATTCATTTTAGGAATCTCTCCTAGAGGAAAACAAAAACAGAAAACAAAATCAGTACCCGTCCGTAAGGATATATTCTCAAGGCGGTTGAGTACAACATTGTTTATGCTGTTTTCAAAGAATGAATCACAATAGGAGTGGCTAAATATATTGTGTTGTACTTTATCAAGGGGAACAGTCAGATATATTGCTTTAGAGTCAGACCTACTACGGAGTGTTGTGCGAATATTACAGAATGAGCCACCGCTATGCCAATTAATGTATTTTTAAGTGGGAATGGCAAGTTGCAGGCTGTTACGCATGATACTATCCCACTTTTTGGAAGATGATTGCATGTTTGCACTAAGAGAACTGAAGGAGGGGATGTGGCGGATATTGGTGCTGGCATGGGGGGAACGGGCTTTGGAGAGAGAAATGGAGCAGGGCAGGAAGACTCTGATCTGCTCTTGAATTATTCCATTGGTCTGCTAGTTCTACAGGTCATAGGTAACTTCTGTAATTCAGAAAATCAAGAATTAAAATAAACGAAATGTGTCCCTAAGAAAGAATATGGTGAGACATTCAGGAAAAGCAAGGAGCTTAATTTAATAATCATCTCACCTTTGTTAGGAGAGAAAGGTGACACCATAAAGAACAAAGAACAGCATTCCTGGGTTTGGCCCCAAGCTGGTGTCAGCAATACCCACCTGGCAACACCTGGGGAGGGCTGTGGTGTCTATGGTAACAGGTAACAACTGCAGCCCCACCTGGAGCTGGGCAGTCCAAGAGCCCGGTGATGAATTTCTTAGGGTGCACAGAGGACCAAGGCTCAGGGTACCCTGGGCCCCAACTCCAGGAGGACTTTGAGCAGGTGGGCCTTCTCTGCTAAACGTGAGTCGGGGAGCAGTGTGCACTGCCCTGTGACTGCCCTGGGGTCTCGTGTTTGCCCTGAACCCGGGTGCCTGGAAACACGACGGCAGTAATTTAATATCTGTGGGACCCCCTCCTTCCCCGGGTTGGACATTCTTCTGCAGTGCTTGATTTGTCTGCTTCAAAATCAGTAACAGTAAAGAAAACACATCAGGTATAAAGGTAAAAGGCCAAGAGTAGAAAGACAGTGAGAGATGGTGTGCGGTCCAGGATTTGGAGCCAAGCCATGTTCAGGCCACATTTCTTTGAGCTTAAGTCCCCTAAAGCAGTAGCTGTGTCCCTTTGTCTTTTGTTCAGCATTCAGGGCTTTACAAATCCCTCCTGAACTGCAGCGGCGGCGATGTCCCCGCACCCAGCTGTGTACACCGTGCTCTTACCTGCTCCTGCAGGGAGGGTCCAGGGCGCAGGGCTGCAGGGCCAGAAGCAGAGGGAGCCACCTAGCCTGGGTTCTCTGTCGGGAGTCCTGCTGGGCACTGGCTTTAACAGAGATCAAATCCTTGTCCTCTCCTTCGTTATTTTAGTCCTTTCAAACGTGTCCAGCTCTCTTCCATCAACTGTAGCTCAGACCTTAACTAGTGCCCATTTCCTTGGGCACCATCCTACCCCATGCATCATGCTGAGCCTGGGCTTCACGGCTCCCGCTGGAAGTTCTGCATCACCTATCCCCACTGCTGGTTTTAGCCAGCCAGATTCATTTTCTCTCTTTTTGGGCCTTGCATATAGCCTGAGTGTTTGGCTGTGTTTGGCGAGTGTTGGCGGCTCCAAGATTCCATTATGACTTCTCCACTCATACGTGGTTCCTTCAGAGATCAGCCCTGCGCAGATGCGTGTTCCTTACGCTCAGAATCTGGACGCAGGACGTTCGTCGCTGGACGCTAGCGGCCACATTTCCACGAAATGAGATTTGGGCGTACCTGGATCCCTCTGTGCCAATGCGACTGTGACAGAGCAGAGGCTGGCAGGAGGGTTTGCTGGACCAAGGCGGGCACCCCCATGCTGACCACTTGGCCAGCATAGATCGGGGGTCCCCACCTTAGTCCAGCCCGCAGGGAAGTGAGCAAGTCAGCCAGGTCCCCGATGATTTGGTCTAAATGATATATTCATTTGACTGATGTGTTTTTTACAGCACTGATTAAACTAGAGCTTTTCCCTTAAATTGATTGGTGGTTCTGAGATTGTGCAGACCAGACCACAATCAAATCCTGCAGGGCTGTCCGCGCACTCCTGCTGGCCGCTCAGCGGGTGGGCGCTGTCCTCAACTCACGCCACTGCGGTTTGGCCCTTGAACAGTGGATGTGACAGAAAACAGAGAGAAGAGTAGTGGAAATGGCAGAAAGACAAAGGCAAGATTCAAGCATCCAAGGGAAGAGAAAACAGGAGAAATAGGTATGGGACCGTAGGACAGTTGAAGGATTGTGGTCAAATCTTCAGATGGAGAATCTGAAGGTGAGGCCAGAAGGAGCAGAAGTTACATTCTTGGACAATTTGTCCATTCCAAAAATATGTTTGAGCATCTATACTGTGCCAGTTCTATAGTGTGAAATTTGGGTTCTGATTATCTCGAACAGAAGGGGCTTATGCACTAAAATTAATTTTTTTGCATAAAGTTTAGAGCAAAGCTTCACTGACATAGAAAAGTAATGCATGGTTCTTTCTGTCCTCCCTTTTTCCTTTTAAACAAACAGCTTGCAGGACTAACTCTAGTCACCATTAGTCTGAGGCTGCAGTGGGATGGGTCACAAACGTTTCATAATTTGAATTAGAGTTTGGATCTCATGTCCCCCTTTCTTCATACTTAGAATCCCCATCTGCCCTCAGAATCAGTCGGTCAGAGCTAAATATGAGTCACTTTGCCACCTCTAACAGGCACCACCTTATTTTACAGATGGGAAACAATGTTTCAGAAAAATTCAGTGACTTTCTCAGTCACACATGTGTAAGGAGACAAGCTAAAATTTGAACTCAAGTCTGCTTCGCCTCCCGACTGTGTTTGCGCATATGTATACATACATACGTCTACAGGAAAGTAGGCACCAGCTAGGCATTACCACCTCTCCAAACACAGCACAGAATATTAAGAAAATCTAAATCTGGGAATTCCCTGGTGGTCCAGTGGTTAGAACTCTGCGCTTCCACTGCAGGGGGCACGAGTTCGATCCCTGGTCGGGGAATTAAGATCCCGCATGCCACAGGGCTTGGCCAAAAAAAGAAAAAGAAAAGAAAAAATCTAAATTTGTTTATAGAAATAAGGTTATAAAGGATCGTTAAGTAAGCTAAAACAATATTCTTAGTGATGAACTTTAAGATTATTATAATTTAATTCTATTTAATCCCAGAAGACTAGTATTTTGTCAATGGGAAGAGAAATGTATTCATTCAGCAAAGATTTATTGAACATTCCATCAAGACACTGTGGGAATTAGAAAATGAATTTACTAACCAAATACAAACAAAATTTTCAACCAAATCTGCCATAAGTTGGAGACTGCTTACTTGCCCACCTGCATATGAACATATTGAAATATTTGTTGTACTTGGGTGCAGAGCTAGAGGGTCTGCATTCAAAACCCAGTCCCACCCTTGACTTTACACTTGACCTTGGGCAAATTACTTCAGTTCTGTGTGTCTCTGTTTCTTCAGCTGTAAAATGAGGTAGGTGATAGGAGTATCCACCTCATGGGATCGTTATGAAGACTAATTGAATTGATGAATGTAAGGATTTAGTTGACTGCCTGGGGCACAAGATTAAATGTATTAGTAGCGTTATTTTATCTGTTGCTCTTCCTGCATCTTTCCAGGTGATCATAAGATTGTCTCCTTTGAGATGTTAATATGGTGAGTTACCTTAATAGATTTCCTAACAGTAAAGAATACAGCATTTCCAAAATAAACTCAATTTGAGGATAATATATTATCTTTTTTAATGCATGCCACATTAAGTTTACTTAAATTTTGCTGAGAATATTTGCAAGTGGAGTGGGATCGGCTTGGCATTTTCCTTTCCTTTTATTAAGCTTATCTAGTTTGATATTTGAGTTATATAACCCACAAATGGTGAGTGTTTGCTCATTGTTTATTCACTGGAAGAACCTGCGTAAGACTCAGCGTTAGCATAGCATGGATGATATTTCTTAGGCAACGTATGAAGGCATTGTAAACCATTTATTTATTGCATTTCACCTTTTTGTGCTCAGCAACATGAAATAAACTGCTGGGTAATTAGTCTACATGGGAGATGTGAGTGACTGGTTGGCATTAAGGAAGCAAACAACTCACTTTCCATAGAGAAACTGTGCACATCAGTTAAAGCTTGATAAATAAACTCCTTGTGCTCTTTCTATAAGAGTATACATGCCTTCTCACCTGCCCAGTCCCCATGGGCAGGGAGTGTAAGTATATTGTCTGTGATCTCCAAGTAGTAAATTCCTTTTGTTCCTTCTGTGTATCCCACAGTTTAACCCAGACACATGCACTTACTTTGTCTTTCTTCCCTTTCACCACACATCCAAGTCCTCCACCATTTAGATTCTTCATAACATTTTTCTCCAATCTCTGTCTTACGATCAAAAAGAAAAGTTAGTTTACTCTATCCTGCATTGTTTTTACCATAGTATGCCAGACCTTCATAATGTGACATTTTGAATCAAGAATAAAAATAATCAATCCTCTACATGATGTAGATAAAAATATCTAGGTGACTGAACCAGTTTTTCTCTTTTCACACGCATGTTTTGGCCACATACAGTTCTAGACTAGGTTGTCATTTGTCTCCATTGATCAGCATCTGATCTGGTTACTGGTTAGCCAGGAGGTAAACTCCCCACAGAAAATTCTCCACAAACTCCTACATCTAATGGCTATTCAACAGTTATTTCTAGTTCAATATTTTATCCCTCTCCAAATATCTACATGATGGTCTAATAGGCATCTAAACCAAATCCACACTCCAAAACAAAGTCTCCAAAATGTCTTCTTCCCCTGTAGTCTTCTAAATAAATGGCAAGACATTCACTCTGTTGCTCAAGACCCAATCCTGGGAATCAGACCTGACGCTTCTCCTGCGTGTCCACAGCCGATCTGTCGGCCAGTCCTGTGGGTGCTGTTTTCTAAACAATCATACTTACCCCCCATGCAGCCTCCACCACCTCCATCCTGCCTCTCGCTCCCGTCCCCGCTGTGGGCTGTTCTCTGTACAGAAGCCACAGTGGTCCTTTCAAAGCTGAACCTGCTTCCTGCCACTCCTGCATCTGCACTGTAAAGACTCCAAACTATTTAAAAGTTAGGTGAGATGGCCAGGATCTCTGGCTCACGTTGTTCCTGCCGTATGGACTGTCCTGCAACTCCTGGGACACAGTTTGTTCCCACTTCGGGATAGACAGACGTGCTAACACACGTGGTCCCTCCCTTCGTGAGAACTTGCACAAATTATCCGGCCATGTGGAGATAACAGTTCCATAGAGTTTTTGTAAATGTTCATTTAATCAATGTTGATAAAGTACCTAGCATAGCAACTAACACAGTGTAAGAAATTTTTAAAAATTATTTCTTTAATGCTCAGATAATTAAATTTTTTATTGTTATAGACGAAAATAATTTTATGACATAAAATTATTGCTGTGCACTGTCTTAGCAACATGCCATGCTTTGTATTTTTATAAATGCTAAGTTGCTTTCTCTCTCTTGTTTACCAGATTTTGCCTTCAATTTTGTGGTCAATAATTCTGTTTTTAGTTCCTATCTTTATCACCTTCCCATCGATTTTTTCATCACATATTATTTCAGCTTTTAGACCCACTTTAATTTATAGATGTTTTTTATACGTGAATATACATTTTTTCAATATTTTTTGGATTTATTTTGATAGCCATAGTTGATAACAGGTATTCATAATTAATTTTATACATTCTACTTTCTCTTACAAGTAATGTAAGATTAAATGTATTATCTTCCATCTGTAATTATGAGGTCGAATAATTCTCTTTTTTTCCTACATTGTCATTCTTTTTATCTTATTGTCCATGTTCCCCATTTTCTCAAGTTTGCAGTCCTCATCACTGATTTCGGTGTTGGCAATGTAAAGTCTGGTTTTTATTGCCTCCACTGAGTCTTTTAATTCTCCTATCAATTTTCTGGTTACTTGATTTCTTTTTAAAATTTCCATTTATATCCTATTGCATCTCTGCCTTTCCGTTTTTCTTTTTTTTCTATTAAGTTCCATTCTTCTTTAACATTGCCATATATACATGCTCCTTTTTGAGGATACCAAGTCATGTGTCTCCTAAATTTTCACCTTTTCTTATAGAACACCAGTATCAGTAATATATATTCTTTCTCTTCTTCCTTTGTTGCTTCTGGGAAGTTTTCCATTTCATAGGTCCACACATTTGTTTTTCTGTTTAAATTTTCTTGAACTTGGTAGGTGCACTTGGGCATTTTCCAGCAGACGATTTAGTACATGTCTAAAAGTACATGTTTAGTACATGTCTAGAAGAAAGTACATGTCTCCTTCACTTTCCACATCATGAATATTGGCAAATTCCCTCTTTCAGGTTATAACATGTAGTCCCTTTCTTAATTTACAATGTCTGGTGAGTATGGGATTGCTAAATGGCAGGAGAATATTCTCTTATTGTGATTGTGTTAGGTTCTCTGACCACGTGAGAAAATCATGTGCAGTTCTGTTTTGATAAAGTGCAGAAGGTCCTGATTAGGACTCAGGACTCTGTGATGACAGAGTCAGGGAGCAACACAGGTCCTCCTGACGGTAATTCTGACCTCTGCTTGCATTATAGTCCTTCCCTGACACGAAGAGGCAAATCTAGTGAAGAGACCTCATCCACCCTTCCTACTGGCTTCTCATCTCATCTGCTGGAGGTTCCAGTGTCTACAGGTGTGTGAGAGAGGAGCACTCTGGGGGGTTCAGATCTCCTAAGAGAGTGTGAGGGATGGGGGGTCCTATTCTGAATTCTCCAAGGTGACCTTTAACTTTTCAGACAATTAGTTCTATACCAAGTCCCGTTTTCTTCATTTTCTATAAATCAAGATTTTCCCTTTTAGCTCCAAATTCTAGCCTTTCATTCTTGATATTCATTTAGTCTGAGTATGGTGATGTATATTACTCTACCTCAAAACCCCAAGTCAAGATTAAATAGTCATTTAAGACATGATACATGTAGGAAAATACAGATGCTTATTTTAAATATCTAAAACTCTAGGATGAATGACCGAGGCAACCGAAGTTACAACCAATAAAGTGCCCACCCGGAAGATACCATTAGTGTAGTGGGGTCTCCTTCCAAATGCTGTGGGAGCAGACACACTGCTCTGCCATCACACCAGAACCACCTAGAGATCTCCAGCAATGATGAGGATGATGAAATCTAAGGGAGGTACCCAGCTTTCGCTGTAGTGATCGTGTCTCGTTTCCTGGCTTGTTAAGATTGCTACTGTAATACAGTTTGACTGATATTATCAATTTAGAAATTAAGTTGGTCAATTTATTTTATGGGCTTGCTATTTGGAGGAGTCTGATACGTACAGAAACGACCAAAATTCAGGTGTCATAAAATTGGCAATGGAGACTGGAAAAGGAAAGAGAGGGGGTGACATTTACACGGAGATGACTAGTTTCTAAGTACCTACGTGGAGTCTGAAGCCAGTCCAGCAAGAACGTGCCTGGTGAAATCTGGTCGTCCTTCACTAAAGGCATTTTAGGTGCGGGTCCAAAATGATGTAAAGTACTAACAATCCAACATTTTGTCTGAAATGGATATCCCGTAGCTGTGAGTAAGGGGTGCTTGATTCAGGGCAGAGATGGATGGATAGTTTGCAGTAAATTATACTGGAAACATCTAGGACTGACTCAAAGCACCTCTTGATAGATTTAGTCACCTCCACACGGCCCCGTATCTGTCTGAGGAATGCTGCCTTGGTAGAGTTGTAGGTGGACTCTTGCCGTGAATGGTATTTTTTAACAGTGAGTGTTAGTGTTGGGGTTTTCTCTTCCTTTTGTGTCATCCCATCTCTAATGACCCTGAGCCCTGGCTACAGGTTAGGAATGATTTGGGTCAGTGTTGACCAAGGTGCTCTTCCGTGAAACAGGACTGCAGAAGGTGCAGGGGAGCTGCCAAAGAAGGGCTATGTTGTATTTCTTCTTCTTGGAGATTCTACACACAGGTGAAAACAGAGGGCCATGAGTTGTTCTAGAACCTAGATACCCATTTAACTTCACTGTTTCCCATCACCCTGAAGCTCAGACACTTCTTCTTCTTCCCCACCCCCATCCCCAATCCCACAGCTACATTCCAGCATCTTACGAAGATTGCTCCTGGCAACAACTGTTTGTAAACCTTGTTTGAGATCATCTCAACCTCGTCTCTGATTGGCTGACAAGGCGGAAGTAACTGCAGCAGCCTACAGACTTCTCCTTGTGACAGATGGGCCATGGCTAGTTCACTTTTTTCTGTTTTGTTTAGAATTTATGTTGACAAAAAGGAAAGAAAAGATTTCCTGGAAACAGGGAGGTGTTTGTTGTGTTTCACAAGATGCCTGAAAGGCACAAGATTCCCTTCAACTTCATCGTGAGATGATCACACTGCCTGAGGGAAACCAACAGCCAGTCTGGCATCTCGCAATGCAAATCAAACCCTGGGACTGACGAAGAAAAGACGCAAATTTGATATTCTACTAGTTTCGAAAAGGCCCAAAGTAATATTTACAAATGAGATTTTGGATGATGCCAGGAGAAACAATTTAAAAAGTAAAAATAAAACAGAAAACCATACATTTTTCTACAAGCAAATAGAAATGCAATCCTCACCATATGACTGTTTTACACAGTTGTCTTTTTTGTTGAATGTGTCCAATTGCTCATTTGTGAGGGAAACACATATGGACCCATTAGATCCTGATATGGGCTTTCTAGGTTAAACTGGGATGGGAAAATCATTTCTAGGTTCAGTGGTTTAATTTTTGGTTGACAAAGTTAAGTTTATTCAATGCATAAAGGAGAAGGAGGGAGAAGGATGGGGGCCAAGGCATTAGGTTAGCAAAGTTCCTCATGCAATGCTCAATCATTTGTAGTTATCATTTGCAGCTACTATTTTGTAAATATTAATTGCTATCTACTCTTTATTCTATTGTGTTCATTATCTGGGTATTTTCTCATTGTTTTATCTGAATTTTTTTAAAGAACGCAATGTGTTTTTTTATAGCTTAAGAAATGTTTTATTGGGAATTTTTGACACGGACCTTTCTAAAGTTTAGGATAAAACTATGAAAGTGCTTCTTCTTCACTTCCTTTGCTATTTTTAATTTACAGATGGCACAATGGCTTCCTCTTGAGTTTCCTCTCACTTCTGTATTGCAACAATTATTTATTATTTGTAAAATTAAATCTTTACAAAAAAGCTTCCCTCATTATTCCCTCGGTCTTTTTTTTTCCCCCTCCAGGGTAATAAACAGTGTAGTAAGTAAAATATTTTTCTTTTTTAGTAGAGTGAGATTTTCCATCAGATCTCTGGATAGCTGGAATGGCCTTTCACTCCGACAGCATCCTTTCTGCTAAATTTGTGCTGTTTCTTCTTCACTATTTGCCCATCTTCTTCTGGGGGAGGGGTCGACATTTTCTTCCTACCCCGTATTATAGAGCTCCATCTCATCCTGTATTCATACTTCTCTACAGCCAGTCTCTTTTTAATTTGTGTGTTCAAGAACATTTTCTTTAAAAAAATTTTTAAGCTTTTTATTCTGAATTAATTATATAATCACAAGCAATTCTGAGAAATAATGCTGTGAGATCCTGTATACTCATCCCCAGGAGTAACATTTTGCAAAACTACAGCACAGTATCACAACCAAGAAGCTGACATTCATACAATCCACTGGCCTAATTCAGATTTCACTTGTTTTACACGTACTCGTTTGTGTGTCCACATTTGGTTTTGTGTAACTGTGCTCTATGCGCAGGTTTGTGAGACCAACACTAGAGCGAACACAGAGCAGTTCCATGACAAGTGCCCCTATGTCGCCCTTTCACAGCCCCAGGCACGCCCATCCCCATCCCTAAGCCTCACAACCAGTGATCTCCACTCTACAATGCTCTCATTTCAGATGTTATGTAGGGATCACAGGGTCTTGAGATCAACACCTTGTTTCCTTGAACCGACCTTCACGTTAACCCTGTTTTCAGTTTCTTGAAATCTTCGCTCCTGACAATGTGGGCTCCAGCTGGTACAACCACCTACAGTAAAAGTCCCATTTTGCACCTGGAACCCAAAGGTCTCATCTTCAGCTGTTTGGCTCTCTGACCACAGCTGTTTGATTTCACCCCTCAGCTTGCTGAGGACAAACTCTCGCACCCTTAAGACTCCCTTTGAACACTTTGGACCACTTTGCTACAACAGGACAACGGACTGCTTTTGAGTTTAGAGTGGGAAGGTCATGTGATGAGGACAGAGAAGTAGCCACGACCATACCAGGAGCTGCCTGGGGTCACAAACAACTCCAAAAGCGCCCCTTGCACACCCGGCATCTCGCTAACTTTCAGAAGGGGGCGCTATCATATTTCCTGGCCTAATTCTTACAGGTACCATCTTGGGTAGTACTATGTAGCAAGTATCATGCTGAATATGTTTATACAATTCACTCACTCTATGTTCACAGCATCTCTACCATCAGGTACATCAGGTCTACAAACCTGAGAGTAAGGAACTTTCCTCTAATCACGCAGTGGGTAGAGAAGGACTAGAATTTGCCATTAGGATCAAAGGTCCTTCTCAGAATAGCACTGCATTCTTAGGAATGCATTCTTAGGAATGCAATCAATCCCCCTGAAGCTAAAGTTCATGAGTCCCTACAATGACATATTATACACTCTTCTCCCTTCTGGGATCGTTTCTTTTTAGTAATCTTCCTCTAATTAGGAATCCTTTAGAATAAATTTCCATGCGACCTATAAGATAATATATACCCTCTTGTAAAAATTTGTTTCATTTATACTTACACTTTTACACATTCTTCTTTATCATCATTGTTATTTTTTTCCCTTAGAATCTCTTCCATTATTTTTCTTCATTCTACAAAATACCAATATATCATTTCTAACACAGTATCCAATTTCCTACCCCACACCTCACATTGAGGTTAGAGCCCTTCTGATCAAATTCTTAGTCTTTTCTTTAAGTCTTTGTGAGATGCATATTGCCCACTGTCTACCAGCCCATCATTCAGATGTCATAAGCAGTGATCCAGAAAACTACATGCTCTTGCTTTTATTTTTAATCTAGTTACACATATTCTACATCCTTTTTCCTCTTTCAAAGTCAATAAAAATAAGTTCCAGGATTTGTTTAAGGTCTCTCATTTATTCTCACATGAATCAGCAGAAATGAGTAACAGTCATATGTTTGATGACTCTTAGCAGTCCTTCCACCATCCCTGGGAAGACAGAACCTCTCATTACCCACGTTAAGGCGATGTATGATTGCCTTCAGACCTCTCATAGAAAACCACGATGTGCCCCGTCCCTGGAGTGAACTCACAGATACCTGAGGCTTTTTGTTCCCTGGAGGTGTGTCAGATGTCAGGTCTTTCGACGAAACATCTTTGTTCTGTGTGGCAAAAACTTAATAAACTATTTTTATTGAATCCTGACTTCTATTTACTGACCTTTTGGAAGGACACTTGTATCCTCACCATATTTTAAACGTTTTTGATCAGTTTTTTTGTTTTGGACAATTTTCTCCATCCTAATTAGGAACTCTTTATTAGCTCTAACAAACAGAGAGAGAGAGAGAGAAAGGGAATTTCTCAAGTCTTTTCTTCCTCCACCTGGGAGTCCAGCTTGATAGGACATCCAATTGCTGTGATGACTTCAAGCAAGAGGAGTGCCCAACCTTCCAGTCAATGGAAACAGTTTTCAATCTCCTTACATGGGATCTGAAGTTGAATTGGAGTTTTTCTGCTTTACAAGAACTTCACCTCTAATATATGTGCTCACTTTTGAGCTGCTAGTGACCCCAGGCTTCTGGGGAATCTGTGTCTGAGTTGCTGGATCGTTCAACCTCTTCTCAAGATACAATTTTACTATATTTACTCCGTATTAAACCTTCGCCAAAAAAAATCACTTCATGTGACGTGTGCAATCCAGTGCCCCACTTCAGCTCCGCACACACAGCAGCACAAATAAACCACCCTCCTGTTTCCCATTATCTCACTGCCCGGTTTCATCCCAGGTCCCTCCCAGGGTCATATAAGTCTGGGATATGGTTCCTTAATTAGTAACATTATATGATTTCTGTGAACAAGTATCTAATTTCTTAATCACTAGACAGGGGGAAGGGGAAAGAAAAAGCTATAGAAGCTTTGGGAAAATATCTGTTCTAACACCTATCAACTAGAAGTATGAATGTTATTTTTTCAAAAATAATAAAAGAAGAGAGAAAAAAGCTCCAATAAACTATTGAGGTGTGCAAAACACGACATCCAAGATTCTGAACCACAGTGTAACTTAAAAGTTGTACTTCTAGTTGATCTGAATTTTATTTCTTCCTCTGGATAATACCGAGTCAGAAACTCCCTGGAAGTCTAACATAAAATAATTAGATGGGCAACATATCATGTATCCAGTCTTGTAAGAAGAAAATAGAAAGATTTTTTAGCTTTTTTTTTTTTTCAGTCTGATTTTTAAACCCTTGGGTGTGTCAAGAAGTGGAATTTAAGTAAGTACTAGAAACTTCTGAACACTGCTGTTCTTCACCTTGTCAATTACTTTAGGGTGGTGTGGGATGGTAGAAACATGTCTGTTTGATTTTGTCCTTTCTCTTTCTCCGTGATTTTCTGAGCTTCCCAGTTATTCAACTAAGAACAAATTGCTGTTCATACAGATGCAGTGCCATAATTTCTGATTTGCTGGCTGTCATTCCCGTTAATACCAACTAGGCTGTCAGACTGTCACTCCTGCTTGCTGTTTTGAGTTGTTCTATACAAGGAACTGGGTTCGTGAAGAAGATGGGGGAGAAATAAAAACCCTGCTTTTCTCTTGAAGTACACAGGGGTTATGCAAAGGCGTCAGGGAAAAAAAGCACATACACCACTCTTATCTGCAAAAATTAATTGCCAAGCACATAACTTGGAGATTTTTTGTAAGCGGAACAAACACTTCTCTTGGAGCTTGAAATCTGGTGGAGTTCAGATCAGCTCTCAGGAATATTTCCATCCACATTCTCAAGTTGCTTCATCTGACAGAGCCCAAAGCACAGTTCTCCAAATGAAGAATAAGGCTCCGTTTCTCGGAGCACACTGCCTTGCGTGGCCGTCTTCCAGCACCTGAGGGTAGCGTCCTGGCAGGCAGCTCTGAGTCCCACGTGCCTCTCGCCCCAGAGAAGACCTGGTCCTCTCAGAGCAAGCAGTGGAGGGTCTAGTGGCGTCTAACTGCAGTGCCGTGTTCATTCCAGTTTCAGGCAGAATTTCAGTCTGTGCCTTTAAAGAACTACATCCTCTGTTGAGAGCCTGGCACAATAATTGTCATCCAACACTCCTCCCACCCAATGCCAGTGTTTCTCCAGTTCTGATCTCGTTTCCCTGCTCAGCCAAGGTTCCCCTTTGGTACCCAGTTCCCACACAGAGGGTAAGTGGCCCTGCTCATAGGCAGATGGGTTTGTGAACGTCCCAGAGTCCTGGTGTTGATTGAAGTTGACCAGGAAGCCGGACTCTGGACCCTGCCCTCTGGATCTCAGAGCTTCCTCCTCTGAGGAAGGAGAGGCTCCCTCCCCCGTGGGCCTCCCTCCAGGCAGTGCCCCCACCCCCCCACCTCCTGTCTGAATGGACTGCTGCTCTCTTGCTCTTTGCTCCTGCCCATCCCCAGGTGTCTTATATAGTTCCTGCCCTCCTTTGAGAAACGAATCTTAGATATTTTCTTTGTGTCTTTGTCTCAGCTCTGGGGGAAGAAAAGAAGAACTTCACCCACAGAAAGCCTTTCACCAACACCCTTTAAAGACTCACACACCCCGTGCTTGAAACTTCTTGGTGAGAGACCCCTACTCAGAGGGACCCTTCCATGGGGGAGAGCCTTTCCTCCTGGGAACATGAGACCTGCTAAGGGTGGACCATATGAAGACTTCTATCATGTGTTCTTTTAAGCCTCTCGACTCCGGGCTAAACATCTTCATGTCTAAATCTCTCTATTCGTCTCACCAGCATCATAAATATTCACTTCTGTCTGACAAGATCCTTTGTAAAATGAGATTTCTAGATTGAACACAATGTTCTAAGGTGATCAGCTCAGCCTAAGGAAGCATGCTGAATTTCCTTCCCATGATCTTTTTACTCTATCCCATTTATGCAATCTAAATTACAATTGGCATTTCCTCTTTTTTACCAGCTATAGTGTATCAATGGATTACATATTCTTTGTTGTTCAACTAAGATACACCAAATAACTATGAGGAAAGCAAACAATTGAGTCATTCAGATGTTTGGTATCAAATATCATATATTTAAATCTTACAGATGTTTCGAACTAATTTTCCATTTGAATCAGAAATTTAGTCATGTTAGGTTCACCAATAGTTTGCAATAATTTGAAAAAGGAAAAATGGCTTCTAAAAGCAATTGAGTATGAAGTGAATTAGAAATTAAGCTTATACTCTAAAAGAAAAAAAAATGGTAATTGAGTGAAGCAATGCAATTTCCATATTTTCTAGAACAGAAGTCAACTTTTCTGTTGTAACTTGTATGACCAATCATGTGACAAATGCCTTTGCAGGAAAATGATGCTTTCTGCAATTCAGGGGACACTTGTAGTAAACACCACCATTCTCCTAACCCCTCAAGGAAGTAAATCGGAATAAAAATGAGCAAGCTATTGCAAATGTCATTTAAGATAGTTTACAGAATTAAATGTTTGAGGAATAAAAATGCAACTTGTAGAAGAAAGCACAGAAGAATATTTTCATTACTTTGAGGTAGGGAACAAAATCTCTTAGATAGAATACAAAAATCATTAACTATTAAAAATATTGATAAATTGCACTTCACTGACGTTGTCCTGTTTAACAAAAGACACCAGTATTAGATTCAGAAGTCAAGCTTCACACCGGGGGAATGTATTTGTAATACATCAATTCAACAAAGGCGCTTCACAATAACAATATCTCAGTGAGCCTACAAGAAGGCATTCACCACCATTTGTCATCTTGAAAATGCAAATTAAAGCCACAATGAGATGCTTCTATGCTGCCAAGTGTTGGTGAGTATGTGGAACAAGTGGGGCTCTCGTATGTTTCTGATGTGGGTACATAAGGCTACAAAATCTTTGGAAAACTGTTAGGCAGTGCAAACTAAAACTAAACGTGCCTACACTCTGACCCAGGAAGTCCACTCCTGGGTACATAGCCAAGACATGCCTAAGAGTCTTCCCAACAGCTCTGTTCATAGAAATTAGAAAATAAAAACAAGCTGAAGTTCTAACAACTGAAGAATAGATAAATAAGTCATGATATATTTATACAAGGAAATACTACACAACAATTTAAAAAAGAAAAAAACTACTGCTATCTGCAACAGCACAGGTAAATATCACAGACTCGAGTTCGGTAGATATGAAAGCATATAAACTGTATGAGGTCATTTATATGGGGTTTAGTAACAGACAAAACCAACCTATGACATTAGAAATCTGAATAGTGGTTCTCTCTGTGTGCTATTTAATTAATTAATTAATTAATTAATTAATTAATTTATTTATTTATTTATTTATTTTTGGCTGCGTTGGGTCTTCATTGCTGCGCGCGGGCTTTCTCCAGTCGTGGCGGGCGGGGGCTACTCTTCCTTGCGGTGCGCGGGCTTCTCATTGTCGTGGTTTCTCTTTGTTGTGGAGCACGGGACTCTAGGCGCACAGGCTTCAGTAGTTGCGGCACACAGGCTCAGTAGCTGTGGCACACGGACTTAGTTTCTCCATGGCATGTGGGATCTTCCTGGACCAAGGAACGAACCCGTGTCCCCTGCACTGGCAGGCGGATTCTTAACAACTGCACCACCAGGGAAGTCCCCTCTCTGTGTGCTATTGACTGAGAAAGGGCAGTAAGGGGAATTCTAGGGTGCTGGAATGTTCTATACCTTAATATCAATGGGGTTACAGAGATGTATGTATATATGAATAAAGTTCATCAAGCTGTACATTTAAATTAGCACACTTTGCTGTATTATGTCATATTCTAATAAAGAAGTAAAAAGAATGGATTATGGAGGAATACAGGTGGGTGGTGAGACTTACCCAGTTCTGCTTTCACTTTAGAATATAAAAAGCTGGAACCCTAACAACAAGAGAGATGTGGATAAACTATAAAATCATTATGTTTTGTTGAAACCATCAGAGAGGTTATGTCACAAGGAAAACAAGTAACCTTAAACCAAAGGAAAAACAGTCATTCCCCCACCCCCTCACCGGGAGGGGCGGCAGGAGTGCGGACATGTGCGTGTTCGCCCATCACCTATGGCAGAGGCAAGGAACAGGAGATCCCAGGCACCACACAAGTGGGTAAGAAGAACTCGGTTAAAAATTTAAAGCATTTCAAACTTTTAGGTGTGAGAGAGTAGACATCCTGGAAGTGTCAGATGCTGGAAGTTTTGTGCCCATTTACGAGCTTCTTTTCTCAGATGTCCAACAGATGCTGTTGAGAGGTCCTGGGTAGAGTGGGAGAGCAAAGAATGACTCGACCATGATGCAGGCCTGGAGAGGAGGACGGCCACTGCCGTGGGATGGGCATGGAGCCCTACCTGATGCTTCCTCCTTATGCAATGAGGGTCTCCTTCTGGAGGAGAGGCAGAAAGTATGCCGCCATCCACTGGCATAGGCAGACTCACTGCGGCCAGGTGGGGAATAAGAGGAAACACCTTCTACCTGGAAACTGCTAGGCCCATGACCCAATAAACTACACCAGGAAAAAGGCAGAAACTCTTTCTTAAACAAGAGCCACCAAAGGCACAAGACAGCAATCAGCTGCAAGAGAAGGAAGGTCAGACTCTGTGGGAAGCCCCAGCCCTGAGACTCAGGCACACAGAGCCTGCTAAAGACCAGGGCTGGGAAAGAAGCATGCAAGCCAGAGGGCAACAGGATGCCATCTTAAAGCACTGGTAAAAATGGAAACCATAAATCTGGAATTCCATACCTAGCCAAAATATCTATCAAAAATGAGGTCAGAATAAAGACTCTTAAAGGGAAACAAAAGCTGAGAGAATTCAACAGCAGCAGATCATCAGGGAGAAAAAATAGGATAGCAGTCCAGAACTTAGACAAGAACTCTGCACATGATTAAAAGGAAGTTTTCTAATTTTTAATCTCTCTAAATAATCACTATTTCATGCAAAAATGCTAGCAATGCATTCTGGATTTATAGCAGATATAAAAGCAAATGTATGGCAACAGTAACACAAAAAACTGTAGGAAGAAATTAGAAAGATTCTGTTATGTTTTTTATAGTCCATGTGAAACATATACTATATATATATATATATATATATACGCAACCACAAAATATGTTTGATGTTTTGTTTTATTTAGAACAGTTTCATGGTCACAGCAAAATTAAGAAGACATGTACAAATACCTGTACATAAATGTCTAGAGCAGAATGATTCATGATGACTTGAACTGGAAACAATCCAAATATCTTTTAATTGGTGAGTGGATAACCAAACTGTGGAACGTCCATACAATGAAATACTATTCAGTAGCAAATAAGAAGAAACTACTGATACACACAATATGGATGAATCTTAAATACATTCGCTAAGTGGAAGAAGCCAGACCCCAAAAAGCTGCATATTATATGATGTTCTGGAGAAGATAAATTATAGAAATAGACCAGTGTTTCCCAAGGTTTGGGGCTGGGGTGAGGGGTTACTGCAAAGGGACACAAGGAAACTTTTAGGAGTCAAGGAAATGTTTTGTACATTGATTGTGGTAGTGGTTATGTGGCTACTTGTATTTTTAAAACACTAATAAAGCTGTACACTAAAGGAGAATTTTACTTTTGTGAATTATAACTCAGTACATTTGCTTTTAAAATGATTAACATGATCTGTACTGTTTGCTATAGACAAAACTTAACCTATTTGTAGATTTTGGTAAAAGAGAAAAATAATAATGATAATTTCTGATTTAAAAAGTTGAATGCAATGAACCAGAGGAATCACTAATTAGCTGATGTCAGGACACTTACACATATTTCATGACTAGTTCATGAAGTGTCTGTGACTGTCCCTCCCAGTCACCATTGCATCCTCATCCCTTACAGTTACAGCCTCCTTTGTCTGTTTCCAACTGGATGACAGTAGTAAAGAGAAGACACTTTATCCACTTGAATACCTGTGAGAAGAGTGAATGTATAGTTTTACACGTACAAGGTTTATGTATCTCAAACTCCTTGCAACATTCAGAAGCTACAATTTTTAAAAGACCTTTGAATTGTAGCTTGGAGAAGGGTCAATGCAAAACGATGTCTACTTCTTATTCTGCATTTGACACACCCAACCTATGGTCCATGAGAGAGGACAAGAGGCAAGAACACCACCCCTCACTGTGATTTCCCTTCCCCCTTCCTGTGGGCGCCTCCCCATGAGTGAACCCAGCTGGTTGGTAGAGGACTAAGAACTTGTCGATGTCGTGCTTTAGGGTCAGGCTCAGGGGGCACAGAGCTGGACAGAGTGGAGCCTGGATCCCAAGGGACATGATAGACACCAGTATAGTATCCTTCCTTGAAAAGAGCATTTCCCTTTGATGTGTCAAAATTTATCTCTCTTACCCCTCATGGCTTATGTTTTGGGAGTCCTAAGAAATCCTTGGTCTAAACGCTTTCTGGGATCGCTGTACATCAGTTTTTCAGAGATTTGAGGTTTAATTCTACTTTCCCTTGGATACCTTTCAGTAAGTCACCGGGCTTTGACAGGAATGCCTTTAAGGGATAAATCGATTCCGTAAATCTAATTATTCCAATTAAGAATCGGGAAAGTTGTAATTAAGTAGTTAGAGAATGCTTGTTTTTCTTTTGTGAACAAGAGAAATGTAGAACTATTTGAAGCTCTACACAAAGCCATAGGAGAAAGAATGGCCCTGATATTAGCATGATGGTTAAAAGAACCACCTTTTGAGGCCAGCCTGCTTATGTATAAATTCTAGTCTATGTGATCTAGGATAAATTACTTATCTTTTCTGTGTCTTGGTTTTTTTGTTTGTTTGTTTGTTTGTTTTTCATCTGTAAGACAGGGTTAATGACAACCCTTCATGAGTTACTACACGTACACTTCTTAGAACAGTACTGACATGTACTGAGTGCCTTAAAGGTACTTTCCATAAAGTAAAATATGGCATACCTTTAAACAACTAATGACATGTAGGAACAGAAATCAATTTGACCTTGATGTTTTAAACATTCTCTTTCAAGGGGCACAGATTTCATGAAATAGGTTCACATTTTTTTCCCATCAGTCCAAACTATTTGGTTTTGAAATAAACAAAATGAGACAGTCCTAACTGTGAGGTTTGTTATTGTCTTTTTAATTTTTTAAAAGAATTCATGGACAGATCGGAAGAATGTAAATATTATAATAACTTAATAAAAATGTAATGGGACAGTCCGCCAGCTTTGGAGGTGAAGAAATTAAAGGCGGCTTGGACTTGCTGGGTCCTACCTCCAAATACTCACATTGGGGGTTAGGGATTCAGTGTATGAGTTTTGAGGGGACACAAATGTTCAGTCTATGCAACATCTAATTTAAATTATGGTGTTAACCACCAGAATAACTAAAGATGATATTTTTTGAATGGGAATTGGAAATAAAAAATGAGATGCTTATTTTTTAATTACTTAATGTATTGTTGGCATTATTTTTTACTAGGTACATATATTACTTTCAAAATAAAAAGAAACATAATTTAAGAGAGGCACCCCAAATACTGGTTGCAAAGTAATGTCCTTATTCTGGGGTTATTTTTCTGGATTGAAGGGAAGAGAAGGCAGGAACGTTGCTGAAATCATTGTCAAAAGACTTGGGAAATGAATTAAAAGAGAAAAAACTCTTCATGAATTTTCATAGGGAAATATAGTTTTAAATGTTGTTTTCTTTTGTTTTTAAAAACACATTTTCCTCTTAAGGTTTTTAATCATTAAGTCTTTACAAAGGAAAGGAAATATGAATCTTGCCATAATTGAGATATAAGAAAACTTCAAACACAGAGGGTTTTTTTTTATGATTCCTAAGGGGAAAATCTGAGTTATTTAGAATGAGAAACTGAATAACAATGATGTGTGCATAGCTTTAAAAATAATTTGTTGGTGGCTGTTACAGTTTAAACCAGTAACTTCTTACTGCTTTGTATGGTAAATAGCTTTTTTTGATTTCCAAATTGCAAGGACAACTTAGGGTGAAGATCAGGTGTCTGGCTGATATGAAATAAACAAGACTGTCAAAATGGCAGAAGAATGGCACACACCTGCCCCGGATACTGACACAACGCCTATTTCTGGAAGCATTTGGGCTCCAGGGAGTACTTGGAGGATCCAGAGGCTACTTAGTCAACCAGCCAGTTCTGGAGTTAGTTAATTCTGGAATTCATAATTCAATGCACATACAGCTGGTGTTTGAAGCCAGGAGATCTTTAAACTGTCTCTACTAAGAACTTTTAGTCCCAGCTCTTCTTGGGAAGACAGAAACTCTTCTTTAAAAACAGAAGGAAAAGGAGGCCAAGGTTAAACAGTGTGCTGGGAAGTTAATGGAAATAAATAACAAGAGATAAAATAGCTCGCCTGAAATTTCTCAGGACTGCATGTTCATGGGGGCCCTAGACTCCTATTTGGGTCACAGTACTGAAAATGGCCCTCTACTGTGGTTCCCATGAGTTTCTCCTCTCATTCAGCAAAGTATAGAGCTAAAGAATTTTTTTAAAAACCCAACTACCATAATTACCGGCTGTTCAAGGTGAGCTATCATTTACCTTAATATTTAGAGGTAGAATCACCTTAAAATTTCCTTCATTTTTAAATCTCACTTTTAACCAACTGGAAGAGTTATCTCTACCAACCATTTCTAGCAGCCTACCTAAAAATCTGTCTATTCCACAGTATTTTCTAAATCAATGTTTAGCTAATGAAGCACAACTGCCACAGGTTTTCACTTTACTATTTTAATGTGATCTCCATGGCACTGTAGGAGTCTTGAGTTTCCATATGCACATATCCCTGCACTTTCCCTGTCACAAGAAATATATATTCATTTTAGAGTTGCAGGGGCAATTATAGTAACCAGCTGATGCCTCTAGCAGCTAGTCAGAGTGATAGCCTGAAAATTCTCAGCTTCTCAGGAGACCACATCATTGCCTCCGGTGGATGCAAACCCCACGTACAGTGGTCTCCAAGGCAATGACCCCGCCAGGCTAGATGAAGTTTCTAACCAACACATCACTTTGTAAAAGCATTCTGAACATCACTTAAGAGGCTAAAGAAGGAAGTTCATAAAATAAGAAGACATCTGTTGCCGCCTATGTCTTGGAGCCTTATATTGTCAGGTTCCTGTGGATAGCTTTTGGTCCACTCAGATTTCTAGAACAGCCAGAAATCTTCCCAGTGAGCTTTTTAGAGTGTGCACATCAGAACTTCAACAGCCATATTATGAGGTAATAAATATAATACCGATGTGGGTCATTTCCTGAAATACCTACGCTTCACATGGTAAAAGACTGCAGCAGCTACAACCAAATCAAATTGAAGGGAGAAAAAAAAACACACATATCGTCAAATAACAAACAAGAACTCAAGTGATTCCTTGGTAGAAGAAAAGGACCAGATTGCTGGTATTCCCTCAGGTTTTATTATGAGTGTCCATTTCCGGTTACACTTTATTGCCTCAAAACATGAATACATCTGTCTTTGACGGTGCTTATTTTTTCCAGCCATTTCCCACTGCATTAGTGACAAAAGCCCATCCGATGGTGTCATTCGATTTCAGCTTTATCACATCGCTATACTCAGAAGGGCAGAACGCAATTTTTTAAAATAAAGTAAGACAATGATTTTTGCCACCTGAAACCTGCTTTGAAGACTCACGTGAAAATAGAAGGTTGGGATGAGGCAGGTAGATGGAAGAATAAAAACATCTCCACTTTAAAAAATTTCTGCCTGTTGAAAGAAAAATACACATAATATAAAAGCACCTGCATAGCACAGTTCCCGAGGCTAAACAACAATTTGGATTGGCTATTTAATCTAAAATTTCATTTTAGGGGTTCTTGCCAGGATATTCTAATGAAGCGATCTTCCAAATGAGTTGCCTTACTGGATTCCATGAGGTCCTCCCTATTCAAACGTCAAGACCAGGAAAGTGCAAGCTCGATGCCTGGCCCCCACTGTGTTTGTGGTTCTTTACTCATCTTCCTGCTTGCTCAAGTGACGTCTCTGATTCACCTCCCATCTATGCCTTACCTGTCCTTCCAGGCAATGCCTTTGAGACATTTGGCTTTTCTTCCGTGAACCCCAGTGGCTCTTTATAGTTTATAGCTTACGTGGCTTATACAGCTATTCATGAAATCACAGGCTCACAGAACCACAGAGTTGTGATCAAGTAGGTCAGTCAAAGCTCCTAAAGTCAGGAGATCGGCATGCTGCCGTTCTAGCCACCAGCATAGGGTCTATATGATGATGGGCATCTGGTGGAACTTTTCCTACCTCCAGTTTTTTCATTTCAGAGTTGCTGTGTTAAATGGGAAAAATGTGAATCCCTCAGTATCTAGCTAAAAGGTCTTCCCAAAACACTCTCCATGATTTTTCCAAGTCCTCCGTCCTCTGTATGATGCTATATGATGTAGTATGTACCCAACACCATTATGGCATGACTATATTCTACCACAGTTTATTATGTATATGCTTCCCCTACTTGATAGTTGTGTCTCAAAGATAAGGATTTGCCTTTATTTACATCTGGGCTATCTCCAAGGGAGGGAAATGCCTAAGAGTAAGCACTTAATAATTTACTAAATTGTATACCTGATGAATGAATAAACGTTCACTGTAGATCATAAAGCACCACATAAACACAAGGTGCTACTAAATGGCCAAGAAGTTCATTCATTTTTTTTTCCATGAGATGGCTCTAGTAGCGCTTTGTTGTCTTTAACTTCATTTGAAACAATTTTAGATTGTATGTGACAGCTGTCATATCAGCAGGCATTTTTTTAAAATTATCAAAATTGGTAAATTTTTGTGTAGCAATTTTAATATTGAAGATGGAAGAGAAAAAGCAACGTTTTTGGCATATTATGCTTTATTATTTCAAGAAAGGTTAAAACGCAATTGAAATGCAAAAAAAGATTTGTGCAGTGTATGGAGAAGGTGCTGTGACTGATCAAACGTGTCAAAAGTGGTCTGTGAAGTTTCGTGCTGGAGATTTCTCGCTGGACGATGCTACACTGTCGGGCAGACAGTTGAAGTCGATAGCGATCAAATCGAGACGTTAACTGAGAGCAATCAACGTTATACCACACGGGAGATAGCCGACACACTCATTTGCACCAGCTTGGTTATGTTCATTGCTTTGATGTTTGGGTTACACATAAGTTAAGCCAAAAATACTTTCTTGACCATATTTCCCCATGCGATTCTCTACTTAAACATAACGAAAACGTTCTGTTTCTAAAACAAATTGTGACGGGCGATGAAAAGTGGATACTGTACAATAATGTGGAACAGAAGAGATCATGGGGCAAGCAAAATGAACCACCACCAACCACACCAGAGGCCGGTCTTCATCCAAAGAAGGTGATGTTGTGTATATGGTGGGATTGGAAGGGAGTCCTCTATTATGAGCTCCTTCTGGAAAAACAAAGGATTAATTCCAACAAGTACTGCTCCCAATTAGACCAACTGAAAGCAGCACTCGACAAAAAGTGTCTGGAATTAGTCAACAGAAAACGCATTATCTTCCATCAAGATAACGCAAAACTGCATGTTCCTTTGATGACCAGGCAAAAACTGTTACAGCTTGGCTGGGAAGTTCTGATTCATCCGCCCTATTCACCAGACATTGCACCTTTGGATTTCCATTTATTTTGGTCTTTACAAAATTCTCTTAGTGGAAAAACATTCAATTCCCTGGAAGACTTTTCTTATCATGTAAATTATAATCTTCTTAAACCTAACAATCGTGTAATCTAATTCTGTATAACTTGTTGCCATTTCAAAAATGCCCAGTAAATGTTTGAAAATAACAACGATGATACTTGTTATGGTTATTATTTTGATGATGAAAATTTATTTTGGATGATAATATTTTGGAGCTTTTGTCATATTTTCAATATCCACCTAAACTAGCATATCCTTGTAAACCAGTGCAATACAATTATTGGATTAAAGAATAATGTAAGACTTGCTTTTGGAAAACAGAGGTAAAATTATTAAGCAAAATTTGAACTTGTGTTACTGTGGTTTATTGTATTTTGTTTTTAGATAAGTGTCTACATTGTTTTATAAAATGATACATGCACTTAGCCTTATGGAATGGTAGTTGACTGGATAATCTGAGATCCTGGAGAAATTACAGCAAAGTGATTTATAATCCTTTGAAAAACTTAGTGGAAAATAGGGGGCCATCTTCAAGGAAAAATGGAATGAAAAACAAAATTAAAATGATAGAAAACCCTGATCATTGGGAATTAAATAAATATACAATCAAGACTTGTTCTAGAGGTAAATGGTGGTATCAGCGGTTAAAAATCTATTCTCTGAGACCACAGCAAAGTGGGGGGCAGGGGGATGGAATAAACCTGGAACTCTCACATTAACTCCTAAATCAGGACCCTCCAAGGGGTTTAACGTGACCCCAAGTTGGTGGCACTTATTGATTCCCAGAAGAAGCAAATACAAATTTCTAGAAGAAATCAACTTCAATTTAGGCCCAGGTTTTCACAAGTTACATGCAATAAAACATGAATGCAAAATCTTACCACTGGTGAAAGTCCCCAGAAACAGCAATCAACAGGCCCCTAGAAACTTTGGATATTGGAGTAATCAGTGGGGAATAGAAAAGTATGAAATCATTATGGAAATAAAAGGTAGAATTAAAGACAATTTTTAAAAAGGAATCAGAGACAATATACCATATCCTAGAATTCTTGAAAAAGAATGAAGTGGATTTTTTAGAAATGAAAAATTTAACTACTGAGATTAAAAACCCAGTAGATGATTTAAACAGGCACAAATAATGCAGAGAATTATTGAATTGGAAGCTGGATGTGAAGAAGTTACCCAGAAAACACCACACTGATCAAAGAAATTGGGAATAGGAAAGAGTTAAGGAAATATGAGGTAGAATAATGTTAAAATGTAGTCTCAGAGCGAAGAAGAGAGATAATGGAGAAGAGGTATTATTTGAAAAGAAAATGGATGAATATTTTCCAGAAGTGATGAAAGGAAGGAATCCACTGATAAAAGAAGTGCAATGTACACAAACAGTATAAATTAAAAAAAGAAATCTACGTCAGATACACTTGAATACTAAAAATTCTCAAAGGAAAAAAAAATCCAAAAATCAGCCAGAGAGAAAAGAGAAATCACTTCCATATGAAAGAACAGAATGAAAGGACATTTCTCAGTAATAACAAAATAAATCAGAAAAATTTTGAATATTATCTTCAAATTCCTGAGATAAAATAATTGTCCAAACTAGAATCATGAACCCAAAACTAAATTTCAAGAAAAAGGAAAGACGCAGAACCATTTAAATTGAACAAAAGAGAGAATCTGCTCCCAACAAACCTACATGAAGTAAAATTTAAAAGGCATTATCAGAGGAAGAGAGGAAATGGTCCCGAAGAAAAATGAGGAGGAGTCATGACTAAAGAAATAGGGATACATGTGGGTAAATCTAAAGAAACATTTGTGTACAAAATAAAATTAATGTTTAATAGTAGGGTTTAAAAAACAGTTCCAAAAGACATTATTGTTACACAAAGCTAGACTTAGAAGAAATTGTTCTAGCTACTGTATGTTCCAGATATTTGCAGCATATTGAAGAGGACATTGTTATGAAGTCACTTTTATTGGTGTATAGTCCTGTAAGTTTTAACTTGTGCATAGATTCTTGTAACCACAACGAAAAACAGGAGAAACAGCCACTCAAAACCCCCAGTGAATTCTCTCATGTTATCTCCTTGCAGTCAACTCATCCTGCCACCCTTAATTCCTGGCAACCATGAATATGTTCTTTTAATATGTTCTTTATCCTTATATTTTTCCCTTTATCAGAATGCCATCTAAATGGAGTCATACCGTATGTAACCTTTCAAGATAGGCTTCTTTCACTCAGCATAATTCATCTGAGATTCATCCAAGTTATTGCGTGTATCAATAGTTGGCCCTCTTTATTGCTGAGTAGTGTTCCATTGTATAGGTGTACTCATGGTTTATCTATTCACCCATTGAAACATATTTGTTTTATTTTCAATGTGGTTGCATGTGAACAATTCTGCTCTGAACATTTGTGTACAGGTTTTTGTGTGAACATAAGTTTTCTTTTCTACAGGATAATTCTTGAAAGTGAGATTGCTGGGTCATATGGTAAATGTATGTTTAACTTCAGAAGAAGCTATTAAACTTTTCCAGAATGGCTATACCATTTGGCATTAACATGAGCAATGCATGAGAGAACCAGTTGCTGTACATCCTTGTCAACACTTGTTATTTTCTGTACTCTTTATTTTAGCCATTCTAATAAGTGTGTAATGGCTTCTCAATTGTGGCTTTAATTTGAATTTCCCTAATTACTAATGATGTTGAGAATATTTTCATTGATAATCTGTGTTTACTGATAATTTATGTATCTTCTTTGGTAAAATTTCTGTTGAAATCTTTGGGCCGTTTTCATTGGGATTTTGTTTTCTTATTGTTGAGTTTTAATGATAGATTCTGGATACAAGTCCTTTAATGAATATGTCACTTGAAAATAATTTCTCCAGTCTGTGCCTTCCTTCTCAGTATCTCTACATGGCATTCTTTGCAAAGCAAAAGTTTTAAATTCTGAATATTAAAGAAATCCAATTATTTTCTTTTATGCATCATGCTTTCAGTGTCATATTAAAACCCCTTGCCTACCCATAGTTATAAAGAGTTCCTTCTATGTTTTATTCTAAAAGTTATATTGTTTTATGTTTTACATTTAGATCTATGATCCATTTGAGGTAATTTATAAAAGTATGAGATTTAGGTTGAGGTTCCTGTCTTTATATATAAATGTCTTTCCATCTTTGTCAAAAATCAATTGACCATATTTGAGTGGGTCTATTTATACTCTCTATTCTCTTCCACTGGTCTGTGTCTACACTTTGACCAATTCCACACTGTTTTGATTATTTTAGCTCTAGAGCACACCTTAATAATCTGAGCCTCCCATTTTGTTCTTTTTCAAAATTGTTTTAGCTATTCTAGTCCCTTTACACTTCCATCTACTCATTAGAACCAGCTTGCAAATAGCTACAAGAATCCTGCTTGGATTTTGATTGTGATTGCAATGAACCTATGGATCAATTTGCAGAGAATTGGCATTCTGACTATATTGTCTTCCAATGTATAAACGTGGTAGGGTCTCTCCATTTTTATGCCTTTTGATTCTTTTCATCAGCATTTTTTTTTTTTTAGTTTTCACAATATAGATCCTATACATAATTTTGCTAGGCTTATAAACTAGATATTCCATTTGGAGTGGAACTATTGTAAATGATACTCTTCTAAATTAATATTTCTAGTTGTTCATTGGTTGTTTATAGAAATAAAATTGATTCTGGTATGCTGACCTTGTATCTTGTATTCTATTATACAACCTGTCTATATCCACATATTAGCTCTAAGAGGTTTTTGGGTTTTGTTAGAATTTTTTATTTATTTAATGTAAACAACCAGGTCAACTGAGAATAGGGATGGGCTTGCTTTATATCTTCCTTTCCAAAGGGGTATTTTTTTCTTCAAAAAAATTTTTTTTCTTTTGCCTCATTGAGCTTGTTAGGACTTCAATGTAATATTATTTGGGAGGGGTAACACTGAGCATCCTTGTCTGGATATCAAACATGGAGGAAAAGAAATGTCTTCATAATTAATAAATTTGCTACAGATTTTGTGTAGATGTTCGTTATCAAACTGAGGAATTTCTCTTCTGTTTTTAGTTTTCTGAGAGTTTTTGTTGTAAGTTTTGTTTCGTTAAATGCTTTCTGTGCCTAGTAAGATAATCATGCTGTATTTCTTCTGTTGATGCATTGTACACTGCTGGTACATTACATTGATATTTGAATGTTGCAAATATTTTATAATATTTGAATGTTGAAACAGCATTGCATTTCTGGGTATGCTATGGTAAGCAGCTGGGCCCGTGAGCCACAATTACTGAGCCTGCGCGTCTGGAGCCTGTGCTCCGCAACAAGAGAGGCCGCGATAGTGAGAGGCCCGCGCACCGCGATGAAGAGTGGCTCCCGCTTGCCACAACTAGAGAAAGCCCTCGCACAGAAACGAAGACCCAACACAGCCATAAAAATTAATTAATTATTTAATTAATTAATTAATTAAAACAACAACAACAAAAACTCATTGAAAGAACGCACTGAAATATAGTTAAAGAGGACACTGTCAAAACTTGTTCTTATAAAGGTGACATACAATTTACAAATCATACAAATTTCTTTTTAAAAAGAATTAGCCAATGACATGCCCTAAATTCTGTTACGTTGTACAAATTTATGAGTAAAAAAAAATGTGCTGCTTTTCTTCAAAAAAAAAAAAAACAGAAGGTTATATTAACTGGTCCCTTTTAAATCACCAATAACTCACCGCTAAGATCTTTTTTCTTTTTTTTGAGAAAAATCAAACCATTTGCTTCTGATTTACCTTAAACTAATAATGATGTGTGCCCACGAGGCACCAGGCACTGTTATAGACACAAGTTTCTACCCTCCTGGAGCTTAAATTTTAATTGGGAAGACAGGCTATAAATAATAAACATAGTAAATAAATGAATTATATAGCATATTAGACAGTTATGTTCCCTGTGCATGTCAATCACATCTACAAAATAACTTCACAGGAATGCCTGGATTAGTGTTTGATGAATACCTGGGCATTATAGTCTAGCCAAGTTGTCACATGGAACCAACTGTCACACTCACCTGTGGGCTGTCTAGACATTTGTGTAGGAAGAATTCCCCTCATTCTCCTTGCATTGCCTTAAGGGAAAGGACTAGGGGCAAAAAGGAGCCATTGGACGTATTATTTACTGTGAGGCATTTAATCAGAAATCTGTCTCTGATCCAGAATGCCTCATGTGTGAATTCAGGATAAAATTAAGAAAAATGAATATTAAAAACCCCAAAGTAATCTAATAATAAAACCATAAATTTTAAGGGAAAGTTTTACTAGTTTAATTAAGTGTTACAATTTTTGAGAAAACCTTCCAAAACATACACCCAGAATTTATTGCTGTAACTCAGCTGAAAGTCTCAACATCTGTTGACTGGATAAAATTTGTACTCAGGAGATTGTTAATATAAACTTATGTTGTATAGTGTTTATTATCCAGTTACAGAAACAGTCAAATTGACTATAGGATATACTTTGATTCCTTCATTCACATCTTTTCTTTTATCAATTTATTTTGAGGGTTCTTTTTATTGAATTAATATTTTTATGAAATACTTCTATAATGGGAAACACATTAAAATATTTCTAGCTATTTCTTGATTTTTTTCCTCCAACTGGGTTCTTCTCATAGGTCTTACACATTTTTCTTTGATTTCACTAACTAATTAATTGATTATCTTCATTAATATATTTGTATTTTATTTTGGCCTTATGTAGGCTTTTTATTATGGCTTTGGGATATAGGAATGAACATGGCAGATAGGATCCTGTACTTATAGAACTTAAATTCTCATCCTGAGAGACAGGTGATCAACCCAACACTACGTCCATTAAATGAATATCTTATACAGGTCCCCATTCCACCTAGCTTGGAGCACATCCCAAACCCAGAAAACTTATCTTTAAACATCCTTGCCATGGAAGATGGAAGGCTCAGAAGTCCTTTCTGCTTATGCTAAAGTCCCATAATTGTCAAAGGGACCTTTCTCTTGAGGTGTTTTCTCCCCTGGTTTTATGTCGGGCCTCCTTCTGCAAACTATAGGACGTTTTGAGAAATCTTAGGATATAATCCATTCAGATTCTGAGTTCTGCCCTTTGCAGGCAGGGATAAAATTAAATGCCCCCTCCCCGACTGATTTGAATTTTAAGTGTGTTATCTACCACTCTCCCACTGACTTGAGTAATTGCCGGTGGCAAATTTTGCCCAAGTTTTTAATTTTTTGTATCAATGCGCTCTTGATTTTGATTTGTATACATGCATTTTGCCCTGTTGTATCCATGTGTATTAGATGTCACATGAAGAGCATTCTATGACAGGCTTTATTCTGTCCTCTTTACCTGAAAATCCAGCTCTTAATTTAAAATAGTTACCCTCGTGTCTCTGGGAACAAAATTCCTTGATATTCTTTAACGAGTGATTGTTTCTGCCTTCTTGCAGTGTCCATGGGCGTTCAAACAGATGACCCTATCCGTCAGCTTCACAGAACCATATCTGTAGGCTCCAGATGAGTATCTGAAATCAATAAGGAGGGAATTGTGGTAATTAAATTATAGCACTTACATATAATTACACTTATGTAAAAAATATCCACCCCGACTCAGAGCTGCTCCTGAATATGATAGACATAAATCTTTGACGATGGTCTTCTTGGGGGTGGGGAAGGAAAGAGTGTTAATTTTTAAAATGATGCCGGGAAAAATAAGGCTCCTGGAACTCTTCCACTTCAGAGAAATCATTTGACTCAACGTCTAGCTTTAAACAGGTTTGTTTCAGTGATTTCTATCTTTGAAAGTTAATTTTGATGCTGTTCTTTTTGCAAAGCTTTTTGAGGAGGATACTCATGTCCTGGGCTGTTTTGCTTGAGAACCGAGGTAAGCAGGGCCCTTGGGGTTGGGGCAATGGGTTATGTTCCCTCGTATCATCGGGAACACACATCGTGGGCACCCAGCAAGGCCTTAATCAATGACCAGTTGCTTGTTTCGATAAGTTGATTAATTAATTGACATTAAGAAAGAGTCCTGCTCTCCAAGCATTCAGTAACGTGGCCTAGATGATGACTTTGCGTTAGATCAGCTAACATATCTTAGGCTGTAAATGCAGTCTCTTGCATTTACCACCTAACATACGCAGGGGGCCCAAGCTTGTGAAGGTTTGCAGGCAGACTGGCTTCAGGGTCTGGCTGGGAGTCCCAGGTTGGAGAGATGGGCTTCGAGGAGCTTCCCAGGCCAGAAGGACCTTGGGGGCACCAAGGAGTCAGGAGTAGATTGAGTATAAAAGACTTCATAACTTTATAGAAATTTAACCTTGAGCTGTAAAGGAAAACTCTCTAAAAATCTGTCCCAGTTTCATGGTAGTACCTTTGTCTAAGTTTATGGTAAGTTCAGTCAAATTTAGTGCACATTAGGCCACATCAACAGAATTCCAGAGGTCACTGCACAGTCCGTGGCCATTGGTCTCATGGCACCAAGTGGGTGTGCCCGGATCTGCAGGGGTGCACTTGGCCCACGTGCAGGCTGAGGGCATCCTTCTCTGCTTGCTGAGTCATCACAGCTGGGAGGGTGAAGAATGGGAAACGTTTCATATTAGGGTGGATGTAAGGAACAGAAAGGAAGACTCGTTCCGTACCCTGAGGACGGTGCTGGTGCATGACGCATCTTTCCAAATAACTGGTGCTCTGTCCATAGGAGAAGTCAAATTAGTTAATTTGTGTTGCTTCAAACAGATAAACTGAGAGCAAGGGTCCTGGTGTGGCCATTACCTGCTCAATATGAGGACATTCCCCTTGTGAGTTGGACTTGTCTGACGGGTTGGGCTGCCTTGGAAGTAGTGAGCTCCTGTCACACGAGTGGCACAGAACGAGCGGAAGGGGTTTACCTCCCCACAGACTTGTGGGGAGGGTCTCCGCACTGGGTGGGGCTTGGTCTCGATGTCCAACAATGTGTCTCTAAACTCTTGATGATTTTATCTATTTCCTTCTCATTTTTCTCTTTCTAAACATTTTTAAAAATCTGACTCATTTCCTCTTATTCTTGCATTTTTGTCTCCTCTTCTTGCTGTTCTTTAACTTGTTGTCAGAATTTATTACCTCTCTCTCATCTCCATTTTTCACATGCAAATCCTACTCCATTTCAATGAGCCTCCAGAAATGTCATTTAATCACGTATTGGTGCAAATATTTGATTATTGATTATCACCTAGGAACAAAAATTTCTGTGGGTTTTAGCAAGATGGGAAGCATTGTAACAGAAGTGAAATATCGTGCTGAATATGTGGGATCTGGAGTTTTTGTTTTTCATGTCTCCTCTCGTAACATCTTCAAGCTGCAGAAGTCAGTGATGAAATGAGCACAGGCCTGGTAGATGTGGTCTGGACTAAACTTCTGAAAAACTGACCTTGCAAAAGCACAATATCAACCAGTTTTGACAATCCAGGCCGATTTCTATGAGCACTTCTAGCTAATTCTTCTCCCTCTCCATTCCCTGGGTTATGCTGTGACTTTAACCACATCACTGGGCAAATCACTCCCTCACAGTAGTAACCATAAACATTTCATTTGGTTACATTTTCTTCTCTTAATAAAATGTTCCTATCCAAGTATAGATGCAACTGTTCTCAACAATTCTGACTAATTTGTTAATTCATACTTAAAAATAGTTATTGCTTGCGGGCTTTGTGCCAGTGTACTGAATACCTGGCTAAATAAAGCATGGCCCTTGTTTTGGGGAACTCACAGATTCATGGCACAGACACGCAGACAGACATCTGGTCGGCAGCAATCAGACATTGAATTTGCTGGATAAAGTCTTCACTGAACTGAATCAGCCTTGGCAATTTTGGTTCCCCAGGTTCAGTCGTCTGTGCACAATGACGATTTCCTGTTTGGGCTGAGACTGTCTCAGTAGCAAGCCAGAGCCGATGGAGGCTGGCGGGGCTGAAGAAGTCTTCTCTGGGCCCCGCAGTGATGTGTACCTGCTGGACATCTTTTCACTGTGCTCCTATTTGGATGCTTCTGTCAAACCCCCTTCGAGTTTGGTCCACAGACTCACGAGATGCTATCACTGAATGATCAGAAAATGGTAACACAGATCTTTACAATTATTTCAAGAATTTTGTTACTACTGACTGATTTTATTAAGTCCAGGTTAATTTGGGGGGCATAACGGCCAGTGTTTATTCTCCCGTTTGTGTTACCCTGTACCCACCTTCCCATGTCCCTGCTTGTCTTTGTTCATATCATACCCAGAGGACATAAATGCAATTTCTTAATCAAGAAAGTGGTGGAGGGTACAATTTACTGAGCGCCTGCTTTTTCAGAAAGCACATAGACTGCTAAGGAAATTGATTCTAGGTGGTATTTGGTATTTTCTCTCCTATGGGTATAAGGAATAAGACATTTAAAGTTGTCGTTGTCACTTATTTTGTGCCTAAACTCACTCTTTTGCTTAGCAAATATTTGTTCATTTCATTACAGTTTACCTTTTCTGCTTCTCATATTGGTGAACAATCAAAGTCTATGTGGGTTCCAAATAAGCAATTATATTGCTTATATTCCCTAAAATAATCAATTTACTGCCACCTTTGGTCAGATAGAGAATGAAATCATCGAGAGACAAAAGCAGGCACTGCTGTTGATATGGGGGAACTAGCAACCTGAATGGGGGAAAAGTACCCACTGGTAAAACACCAGCCCAGAGCAGTGCAAAATGCAAGATGCGTATCTACTAACCCCTTTAAAGTGTCATGATTTAAGGAGCTCAGATTACTCTTTCTCCTTTGGAAGTACTGAGGAACTAGTCTCCATTTCCCTCTAGGAGTCACAAAAAATGCATTTGTCTTGAAACTGGACAATCTGAGTTTAAGTACAAGTTCTATCAAGATATGATTTGAGGTTTTAAGTTTCACTAGCTATAAAATGGGAATGATCCTAATCCTATCTATGACAAGGGAAAAAAAGAGAATAAATACAAAAAAGTGCTTTAAAATGATAAATTAGTAAATTGGTAAAATAGGTACATAAAGTATTATACAAACATGAAGTATCATTAGTATAGTTATCAGCACAATATCATCATCAAAAGCATATTTTTCTAGTTACTCTTCCTTTAACATGGAAAATTTAGTTGGTCATAAATTATAAATTTATACCTGAGACATACACTAGAAAGGTAAAGGGCGTATATTCAAAAATATAAATAATAAATAGCCATGAAGACACTATGCTTATTTTAGCAACTTCCTTCTCACAGGTACAAATGTGTTACAGATAATGGCTATGTCAACATGAGGCCACAATTTTTAACTTTCAATTATTTACATATTTGGCCTCATGTACATAAAACTTGAATTTTTTACTTTTTATCTTTGAAGATACATTTTACTGTAATTTGTTGTGATTGAAATAAATAAGTACTATTTGCTCCTTTGTAATCACCCTGGTTCTTTGGAGGAAAGGTGTACGAAACCATAAAGTGATCACTTAGTTGGAATTTTACATTTTCAGAAACTGTTGATGTGGTAAAGAAAAGGAAAGGTACAGGAGATGGAGCTGTTAATAAAAACTAAAATTTTTGTCATGTTGGCAGATGTGCATCACATGTGCCCATCTCTAAGCCTGCATCCCTGGAAATGAGAAGAGTCTTCTGACCTAATACCACCCTTCCCAGGGACAAAGGACAAGAGATGCAATCATGTGATATTTGCAACCTCTGCTGGTCTATCACCTTCCAAGATGTTGAAGGTACTTGAATTAGTCCTACAAAGAGCCACATTCCTTATTTATTTCTCCCTATCTCTAAATAGTCCTGCTTTAATGTGCCGATAACTTAACCACGCTGGTATCTGGAGACCGACCCCAATGCCAACAACTCTGTGTAATTTTCTTCTGCCGTGGAAATCCTGGCTCACACTATGGATTATTATTAATCATACTCATTTTTAAAGGTAATTTAGATTTAATACATTGTCCATGCAATTCTCTAGGGAACATAAAAAGTGATCTATCTTGTGCACATCTGCTCAGTTCCATTTCCTGATCCTGGAACAACTCTCTAACGTTTCTGCTTTTAGCTGAGGGAAGTGACCTAAGGTAAAGATGTGTAAAGTACGTCCTGATCAACGGTGTAACTTCCAAATGTCTTTGGGGTCACTGCTTAAAACTGGTGCCAGAGAGTAATGGCTGCATATTATAAGCATTAGGACTCTTCCGTTGGTGTCTTATTTAGTTCTTACCTGGCTTGTACTGCCAGGGATGAGGCTCCCTTCTCTGGGGAGGGGAGAGAGGATGGATATTTCAGAGAAACAAATAGCCTCTTTGAGACACTCATAAAGCTACAACTGTAAAAAGGATCTGCTATTTAAGACACTTAACTGGTCGCCCACCACCTTGTATTTGCTTAGGTGTGTGGAATAAAATTTACTGTGTCTAGGGCTTCCCTGGTGGCGCAGTGGTTGAGAATCTGCCTGCCAATGCAGGGGACACGGGTTCGAGCCCTGGTCCGGGAGGATCCCACATGCCGCGGAGCAACTAAGCCCGTGAGCCACAACTACTGAGCCTGCGCGTCTGGAGCCTGTGCTCCGCAACAAGAGAGGCCGCGATAGTGAGAGGCCACTCATGGCGATGAAGAGTGGCCCCCACTTGCCGCAACTAGCGAAAGCCCTCGCATAGAAACGAAGACCCAACACAGCCAAAAATAAATAAATAAATAAATTTAAAAAAAAAAAAATTTACTGTGTCTAGAATGCACCATTAATGCTTCGATATTGGACTGAGTCGCATGAAATTGCTTTTTTGTGAGTAAAAATGTGATCCAATATTAGCATTTTTGTATGGTTCAACCCAATACTTGGGAATATTTATATTCCCCACCCCCCGTGGCATCTTTTCCATAGAAATGGAAAATAATGCTTGCCAGCGCAAAGAATATTAATGTTCTGGTTTGCCCACATATTTGTAGAATGGCACATTCCCTTCAAGTGATTCTAGCTAGAAACTACTTTTATAAGATGTGTTCAGAGTAGCTACACTAGTTCATGAATAATTTTTAGTAACTAAAACAAAGTGACTTTTTTCCCCTCACAATTTAAGAGTTTCAATAAAGCCTGGGAAGTAAATTATCCTATTCACTCCATTCTAAGATTCGTGAATCAAATATAGGCTTTTCTGTGGATATAAGAAAAGAATTAACGTGAAGAGGAAAACTGAACATAACTATATCAAATATATGTATAGATTGCAAGAAGCATCTCAGTTTTGGAACCCTTAACTGATCCAGTTGGGGGTTGGGTAAGAAAATCTGTATCAAGGGAATCTCATTTATCCTGTTTTGTATTGGAGAATGTTAGGGATATGGATGGGGGAGAGTCCAAATTACTGTTATGAATATGTTTAGGATGGGTTCAAGAACATAAAGACATTTGGAATAAAATTTAAGGTTAAAGAGCAGTGTTCGCTGGCAAATATTCCTAAATACTTAGGAATATTTCACACTTTTCCACGAAAGACATTTTTTTTCCCTGGAAATGGAACATAGGTCTTGCTGTCAGAAAGCATATTAATTTAAACTAAAAAGAGCTACCTTGAAGGGTGAAGAGGTGTGGACAGAAAGTGTGCATGTTTTGAGAAAAGATGCATCAAAAAGCAGAAAAGAAGTACCCTGTAAAAGAAGCTAGTTGAGATTGGCGTAGGCATGTTGAATGCTTCTAAATCGTGTACACAGTTAGTGCAAAGCTGAAGTCAAGCTCCCCCGGAAATAACTAGCAAACAATTGAAGTGAGGATGGACATTGTTGGCCAGCTTCCCCATGCCCACGTTTCACGAGTGAGAAAAAGCAGGGTCTACCTTTAAATAAGGTCCAATTAGATGAAGCCGAGATTGATTCCAACACCAGGTGTGGTTCTCCATGATGAAATCTATTGCATGTAATTTTATTAGAAATAAATTATTTGGTTTAGTTAAACTTTGTCCTTTTCAGATTAAACATATGAGCAATAAGATATCATTGACATGAGATATGGATGTTAAATCTCAATGAGCCTCAATGGTGAAGAAAGTCAGGAAATTTTTATCCTCTATTGCCAAATCCTGTGGCATCACCCAAAACCTTGTGACTGCCACTCAGGAGTTGAGAAGCAGGTCAAGGCTTGTTTTATCCAAAATTTTTTGACTCCCTTGAATAGATGACCTGAAATCTGACCTATTCAGTTATGTCCATTTCTGATCTGCACCTACTCCTCATTTTCTCTATCTTTGAATCCAAGAAAAATGTTCTCATGACCTAGCATCATTCTTCCCAGAGACAAGAGATGTCCTCCCTTTATCCTGTGGCACTTCTATGTTTTGGCCATAATATTATCCTGGAATTCTCACAGTTCTTAAATTGACACTCCACACAATAAATCTTGCTGTGATGTTATACAGGAGAATCTTTGTGAACACTTTGTGAAGTTTCAGAGACAGGGAAGAGTGCCATTCTCATAAAATGATCATTTGGATTTTT
Source organism: Eschrichtius robustus (assembly GCF_028021215.1). NCBI lineage: Eukaryota > Metazoa > Chordata > Mammalia > Artiodactyla > Eschrichtiidae > Eschrichtius > Eschrichtius robustus. The sequence continues at coordinate 96,990,430 of NC_090837.1, forward strand.
TTGAAGCAATCTTCACCCGCGTTACTTGCAATCTGTTTATAATGCATTAAAATACTTATTTAAAAGCTTTTCTGTGAGCCAATGGCCCTCTTTCTTAGAATAGTCTGTGCTAACATGGGGGAAATATTTACAGCTCTGTCAGGCATTGTCACTAGTGGTTGATTATGTAGATCCCCATAAACTATGTTTATAAATTATGTTTATTGTGTTATAATTAGTAGCACTAACAGTGCATAATATCAATAAGGTCATTAAATATGTAAATAATAAATAATAGCAGTATTAATGTCACCAAGGAACAGGGCATCGTGTATATTCAGTCAGCTCAGAACCACATTTCTCATCATTTCATCAGGAAGACATGGAACAAAGCCAGTCATTGGTTTAATGAACACACAGCCAAGTGCAGAAAATGAACACGCCCTTGCTTAATGGATGGGAAAATAAAAACAGCAGGTTGTTTTCCTAAGAAATGGGGAAACGTTGCAGAGTGTGACTTATTTCACAAAGCAGTGGATTTCTGGAAATTTGAAAAGTGGATTGAGGGCAGGTGAGGTAGGACTTATTTACCTTTTCATTTAAAGTGATGTCTGTTTAAATTTCCCAACACAGCTGATTCTTTATTCTCACTAAATGCTATGGAGACTCAAATATGACACAAAAATTAGAACTTCTAGGCAATTTATAGACTGAGTCTTAGAAAGCGTTTCTACTGGCTCCCTTCCAGGGAAATTTGATTAAAGAACACAGTTGATGCGTAGAGTCTGGGGGTCTCACCTGGACACATCTACTAGCTGACCAGGCTGAGAACAGGAGTCCACACTCAGATGAGCAAGAATGGGACTTAGAGCAGGTCTGTACAGACCACCCCTCTGTTTGGTGGTAAAGTTTTAAAAATACATCTGCAGGAGATGAGAAATGGAGTGTCCTGAATGGGAAGAGTAAGAGCAGAATGCACCAATAGGTTTCTAGTAGGAAATAACATTAAATTTTAGAAAACTCTTTGCTATCTTTTCAGTAGTATAGTTAAGATATGAGTGGAGTATGAAAGCTAGAAGATAAATACAACAGGATGTAAGGAAATGGGAGATAAGTAAGGATGGAAGGATTACTAGGGACCAAAAGGTCTCCACCAGGAAGAAAATATACACTGTAGGCAGTAAATGTCAGAATTAATACTAGCCAGAAAATTGAATTATTAATATGGAGAATAATTTTGAGAAGTTGTTCAAGAGGGGAAAACAGAAAAAGAAAACAAAAATTTTAAGAGATGGAAAAGTTTCAGATGTGACAGGGTGCCCAGCCTAAAATAATGGGTTTTTTGAAGAAAAATGAAAGAAAATAAATGGAGGAGGATATCTATCAAAGACACAGCTGGTGAAACATTTCTGAAATGAAATATGGCCTGGTGGTGTAGATCAGAGTCTCACTACATCACTTGGTCCCAACTACATAAAAGGTCTGTCATAAAATGTCCTCTCCCTTCTATAATGCTCCCCTCTTAAATATGAGCCAAGGAGGAACAAAAATTTGAAGAAAGTGTTCAAAGACAAAGACCAAAATGAACAAAAGGTTAAAAATACTGGATGAAAAAGAGATTGAGATTGAAGAAAATTTTTAAAAAGAAATTACTGATGTCTTCAGGGAGACAAAAGAACATATTCTTTTCATGAAACAAGAGCAGGGTGCAATAAACACAGAACATTCCAAGGTCAGAAAAGATGTATTGAAAATTAAAAATATGATAGCAGTCATTAAGAACTTAGTGAGTGGATGGAAAAATAAAATCGAGGAAATCTCAAAAGAGCAGAGCAAACACAAACACACACACAAGAAAACTGAGAGAACTAGGAAACCAGAGGACAAGTTCAAGAGCTCCAACATCTGAGCAAATCTTCAATTCTAGAATGAAGTTCCAGGGAAACAAAATGAGAGTTGAAAGGAAATAAACCACAAAATAATTTTTTAAATGTCTTTGAATTAAAGGACATAAGTGTCCAGACTGAATGTGCCCACTTAGTGCCTAGCACTGTGGATGAGATCAGCCTCACCCCAAGACAATGTGTCATGAAATTCAGAAGAATGGGAACAGAGAATATCCCCACACAATTGCAGAAGGAGAACAAAATGTGATTTATGCAGAGAGCTAAGAATGAGAATGATATTGGACTATTCAGTAGTAACTTGGGAGGCTAAAAAAATGGAGAAATACCTCAAATTACCAGGGGAAATTACTTCTGAGCCAGGATTCTCTACTCATTAAACTACTAATCAAGTATGAGATAAAAATAAAAACATTTTAAGTCATGGAACATCTCAAAAGTAAACACAATGGACTCAAGATACATCAAGCCATTTCAGTAAAGTGTTAACAATGTTAAAAAGTGCAAATATTAATTTTTTTAAATGTGAACTAAAAAATAGCTTAAACAAACCATGTACTTAATTTATACTCTAAATTTAGCATATAACATATCAAAACCAGTTGAAAATTCTACAAAAATAAAAGAGACAGAATTAAATAATCATCTCCCTTTTAAATATAGACTCAGGAAGTCTAAATGAGGCTTTGAAAAATGAAATTTTACATCTTTTTATAATAAGAATTCTTAACCAAGTAGGATTTATTCAAAGAATATAAGAAACTTTAATTGTTGGAAATTTATTAATGTAACGATCAGATCAGTAGGCCAATAAAAAATTCCTTGGAGTCACACTAATATTGTTGGTAGAGCTCTTATGTTTTGGAAACTGTGGTCCACACTGCAAAACCTTAGGATTATGTGGAAAAAGGAAAAGTCAATTTCCTTTCGTGATGGTTTTACAAGATGCCAGGGGAGCAGGGCTAGCAGCAGTTGCAGTTTCCTTTGGATCTAGATTTTCAGAGACTATGTATGGCACAAAGCAGGTTGCATTGGAAACTGAAAAGACAACTCCTCTTTTATTTTTAATTTTTATTTTATATTGGAGTATAGTTGATTAACAATGTTGTGTTAGTTTCAGGTGTACAGCAAAGTGATTCAGTTATACATATACATGTAACTATTCTTTTTCAAATTCTTTTCCCATTTGGGTTATTACAGGATATTGAGCAGCAGTCCCACTTCTACTTTAAACCTGGCATTTGTACTTCCCCAAAAGGAAAATTCTATGGGGCCAAAGCTTAGAAGCAGCCAAGATGTCCTTCAGTAGGTGAATAGATAAATAAACTGTGATTCATCCAGACAATGGAATATTATTCAGTGATAAAAAGAAATGAGCTATCAAGCCATGAAAAGACATGGAGGAATCTTAAATGCAAATTAGGAAGTGAAAGGAGCCAATCTGAAAAGGTTACAGAATGTATGATTCCAACTATAAGACATTCTGGAAAAGAAAAAACTAAGGAGACATTTAAACCTTCAGTGGTTGCCAGGGATTTGGGGCAGGGTGTGACTAGGCAAAGTTACAGAGGATTTTAGGGCAGTGTAAGTACTCCGTATGACACTACATGATTGGATACATGTCATCATACGTTTGTACCAACCCACAGAATGCACACCACTAAGAGTGAACCCTATGTCAACTACGGACGTCGGGTGATCATGACATATCAATATAGGTTCAATCTGGTGGGAGATGTTGATAACGGGGAAGTCGTGCTTGGGTGGGGATTGGGGGGTGTATGCGGGTGTATGGGAAATTCCCCTCCCTCCTCAAGCTCACACCCCGGTGATAGTAGCCATTTCTCAGCTTTAAACACAATCTTCCAAACTTCCTAAATTTATGTGCCCTGCCCAGACCTCTGTCTTGAACACTAGACTTCCACTGAACTGCCAGTTCAAAATCTCCACTCTCAGGACTAAAAGACACTTCAAACTTGATTATCCAAAACGGAATTTCTGATCGCTCCCACCCCATGGCCCCAAAAAACCACATTCAACTCCACCACCTCCCCTTCTCCATCGTTCCAGGTGCCGAGGTCAGACCGACACGTGGGGCCAGTCTTGACCACTCCTTCCTGTATCACTTCACAACCAGTCCATCAGCAAAGAAACCCAGTCCCGTACGTGTTCCATACATACCAGCAACTAACCCCCTCTCACTGCCCCCCCTTCCATCACTCTTTCCCCTCAGCCTCTTAGTATCCTTGACACAGAAGCCAGATCCTCTTGCAAAGCACACGTGAAGCCTTCCAGTGGTGTACGTGACTCCTAACCCTCTTCTCTCTGTCCACACTTCCTCCCGCTCCTGCCCTCATGCCTTCCTCTGGATCCATTCTTGCTGTTTCATGAGTTTACCCGGCAAGTTCCTCAGGGTCCTGCACTGGCTGTTCGCTCTGGTTGGAATGCCCTTCCCCAGGAAACTGCACAGCCCACGTCAAGCTCCTCCAGGTCTCTGGTCAGCCCATCCAAATTGTAACTTGCTCTGTCATCCCTACACTCAAGATCCCCCTTCATACCCTGCTCTCTTTTCCAAATCGTGCACCACCTTCTAGAATATGATATAATGTTTTCACTAGTGTTTTATTACTTATTATTTGGTGTATTATTTATTGTCTCTACCACCCCATAAAATGTAAATTCTATGAAGACAGTGATTTCCACCTACATATTGTTTCCCGCCCCCCCCCCCCCCCGGAGAATCCCAAAGCATCTAGAACAGTGCCTGGCTCATAGGAGATACCCAACATCTGCTCAATGAATGAATGCATTTTCTGTCTCTAGGGTTTGTATTTTAAGCCACAGTATTTTAATCATTTTAAGTACAAAAAGTTCTAGAGAGGGAGAATATATTAATAGTAGAAAAAAGCCTACCCAGGGTACATGAACTTGGGACTTGAAGAAAATGCTTCTGTTAGAAAGGATGATGTTGTAGGACCAAGATGGAAGAGTTTCCCAGCAGGGACCCCTGTGGGCTCAGATAAGATGCTTATGAGAGTAACATAGTACATACCAATACCCTGCACAATAACACACTATTGCGTTGTGTTGTGTGGTATAATATGTCACAGCACTGTGCTGTGTCATATTACTATTATGCTATATTTTTATGCTCTTGTAAAACTGGATATCTCTCCATTCTGGTTGTCTTTTATAGTCTTCTCACTTGGACATTCGATTTTCCTTACAGAGTCACTATCTTTGTGCCTTGTTTTCACTCATGTGTTTTTGCTTGTTTAGCTTTAACAAATGTTAAAGCCAAAAGGTCCAGGTGTACCCAGCCAAAGTTATAGCCATTGACCTAGAGCCATGATGGAATGGACGAGGTCTCACCCAATGGTAGAGTCATTTTACCAGCACCCTGATCCAGTGGGCTGATGTGAACACTTAACTTCTAAGAAAACTCCTTATTTATTTCTTGCCTGTCTGTCAAAAAACATTCTGATTCTTCTTCTATAGGCCAGATACTAGGCTAATTGTTTGGGGACACAAAGAGAGATAAAATTATAGCTTCTGCCCTCTAACATGCTGATTCTCTTGTTTCCAGACCACAGCATATTAGGAACAGGAAATGCTAAGGGCAAGGAGAATGTGGGCAAACACCTTGACCTTAGGGAGAAGTGAAAGGGAAAGAACCTTTAAAAGCACACCCAATAAATAAGAAATATCAGCTGTCTAGTGTCATTTGGTATAGGGGCAAATGATTAGACACACATGTAGTTTCTAGGTCATCACTGTATTTTATAACATAGATAACAATAGCTAAGAACCTATGTTCTATACTCTGTTTAAGAAAGCAGGAATGAATAGAATATATTTTAAAAACAATTCCACCTAAAATTATTTTAAAGTATCGGGAAATTTCACAATGCTACTATGTTTGAAAGGAGTACATTGCTTGAATGTGCCCCTTTTTCTTTCAGATTTTTAATATCTCGATGACAAAGTTTCTAAATTATTTTGTCTTAAAAATCAACTCTCAAATTTTTCAAAAATTTCTGTTTCTGTTAAAACTTTTGAGCCAGTGGTTGAAGGAACCATTATAGTTAGATCTTTTCTGTTTCCCAAAAGCGCCTTTCTAATTCACCAGCATTGACAATGTAAATTCACAACAAGGCTAATGCTTTTATGGTTGGAAAATGCAAAATGTTGTCAGCCAGATAGAGGGGTGACTCTGTTGGAGGATCTGTGAAATGTTTCACCCCATACGTTTTGGATGTTTATTTCTGAGACTATACTAGACATTAATCGGTTGAAAATAAACTGATCATCAACAGGTACGAGAGCTCACTGCATCCAAGGGACACGTGTGAGCCTGCCTCTTTGAGGCTCAGGGTCTCAGGCGACTTCACTGCAATTGGAGCCATGGGAAGTCCGGGCCTCGGTCCTGCCACAGTCACCTAACGCCATGTCCTCGCTCCTGGTGACACTTTGCACGGTGCAGGTACCGCCTTCGTGCACATCACTCAGACATCGTCTGCTCCCACAGGGAAACCAGCATTAATAGCTCCGAAGCTGTTTGAACCATCCAAGAAGGTCAAAGTTGGGGTAATTACAGTTATCCGACTGGTGTTCAGACGCTCTCACACTCCCAGATGGATCCGTAACGAACTCTCTGTGATGGAAATATCTCACATTATTCTTGTGTTGGCCAGCTTGCAGTGTCATTCCAGATGGCAAATACAAAAATAGCATGAAAAATTTCCTCCTGAAATGCACTCTTTGAAAGTGTTCTTTTAGCCCGATAACAGATACTCCAAGATGTTCCAACATTCCAATTCTAATGAACATAAGCGATGTGTCCTCCTCCCCTTCAAAAAAAAAAATCCAGATATTAAAATGCTTCATTACAGCAAATTGCTGGTTGTTATTAATGTCATTATTGGTTGTTTGCAAAAGCACTCTCTCCCACCCCTAAGGAAATACCCGATGCGTTTTTCCTAGAATCTGCATTCATTATGGTAGGAGGGCCTCCAGAGCAATGGAAACAAACGTAAAGGTCTCGGTGGTTAACACAAAAGCAGAACTGCTTAAATTTGATTACCTTGTTTAATGAAGTGTCGCATTTATTTACAAGATGGTGTGATGAATCACATTACGGGTCCCGTAAATCAGCTTATAAAAATGGACAAATGATTCAGTAATGTGATGCATCTACGAATTTGAGATGAAGGGATTTGAACTCATTCTGATATTTCCCACATTAAAAAAAAAAATGCTATTTTGAGATCAGCCTGGGAATTAAACTCGATGGTTTGCTCCGTAAAATCTTTCACGTTCTTCTATCACTGAGACCCTGAATTCTATCTTGGCCTCAATTTGCATCTTGCAGTGACTGGGAACTCTCCGTCCCATCAGCCTTCCCAACATCAGTATCTGCAAACCCAGCTCCATCATTATACATGCAAGCCCAGCCCTCGGGCGCCCGCTGCTTCCACCGGGAAGGCAGAGAATCACCGTGATGTCTGACAACTGGACAGAATTGCCAGGGGCACCGGCTACTCTTGTCTTAGTTTTTTTGTTTGTTTGTTTGTTTTTTTAATCTGCCGGGTGGAAAACTATGAGTAACCCCTCAGATCACAGGGCAAATGCCCACATCTGCTTGGAGCAAATTCAAATCTATATTCACCATGGGCTGCACATGTAGAAAGAACAAATGAGAAGCTAAGCGATGGAGACTAGGTCTGCAGCTGTTGCCTCTTATCAAGGGTGTGACAGGTTGGATCAGACCTTCTGAAGCCCCTCCTCTGCCACACCCCCACTCGGCCACAGCTACGGAGCCACAGGAGGGGGCAGGTGGCGTCACCTGGGTCTGGTCTGGACCCAGCATCTGTGCCCCGTTACTCAGTCCCTTGATTCCTGAACCTCGGTTCTCCAGGGGTGGATTGGGCTGAGGGATGAGGGACTGAGAATTTCTCCAGGGGAACCAGGCTGAAAGAATCAAGGTGACAAGATCCATGACAGCACCCCAGGGTCAATACCATGTGATTCACACACTTTCAGAATGGGACCTCTTCTTTCCCAGAATGAAAGAACGTGGCCCGGAGACGAAGGAAGGAAATGGGACCATTATTTGGGTTATCGTTATTTACTACAGTCCTACGTGAGCAGGAAGCGTGGTGCTTTTCAAAGTTCATTTCCCCCAAGTAAACTAGGCCTGTATTCATCAGATAGAATGAAATGGATTGCAAGTTTGGGTTAGGAGACTTGGTTTCATAAACCAGCTCTGTTATTCACTAACTGTATGACCTGGGCCATTGACTAGTCTCCTCATCTGTAAATGAGGGATACTGACACCGAACTTCCCAAGGTCATGGTGAAGGTTAAATGAGATTAGGAACTCCCAGATGGCCTGGTACAGCTAATTACTGGAGAAATGGCAAGTTCATCTTTCCCTCCTTCTCTCTCCCCTCTCTGCTTTCTCCCCTGCTGGAATCTATCTATGGGTCTTTTTTTTTTTTTCTTTTTACCAGCATGCCAGTTGAAGCATCCACACACACACACACACACACAACACACACACACACAGTCATACAACCTACATTTTTGTGTATAGTGTTCATGGTACAATGAAAATTATTCTTTGTGAATTCTAATTAGCTATACTTTTAGTATATTTTGAGTGTGGCGCATAGGAAAAAAATGGGGTACTTAAATTCAAGCCTTCAGGAAGATAGTTTACAGACCTCTTAACTTTGGTTACAAAAGGTAAATATAAGCCTTCAGATTCTGTCTTACTGGATTTTCTCACCAAGCAAACAGACAACCTAACCCTCGGTTCCCTGGGGCCTGGATGGAGAAAAAAATGGAAGAAGAAATTTGAAGTCATTTTGGCCTTTTAAATAAGATCAAAACCTACATTTTAAGTAGGGATTTGGGAAGAATTTTGGTGGAGTGAACCCACGGGAAAATTCATTGTGAACTGATTTTAGGTTGAAAAATCGGATTATTTTGGATATCTTAATGATAACAACAATAGTAAGAGAGACACAAGTTCATTTTCAGACTCTGTGGACCCTAGAGTACACTGAGGCATGCATGGCATGGGGCCAGATCCACTTCACCTGGGGAACGTCACCCACCTGCCCACTCCTGCATCTCTGCTCTGGAACCAGAGTTCAGAAAAAGGGTGACATTCCCAAGCCTTCTCAGAAGTTCATCACTGAATCCATAATGTAACTTGTTTTTGGAATAACAAGAAGGCTTAGTGGCTTTTCTCGATCTCTTTGATGGCTTTTAAGTAACCACGTCCTGAGGTCTTTACTGTCTAAGCAAAAAACTAGGAAAATGTTCCCCCCATTTAGAAATCCACCCCTCCTCTTGTGCCTGAGAGAATATAGTTGACTCAGGCTGGAAGGAAATGACTGGGACGGAAGCTGGAGGTGTCTGGGAACCCGCGAGCAGTACAGTTGCCTGTCCGGGCCACACGTCTGCTCCCGGGCCGCCCCGCAGACCTGCCAGCACAAGCTCCCAGCATTGACACGCAGACCCGTGAGCAACACGTGTGGCCTCCACAGCCGTGCCAGGCGGTGGGCGGGAGGGCGGCCGGAGCGCATCTCTGTGCGCGCAGGGCGCCGGGTGTGGTGGGGCAGGGAGGGCCCCTGCATCTGAACCGGAGCTTGCCAGCCTCATCCGCGCGTTGCGCCCTTGAGTGACAGGTGTACACGGGCGCCGCATCGGCTGCCAATATGTTATGAGACCATGGCACCCATCGCTCATCTCCAGGGAGCAGTGCCGCTTCGTTCTTCAGTATCAGACATGAAAGGAATAATTCCAGGTGCCAGAAAAGGATGTCTGATAACAGAAAACATTTCAGCGTTCATGCACCGGAGTTTGCCCTGAAGCCATAGCTCTGATATGGTTGTTTCTTTTTTTTTTTTTTTTCAGTCTCCTTCTTTATGCTTACAATTAATCCATGATTATCTACAATCTTTTGGCCCATAGGGTGCTAGTAGAAAAGAATCGGTTTCTTTCTTTAAAAAACAATCTCTTCTTATTTACTTGAATATCATATAGGAACATCTGCATAGCGCTTTACCATTTACAGAGAACTTTCGCACAGAGAACCTGATTTTAGTTCCCAGAGAACCTGATTTTAGTTCACTTAATCCTTACAATAAACATGTGAGGTGAGGCTCACAAGATTATCTCTGCTCTGTAATGAATAATATTAAGTTCCATTCAAAGGGACTGCTGAAGACAGAATTATTCCCTGAAAATTTCTTGACATCCTTTTGACGAAATTCTCCTGCCTTCTAACCTATGAATTGAAACTAGCAAAGAAATGGGAGGATAGTTGGAAATGACTGAGGTGTCTGACGCTGTTTCCTGTTTTTGGTGAAGTTCTGTCCACGGTAACAAGGATGATGGTAAGGAGTGGAACTCACTTCCTGCTCTGTTCTCCTCCTCAAAGTCTTCTCTTTTGTTGGAATCTGCTTTGTATCTAAGAATCCATGACAAACAGAAAGCAAATTTGCACAAATGAAGCGTCAGCTTTGTGTCACAATCCCCCACTCGGTAGGGTTTGACATGTATAAACATGCCTATTTGTATATACGTTGTAGCCTCATTTGACCATGCCCTTGTTCTTCATCAATTAAAATTAAAAGCCTCAAACTGTAGTGGCAAAGAAACCCAGAGCCCTCGCCCAGGAGCACCTTGGATTCCGGAGACTCTGGGGTGGGTCGCCCCCCAGGGGAAGTGATCGGATCAGGAACAGGGCGCTTCCCAGGAGCAGCAGGTGGTTCACGGTCCCATCCGCTTCAGCATCCCCAGGCCTGTGATAACACCTCTGCTCTGGTACCCAACGTGATCGCAGGAGCTTGCGGTCCAGCACAGGAGGAGGTTGCTGTGTGACCAGCAGGTCCACACCCCAGTGGACTGACTGCCTGGCCTTCCCGGGAAGAGGCAGCCAGGAGACGTGAAGTGGGGATACAGTTATCGCAGGCGCCCAGAAAGCTGTCATGACTGCATTTGAACTGTGGTCAGGAACGAAGGGGAGTCCTGGAATTTGGGAAAGTGAGGGTGGAGGCTCTTAGTCTCTGAGCTTTATTATTCCCAACTGTAAAATGGGTCTGTAACCCTTATAATTCTGTGATTCTTCACTTTGGCTGTGATTCACCCGTGGTGAACTGGGGGAGCAGCACGTGATGAATGGGGGCCAATATCACCTGCCACGCCACACCAGCCCTGCATCCAGGAGCACAGAGGCCCGAGAAGCCGAGCGCGCAAACGTGGTAAGGCAGCGGGGCATTCCTCGCAAAGCGTGTAATGAGTCATCTCATTAGGGTCCCCAGAGGAATTTCGCTCCTAGGCTTGACTGGCTCTTGAGAGGATGTTTCATGACTCTCACTCCTCCCAGGACTGGGCCCGGCCCTTCACTGTGAGGCTGGGCCTGTGAGACAGCAGCTGAGGGGCGGGGAGGGGGGAGACACCAAGGAGGCCTTGCGGGGCACTGTTCCTGCCCAGGAGGAAGGTCCCCCAGCCCCGGGAAGATGCGGAGCCCTTCTGTGGGCTGTGCAACATTTTCGCAAGCTTGTTAGACTGCGTTTATCCCAAGATCAATTCCAACTAGACCTCGCTATTCAGCACTTCCGCAGTTCTAACGAGCGGGCAGAGCTGGGGGTGTTTTCACATCATGGAAGACAAGACAAGCCCGGCGTTGGGCCTGAGGTTGGGGTCCCGGCAGGGTGACGCAGCTGCTCATCTCCTGGAGGGATGGGGACCTGAGCCGTGCTCTCAGCGGAGTCCGGGGAGCAGTCACGCGTCCCGTCCCTGGGTCCCCCACCTCCTCCATCCTGGTTCTCTCTCCAGGTCACTAAGGTGAGAAAACAGCTGTTCTCCTTCCTTCATTCCCCTCCGCCCCCTTGTCAGCCCTCCCGGCTCTCCCTCTGCCCCATCCACCCTTCCCTCCCTCAATTTTTCTGGGACTCTCCCTATTATCTTTTCTTTCAATTTTTAGCGTACTTTCATTTGGTCTTATAATTATTGGAGGGAGGAAGGACTTAGAACATTAATTATTAATTAATACAAATTACATCAAATGTAATGATTAATTATCAACACAATTAATAACGTTTCAAATCTGTGTCACATGGAAGAATCTTGTGGAACAGAGTCAGTACAGGATGGCGATGAAGAGTTGCCTGCTTGGGGAGCTACCAGCTCCAGGACCTACTGTGTGACCTGGAGAAACTGTCTTAGTTCCTTTGTTTGCAAACTGGGGACAGCGGTAGTGCCCGGCTCGCAGGGCTGATGGGCAGCTCAAATGCAAACGCACCAAGGCACTTGCAACAGGCCTGGGGCGCAGGGAGCGCTCCATGGATATCGGCTCCCGTTATTTTAGATGTGGACCCTTCTGCTTGCATCGTGTTTTGGGGATTCTGAACAATGGGTGACCCCACTGGCGTGGGCAGCAGGAGCAGAATGGACCAGGCTCAGGCCAAGACTCAGACGGAACCCACCACACACACCCCCATCCAAAGCTGGGGTCCACACCTACAGAGTTCAAATATCGTGTAAGCAGATTGGGTATATTGACTCAAAAAAAGATTATATCCAAGGAAACACATTCTATGGAGGGAAAACATTGCTAATTCCTAAATGGTACACCCTTCACAGTTTTTGCAACTTTACATCACGCTCCCCTCAGGTTGAGTAATATGGCAAAAATCCAGTTTTGCACACTTCGCTGCTTTTATTTAATTGAAAGGAACAGAAACCATAAAGTGAAAGTGATCCTTTTTTTCTTTCTTTCTCTTATTCCTTGCTTACTCTTGCTAGAAACTTCCTCTCGCCAAGATCCACTTGGGAAATTTCCATTCTGGGAAGTTTTTATGAAGTTACGAGAGACAAATTAGGTGATTTGCATAAGTTAACGTTGTGTCTGCTGCTTTGAAGAGCACAGCGCACAGCAGACGTCATGTGTGCTGTTTGCCTTGTGGGACACGCAAAACTTCATTAGTGGAGATTCTGTAAAACGCTTACCGATCCTTCATCAAGAGACCATTCTGGAAGGACGGGCATTGAAGGAAGGAACCCTTGGCTGCTAAGAGACATGGGTGCTGAAAGCACACTCTGAGTTACTTTGTGCAGTGACACCAGACCCCATAATAATAACAGGGAAACAGAACACTGTGCTGTGAGAGCAAGTGGCATCACTGGGGGACCCATTGCAAACCTAGACTTGTTACTTCAGGAGAGCTCACTTAGGCACAGAGGGCACTGAACTGATTTTCAAGATTGAAAATACTGTTCGTTCATTCATATTTGCAAATATGGCCACCCTGATCATTGCTGGCGACTGAGGCGCTTTCTTCTTTCTGAGAACAAGAAGCAGAAATGCAGACTCCCGGCTGTACTTCTCTCCTCCACGTGTGTCTCCCTCCTGGTTCACAGAACCCCCTCACACACACACACACAGACTCTTACTGTTTAGTGGAAATTGGGACTTGTCTTGCATAGAAGGGAGATTATTTCAGGAGAACAGTTTTCCCTCCAGGCTGTATTAAACCAACAGGATTTTCTCCCCACATTAGGGTTGCTTAAAAAACCCTAACCTGCTATGTCTCCTTCATCTAAGTAGTGACCCTCCGTGGTCAGCAGATCCGGAGTGGGCTGGCGGCTGAAGACCCCCAGGCCAGGGGAACTGACCCCTCTTCCCTCCCCATGTAGTAGAGCATGGAAATGACTCTCTATATAAATACATGGGCCACATCCCCAGGTACCAGGATGAGATGGAAAGCCTTGTGGGAGCCCAGCCTGTGGTTTCTATGGCAACCATGGGAACCATCAGAGTAGGAAGACTTCAGCACCCAACTACCTCGCTCTCAGGACCTCTACGTTGCCAAAATTTGTAGTACTGAGATGGCAACCGGAGGAGGGGACACCGTGCGCTATAAGATGGGGACAGCTGAACCAGGGACCGGGTCAGAAGAGGATGCGGGGAAACCGCGGTGGTGTGCGGCCTCACGATCCACCATGGGCGTTTACAGTGCTGTTGGACAGAAGCATCAAACGACCTGAACACCCTAAAATGCTCCAATTTAACTTACCAAAGAATCCAAATGCAAATCAGCCCTATTCCCTACTGCATGCTAAGAGCTCATCTGCAGACTACAAACTGCCTTTGCAGGCTGTGTTGATGTGGGTCTTCCCTTTTCTTATCTTGGGGCTGTCGGTTTTCAGATTCTCCCCTTGTGGAGAATGCATCTTCTGTTCCCACTCTATTTCGTCAGTCGGAAGGGGTGCCTTCACAGGGCCTGCTCCATCCCAGGGGAGAGGGCTCCAGGGCACACCCAAGTCCTGGTGCACTTAATTGGGTAGTTTAAGGCAACACAAGAGCCATGGCAAAAGCTACAGAAATTATCTTCAAACCCACGAAAAAAGGTTGGAAGTTTTTCCCATTCTCACTTCCGTTCTTCCTCTGCCGTTACCATCCATACACACGACTGGCAGAGGGACACCTTTTTCTGTTTATCCTTCCCTCCCTCCTCCTCCTCCCTCCCCCCCCCCCTTTGTATCCACACGCCTCTCTCCTGTCCAGTTTTATGTCACTGTCTCTCAACTAACCAAGCAGTGATGCTTTTAAAGATGGGCTGATTTATGGAAGGAAATGAAAACAATCCAAAGGATAATAACAAACAGATTGGAGAGATGAAGGAATTACTAAGGACCAAAGCCCAGGCAGGGTTCTGTGCCATTATATATGGATTGCTCCCTCTGTCTGAAAGTCACAAATGTTGGGGGCTCTTCTGCTTTTTCTTTCCCTCTCTCCTCCTTTTGTTCTTTATCCCTTTTCAGAACCAAAATTGAAAGAAAATAATCCACAAAACAGAGCTTCGATGTATATGTTTGTTCATGTTTTAGAGAAAGAAAAAAAACACAACAAAAAACCCAGGGCATTGTGTGAGCGAGAAGGGCTCGGTGGCGGATCAGCAAGGGTTTATTATTCTGAGCAGCGCTCAATCAAATGTGGCCCTATGAACAGAGAGTAATGTTGGCGAATCGTCCTGGGGGCTTTTTTTCTGTGTGTGAGTGGTATCCATCTGTCAGCTGTCAATGCCAGTGAGAGATATACAGGGCTGTCACTTCTCGTCAACCAGCATTTGTGAAGTCTTTTGCAGCTGCTACACAACACATACTGTCCTTATTGAAGGCCGGCAAAGAAGTCAGAGACGATTGTGCTGGCTGGAGCGAGAGACAGAAAAGAGATGTCAGGGTTGTCCTGGGATAACAGTGTGGACGCATTAGAGACGCGAGGACGAGCTGCATTTATTTCCCTAAAACAACAAAGGAAACGCATTAAAAGAAAAAAATTAAGTTTTAGAAGGTCATGGAACTATACTTTGTCTCCAGGGGGTCCTGTGAAACCCATAACAGCAAAACAAAATTTATATCCCAGTAAATGAACATGTTCAAGGTAGAGATGGGGATACATATTTTTTAAATCAGCAGAATATAAAGAGGGCATAAGTTTTTTATGGTTTCCCCTAAATAAATTACATTACTGCAAAGATTATGCACATGCATAAAAGTTTGCATAATGGAGTACACTTTTAATATGTGTTTGTAAAGCAAAAACGAACATGGTCAGCCAGGGACATGCCCACACTATAATAATGCAGGTGTTAAAAACCAGGTTAATTCTGATATGGAAACACTCTATTAATCATTACTCTGGTACTCCGTGGGCAGTTCAATATGTTTATTTATAGGGTGACTTCCGCTTAATTGAATTATTTTAAACTGATGGTGGTTCTGGTTTTGTGGTCCTTTGTCTGTAGGAAGTTCTTTGTCCAACACCTGCCTTTAAAAGCAAAACTGCCTTTACTAACCCTTAATGCACCCGCTGATACAGAGCTAGAAGTGAAATGGAGAATTTCAGTTTCTTTTGTTTGCTGCTTGTTTTAAGGTATTGCGAAATTTAATTACGTTTTGGTTTTCTGTGGGTTTGACAGGACTCTAGTTAATAAAGAAGTGCAATACGTTTGAATTCCGTATATCATAGATTCTTATTTTTAAAAAAAGGAAAAGCAAAGGGATTTCTCAGAAAAATGAAGAATTAATTGATAGAAGAGTCACCAAAATAGTGAAAAGAAGAAATGCAAGTAGTCAGAGCTCAGAGTAGTATTTGTAAAATCTTTGTGATGAAGATTCCCTGCAGTGTGTAGAGGAGAGAAAGGTAAGCCTGTAGCCAGTGAATAAGTATCATTAAGCATATTGGCTAAAATATCCTGGGTGAAAACCTAGGATGTAAAGGTTATATTCTTATCATATAAAAATGCACTCTTCATGTATCAACTGGTGGAGGATGTGATTGAGGTGAAAGAAGAGAAACTGATGAATCACACTTATTAAGGTCTTGGGTTTGTTTCCAGGGGAACTGGCAAGGTAGAATTAAATTCAGAGTTTCTGTCTTCAGAGAGGCTATAATCAAGTTGTGAAGACCACATAAATATGAAAAAGTTGAATAAACCGAGTACTTACAGTAGTCTTCACGTATAGGTTAAGAGGGTGAGCGATTCAGTGTAATTTTTGTTCTAACTGAATGTATCTGAGGCAATAATTGTTATAGTCGAAGAGGGAGGTCTATTACTTCAGATCAAAGGCACGAATAAAGGCTGGGCCTGACAGGATGAGGAGGATGCAGTAGGCAGAATGAAGAGAGGACAGCATCTTTGCATCTTTTCGTTCCCTCTGGCTGCTGTAACAAATTACCATAAACTTAAAGGTTTTAAAAAACCCCACAAATTTCTTATCTTATAGTTCAGGAGGCCAGAAGTCCTAAAATCAACGTGGGGACTTCCCCGGTGGCACAGTGGTTAAGAATCCACCTGCCAATGCAGAGGACACGGGTTCGAGCCCTGGTCCGGGAGGATCCCACATGCCACGGAGCAACCAAGCCCAAGCGCCGCAACTAATGAGCCTGTGCTCTAGAGCCCATGAGCCACAACTACCGAGCCCGCGCACCTAGAGCCTGGGCTCCACAACAAGAGAAGCCACTGCAATAAGAAGCCCGTGCACCACCACGAAGAGTAGCCCCCGCTCACCGCAACTAGAGAAAGCCCGCGCACAGCAACAAAGACCCAACGCAGCCAAAAACAAATAAATAAATTTAAAATAAAATAAAATCAACGTGCCTGCAGGGCTATGTTCCTTCTGGAGGTTTCCAGGGGAGGACCTATTCCTTGCCTTTTCCAGCTTCTAGAGGCTGCCTGCTTTCCTTGGCTCCCTGGCCCCTCCCTCCATCCCCAAGACCAGCAGCCCAGCATCTTGCCATCTTCCTCTTTTATCTCGGCTTCTACTTTATGTCTCCTTCTCCCTAGGCTTCTGCTGTCAGCCCCACTTCTCTGACTCTGGCCCTCCTGCCTTCCTCTTACAAGGACCCTTGTGATTAAATTGTGCCTACTTGGATCATTCAGAATAATCTGCCCATCTCAAGGTCCTTAACTTCCTCACATCTGCAAAGTCCTTTTTGTCATGTAGAGTAAGATACAGATTTCAAGGATGGGGACGTGGTGATCTTTGCAGGGGAACAGGATCCAGCCAACCACAGGCAGCAAAGACAACGGAGTAAAACTTGGGGACTGCAAATCACTTGGCACAGCTGGGGACACCCAGTTGGAAGCAGTTTGACTGGAGCTAAGGGGTGGGGAAAAAAGTGAGTTTAGACAAGCACTGAAAAATATTGGGACCAAATTACAGGGATTGCTGGATTCTGGGCATAGAAGATGGAGAATATTGGGAGGTAGATACCAGTCCAGTGTGAGGGAACGTCTTCTATTAAAGGAAACAATGCAGGGATGGAACGGGAAAGAACGAGTTCTCTGACACCAGAGATGTTGGTACAAGACCAGGCAGAGTTTAAGACACTCCCAATTCTGAGAGTCTAAGGTCCTCTTATTGTCACAAAATTGACTTCTACAAGAACAGGCTTAATTCAGAAGCAGGCCTTTTACAGGACTGAGAGAAATCTACTGGTCTCTACATTAAACTCATCAGAATGATAAAATACATCATAAACAGTAACATTGTACAGCATTCACATTGTCGCTGAAGAATCAAAAGCCAGATTTTTTTTTTTTTCAGATTTAGAAGGGTCTGAGCACCGTTTGAAGCAAATTGAGAACTCTGTGTCATCTCACTGTCAGTGAGCCTCAAACGATACAGGGTACGCGCCGAACAAGCAGGGTCCATCCGTCAGTTCGACCTTTTGGTATTTTGACCATTACTCTGATCCATTTTTCAAACTCAAAATGAGTCAAGAAAGAGAATTCGGAGAGAGGAATAAAGGAAACTAAACGGCTGCTCACGTCCTGCACACGTTATTGGTGACGACTTCTGAACAGAACTGTAAACAAAAGCAGCCCTGGGTTTTGCAGTCTGCGTTACAGGGACACGAGAAATCCAAGTTCTGCAGGAATAAGTCCTTTCGAGTGACCCTCAGAGGATGTGCCACTCTGTGGCCAGCATTCACAAAGGAAAATTGCTGGGATTACAACAGATTGCCTTGTAAAAGTTATTCTATCCTGGGGGGCACAAAAGAAATGGGCTTTGGTGGAGGTGGGGAGGAGCGGGGAGGGGTGGTGATACCAGTTATCATGATTAAGAAACCCTGGAGGCAAGGGGATCTTTATAAACTTAGTTATTCTCAAGGATAGAAAGTGACAAGCCCGAAGTAAATTGGATCTTGAGAAGCCTGTTTCCACCAGGTAGAGAAGAAGGCATTCTTTGGACCAGAGAAACAAAGAATTATGGCTTCTCTCTTACTATTTGAAGTCACCAGATCACGCAGTGTTTAAATGACTCATCACCGTTAACATTATTTTTTTTCTTTTCCTTTCTTCCCTTCCTCCCTTCTTCCCTTCCCTCCTTCCTTCTTCTTTTCTCCCTGCCCTTTATATTGCAGCTTCCTGGTGACAGACATGCCCCTTAAATCACATCTCTCCTGGTATCTCTGTGGGTTGTATACCCAACTTGCTAAGATGCAAGATGGATGCAATAAATGGTAAGAGATGGGTCTGGAAACACATGATAGCTAACAGGCCACTCCCACAGGCAGGGGACTGTACTTTAGAACTTTTGAGTTTGGTGTCATCTATGTGCACACAATATCTAGATTCATGGGCATCTGGACACTTAAAATACATTGTGTGGAAAATATAAAGTCCACAATTATTTCAACTTGTAATGAACCCACATTTTAAAATTAGCAGAACACATATTACTGGGTATTCTTTGAATCTGAAGACTTCTAAGGGGGATAGTCAGAAAGTTGCAAATCTTTAGCAGAAACAGTCATAAACTGTGATGAGACGCAAACTGGGTTTGAAAAGAAAAAGGCAACAAAATGTGTTTTGTGTATTGACGTTTTTATTAGCAAAATATAACTAAAGGAACAAAATTGACAGGGATAAAATTTTCCAACCAGCAGTGGTACAATTATAGCTTGGAGATCTTGTCAAACATCAGAAGACTGTTAAGAAGCAATCCCAGTCATCACACACCAAAGAAAACAAATTCACAAAAAATACCTCGTCAGGGTAAATTCCTTTCTGCTCCAGATACCAAGCATCTAACAATTTTCTCCCCAGGAGAGGTAATAAAGTGAATGCATTAGAATAACAATAATAATAATTCCTATTGTTGTCAATTATTTCAGTTTTATCCAAATTTCCAAATCCCCAGTTAGTATACAAGAAATCCTAAGAGAAGATACAAAGTGGTCCAGGTCAGGACTGATTGTTGCCATTTATGCTTCTCTTCTCCATGGAGATGCTTCTTTGGAGAAGGTGGTGTAGAAAAAGATTTCCTCGATTACTTTCGCCTACATTCTCTGCCTTATCTGAAACTACCCTCTCCCCATCGTAGTGTGTGTGTATGTATGTACATATCTGTGTGTGCATAGAGGGTGAGAATGGGAAGTATTTTGGCTATGGCCTCGTCTTCTTAGTGTTCCTTAAGGGCTGAAAGATGGAGAAGTTTTATTATCAAGGCAATAGGAGCAATATAAAGAGAATGAGTGAAGAAAGATGAGCATCCCCGAGAGTGCCAAAGTCAAAAGGTCAAGGAGGAATTCAGACTACCACTGAACCCAAGGGGCCATAGACTGGGACCGTGTCTGGCAGGGGGCAGGATTCCAATGGCATCCATTGCACTTCCAATGAGATCCAGTCACCTTACCCCGGGTTGTAGGGTACATGTTCTTCCCTTAACCTCCCTACCTCATCTTCTCCTCCAGCAACAAGATTCAAACACTCCAGTCTGTTTCTAAAGCACATCACAGTTTTTCCCACCCAGAGCCTTTCCTCTGGCAGGTTTGTTCTTTCTAGACCAGGGTTAGGTCCTTCTTGCCTTTTACCTCTCAGTTTTCCCTTGAACTTCATATGTCTTTGCACCTTCTAGCATTCAGATCTCAGCCTAAAGGTCATCTCCATGATATGACTTCCACTTCTGGCCAAGACGGAGTTACAGAGACTGGATTTATCTTCCAACATAGAACAATAAATAATAATAATAAATTAAATTAACAGAAATATATACTTAAATAAACTGGACATCAGGCAACAAAAGACAAAGGTTCTTGAAAGACAGAAAGCAAATGAACTGAGCTGTCTACATCTACAGCTTATGGACTAGAGAGATTCCAGAACACAGTGCAGAGAGGAGGAACCTAGGAAGAACCAGGAAAATACTCTGAGTTAAGGAGATAAGGTGAAATTCAGAGGAGAATAAAACAGGCTCACAGAACAAAGTTCCAGAGAAGAGATATGCAGAGGGTCCCCCTCGGTATTTATCAAGGTGCTGGTTAGCACATGCATGTGAAGAAACTAATTGAGCTTGAGAAAGAAACCAGCAAAAAGTATTAAAGGGATGGATAAATTGGAACTCATCAAAAATTCAAAACTTTTGTGCTTTGAATGATACTATTAGGAAAATGAAGACAATGGACTGGACTGGGAGAAACTATTTGCAAAACACACATCTGACAAGAGACTTGTATCCAGACTATACAAAAACAAAACAAAACAAAATCTCTTAAATAATGTGAAGGGAAATAACTCAATTAAAAAAAAAATAGACAAGTGATTTCTGTAGACATTTTACCAAAGAAAACATATGAATGGCCAATAAATACAAGATCAACATTGCATTAAGGAAATGTGAATTAAAAATACAATGTTATACCACTCCACACCCACTAGAATGGCTATAGTAAAAAAGACATACAATAAAAATGCTGGCAAGGAACCCTCATACATTCCTTGTGAGAATTGCAGCCACACTGGAAAACCATTTGGCAGTTTCTTCAAAAGTTAAATATAAATTTGTGCTATGACTCAGCAATTCCACTCAAGTGTCTATTCAGGAGACATGAAACACACACCTACACAAAGACTTACACATGTGTGATCTTAGCAGCTATCTATAGGAAAATAGCTTAGTCATTGCCTGGCGCAGAGAACAAGAATTAACAGCAAATGGCCATGAAGAATCTTGTTAGTATGATGAAAATATTCTAAAACTGATTTATGGTGATGGTTTGACAACTTGGCATAAAAATCATTGAGTTGTACACTTGAAAAGGGGAAACTATATAATATGTTAAAAATATACATTAGAGGGAATTGTATCATTACTCACACAGGGCCAAGTAGAGTGTCTTTTCCTACCAGTAAGCTTGGAATATCTCATAAATCATGGGGCATTGGATAGACTACTCAGAATAGTATTGCCCCAGATGATGAGAATAATTAACACTGTGCTCCTCATTGCTCTGATGCCACCTAACAAATATTAAAAGCAAGACCTGAAAGGAAGAAACTATTTCCATGTAACTTAACTGCACCCCAGAACAAAGGTCAAAAATATTTTTAGGAATAGAAAAATATACAGCGCCAAACAAGGTCAAATTCACAATGTCTGGCTGGCATCCAATCAGAGGTGAACAGGATACAAAGAAAGAATAAGGAAAATACCAATCATAATAAGGTCTTTTTAAAAAATCAATTAATTGAAACTAATCCAGAACTATTAGTCCCAGAAATTTTAGAATTAACAGAAAAGGGCATAGTTTTATCCCACATGTTAGAAAAATTAGACCTATGGATGACATAAAAAAGATCCAAGTTGAATTTTGAGATGTGAAAACTATAGTGGCTGAGATGAAAATACATTAGATGAGATTAACAGCAGATTAGATACTGTGGAAGAAAAGATAACTGAAATTGAAAATATAGCAATAAAAACTATGAAAAAATACATAGAAGAAAATTTTAAAGAGACACTGTGAACTATGAACTGTGAAACAACTTTAATGGCTACAAAATTTCAAATTTGATTTAAAAAACTATAATTCCCCAGATACAAGAAGCTCAAAAAACCTCAGGCATAAGAAACATGAATAAAACTACATCAAGTTGTATCATAATAAAATTGCTCAAAACCAGTTCTAAAGAGAAAGTTTTTAAAGCATCCACAGGGAAAGGACATGTTAATTACAGAGGAACAAAAATGAGGATGACAGCAGAATTCTTGTCAGAAATGATGCAGGTGAGAAGACTTTGGAACAGCATCTCAACCCAGATTTGTACAGCCAGTGAAACTATCTTTCAAAAAGAGGTGAAATAACAACTTTTTTTCAAACTTACAAAGGCTGTCTAGATCAGTAGATCATCAATACAGCAGAAGGTCATCACCAACAGACCCACAGTACAAGAAATGTGAAAGGAAGAAGAAAGATGTCAGCTAGAAAGAAAATACAGATCTACACAAAGGAATGAAGAGCAGTGGAAATGGTAATGCAAGTTTTTTTCTTATAATATACATGGACTGGTACATCACTTGAAGGTAAATGGTGATAAACAAAGGACAACAAAGGAGATAAAATGAAATCATAAAATATATTCAATTTAAAAGAAGCCAGAAAAATAGGAAAAAGGAAACAAAGAACAGATGGAACAATTTTTTTTTAATTGCAAGGTGATAGACTTAAAGTTAACACTTTCAATAATTAAACTAAATGTAAATGGTATAAATATCTATTTAAAAGGCAGGGATTGTCAGATAGGATAAATGAGTAAGACCCAACTATATGCTGCTTACAAGAAATGCACTTAAAAAAGACACAAATGGGTTAAAAGTTTAAAAATGGGGGAAAAAGATATACCATGCTACCAAAAATCAAAAGAAAAATCCAGAGGCTTTATTATCAGAAAAAGTAGATATAAGAGAAAAGAATATTACCCAGCATAAAGGTCACTTTGTAATTATAAAGGACTCAATTTATCCGGAGGACAGCCATACTACACATTTATGCATCTACTAACAAAACTTCAAAATATGTGAAGCAAAAACTGATAGAGATATAAAGAGAAAAACACAATGTACAATTATAATCAGAGATTTCAATATCCCTCTCTCAATAACTGATAGAAAAAGGAAACAAAAAAATCAATAAGCCTATAAAAGACTTGAACAACACTGCCAATCAACTTGATCCAATTAGACCTTATAGAACTCGCCACCTGACAAGAGAATGCAGGTTCTTTTAATTTGCACATAAAATATTTATCAAGGTAGACCATATTCTGGGCCATGAACCCATAAAATAAATCTTAATATCTATAAGAATTCAAGTTATACAAAGTATGTTATCTGACCAAACGGAATTAAATTAGAACTCAATAATAAAAATAGTCCTAGAAAGTTCACAAGTATTGAGAAAGTAAATAGCACATTCCTAAACAATCCATGGGTTAAAGAAGAAATAGAAAGGAAAATTAGAACATAGTTTGAATGAACTAAAGTTGAAAATGCCATATGAAAGGACATGTCATCTCCTCAGAGAGGTCTGTCCTGATCACTTAGGCTAAAGTAGCTACCTAGTCATTCTCTATGACATCAGCTAATTTTAATTCCCTGTATAAGATCTTCTTACTCCTGACATTTTGGTATTACTTGATCACTGTATGTCTTCTACTTTTAGAATCAAGATTCCACGTGAGTAGAACATTTTCTGTGTTGTTCATCACTGTATCCTCTGGACAGTATCTGACACCTAGTATAGTTCTGTAAATATTTTGCTGAATGAATGAATGAACACAAACAAGGCATCAGGAAAGAATAAAAAAAAAAAAGGACTGGGAGCAGAAGGTGGGAAGGAAGAGGAAAGGGCATCTTTTTAATGAACTGAACTGAGGATAGGATGGGAGTTTGCCCAGCCAGAAGAAGGGGGCTGGTGGGAAAGACCTCCAGAAATTTCACCTGTCAAACATGGATCTTCTAAACTGTCTGATCATTTTCACAGCTGATTTATGATGTTTTGGCAAAGAGAACTTGAGTATTGTTTTCCTACAGCAATACCCACTTTGACAATTGGCATTGAGAATCACAAAGCACAGGTCTCTACAGAACTGCTCCCCCACTGCAAGAAAGCCTTCTTGCATTATCTTTTGCATCTGGCACCTACCTTTTCTTTGCTTCTAAGGAGCAATGATTTCATTGCACTACAGCTTCAACAACCATTATCCAGGAAATTTTTATCTGCATGGCATGCAGGTGCTGTGGTGATAAACACAACGTGAATAAAATTAAAATATTGCAAAGTAAGTTAAGTAATGATTAAACCTCTCAAGGGTTTATACAAATCTCATAAAAAAGCAGTAGTTGAACAAAGGGCTGGGATTAATATATTTAAATTAACCTCAAACAAATACAACTCAAACTGTGTATAAGTATGATAGTTCTGGATGACCTACTGTCAGTTCGAAATGGCCTTATTCTGGAAGAATCAGATGCCTTCTTTTTAAACAAAACCTATTATTGTAATGATAAGAGTGGTGTGAAGGAAAATGGGGGCAAAGACACAATACATATACATATACATATATATACACACACATACAGTGCATTCTCATTATTCACGGTAGGTAGTTAGGTTCTATAAAGTCACAGCGAACACTTAATTAGTGAATATTGAACCCACTGCTTCTACAAGAAATATATATATATATATATATATATATGTATACATATGTATATAATCTTCTGTATAGATCATATATGTATAATCTTCATTTCTAAGATTTTTTTCTGACATTCTTCATTCCTACTAATATCTAACACCTCTTCCCTGACCTATTCTACTTCTTCTTTCTAGTCTTCCCTTCTAGAGTTAAATTAAAGTTTTAAGTTTCTAAAAACATTGCAAAACATTTCCACATTATCTTCATGTTAATTATTACTTACTTAATCATCACTAATCATTTTCTGGTTAGTGACATTTATCTAATGTTAAATTTTGCTGTTTTTTCCCACAATGTTTTTCTTACAACAGTTTTGTATCAGTGTTATTGCTGTTGAATTTTTTTAATTGAAATATCATTGCTTTAAATATTATCTTAGTTTCAGGTACACGACATGGTGATTGATACTTTTATAGATTACCCACTATACAAAGTTGTAATATTATTGACTGTATTCCCTGTGCTGTACATTGCATCTCTGTGGCTTATTTATTTTATAACTGGTAGTTTGTACGTCTTAATCCTCTTCACCTATTCTACCCATCCACCCACCTCCCTCCCCTCTGGCAACCACTACTTTGTTCTCTGCATCTGTGAAGCTGTTTCTGTTCTGTTACATTTATTCATTTGTTTTATTTTTTAAATTCTACATGTGACAATACCCATTATTTGTCTTTCTCTGTCTGACTTATTTCACTTAGCATAAAACCCTCTTGGCCCATCCATGTTGTTGCAAATGGCAAGACTTCATTCTATTTTATGGCTGAGTAATATCTTATTGTATACATACACCACATCTTCTTTATCCATTCATCTATTGATGGATACTTAGGGCTCTTCCATATCTTGGCTCTTGTAAATAAAGCTGCAGTAAACACTGGGGTGCATATATCTTTTCAAGTTAGTGCTTTCCTTTTCTTCAGATAAATACCCAGGAGTGGAATGTGGTAGTTCTATTTTTAATTTCTTGAGGAATCTCTCTACTGTTTTCCACAGTGACTGCACCAAGCTACATTCCCACCAACAGTGCACAAGGGTTCCCTTTTCTCTACATCCTCACCAACATTTGTTATTCTTTGTCTTTCTGATGAGAACCATTCTGACAGGTGTGAGGTGATATCTCATTGTGGTTTTGATTTGCATTTCCCTGATGATTAGTGGTGTTGAGCATCTTTTCATGTGCCTGTTGGCTGTCTGTATGCCTACTTCGGACGAATGTCTATTCAGGTCCTCTGCCCACTTTTAAATTGGATTATTTGCTCTTCTGCTTTGAGTTGTGTGGGCTCTTTACATATTTTGGTTATTAATACCAACTTTTACTACTCATCACGGGAAAAAATCGATGTTCCTGAAGCAGTTCTGTGTAGGAGATTCCTATGTGCGGCCACACAGGGGAAGGGCCAGCGTGTCTCTCTGCCCGGTTGGCATCTAGAGTTTGTATCCCTGTTGTGCTTCCGCTTATCCTGCCCCAGATCTGCACCTCTTCCTACAAACGTGGCTTATTGCCGTGATTCTTTGGGTAGCCCCGCCCCCTCTGCTTCTCTGAGTCCAACAGGGACTCTGCTATTGGCCTTCCCACCTCCCCACCCCCCAGCCCGAGGTCTGACACCTGTTGCTGCAGATGAGGCACATGGAATGTTTTTAACTCCAAGGTGAGCTCTTCGCCTTCAGGAAATGTTTCTTTGGTGATGTTTCCCGAGCTCTGCCTCCCCTGGCCCACTCCCCTCTCTACCTATCTCTTCTCATGTTTCTCCTCTTCCACCCAACCACAGGCGCTTTTGATAGGCCCTTCATATGAATTGGAAATGACATCATATTTAACTCCTTATTTCACTGGAAATGGAGTTTGTGAGATTTTTTGTTCTTTAATGTGATTTGGAGGGGCATGCAACCATGACCATAGCTATATTAATTTTAGTAATTATGATAAAACTTAACAGGTCTCAGGCACTCCAGAACTGACATTTTAGAGATGACCTTCATTTTTCTGGGAAACTGTGCTTAATTCCTGGAACCCCTCTCCTTAGCATGATTCTTCTTTTACTGGACCTCCCAGGATTATTTGCAATGTACTTACTAGACTTGACAGGAAAGCTGTTCTGCTCCCAGGGTTGCACTTTTCCTCTTCCTCCTTCTTTTCTCCCTTCCTTCCCTCCTCTCTCCTCTGTTCTTTCTTCTTCTGTCCCTGGCTACCTTCTGGGCCAAATTCTTTAAGTATCCACTGGACTCATGTCCTTGGGACATCACCCCAGAAGTCACCCCAAGTCATGTTGCTTCTCTTGCTGGGCTAAGGAGAGTGCTCTCTTCCTAATCAGCACACCGACCTGATTTCTACTTCAGGATATGGGCCATATGGCAGTCAGAACAATGACCCCCCAAAAGTGTCCATCCTAGTCCTTGAAATCTCTGCCTATGTTACCTTACTTGCAAAAAGACTTTGCAGATGTGGTTAAATTAAGGATTTGGAGATGAGAGGTTATCCTGGAGTATCTGGGTGGGTCCAATATAGTCATAAGGATCCTTATAAAAAGGAGGGAGGATTAGATAGAGAGATCTGGAGAAGCTATTCTGCTGATTTTAAGTTGGAGGACAGGCCCATAAACCAAGGAATGCAGGTGGCTTCTAGAAGCTGGAAAAGGCAGGAAAATGGATTCTCCCCTAAAACCACCAGAAGGAGCAGGAAGGCTCTGCCAACACCTTGATTTTAACCCAGTGAGACTTCTGACCCACAGGATTTTAAGTTAATGAACATGTGTTGTGTAGACCAGGGAACACGTGGTTAATTTGTTATAGCTGCTACTGAAGGCTCATACAGCCCACATGTTTGTTGTCTTTGTGGAACGTAGTGTAGGGATGTTCAACAGTCTAGTTTAACTGTCAAAATCTTTTTCTTTCCTAAATTCTTCTCTCCTTGTATTATCTCATGCAACACTTTTCACTTCCACCACAGCTAGGAGAGCTGTCTTGCAGATTTTAGTAAAACCATCAAAGTTTACAACCAGACAAAAGAAGAGTTATTTTGGCAAATATATTTTATGATTCAAAAATTAATATCATGCTTCCTCTCCAATACATTTTCCCCTATTTAGGCTAAACATTCATGGTCTTCTCATTCATTTTTCATGTGACTGTTTCCAGGTCCAAGAATTCTCTTGGAATTCTTTAGCATGTCAATGTCCCACTTAAAGTGGGGTTATCAGAACTAGACAGCAAATGTGATCTAATTAGGTAACAACAACAATAATAATAATAGTTAAGATTTAGTGAGTGTTTTCTATGTGTGAGAAATTGTTCTAAGCATTAGACAGATCCACTGATGTCAATTTCACAATAATCCTGTAAGTACTGTCATTGGCCTTATTCTAAAGATCAGGAAACAGGGGCACAGAGAATTAAGTAACCTTCTCACAGTGGGTCATGTGGCTGGTAAGTAGAACTTAAAACCAGACACTCTTGCTCTTGGAATTATGTTCTTAACATCCTTACTAGGACCATGTGCTGCCCTACATTGGTTCTATTTAAACTAATATTAATAAAATATTTCATAGTGTTGAGGAATTAACCACACATTTGAAGAAAGCTTCTATCCTGCAACAGATAGAACAAAAGAAGTAAAAGGCGAAATGGAACCAAATGGATATAAAAACAAGAGAGTGTGAAGAAAATTTTAAAGAAAATTTAATGAGTAGCCACAGAGAGAAAAGAAGAGATATTGCATCAATGAAAATATAGACAAGATGCTCTAAAAAGAGAATAATTAGTGAACATGAGCTCTTATGAATAAAAAAATTTAATAACAGAAATAAAAATTAAGCTGAAAAGTTGGAAGATAAATCAAGGATATCTCCCTAGAAGTAGAACAAAAACACAGAGATGGACAATATAAGATAAAAAAATAATAAGGAAAAATAGAGGAGAATTAATCCACAAGGACTAATATCTAACAACAGGAATTTTTTTTAAATTGAAGAATGAAAGACCATAAAAATACAGATTAATGAGTTTCATGAATACTAAGCACAATGTTGGAATAAAGAATACAACACCAGAGATAAAGAGAAATTCCTAAATGCTTTGAGAAAGAGAGAGAGCCTGGGAAGTCATAAGAATCAAAAATGGCATCACACTTCTCAAGTTGGATTTCTATACCCAGTCAAATTACCATCAAATAAAAGAGTAAAATAAAGACTTTTTCAGACAACTACAACCTTACAAAATTTACTTCCTATGTATTCTTTTTCAGGAAACTATGCACAAAATTGCTCTTCCCAAACAAGCAATGAACCAAGAAAGAGAATGGCATGGGGGCCAACACAGAAAAGGAGTTAATAGAGTGACTATAGAAAAGCGAGTCCCAGGATGACAGCTGCACAAGAGAGCCTAGAAAACAAATAGTCCAGGTCAGAGCTAGGGGTGGATGGCTCAAGGTGGGGTGTCCAAGGCAGAGCAAGAGGGGCATCTTCTGGAAAAAGAACACTAATAGTTTATGAGGAAAATTATATTGAGAATATTTACCCAGAGATTCAAGAAAAAAATGAAGCAAATGAGAAAAAGAAGCAATCGTGAACTCCAGGGAAAACTTAAAGTTGTAGAAGATAGGAAGTGCAAATATAGTACCCCACTAGGCTCAGCAGGTTTACCATAAAATTATGATAGAATTACATTTGCAAGTATGAGGGGAGAAGAAGAAAGTTTATAAAAGTTAATACCTCCATCTAGGACTTCCCTGGTGGCGCAGTAGTTAAGAATCCGCCTACCAATGCAGGGGGCAGGGGCTCGAGCCCTGGTCCGGGAAGATCCCACATGCCACAGAGCAACTAAGCCCGTGCGCCACAACTACTGAGCCTGCTCTCTAGAGCCCACGAACCATAACTACTGAGCCCATGAGCCACAACTACTGAAGCCCGTGCGCCTAGAGCCTGTGTTCCACAACAAGAGAAGCCACCACAATGAGAAGCCCGCGCACCACAATGAAGAGTAGCCGCCGCTGGCCACAACTAGAGAAAGCCCACGCGCAGCAACGAAGACCCAACACAGCCAAAAATTAATTAATTAATTAATTAATTAATTTAAAAAATACCTCCATCTACCATAATGAAAGGTCAACAAAGTTTTAAACTGATGCATGAGAGAGCAGCGCATCATACAATTTAGAATTAGGGAGGTAAATAGAAGAAGCAGCTGAAGGAGTTGAGAGTAGATCCAACTGAAAAGCAGAAAGATACGGGATGGTGGCAATTGCAGGGGGCGGTTACCGTTGTTGCTGCGAATCTTAAAGACTATTTGACTTTTCCCCATTTTATTGAGATATAATTGACATATTAATTGACATAAACTGTATAAGTTTAAGGTTGCAGCATAATGATTTGACTTGCATATATTGATACATTGTGAATTGATTACCACAGTAAGCTTAGTTAACATTCGTTACCTCTTACAGATAAAAAAAAGAAAGAAAAAGAAAAAATGTTTTTTTCCTTGTGATGAGAACCCTTGGGATGTACTCTCTTAAGAGCTTTCAAATATACCATGTGTCGGTTTAAAAAATTATTAATTAAAAAATGAGATACCATCGGACCAAAAAATAAAAGAAAATCTCAAAAGCATATGAATATTGTAAGTTCCTTGCGGCGTGTTTGACCAGTGTTCCAGATAATCAATCATTTTACACCGGTAAGGACTGTGGTCATCACATTTGACATGCAATGTGAGCATTATTATATTTTTGGCATTTAATAGATAAAAAGCAGTAACTTTTAAAAATTCACATTGTTGAGGTGCTAGTAAAGATGAACACTTCTTCCATTCACCAGGCGATGTCTTTTTCTATGAACTGTCTGTTCCACTCTTTTGTCTGTTGGGATCTTCATGTACTCCTCATTGACCAAAAAAGAGTCTTTTTACATGTTAAGATGAATGGTTTGTTGGCCAGCATTTTCAGCAGATAATTTTTTTAGCTTACATTTTCATACTTGGAAACATTTTTTATGTGACCAAAACTGTTTTAGTTTTTGGGGTTTTTTTGTAATTTCTTCACTTGTGTGGTGTGCTGTATCCAGAGGGTAAATAAACATGCACTTCAAAACCAAAAGAAGCAGAAACAATGAAGCAGAAGATCTCTGCCGGTGTTAAAGCAGTATTCTGAAAAGGACTTTGGCTCACTGCAAAGTATGCTCTGAGGAAATCTGACTCTAATGAATGCACGAAGCAGAATTAGGCAAAACTCAGAGTCACTGGGTCCAGTTACTGGAGTGAGTCTTCACAGCCAAACCACTAGGATTCAGGAACCAGAATAATGGTAATAATTCACTAATGCTGATCGAGCACTCATTAAGCGCCAGGCACTGATCCAAGAGATTTACATGCATTATCTCATCAGTACAGAAAGGAATGCAACCATGAGTCTGTACTCCAAGCGCTGGCTACACAACTGATGTGCCAGGAAAAGTGCTGGGAGAGGTCAGGTGGGGTCAGGATGGGGTCAAGATGGGGTCGAGTTGTGGTACGTGAGTTTGAAATAAAAACACAAACTATTGATCCTTCTCTTTGAAACCAAAATAATAACCTTTCAAACAAGACAATCAAAACAAGGCATTATTTGTATTTTTCCATGACATTCCGTCTCAAAAAGACAACCCACATTTTCTGAAGGCATTGCCATGAAATGGATGTGGATTGATGTAATTCTCAGCTGTTTTGTCCTCTGCCACGTACCTTTGTTTCCTTATTTGGGATGTTTCCTCTTTCACAAATCATGAATGTCACAGCCCCCCTGCTTTGTGGACACCGACATCACAGTAACAGAATTATCATCCCTGGGTGTGAGATACTGTTAGCTGTGCCACTGGTTTTCTGTGGATGATTAATAAACGTGGGGTGACACTTCACGCAGTCATGGAAAGATGAGAAATTGGAGGAATGCGGGGTGAGAATGCACTTCTCTCTGAAGGCAAGTATGCGCGGAGCGTCCGGCGGCTCCTGGAGAGGCCAGCGGGGCCCACCCCCCAACATTGGGCTTCTCGGTGTCCCCCCAGTCCCAGCTTCTTCTGCTGTACCCTGAGATGTTCTGCTCCTTTTCCTGAAGTTCCTGCCTTCTTTCTGCCCCTTGGCTTCCTATCTCTGACCTCCATGCTCTACCGCAGCCCCG
Source organism: Eschrichtius robustus (assembly GCF_028021215.1). Classification (NCBI taxonomy): domain Eukaryota; kingdom Metazoa; phylum Chordata; class Mammalia; order Artiodactyla; family Eschrichtiidae; genus Eschrichtius; species Eschrichtius robustus. The sequence continues at coordinate 97,022,526 of NC_090837.1, forward strand.
CTCGTTTACCTCGGGCCATGAAGTTCTGCTTTTCTAATCCAGCAGCCCCTCCGACCTTGCCTGTCCCACCTCCCTTAGGGCTTGGATCCCAGAGGGCTCTTCTGGAGAACCAGGTCCTGTCAACTGTTAGGTGATAAGGACTCCATTGGTTATTCTGGTCACGCATTTGCAGGTGGATTCAGAACTTGACCTGGAGGCCCGCCTTCACGGAGAAGGGACCACCTCCACCTGATTGCCTCACCTTAAAAGGGGTCACGGCCTTCTCCATGGACGTTCTGTGCGCAGCTGAGAGCCGATGGGACAGAGGACACGTCACTGTCCTGAAACAGTGCTGTTCCAGGAGCCGCTGGCACTGCTGCTTACGGAGATTTGACTCTGTGGGAAGCTCTGTGGGAAGAGAAGGAATCATCTGGAAGGGGTGGAGATGGATGAGGAAGTGCGCGTCTCATCCCACAGCGCTCCAGACTCCCGAGGTCCCAGGCCATACCTGGATTGGTTCATGGTTGGTATTAGTATCACTCAAGTTTTTAAACTAGAAAGCTTTTAAACTAGCGATGTTTTCTAAAGATTAGTATACAAATACTAACCTTTAGAAAACATTGCCATTATAAACAATGACTTTATGGTAATACATTATATTAATCACATACAATTATCATATTAATTAATATGATAGATTTATTAAAGTTAATATAATATTATCCATGATAATATAATAATTATATAATAAAGGCATGGCTGCTCATATGATTTTAATCATTACATTATTTAGTTGTCTATAATTTTATTGTATAATTAATAGTATATAGTATATAATTATTACATAATTAGTGTAATTAACACAATCATAAATCTATATGTTAAACAAATGGGTGCATTTTATTACAATAATATCAACGCCTCTGAGCACAGACACAGCTGCAGTATTGATAAATTTCCCCAAAATGATGCTTAGCTCATGTGGCATTTAAGTTAAGCACATGGTAGGAATTTGCTTTTGATGGAGCTCCTGGCCACGCACATGATTAGATTCCTTGACTTTCTTGAGTGATCTCACTACAGAAATGTCAAATGAGTTGACTGACTGGACTCTTAAAAATCAAATAGGGCAGTCCCGTTGTTTAGAGGCCAGCCAGTTTTCATGTGCAGCAGTACTCTGAGGTCTGGGGACGGCCACTTTCAGATGGCTTCGGGTCTGGGCCACCACGACCTGTGTGTGATGCTGTCAGGGGCCGTAGCCCCCAGCTGCCCCTGCATCAGGTGACCAGCTGACCCATCTCTGCCACAGACACGCAGCACAAATCACACGGAGAGGTTGTGAAGCTTAGTTAATATTTAAAACATTTTGTGCTCAGATAAAAGGGGATTCAAGTTGTCACCAATTAGTAGGAAAAGACTAATTATTATACAGACCTATGATCTTTTATAAGTAGAAACATTAAAGGAATCTAAATCTATCACTTTCCATGAAAGAGCAGATGGCCTGAATTAGACCCTAAAATATAATATGTGTTTATCTGTATAGAGATAGATACACATCACCTAACAGCAATATTTTAGCGGGATGTTGGGGGATGGATGGCAATAGAACAGAAAACAAAATGTCATTCTATCCAGTACTGTCTATGGGAATTTATCCAGAAAAAAAACACAGTCTACTGGTCCAGACTTTTAACTATTTGCAAATACATTTAAATTCTCGTATTTCAACAAAATTCATAGTTTAGGCAGTAAATATTTACTGAATTCCTACTATGGGCCGGGCACTCAAATAATGCAATCAACAGACTATAGTGCTCGTTCTTAAAGAGTTTACAGCCTAGGAGAAGAAGACAGATGAACATACAAATAAGAGCTGTTGTCCTATAAGCCTGATTTCTGCCTTGGGGCACCATCGCCACCAAAGCTCTTGGGAAGAGCTCTTTGTCTGCTATCAGCTCCTGAGTTTTCCCCTCAGCCGGCCCGTGTCTCTCCCCAAACTTCCTAGCTGCGTTGAAGGCCACTGCGGCCTCAGCTGTTGATCACCTCCTGAAACGCCTAGACGGGCAGCCACGGAGGTCGTGCAAGACACCCTAGGGGACGCCTGTCACAGGGAAGCACGGCCTCTGCAAGGACTTTGGTCCAATGCCCTCAGGGTCCACCGCCACGTGGCAGGGTCTCACGTCCTCTGGCTGCCCGGGCCTCACTTCTTCACAAAGTCATGGGATTTCACAGACCCTGCTACACATTTGGGAGGGAACTAAAGGAACTTGGCAAAAGAGAAACATGCCAGACGAAGTGTGCTGTTTCGGCCTTTGGGAAGTGTGATGCTTCCCAAAGGCCAAAGGAAACTTTGGCCAAGAAGTTCCAACCTTCACAACCTCCCAAGCATTTCCCCAAGAAAGAAACCGGAAGGAAAAAGGACTTCACTTTTTTCCTTCCCAAAAGCGAAGTCTCTTCAAGCGGGGGTGGAGGTGATGGGGTAGGAGGCGCCTCCTTCCAAGAGATCTGGATGCTGAGTCGCCATTCAAGGCCGATGTCTGAGTCTCTAGGCCAGTGTAAGTGGGAAGGTTTCCTCATTCCTCCAGGTCTTCTGATGGAAACCACTGGCCCAAGCGCGCATGCGTACACATGCACACACATATACGTCACCTCTGATTTCCTTTACCCTCAGACCCTAATGCCTGTTTCCCAGAGCGAGCCCCCAGGACTAGATGAGTGAGAGGAGTATTTAAGTCTTCCAAACAAAGCAGGAACAAGTGATAATAACACAGGATCGTGGCCTTTTGGGAAGGGAACCCAACTGAACTGTCTACTTTCAAAATAGATAGTTACACTGAATTAGGTAAGGTTTTTTTTTTTCCAAATGTGGTTTGCAAATATAATGTTAGGAATATTTTATCTGATGTTTATTCCACAATCTCAGGAGCCACAGAATATTTACAAATAGGTTCGGAAATTCAGGGACTAAGGACTTGGGGTAACAAAGATTCTTTTCATTGAGTGTGGGATAATCACTAGGGGCACTAAAAGTTAAGTGTGCTAGAATGATGGAATGATGAAATGTGCCAAGTAATAGTGAAACTTTTGCAAACCTGAGGATCTTTTCTCAACTCAACAGCAAGACCTGGTGTCTTAACACTTTTATCCAACAGTTACTAATGAGTCATTATAAAATAACGACTGAGGTTGATTATTTCATCACGAATGAATTTCTGTGCATAGATACAGCTGCATTTACGTGATGGAGCCAGTATCACTCATGATACAGAAAAGGCGCTGCATGGCCTGGTGGCAGCTGTGGCTGGATAGACTCTCTTCTTGAGCCACACATTCATTTATCTAATTTTTACTCTGGTTTACCTAGATTTACCCTTCCACTAATCTGAGTTTTCTCCACTAAAAGCATGCCTGCCTCTGTCTCTAGTCCAACCCTGTCAACTAACTCTTTACTCACTGGCCAGGCGGAAGATGCTGTACATGATGGGGTCCATTCAGGACGTCCAGGCTGTGAGCACAGGAGCCTTCCAGTCAGAGAGGAACTTCTCCACTTTCTTTTCATGCTCCTTTTCTATTTTGTTCCTTCTTTTCTCCTTTAGAGAATTTTGTCCAATTACTTCTTTTTCTCCTGACCTCCTGTGATAAATCCATTGATTACACTTCTCAGTTTTAAGACAATAAGTGTGATTTGTTCTTTTCAATTCTTTGGTTTAAAAAAAAGAAAAGAAAATGAAAAAAAATTCCATCAGAAATGGAAGAGCAGGTGACAGCACCCCAAGCTCACAACCTCCGAACGATTCTAGTTCAACGGAGGCTCAGTAAGCGACCTGAGAGGGGACATTCTTAGCAGTGAAAAGTATTTCTAGACAACTTTAAAAGAAAGCCAAAGGAGAAATCTCATAGAAACAAGAAAAGGAGAGCTTTGATTGTGGAATACCCTGTGGTTCGTGAAGTGTGAATAAAATTACTTCCTGAAAAATCTCAAAAAAGGTGTTAATCATTCCCTTTCAGTCACGATGTTGAGCAGGGTCCCCAGTGCCTGCCTAACAGCTGGTCCCATTGGCTCGAGTGACTAAACCGGTGTAAATCCTGGCATACTTCCGTCACGTCAAGGTCAAGCGGCCTGTGAAGTTTTAGATAAACATCCTTGCTTGAAAACTCCCTGCAATCAGACCTCAGACCGAGGGTGTCATACTGACTTGCTGGTGCTTCCTTCATTCTTTCCTTCCCCATTCCCTTTCTGTCTTGCTCTCTTTTTAACTGTATGTCGTATACGTTACCTGCAATCTTCATAACGCTAATCATCTTGGGGGTCAAATGCTATGGAAACTAGCATCCTGAGTGTTGTTCAGAAAATAGTTTAAAGAGTCCAAGAAAGGCTCTTCAAGGAATGTGTTGAGTCCAAGCCAACTTTGATCTCACCAGACAGTCTCTTCACCCTTGAGAGAAGAAAGGGAATATAGCTCGAACGAAAAATATACAGACCTACATGCTACAATGTGATACCATAAAGTCAATTTTGGACCGAATGCATCAATTCATTTGCCTCTCCCTTGCATTAGCGTTGATGATGCACGGGTGTGACGGACATTATACTTTGTGCTGGGCGACATGAGAGATAGAAGCTGTACCTCACCACCTGCCTTCCAGATATTTTAAATCTAGTAATGGGATCAAATTATGTACTCCAATAACTGTGTTACACAGTAGAAGATAATGTCCCCATAGAGGGATGAATGAATGAAGCTTTTGAACTTTCTTAGGAGAAAAGGATCGGATCTAACTAGAGGAACGTGAAAAGTCTTCCTGCAGGAATGGATTTTCCCCAGAATACGGTATCTCAAGAATTGTCAGAGACTTTGTTCCAAAGCTATGGGAATCGTGCCTGGAAAGCCCATAAGGTGGTGAGGTTTGGGTGTATTTGGGAAACATTCTTACTGAGATGATCCAGAAGATAGTTTTTGTATAAAACAATGAGGAAGACACAGATCCTGTCCGTGGGAATTTTGAGGCTGATGTGGTACATGAGGAATAAAAAACAACATTTAATACAGTGTTCAAAGTGCTATATTAGAGATACACACAAAATGTACAGAACAGGGAGTCAGAAAAAGCGATAAAGACTGATCATGAAAGATACATACGATGTTTTACCAAGCGAGAAGCCATTACAGGCAGAGCAAGAGTTTATACAAAGATGCAGAGATGAGAAACGTACATCCTGTTGAGTAAATTATAGGTCTTGGTGACCAGAGCACAAAGGACAGGCAGAGCCAGGAGGGGCAAGAAGCAAGGGAGGCCAGGTAATCAGGTCAGGGTCAGACTAGGAAGGACCCTGAATGCCAACGAGAGGAATTTGGAATTATTTACTAGGCAACAAAGGCTTCTGAGCAAGGAAATAAAATAATCACAGAAAATTGTAGAAGCAAGTACCTTTTTTCTTGAGCCAAAATAAAACACAGAACCTCCTTTTACTAAGGGCTGCAGGATAATCATGAATAGACCAAAATACGAATCTAAGTAATCCGGTTCATAAAGTAGTTTTAAGGTATTTGGTCATGGTCAGATACAAGGATAATACTGAGCTCCAAGGGTTTTAAGATCGACAAGGGCATCAACGTCTGTGTTTGTCCATTTCCAGGCAATTAAATTAATATTCGTTGGAAAAGTGAAGAAAATATCTGATAAGTGGATGAAACGATGAAAATGGCCCCAAAATAATCAATATTTACAAAAAGTGGAACAACAGTAGAGAAGATAAATGCTCTTCTGGCCCTGGATGGACAGCCAGATGCGAAAGACATCACGGCGTGGTCTTCTAGATAAGGAGGGAGAGCCAATCCTACCTGTCCCTTCCCCCTCTGGGGAGCTCAGTAACGAAACAATAGTAAAAGGAACACATTCTGAAGTTAGAGAAAGACAATGGATGCCGTTCCTAGTGGCACACTTCTTGAGGACTTTCAACAAATCTACACAACAAATAGGTGAGAATGAAGAGCCAATATGATGTCGTAATTGGCGAAACTAAGAGCACTGAATGTATTCACCCCGGTTCCATGATAAGAACTTAAGAACGACCGACCGTAGGAGAGATGGTAACTAACACTCTATAACAGAATACATACTGAGTAGCTAATGAATAGGTTCAGCAGACATGATATGTAAATACCCATAATTATTAAGAAGAACAATGGAGGGTATCCTGTTATCTGTTTAAAAATATGAGTGACCTCTTTGAAGCTAGAGACCACCTGTTCGCTCTCTTGGTTCTCAGCACTTAGCACAATGTCCTAGGAGGCTTGTGGGCACTCGCTATGTAAATAAGACATGCAAATGAATTTACTCGGATGCATCTTCTGCTGTCTGCATCCAGCAGCTCCTCCACAGATGAAGGTGGTGTGGTCCACCTGACCACCAGCCTCCCATCACCCGGGGGACCCTCAGGAGACCATCCTTCCTTGGAGCCCATCCTCCATTTCAAGGTTAGGACAGTAAGATGGGGTTTTTCAATTTTTATCATTATTATTTTTTTCTTTTTACTGTTTGTGGCTTGCTAGGGTCCCCGTGAAAACAAGAGCCGAAGGGTTCTGGCAAGAACCAGGAAGAGTGACAGTGCAGAATGCACAAGCCCTTTCCCAGGTGCTCTGCTGGTGTCCTGCGTTGTGTGTGCCACACCTCAATACTGCCCTAAAATCCCTCCCTGTTCCAGGACAGCTGCCTTTCCTGCATGGGGACTGCTGGCTGGGGCAATGGGCCAAGGGCTGCCCTTGGTGCAACAAGCTTAGCCAGTGGCCATGCTGCATCCGGGTGAGGTCATAGAATTGATGCCAATCAACACTGAGCTTTCACTTCACTCTCATTCCACCAGATAAAGCAGTAGGGAGGCATGAAGCCCAGCGGTTCACCTGAGAACAAATTTCATGCTGGTAAACTCTGCTCGCTGGCACTGGAAGTGCTGTCCAGCTCTCCAGCGGCTTTTCTGCCACCTGCCCTTCCCCCGGCTGAGAAAGCAAAGCCAGCTTGGGTCACGCTTGTCCTGGTGGCAAATCCATTGTGTGTCACAAGCATCCTTTAAGCTGAAACTTTCCTCTTACCATTTCTATGACAGAATCATTTCATCTGTAATAATTTTCCATCGGAGGCTGGGGAGAGGAGGCTGCTGGAGCTTTACCTGCTGTTCAAACCAGGCACGGTCAAGAGAGACCATTTTTCTTTGTGTTTGAAACCAACAGGAGGACGAAAAGGACCCATAAATACAGCCAATCAGGAGTATTTTATGTCTGTGGCTGCAATGAGAAAGCTCACTTGTAACAAAATAGAAGAGGGATGCAAGGAAATCAGAAGAGAAAAAAAAAAAAGAAGAAGAAAAGGAAGAAAGATTTAAGGAAAAAAGGGAGCAGTGTTCATCCTTTATGTTGAAATGCTCCTGTGGTTTATAGCAAAATAGTGCTTCGGACTGTCAGGGCTATTAGTCAAGGGTTAAATGTCGCTCAGATCACACCCATTATGAACAGGGAAGTGTATGTGCATGTGCGTGTGTGTGTGTGTGTGTGTGTGAGTGTAGGGACAGAGATGCTGCTTTCTTATGCATTTTAAATGGAGCCACGCTGGCCAGGAGATGACCTGCCACACGATTTTTAAATTATCTCTGTGTGCACTCTGCCTGTTTTGGAAATGCTCTAAATAAAAATAATGGACTGTCTTTTAATAAGTCTCATTGTGAGGATTCCACATATCAAACCACGCCATGCAGCTTGGAGGCAAACATCGGGCATGTGTGATCTCGCTGGAAGAGAGACAAATGGGGCTGCAGGCATCTCCATCTAGGGACCGCTGACAGGGAAATGGCATCCGCAAACCGGCACATCTGTCAGGATGCGGGATATTGGCACCTGTCATGCAATTTCAGTCATGACTTTTAATAAAGCCGCTTTCCCTTAGGTAAAATTGGAACTTGACTGTAATATTAGCTGCAAGCCCATCTTGTTTTCCCCTTCAGAGCACTTCTGTACGTGAGGCAGTTCAAATGGGTCTCAAAGCTGAAGTATGATGTTTACCAGCGCCTTCCCTGCTCCCCAGAACTCGGGGTTTGAAAAAGATGTTGTATGGAGTTTCTTTCTTTCTTTCTTTCTTTTGCAAAATGTCTCCTTTTGGCAACAGATGCTGGTTTCCCTATTGATTTTCATATCACTCGCCCACCGCCGCCATCCCCCTCGCCAACCCTCTCTGGGTTGTTGTTTGAGTGAACTTAGCCCGGGGAAGTATGTGTATCATAAAAACCAGGTTGGGATTTGTTGGCTGTCAGTCAATAAATCAGTCAGAGTTTAATTACCAGGCAAGTGATGGGCTGTGGTGACAGGCACCAGCTCTGGTGGAGAGCATTTCTTTGGGGGCAACTGCTATGAAAAACCCTAAAAATGAGGTTACTCTGTGTGTGTGTGTGTGTGTGTGTGAGAGAGAGAGAGAGACAGAGAGAGAGAGAGACAGGAAGAGAAGTATAAGTGGCAAAATAGTGAAGCAAAAAGATAAGGGTGTGTAAGCCAAAAAGAAATGAAAAGTAAGGACTCTATAGCTGCCATCAACCCTCCAAAATTTGTGTTCTAAGAGAGTGGAAGTTTTAGGAGTCATTTTAATACAGTGTTCTTTAGGAAAAGCTTTTCATGTTGTGCCGGAAACATCATATCACTAGTTGAGTGTTACAGGATTTCTGTACTAACACATGTTAATTTCACTTCTTCATACAACACACAGAAATATTTTCTTTGTGACCTATTGAATTAAAAACTCCTCTAAACTGGAAACCTCACATTCCCCCCCCAAAAAATATCAGAAAATTATGTGTAAATGGTGTTTCACAAAGTGGGAGTCAAGTGGGATTTCTCCCTTTTCTAACATTTAACATTCTCATTAGTAATTAACAATTGCTTCCTCCCCCTCACTTTCCACCCCCCACCCCAACCAACAATTTTGGGAGAGATTCCAGGTTGAGTGACCCTGAAACACAGATTGAGGATTTTTTTTTATTCTTTTTTTTCCAAAGGCAGTTCACACTCAACCTGGATTTTATTTCTGACTAGTTATAAGAAACACCATCGAGAGGGGTGACCATCCAGGCTGACCAAAGGTGGACGACGGGCAAGGCTGGGAAGTCCAAGATCAAGGTGCTGTCAGATGGCAGATTCAGTGTCTGCCGTGCGGCTGACGGGGTCTTGGTGCTCCGGCCGGGTGTCAGGCCTGTGCCTCTGAGGTGGGAGAGACGAGTTCAGAACATTGGTCCACCAGAGACTTCCCGGCTCCACGTAATATCAAACTATGAAGCTCTCCCAGAGATCTCCATCTCAACGCTAAGACCCAGCTCCACTCAACGACCAGCAAGCTCCAGTGCTAGACACCCTGTGCCAAACAACTAGCAAGACAGGAACACAACCCCACCCATTAGCAGAGAGGCTGCCTTAAATCATAATAAGGTCATAGACACCCCAAAACACACCACTGGATGTGGTCCTGCTCACCAGAAAGACAAGATCCAGCCTCATCCACCAGAACACGGGCACCAGTCCCCTCCACCAGGAAGCCTACACAAGCCACTGAACCAACTTTAGCCACTGGGGGCAGACACCAAAAACAACGGGAACTACGAACCAGCAGCCTGCGAAAAGGAGACCCCAAAACAGTAAGTTAAGCAAAAGGAGAAGACAGAGAAACACACAGCAGATGAAGGAGCAAGGTAAAAACCCACCAGACCAAAAATGAACAGGAAATAGGCAGTCTACCTGAAAAAGAATTCAGAATAATGATAGTAAAGATGATCCAAAATCTTGGAAATAGAATACAGAAAATACGAGAAACGTTTAACAAGGACCTAGAAGAACTAAAGAGCAAACAAACAATGATGAACAACACAATAAATGAAATTAAAAATTCTCTAGAAGGAATCAATAGCAGAATAACTGAGGCAGAAGAACGGATAAGTGACCTGGAAGATAAAAGAGTAGAAATAACTACCGCAGAGCAGAATAAAGAAAAAAGAATGAATTGAGGACAGTCCCAGAGACGTCTGGGACAATAGTAAACATACCAACACAGGGGTTCCAGGGGAAGAAGAGAAAAACAAAGGGACTGAAAAAATATTTGAAGAGATTAGAAAATTTCCCTAATATGGGAAAGGAAATAGTCAATCAAGTCCAGGAAATGCAGAGTCCCATACAGGATAAACCCAAGGAGAAACACACCAAGACACATATTAATCAAACTATCAAAAATTAAATACAAAGAAAAAATATTAAAAGCAGCAAGGGCAAAGCAACAAATAACATACAAAGGAATCCCTATAAGGTTAACAGCTGATCTTTCAGCAGAAACTCTGCAAGCCAGAAGGGAGGGGCAGGACATATTTAAAGTGATGAAAGGGGAAAACCTACAACCAAGATTACTCTACCCAGCAAGGATCTCATTCAGATTCGACAGAGAAATTAAAACCTTTACAGACAAGCAAAAGCTAAGAGAATTCAGCACCACCAAACCAGCTTTACAACAAATGCTAAAGGAACTTCTCTAGGCAGGAAACACAAGAGAAGGAAAAGACCTACAATAACAAATCCAAAACAATTAAGAAAATGGCAATAGGAACATACATATCGATAACTCCCTTATATGTAAATGGATTAAATGCTCCAACCAAAAGACATAGACTGGCTGAATGGATACAAAAACAAGACCCATATATATGCTCTCTACAAGAGACCCACTTCAGACCTAGGGACACATACAGACTGAAAGTGAGGGGATGGAAAAAGATATTCCATGCAAGTGGAAATCAAAAGAAAGCTGGAGTAGCAATTCTCATATCAGACAAAATAGACTTTAAAATAAAGACTATTACAAGAGACAAAGAAGGACACTACATAATGATCAAGGGATCAATCCTAGAAGAAGATATAACAACTATAAATATTTATGCACCCAACTGAGGAGCACCTCGATACATAAGGCAAATGCTAACAGCCATAAAAGGGGGATATTGACAGTAATGCAATAATAGCAGGGGACTTTAACACCCCACTTTCACCAATGGACAGATCATCCAAAATGAAAATAAATAAGGAAACACAAGCTTTAAATGATACATTAAACAAGATGAACTTAATTGATATTTATAGGACATTCCATCCAAAAACAACAGAATACACTTTCTTCTCAAGTGCTCACGGAACATTCTCCAGGATAGATCATATCTTGGATCACAAATCACTCCTTGGTAAATTTAAGAAAATTGAAATCATATCAAGTATCTTTTCCGACCACAATGCTATAAGACTAGACATCAATTACAGAAAAAAATCTGTAAAAAATACAAACACATGGAGGCTAAACAATACACTACTAAATAACCAAGAGATCACTGAAGAAATCAAAGAGGAAATCAAAAAATACCTAGAAACAAATGACAATGAAAACACGACAACCCAAAACATATGGGATACAGCAAAAGCAGTTCTAAGAGGAAAATTTATAGCAATACAATCCTACCTCAAGAAACGAGAAACATCTTAAATAAACATCTTAACCTTACACCTAAAGCAATTAGAGAAAGAAGAACAAAAATCCCCAAAGTTAGCAGAAGGAAAGAAATCATAAAGATCAGATCAGAAATAAATGAAAAAGACATGAAGGAAACAATAGCAAAGATCAATAAAACTAAAAGCTGGTTCTTTGAGAAGATAAGCAATACTGATAAAACATTAGCCGGACTCATCAAGAAGAAAAGGGAGGAGACTCAAATCAATAGAATTAGGAATGAAAAAGGAGAAGTAACAACTGACACTGCAGAAATACAAAGGATCATGAGAGATTACTACAAGCAACCCTATGCCAATAAAATGGACAACCTGGAAGATACGGACAAATTCTTAGAAAAGCACAACCTTCCGAGACTGAACCAGGAAGAAATAGAAAATATAAACAGACCAATCACAAGCATTGAAATTGAGACCATGATTAAAAATCTTCCAACAAACAAAAACCCAGGACCAGATGGCTTCACAGGTGAATTCTGTCAAACTTTTAGAGAAGAGCTAACACCTATCCTTCTCAAACTCTTCCAAAATATAGCAGAGGAGGGACACTCCCAAACTCATTCTATGAGTCCACCGTCACCCTGATACCAAAACCAGACAAAGATGTCACAAAAAAAGAAAGTTATAGGCCAATATCACTGGTGAGCATAGAGGCAAAAATCCTCAACAAGAAACTAGCAAACAGAATCCAACAGCACATTAAAAGGATCATACACCATGATCAAATGGGGTTTATCCCAGGAATGCAAGGACCCTTCAATGTACAGAAATCAATCAATGTGATAAACCATATTAACAATCTGAAGGAGAAAAACCATATGATCATTTCAATAGATGCAGAGAAAGCTTTTGACAAAATTCAACACCCATTTATGATAAAAACCCTCCAGAAAGTAGGCGTAGAGGGAACTTACCTCAACATAATAAAGGCCATATATGACAAACCCACAGCCAAGATAATTCTCAATGGTGAAAAACTGAAACCATTTCCTCTAAGATCAGGAACAAGACAAGGTTGTCCACCCTCACCACTATTACTCAACAAAGTTTTGGAAGTTTTAGCCACAGCAATCAGAGAAAAAAAAGAAATAAAAGGAATCCAAATCAGAAAAGAAGAACTAAAGCTGTCACTGTTTGCAGATGACATGATACTATACACAGAGAATCCTAAAGATGATACCAGAAAACTACTAGAGCTAATCAATGAATTTGGTAAAGTAGCAGGATACAAAATTAATGCACAGAAATCTTTTGCATTCCTGTACACTAATGATGAAAAATCTGAAAGAGAAATTAAGGAAACACTCCCATTTACCATTGCAACAAAAAGAATAAAATAGCTAGGAATAAACCTACCCAAGGAGACAAAAGACCTGTATGCAGAAAACTATGAGACACTGATGAAAGAAATTATAGATGATACAAACAGATGGAGAGATATACAATGCTCTTGGATTGGAAGAATCAACATTGTGAAAATGACTATACTACCCAAAGCAATTTACAGATTCAATGCAATCCTTATCAAACTACCAATGACATTTTTCACAGAACTAGAACAAAAAATTTCACAATTTGTATGGAAACACAAAAGACCCCGAATACCCTAAGCAATCTTGAGAAAGGAAAACAGAGCTGGGGGAATCAGGCTCCCGGACTTCAGACTATACTACAAAGCTACAGTAATCAAGACAGTATGGTACTGGCACAAAAACAGAAATATAGATCAATGGAACAGGATAGAAAGCCCAGAGATAAACCCATGCACATATGGTCAACTTATTTTTGATAAAGGAAGCCAGAATATGCAATGCAGAAAAGACAGCCTCTTCAATAAGTGATGCTGGGAAAACTGGACAGCTACCTGTAAAAGAATGAAATTAGAACACTCCCTAACACCATACACAAAAATAAAGTCAAAATGGAGTAAAGACCTAAATGTAAGGCCAAACACTATAAAACTCTTAGAGGAAAACATAGGCAGAACACTCTACGACATAAATCACAGCAAGATCCTTTCTGACTCTCCTCCTACAGAAATGGAAATAAAAACAAAAATAAACAAATTGGACCTCATGAAACTTAAAAGCTTTTGCACAGCAAAGGAAAACATAAACAAGATGCAAAGTCAACCCTCAGAATGGGAGAAAATATCTGCAAACGAAGCAACTGACAAAGGCTTAATCTCCAAAATTTACAACCACTCATGCAGCTCAATATCAAAAAAACAAACAACCCAGTCCAAAAATGGGCAGAAGATCTACATAGACATTTCTCCAAAGAAGATATACAGATTGCCAACAAACTCATGAAAGGATGCTCAACATCACTAATCACTAGAGAAATGCAAATCAAATACAATGAGATAACACCTCACAGAAGTCAGAATGGCCATCATTTAAAAATCTACAAACAATAAATGCTGGAGAGGGTGTGGAGAAAAGGGAACCCTCTTGCACTGTTGGTGGGAATGTAAATTGATACAGCCACTATGGAGAACAGTATGGAGGTTCCTTAAAAATCTAAAAATAGAACCACCATACGACCCAGCAATTCTAGTACTGGACATATACCCTGAGAAAACCATAATTCAAAAAGAGCCATGTTCATCGCAGCTCTATTTACAGTAACCAGGACATGGAAGCAACCTAAGTGTCCATCGACAGATGAATGGATAAAGTAGATGTGGCACATATATACAATGGGATATTACTCAGCCATAAAGAGAAATGAAACTGAGTTATTTATAGTGAAGTGGATGGACCTAGAGTTTGTCAAACAGAGTGAAGTCAGAAAGAGAAAAACAAATAACGTATGCTAACACATATATATGGAATCCGAAAACAAAATAAAACAAAACATGGTTCTGAAGAACCTAGGGGCAGGACAGGAATAAAGACGCAGATGTAGAGAATGGACTTGAGGACACAGGGAGGGGGAAGGGTAAGCTGGGACGAAGTGAGAGAGTGACATGCACATATATATACTACCAAGTGTAAAATAGATAGCTAGTGGGAAGCAGTTGGACAGCACAGGGAGATCAGCTCTGTGCTTTGTGACCACCTAGAGGGGTGGGATAAGGAGGGTGGGAGGGAGAAGCAAGAGGGAGGAGATAGGGGGACATATGTACATGTATAGCTGATTCACTTTGTTATAAAGCAGAAACTAACACACCATTGTAAAGCAATTATACTCCAAAGAAAAGGAAACACTATCTTCTACCTGTCATGGTCACGAGGCTGTATGTGGAGATACTGTGGGATGTTTTGACTGAAAAAATGTCTATTTTCTTTTAACTGTTTACCAGTGGTACGTCTCAGTTTTGTTTCTTTGCAATTCTTTGACCATTTTAAGGAATTGTGGAATCTTTGACTACAGGTTATATATCCATGATGCAGAGGGCAAACTTTTTGGCTGGCCTCAGGGAAGGAAGGGAGAGAATAGGCTGGACCAATAACCTAGGAATGCCTGGGGTATGGGTCCTTCTCCAGAATTTACATTTCATTGGATTTTCCCAAGCTGGCTTGGATCTTATCCACCTTCCTCAAATTCTTTAGAATTATATCATTAGAAGGATGTGATGATCATCAATCAAAGACAACAGCCTGGGATTTTGATAAGTATATCACAAAGATTTAAGACAAAAGATCAGGCAGGATGAACCAGGAAGCCACAGGGAAAAAAATTATACACATAACCAAAGCAAAATCAGCAGGCTTTTGGCTTTTGCCCATTCTTCTTTGTGAAGAAAGTGTTTGGCAGTTTGCCTAAAATCCTAGCAGCAAACAGCAGCCACTCCAGTTTAAATTGCTATTAAAAAAATACAAAACCAAAAAAGCAAAACAAAACAAAACAAAAACCTGTACCACCTGGCCAGAAAATGGCCTATGACCTGAGTCCTGGAACCTTAAAAATTCGAGTCTGACACCCCTGTTCCCATTTGCTCTTGGTTGAATCCTTCCCAATTCTTGGTTTACCTGGCTTGCAGCTCAAGTGCCAGCACTCTTAGGGCCCAAACAATTTCTCTATGGTTTCAGTCTAGGTAGCGAGTGTTCAATTTCAATAGCCCTAAGAATGAGCAGCCTTTGTTTAAATGTCTGTTAAAACAAATTTTATGGCTGCGTCAGTGCTGTATCAGATAGCCCATAAAACAAGTCACCAGGCTCCCCGAATATGTCGGCTTAAGAGAATCAGAATCTTTCCCAGGGCCATTCCTTTTTCGAATTCTTCACCCTGTATTTGACAACCTTTAAGTCCCAAATTAATGGGCCATTTTAACCACAAGAACTAGAATTAGAAGAAATAATAGTGGTATTGTCTTAGAGCAGACAGGAAGATGTAAGATCATAAGGTGGAAAAAATAAACCAAATACTATTTTAAATTAGCCAAAAGGAGCTTCAATCCATACAGTTTGACATTTTGCAGTGTCAAAAAGCTGCCCATGTTTTGGCCCCAACAGGATTCTTACCTGCCACAAAACTGTATTTAAAGCCAAGTCGTGGAAAATCACGCAAACCCTACTAAGAAAAATCTAAATATGTCCTCAACAATGAAAAGACAGGCCGATCCCTCATTTAATCCCAATGTTTCTGTTGAGTGCCATTTCCTTACAATCTTCAGGTAAAAGAGAAAACAAACACTGAAATAGTTATTAAGTGTATAGCTTTCTACTGCTTCCAAGCAATCAATATCACATAGAGATGTCAGATGGTGACTTTCTGTGCAACTTCTCTCAGAGCTGTGATTGTTAATGTCACCACTGGGTTTCAGAACAGAGTAAAAATTAAACACCATCTTGATAGTATCCTATTTTTAAAGGTCTCCAGGAAGGGGATTTTCACAAATGGAAGAGCACTCTTATCATGCTCTAAAATTCTTCACCACTGTAATTCCAAAGAGCTGCACTAAGAAGCCATTTCCTCTTATTCCTCTAAGAGAAAGAGGAAAGACTTCACTTATGTGCTGCGTGTTTAATTTTTATAGACCCAATCGTCAGGGCAGGAGGAAAGATCTGCACAGAAGTGGCTGAGAAGTCACCGCAGGACCACGTCCCCGAAGGCCACTGCTCCCTGCGTGCCCGGCACACCCCTGCCCTCGTGGTCAGCACACATGCGTCCATTCACTCACACGCAGATGCACTCCATCAAGGTTGCAAGCCACACTTTTTGACTACAGACCTCCTTCTGCTCTAGGAAATACAGTTCTAAGCAAGGCAAGGCCCCTGCTTCAGATGAGCTGGCATCCTCATGGGGATAGACTGAAAACAAACAAACACGTAAGCAAGAAAAACATCAGATGGCGATGACTGCTCTGCAGAAAATTAAAATAATGTGTTGGGAGAGAAAGCTCTTAGGGTTTTCCAGTCAGGAGAGATCTCGCTGAAGAGGTGACATTTCAGTGAAGGAGTCAGATGAGTGAAGGTCAGGCAAGAACATTCCAGGCAGAGGGGACAGCTTGGAGTTTGGGGAAATGACATGAAGGCTGAAGTTTCTGAAGAGCAGTAAATGAGGGTGATGTGACCAGAGATGAGTTAGGACAGGTAAGCAGGAGGAAGATCAGGTGGGGTCTTGTACCCATGGGTACCCAAGGCGACAGTACATCTTCTTCTAGGTCCAATAGGAAGCCATGGGAAGGTTTTAGGATGGAGACTGACATGGTCTGATTTGAGCTGAGTTCTAAAAGGATCACTCTAACATCTATTTAAATGGCCAAAAGTAGAAAGAGGGAGACCAGAGAAAGGGGTGTTGCAGTTGTCCAGGCGAAAGAGGGCTTGTGGCTTGGGCTGGGAGGATAGCAATGGGTGATGAGAAGTGGAGATGCAGCACATGTCTTGAAGTAGAGTCAACAGGAATGGCTGATGGATTGGACGGTGCTGAGAGACGGAGGAGCATATAGTTCAATGTGGCCCAGCTGCATTGTGTGGTAAAATAGCACTGACATCGTGATGGCTTAGAACAACTTTAGATCAACTCCTCCTTTAGGTTCCACGTTCATGGCATGTCAGCATGGACCTTGCTCCCCATTGTCTCCCCTCAAAGACCCAGGCCGATGGAGACTCTCCACTGGAAGTGGCTGATTGATGAATTAGGATTAAGAGAATTTAGAGAATCATCCCTGACTCATCAATGCTTCCAGACAGAGGTGACAACCATCACCTCTGCCCACAGTTCATTGTCAAGGACAAGTCACTGGGTCAAGGGGACAGAAAAGTGGAGTTATTCTCCATGTGAAATAGTAGAGGGAAACTGGCTCTCTGGGAACACAGTTAATATAAGTCGTAAGAGGTATCAAGAGCAATCCCTAGAACTCTGGTTTGCCCAACAGCATAGATGGTGCTGCCATTCTTGGCTCTGGGAAAACGGGGGATGAACACCAGTAATTCTTCACTGTGACTGTAGCTCTTCAACACCCAGCTCACCAGGGAGCACCAGTTCCATCCTCTCCAGACCACTGATGCCCTAGATTATCCTCTGGACCCAGCACAGCGACTGGCATGTAATACATACTCGGTGACATTATGACTGAATGAATGAAGCAAGAATAAGAATAAATCATTAAGCCATTTGGTTGACTTTCCAAGGGGGGCAAACAATAGCACTTTCATGCTTCCTGTCTGATGTCATCCACATTCTAGCATCTATTGTAAGGGAGGTCCCAGGCTCATGGGCTGACTCACAGGTGCGTTGCTTGCAGCTGTGTGTTCCCCCAGGCCATCATTTGTCTGTCTTGAATTTTTGTGCTCCAGCTCCTAATACTTTCCTAAGTTTTGGCAGCTGATTTGACTCCTTCAGATAACCTACCCAGATGCCAGCTTAATTCTCAACTTTTGATTTAGATGCACGTCCAGCTCCAGCTAAGGCACACCTTGGTCAGCTAAGGAATTTGGACTTTATCCTACCAGCCATCGGAGGCACTAACTATTTTGGAGTAAAGGATTAGCAGGAACTACTCCCTGACTGAAAACTCCTGAGGACGGGCACTGTATTCCTTGGATCTAAGCATTCCCAGCACCGATCAGAGTAATGGACACACATAGACACACAATCGAAGTGTGATGTATGAATTACTGTACGTATGGCCGAACAATGGATGATTGAATGAGGTGTAAAAAGATGAATGCTGTGCGGTAGCAGGTTTAGTTGGGGGAGGTACAAACTTGGGGGTAAAAAAAAGCAGACACTGTTGGAAAAGTCTAGAGTTGAATTTATAAGACTCTCATAAGCACTGACAAATGCCCAGATACTGGCTGTCTCAGTTCAGCGAGTTCCTGGCTAAAGATGAGCGATATTTAAAATTGCAGCTCAATATTCCTTCTGGTGCAATGTCATTGCAACTTGTTATAAAGACACAGTGGAAGATTTAAAGAAATATCTTGTAAAAAATTTGCATAGAGAGATAAATAAAATTATATCATCAGAACTAAAACCTTGACTACCTATGCAATAGTAACCTTGAATCTTAATGCTATATAATTTGATTTAATGAAAACATTCATTGAGTATAATGTTAAGTCAACAAAGCATATATATAGTTTTCAAATCCTTTTTTAATCTGTGATATAAATTTAGGTACCTGCTAAAGAGACCCCAAACCCACTTTTGGTATATAGGAATACTAAAATGCAGTTCATTTTCTAGTGGTATTAATATGGAGCTTACAGCTGTTCTCACAGCCCTCCTCCAAAAGAATGGGACTGTTTCCAGGAGGAGAGAGCAATGGGGCTCATTCTCCCTCTGGCTCTGTCTCCTGTAAGCTCTCAGGAGGCTGCTGAAGTTTCTATTTACTCTGCTGGTGTGGCTTTTTGTTTGTAAACCCAGTTGAGTGTGTGAGAGCATTAGGGTGTGTTACTTTGCTCAGGCTGCCATAACAAAGTACCACAGACTGGGTGGCTTAAACAACAGGGATTTATGCTGTCACAGATGTGGAGTTTGGAAGGCCAAGATCAAGGTGACACTTCCGGAGAATCTGTTCCAGGCCTCCCTCTCCTGGTTACTGGTGGTTTTATGGCAATTTGGGGTGTTCCCTGGCTTGTAGAAGCATCACCCCAATCGCTACCTTCATCTTCACCTGGCCTTCTTCCTGTGTGCGGCCTTGTCCAATTTTCCCCTTCTTATAAGGACACCAATCATATTGGATTAGGGCCCACCCACATGAGATCCTTTAAACTTGAGGACCTCTGCAAAGACCCAATGTCCAAATAAGGTCCCGCTATGAGGTACTGGGGGTTAGACCTCACCATCTCCTTTTCAGGGGACACAATTCAACCCATTGTAAAGGGTGATGGACATTTCTGCTAAACAAAGTAAATGAACTTGTTGAGAATTAATATGATTCAAGCTACTTTGTTTCTAAATAATTTTTTAAAACCCTCTTTCACTTGTTAATTTCTTGCATTCTTTGTAGCATTGTCATCTGCATTTTAGGAATTTTTTTTTTAACCAAACAAGGTGAAACCTGTCAATTTGCATTTAAATCTGGCAATAAGAGTATAAGCAACTTTACTTTTCTTGACTCTTACCAAATAGTAATTACATATTTTTTCATTGCACACCTGTGAACAATCAACATATAAATGTTTGTTATTTAGAATTTTTTCAACTGAATTAGTTTTTCTTAAGAATATTTCTCAAATGGAATATTCGCTATTTCCCCTTCTACCTACTAAAACAATTCTCAATAAATGCAATCACTGTAGTGTACAAGGTTAAAACTGCTTTATAAATTGTGGTAATCCAATACTGAATCTCCTTTTGAACATTATGTCTTCCTCCTTATATCACAAGTGTTATTAAAGAAAGAGGTTAAGAGAAAAAATAAGTTAGTAATACAGGGTACCATTCATTGTTATAATTTGTGAAGGGGAGATAATTTTGTTTGCCTATGAAAAGGTATCGCAATCAAGAACTGATCTAAAATTTTGTCTTAAAATCGTGTCATGGTTAAAAACTGTAAATTGAAAGTAACCTTTAAAATTATATTAAAAAATTTTAAATCTTTTTGAAATAAAAATATGTAAAAACAAAAAAAAATTCAAAGAAATTTAAAAAATACTGTCATGGTTTGTGCTGGTCTGTGAAACAACCTGTGCCCCTTGTAGGAGCCCTTGGGAAGACCTGCTTCCCAAGTCAAGGAGGGGAAAGAATTTCTGGAGACCCAGCTCAGCTGTTTCGTGCTCTCAGAAAATGTCGATGTTAATGGGCATTTACTTTGAGAAGGCTGTGACGGCCTCCCGTAGGGTGCACTGCTTGTAAACACGGTTGTGCCTTTCCTTTATTCTGTGAGTGATGGTGGAAGGAAGTATGTTCGGATGTGCTGACATCAATATATTGTTGCAGAGTGAGTAACAAGACAGGCCACTGACACATGGTGCTGTTCCATTCACAACACTGGCTCAAGGTCCCCTTTCTTCTACACTCGGAGGATGAGGGTGCACGCTGCATGCTGGGAGCAAATTCGGGACCTGATATTTAGCAGTGCCACGTGATGTACTACAGATTTTCCCTGAGCTTGTGCCCTCCTCTGCTGGTCCCAGCATCCGGGACCGATGGCTGCTCCATCCCGCAGGGTTGCCCAGGGTTGACCCCCACTGGAGCCACACAGAGCAAACCCCCCCGTCCCACGTGTGCAAGGGCACAGGGGCTCACAGAGAAGTGCCACCAACTCCGGAGGAGGCTACGAGGTCCCCGAGAAGCCAAGCCCAAAGATATGAAACTCAAGGTTTTTGGACAGCTCATTTTTACTTCCAGGTTTTACTGTGTGTTTTGCTTCCATCTCAGTGTCAAGCAAAAACCCACTTCTTGTTTCAAATCACTTGTGCTGTGATTTCATTAGAAACAATGCTGGGTACAAGGATGGCCTTTCTGCTCCTCCTGTCCCCCTCCTGCAGGTGTATAAACATCAGAGTGGGTTCAGTGGGTGGCGAAGAAGCCCACCAGGGTCTCCCGAACCACACGTATAATAATACTGCCGCTGGAAATGTTCCTCCAGACAGCAAAAGCATTCCTGACCTGGGAGGGCACAGAGTAAGATGTGTTCTCAACAGTTTTCCAAGCAACAAAGCACAGACCGAAAGGTCAGAGTCTGGCAACCCCACTCTGGCATACACACGCCTGTTTATGAGGACACTTAGCGTGGATTTAGTAAGTTCTCTGCAAGCTCCAGGGGCGCCTGTCTCTTTAAATCCATCTCCTCCCAAGTGAAATTTGTGGCCCTGATGAATGGCAGAGCAGAGTCATCCATAAAAGGGCAGAGGAAAATCACATTCATTTGCATACAGTAATTATTCTGTGAATCAGGCCACCTTTATTGCCGGCAGAAAATCTACTGTCAGCATCCCTCGATAGATCACGTTTGAAAATCTAACAGCTGAGGAAAGTAATTGTTTGGAATCCATGTGGTCTGGCACTCCTGTCGCCAGCATGTCAATTATCATGTTGCTAGGTAGACAGCAAAGTTTCTGGGTGCCAGTCAACCAGCTCCCCACTCTCTGCAATGTCTGTATCCGTGTCCGGGGAGGACCCCTACTGACTGGGCATGGCTCCAGTTCCAAAGGATGCGGGAGCCTGAGAATGCACCTACCCAAGGGCCTTGGAGTAACCCCAGACTCGACCTGTCAGAGTTGGCCCCAAATGTGAATCATGGGTGTTGCCCCTCCTTCTCTGGAGCCCCGGCCCCACCCACATCTACCCACTAACATGCATACACCGCCACCTTCTACCCACTCCAGCTGAATCCGCCTTCTCCCAGGCCCATGCCCACTGCATGTCTCTCCCTGACGTCATGGAGAGGACGAATGAACACGTTAGCTTTTCATGGCTCTTCATTTTTTGGAAAATAGGTGGGAATTGAGGTCGAATGGAAGAGAGGCTGTACCAGCAGCCCTGAAAAGGAATAAATTCATTATTAATAGGGTGGTAGGAGGGCACATAGCACATATCTTAATCTCCAGGAGAACGATGTAAAGGAATGCTTCCATTTAGAAGAATTTGGGTTGGGTGTAGTTAAAATAGCAAGACTTGTATCAGGCTTAGTTCAAAGAGTTAGCAAGAAGAAGGCAAAGCAGAAAGGCTCCACTGGGTGACCAGCAGGAGGAGGACACATGGCTATATGATTGAAACAGGTGAGCTTTGATTTTGATCATTTTCATGGTGGCCTGTAATATATACCATTTCCTTCCCATGTGCCAGATCTTAAGATGCACAATGTAACTGAGGCAAAGACTAAGCAGAGCCTGAGAAACAGCTCTGTGAACCAACGATTTTCCTTGACACTTTGATTTATCCATTCTATACCCAGGCCCAAAGTAAAGATATATGTATATCAAAAATTCAAGTAAGACACGATGCAGAAAAGGCAACACTTGAAATACCATGAGCTGGAGGGCTGTATAAAGCTACTTTACTGCTACCAGGAATTCACTGAGAAAGTTGGAAGAAAAACAGTCAGTTGGGGTAGTACTGAGATACTCATCTCATTGGAAGAAGGGCTGTGACCAGCAGTCTTAAACAAAGGGCATTCCAGCCTCAGAGTTCCCACAGGCTGAGATGTGGTTTGGATAAGTGACTTGTACATAAATGGTTATAAAAGAGAATTTAAATTCTCCACGACTCTTGATTTTTCTTCTTCTCCTTTCACTTATTCTTCCTATTAAAAAAATATTTTTCACAACATGGATAAAACTTGAAGACATGATGCTGAGTGAAATAAGTCAGACAGAAAAGGACAAATGCTATAAGATTCCACTTCCATGAGGTTCCTAGAGAAGCCAAATTCATAGAGATGGAAAGTAGAAGGGGAAGTGCCAAGGGTTGGGGGAAGGAGGGGTGGGGGGTTGTTTCATGGGGACAGAGTTTCAATTTGGAAAATGAAAAACTTCTGGAAATGGATGGCGGTGATTTTTGCACAACACTGTGACTGTACTTAATGCCACAAAACTGCACAATTGTAAATTTTGTGTTATATATATTTTACCACAATAAAAAATAATATCTACCTGAAAAATTGTTTCTCTTTTTGGCCCGTAGGGGGGATCCAAAGGGAGAAAGTTATTAAAGTTACAAAAATGTCAAAGCACCAAGGGTATTGATCAGAGATGGTGTCTACAATGAATTAGTTTCCTCTTCTCTTCTTGGAAATCTTTTGGGAGAACACGTGAGCTGTGATACAAACACGTCTCTGCTGGGTGCCTGAAGAGTCTGAAGTGTCCAAGACCCAACCATGCACCTCAGAGAGCAAACACATGTTTGTAAATCTCCTGATCTATATGGTTTTATAGTATAGGATCTTTTAATTATATAGAAATTCTAGGTATGTTACTACTTCAGCAATAATCTCTGTCATGACACAGAATTTAAAGATGAAGGTAGTTCATAAAATGTATATGTTACCATTCCTGGTTTATATAATAAATGCAGTACTGCTCTTACTGGTGTAAGAATATTTGTGTGTATGCTGTTCCCAACTTGCAGGTAACTAACCCGACATAGGATAGTTTGGTGATTTGCCAAACTCACAAATAAGTTAATGTTAGAAAGAGGCGTTATACCACAAAACACCACTCCTAACTGAGTACTTTTACGTCACAGCATTTCTGCTGGATTTGTCCCTTAATGCCTAAATTCTATGCACAATGGCAGGACAAATTTAAGTGAATGTGCTATGAGTTGATACCATCTGTATTGCCACAGCTGACATAATGAGACAATCTTGACAGGGTTACAGAAAAACGTTGTACTTCAACTTCCAAGATAGTAAAATAAGACCCAAATCAAGAGTCAAAAACAGACCATTTAACCAGTGATTTATCCTAATCCTAGGGGTTGAGCTGGGGGACCCTCCGGGTCCAGACTCTCTGATGAAGTATCTGCAGGACTTTTGAGAAGGCACAGACCTTGTCTGCAAAATAGTGATGAAGTCTACTTATTTATTCATTTAAAAATATGTATTGACACCTATTATGTTCCGATCGCTGCTGCTCTCCCTTTGGGAGCCTCTTGGTTGCTGGAAAGGTCTTCACTGGAGCAGAGTTTAGCTGAGGGAGTTCGCTCACCGGCACGTGGGGACCAACCAGGGACTACGCCTTTGAGACCAGTGCTCGGCTCGGTGCTGGACCAAAGGAGCTGCAGGGTCAGCCCTCAAGGACAAAAGGCCTGGCTTCTCCGAGGTGGTTGAGGGCCCCTGGAGTTTGCAGAGGCAGGCTCTGAGCTAGAGCAGTCAACAGGAGGGATTTGGAGGGCTTGGGGGTTGCGGGGTTGAGCCCAGGCAGGTAAACAAGCAGCATGGATTGTCTTGTTTTCTGCAATGATTCATACTGTAAGAGGGTCGATTTCCAAAGGGGCTGAACTTAACCCGGTGCGAGGTGTGATTGGATTGAGGGGTAGTCAGCTTGCTGTCACCTAAGGACATCAGAATTTACTTATTACTTCAACTGGGACTCCCTAAGAAGGTATAATCTGCTCAAGTCACGGATAATAATCTCTTTTAAGAATATTAAAAGATAATAGGGACCCCATCAGTTGTATGCCAAATGGTATGAGTATCAGGCCAACAGCTGCAAAGCTTCACCCTCAACCAAGGGATTCTGACCCGAGGCCTCTGTGGTCAGAATGGTTGACACATTTAGAAGATCCTGGTTCAAGGGCAGAGACCATTTCTCATCCGGGTTTGTCTCCCTTCCTAACAGAGCCAAACAGTTTACTTTCTACACAGTGGGCACGTAATAAATATTTGTTGATTCACTAAATAAAAGCTCTAGTGTAAGGGGGGGAGGGGATGAGAAAAGTAAAAGCCACCCCACCAAGAAAATAAATATCAAATATTTCAGTGTATTTTAGACTAGATACAAAAATAGTTTTTAAAATTTTAATTTACAATTCCCATCATACTGCTGGCCCTATCGACTCAGACTCTATCGTGGGTTAGAATTTAAGTTTTCTCTAGGGAACTTGATATGCAAGCCACAGTCAGAAATTGCTGCCATGTAATTTTTTTTCAGATTTCCTCTACATCGCATGAATTTTAATGCAAAAAAGGAAAAATGAGAATCAACTTAAAATATTACCATATATTGTGATCTATTCCTTGCATGTGAAATATAGTATTTTACTGCCGAGGGCCTGGCTTACACACCCTTGGTATATACTAGCTCTGCGCAACTTTACCTTCCTCACCTCCCGTGGTGAGCTCTCCTGGTCTCTGGAGACCCATAGGGCTCGGTAGGGAAGTTTAGATGCTACCTGGAAAACTGCCCAAATTAGTCATGTCCATCATGAGGTAGACCTGTGCATAGATGGTGGGCCAATGTACTTTTCAGAGTATTATGTTTCCAAAGAGGAGCTTAGAATTCAGCATTTCCAAATGGTAGAACCACTACGAGGGCCAAAGAAAAGCCCAGTTAATTCCAGGGAGTTCCGGGGTCTGGTCATCTGTGCAGTTTCCACCTGCTTCCTGGGTGACTGCATACCCAGCCTCCCTGGGAGGGGTGGTGATAAATGCTGCTACTTCTGAGCTAAAGTTCTGTGTTACATCTCTTCCCCCATCGGACGCCAGCACAGCTGTGGAAGTGCTGGAAAAAGGTGTACAGAGTTTCGGTTCCTTTTTTATTTTTCCTTCTATCAAGTGGTGCTACTCAGAGTTCTGCTGTTCATTAGGGATCAAGCTGCCAATATTGGCTTGTGCAGATGAGTTCTTTATATAAGCATACGGATACCAGTGTTTGCATTCCTCTTCAGCTGAAAATTTGTCAGAGAAGAAAAGCATTAAGCCTGTCACCGCAGATAAAGATCAGGTGTTTGATTTCAAAGAGAAGAAGCAAACACTCCACCGAAGAAGATTCCGTGAACTTCTGAGCACTCAGAGGGATGTAGGGAACTAGACCAGAGCCGGAGGGGGCGGATACATCCAAATTTCACCACCATATTAGTGGCAACAGAGGATGTTGGACCTGGAACGTATATACGGAGGAGGGGAAGTAAAAGGCAAAAACCTCCCCCATGTTCTCTCTTTGTTTCCTCTGATAACAAATGTGATGTCACAAAACTAGTAAATCTAGCATATTTTTGTCTGAAAAACAAATCAGACTATATTCTACCATTTGTATCTAACTAAAGATTTGGGAAGATTGTTCTAGAAAAGTATTTGGAGATCATTGAAAAATTAAGGCATTTCATGATACCTACACATCATCATTAGAAAACCAGCCCCATGGGGATAAATAAAATGCATACTTTCAAAAGTTTCCCTATCATTCCATGGTTCTTTCCTCCATGAAAGTAAAACCAATGTTATTTCTCTATTTCATTGAATAATAGGTAAGTGGTTTTCTTTGATCTTAACCTCAGCCTTGAATTTATATGGCAGCTATTTCCAAACAGTCTGATCACTAGAGAGATTAATATGCATAATATTTCTGTGACAAGCTGGGTGACAAGTGTTATTCTCCCCATTTTATGGATTCAGACACTGGGGCAGGGAGAGGTTAAGAGACAGGCTGGGTGCCATAAAGAAAATTAGACTCTCAAATTTAGTGTCCTTTTTATTATGCTATTTCTGAAGGGGGGTGTAAAATGGTAGATCAGAAGTCAAAAAATCCAGGGCTGTCATCTGATCCCCGGGACTGAGTCATCTACAGCCTTAGGCAAGTCATTTCTCCCCTCAGTCTCAACATTAGGTACAAGTGACTATTCTTACCGACCCTCTCCTCACCTGCTGCGAGGGTTAATGAAATGGGACCTGCACCACACAGCTTGTTGGTAGAGAGGCCCCTATAAATACAACATATGCTAAGTGCCTTCTTATGGGTTCTGCAGGGTTTCCCCAAGCCTCCAGAGAGAGGGACACTTCCTGCAGTGTGTTGGAAAAGGCTGTCCCTGAGCGCCCCGGGGCTAGGGAGGCTCAGCGAGACCGTGGCCTCTGCTGGGGGGACTCGCAGGCAGCCAGGTGGCAATGCTGGGCTGGGAACACTGTGGTCACCTGGCTTGTGCAGCCCTCGATGTGGCATCTGGGGGACTCACTGCCTTCCCAGACTCGCCCTAGAAATTGGAGGAATCATCTGGTGGGTGGAAACCCCATCAAAGGTCAGTGCGGTCTAGAAGCCTCTGGGGGTGGTTGTGAAGGTGGATTGGAACTCGTTCCTGCCCAGAAAGGGAGGGTTTGTGTGACTCCCCGAGGGAGACGCCCCAAAGTCCTCTGTGGGCGCCAGTAGGTGGTACTCCACGGGCGGAGGAGATGTCGGACACAGGATTTCACGTGTTAGGGGTGGGGTGCTGCCGTGCAAAAACAAGGCATGGAAAATGTCACCTTTCCTCCACACACTGCGGTCAGGCCCCTTCTCACCTTGTGCCTTGAAAAACACCGGAAGGGCCTTCTCCTCTCCAGCCACGTGGTCCTCTATTCTGACTTTAGATACAGTGGGTATGACGGCGACGCAGATTCCTGTCTCCAGCCCTCAGTTCTGTCTCCCCAAAGCCAGCCTCATCCCGCAGCCCTCAGTGAGCACCTCCGCTGGGCACGGGACAGGCTTCTCCAATCCAGCACGTCCAACAGTGAACCCTGACCTTCCCCCGAAACCTGCTCCCCAGCCATCTTCCTTGTCTCAGGCGTGGCAGCCCCGTGGCCCCGGGGCTCACACACCAGCGTCACCCTCGGCTTTTCTCTTTCTCTCATGAGCCCCGTCTGAGCCTCAGAACCCTCTGGGCACTGCCTTTCCAGTTTGCCAGACGCCCTCTCCTCACCTCCTCCGTGGCAATAGCTACTGACTGGTTCACCTATTTCCCTCTTTCCCCTTGTAATCTACTGTCAGCATAACACACAATTATTCTTTGAAAACACAAAGGACACCTTTTCATGTTTTTTGCTTACAGCCCTGCAGGGGTCTCCCCGACTCAGGAGACAATCCAATCTGACCTGGCTCCCTGTCACCTCCCTGACCTCCTCTCCTCCCCTCCCCCTGACTGGCCTCCTTGCTCTTTCCCAATTCTGCCAGGCACACAGCTGCCTCAGGGCCTTTGCACTGGCCTTTCCCTCTGCAGGAACGGCTTCCCCCAAATATTCACTAGCCTAGCTTCCTAAAGTCCTCCGAGTCCTTGCTCAATCCCAAAATGTTCACGGAGGTCTGTAGAGACCCCCCCGCCCGTTTCACACCACAGGCTCTCCACTGCCCTCCGCACCTCAGTCCCCCTTGACCACCTGGACTGTCTCTTTGTCTGTTGCATTTGTCACCTTCCAATACACTGTGTTAGTTTCCCAGGGGTGACGGGACGAACCACCATAGACTGAGTGGCTTAAATGACAGAAATGTGTTGTCTCCCACTTCTGGAGGCCAGAAGTTCAAGATCAAGGTTCTTTCTGCAGGATTTGTTCCAGGCCTCTCTCCTGGCTTCTGGTGGTCCCTGCGATCCTTGGCATCCTTTGGCTTGTAGATGGCGTTCTCCCTGTGTCTTCACATTGTCTTCCCTCTATGTTTATCTCTGTGTCCAAACTTCCCCTTTTTCAAGGACACCAGTCATGTTGAATTAAGGCCCACATTAATGACCTCATTTTAATTTGATTCCCTCTGTAAAAACACTCTCTCCAGATAAGGCCATACTCTAAGGTACTACTGGGGCTTAAGACCCCAACTATTTTTCTTGGGCGGGAGGGAGGTGCACAGTTCAAGCCATGACGTATGTAATATGTTCATTGAATGCATTTAATTTTATTGTCTGTTTTCCCTTGCTAGAAAAAGTAAACTCGGTGCAGCAGATATTTTTGTGTGTTTTGGGTTGTTGTTATTTTCCTGATATAAAGTAAGCCAAGCACTTAGAATAGTGACCAGAACATACTAGATGTCAATACATATTTTTAATTGAATAAAGAAATGGAATTCATCACCATTTTGCAGACAAGGTCTCTGCCTTCTCCCAAGCCCTGCAGATATTTCGTCAGAGAGTCTGGACCCAGAACCCCGGAGCCCCCTGGCCCAATCCCTAGGATTAGGATAAATCACTGGTTAAATGGTCTACTGCTAATGGAGATGATGAGATTATTATCAGATGGAACGTGCGGGTGACACAAGCGTGGGAGCCTGGCTAAGTTGGAGGCAGAGCTTTCCTGGGCTCTGGTTTCAGGCGGGAGGTTTGGAGCCCTGAGCTCATCCCCACAGCCTCTCTGTGTTAATCAAACAGCACAATAGTTGCCTGGATACCCTCCTCATTTCATCAGCCATGGTGGCCTGTTACCAATTTTCAGAAAATGAAATGAGACCCCTGAGGACTGTAATTTGGGGAGCGCAGTAATTTAGGAATGTTTAGAGAGATCTGGAAAACCTGTCCAGCTAGCTCCTTCTCAGGCACAAATGGCAGGCGGCCCGGGTGTGTGAGGAATACCAAGGGCTGCCCTGGCTTCCTTATCAGCTTCACTACCAGGGACCTTTTGTTTGTTTACTCACTTAGATAAACTCTTGAATCCTCGGGAATGCTACAATAAATCTGTTTTCCTAAATACTTCATTCTTGTTTATAGAACGCCTTCAAAAGCTATGACAGCTTGCTGCAGACAGAAACAATGCCTCATTCTGAGCGAACTCCATCTTCTTTCCCGGCCCCGAAATATTTCTTGAGCGCGCTGAAGTCCTCAAAGCCATGACCTCAAGTGTTAGGCTAAGTGGAAATGCTTTTCTGGGGTTCCTTTGGGTAAATTTTGCTTTTTTTTTTTTTTTTTTTTTTTAATTTTTCCTGTTTAGGAATTTGCTTAAAGTGTTTTTCTTTTTTCAATATTTTTTATTGGAGTATAGTTGATTTACAATGCTGTATTAATTTCTGCTGTACTGCAAAGTGACTCAGTTATACATATATATGTAGATGTATATATATGTGTATATATATATATTCTTTTTTTTAATATTCTTTTCCATTATAGCTTATCATCGGATATGTAATATAGTTCTCTGTGCTATACAATAGATGAACCTATCTATGAAACAGAAACAGAATCACGGACATGAAGAACACACTGGCGGTTGTCAAGGGCGAGGGTGTTGGGGGAGGGATGGAATGGGAGTTTGGGGTTAACAGATACATATTCTAACTCAGTGACCTTTCATGGAAGCCGAACTCACTCCTTAATTACCATCGGATTCCTTACCGTATTTCAATAGGTGGCCTTAATAGAATGACTGTTCCACCTGAAAGCCGCAAACTTATTTTTATTTTTCATCATTATGAAAATGATCCAGCAGAAAATGTTGATTGTCTTTGCTTTATAGAAATAGAGTATTAGCAAATTGGACAGACGTGTTTTTCCCAGTCACAATTGGTCAACCCAAGTTCCCACACCCGGTTTTTTATAGTTCCCGGGCTGTTGGGTGTCATTCCCACAGCCTTGCCTTTATTACCTATCTAATAGATTATCCTGCTTCATATCTCCGTGGCACCAGATGGCACGATCTCCTTAGACTGGCTGTTGACTTGTTAATACAGAGTTCCATAGAAACATGAAAGGTCAGGGGGAGAACATATGGTCTATTCTGTCCTGCCCTTTTACACCCAGGAAAGGCCATATCAACATTAGAACATCCCCTCCACCAGTAACTGCTTGTATTTGATTCTCTTTTTGACTCATTATCGGATTTCTATGGAAATACTGCACCCAAGAATGCCTTCAACTTCGACACTTTAGCCATTCTCTTTCTATTTCAAACATCTTATTTTCCAGAAAACTAAATTATAAAACACTTTTACCTGGTTTATTTTTCTTAATGCTGCTGCATCCTCGTTTTGATAAATTTTGTTATTTTTATAACAATTCTAATATACTTTACTAACGTTTTAGTTATGGTTTATATGCTGGGGCTACCACGCCATTGATTTGTAATTATCATTTGAAATCTGGGTTGTGTTTGTGCAATCTATTTTTGTCTATCAGGGATACCTGGCTCTGTGTCTTGCCATTTGGGGTTTTGACGCTTATTTCATCTTTAAATTATTGCCTTAAATGTCTCCCATTCAAACGTAGAGAGGCCTTTGCCTCTCTCTAATGAATTCCAGTTCTGATAAGATAAAAACGATTGAACCCGTTGACTCTGGGGGAAGAGCCTCTGAATGTGAAACATCCTAGCTTGGGACCAAGAGTCATCAGTCCCAGAAGAATCGCCATAGGATGTTATTTCAGGAGGTCACCGTAATACCAGAGAGTCAGAGGATCGATAATTCTGACACTGAGCCTTTTCGTCTTGAAGTACCTCATGCACGTTAGTGATGAGTTCCTAAAACACCTTATCCCGCCCGGAAACACCTTTCAATCTTTGCTTACTTTCTCTCTCTTTTTTTTTTTTTCCTCAAGAAATTTGGATGAAAGACTCAATCCTTCTTAAGTATATACATATGTATCTTTAGGTCAAATTCACCTTTTAGGACAGTATGTTATGACTATTGTCAGGTGTCACTTTAAATTCCCTTTGTTGTTGTTGATTTATAAGCAACTCTTACAGTTATGAAAAGTGTTTGTTCCCCATAATTTAGATTAACTGTTTCTTCTCTCTCTCTTACCTTGGGCCTTAAAGTTCAGACTGCTATTGAATTTTCACCAGATACAACTAATAAAAAGCCACTCCATAAAAAACAAGGATATGGATCACTTATTAACCTCAGTTCTTAATACCTGTCCTTACATCCCTCACTCTCAAGCAGCTTAGAAATCCTGTTTATAATTTCAGATATTTTGCTTCATCCGCAAGCTCAGCTGGTGCCCTGTTTTTCTTTTTACAAAAGTAACCTGGCTCCATTCCTGGTATTTTACAGGCTCCATGACCACGAGGCAAGTTTTAGACCTGAATTTAGACAATTTTAAGCTAGGTACCTTCCTGCAACATTGCGTTGTCACCTATATGGTATAATTGGGGTCGTTTGAAGCATCATTTGTAATCAAGATGTTACAGATAGACTCAAAGACTATAAGGGTTGTAACGATACGCTCAAAAAATATAGAACTTACAAAGGATTTACACAGAAAGAAGAAGATCCAAACTGCTCTAAGCATATTACCACTTTATCTGGGGACAGTGGTAATAATGGATTTTGCCTCTTGGGGTTGTCACATGTTTTAACTGTTGGTACAAGGAAAACATCTATCTCAGTGCCTGGAGAGTAGGTAACAAGGGTTGAATAAATATTCGTTTGATTGCATGAGTTCTAATAGTGATTTCGAGGTGGTTGTTTTTATTCCTATTTCACAGGTAGACACATTGAGTCACAGACAGGTGAAAAGACTCTGTTGGACTCAAATTGTGAGCTTGTGAAAAAGGCAAGACAAAAGCCCATGTATTCTAAATTTTATCTGATTTATACACAGTCCAACCCTACAATATAATACAATATTTATTACAGACAGAAATGAGTCTCCTGGTTTCCATTTCCCCAAACAAATAGGAATAGAAGTCATTCAACCCTGAAACCCGTATAAGTGCAGGTAGATAAAAGCTTTCCACTCCAGGTACCATCAAGTGGGATGGAACCTTGGATCCAGTCTAGGAGAGGATCCAGATGGTACAGGCTGGGGCAAGGCTAATTGACCGAAGGGTATTAGGATCCTTGAAGAAGATGGGTGAGGATTAATGCTCAATGTTTCAGATTATTGAAATAAACCACTGATGTTCTTAACACTTATCTAGATTAAGTCCCACTCCTGAATCCCTGCACTCATCCCCAGCTCTAATGGCGTGTCAGTAATGGTGACCAGTAAATTAACCCTGGAAAACACTTATTGATCTCTACCTCACATTGCTGACTTCAAAAAAATGTCATTGTTTCATCACACACACTGTTCTGCCTCATTAGCTGCTGTCACTGTGTTCCTGGGCACCCAGGGACTCATTATTCGTGACATAGCAACTCGGCGTGAACTTGCTGGATTGTTACGAGACCCAGACAACAAGTGGTCCTCCCATCCTGCCATGGTCTCCCTCTGTTTGGGGTTTGAAGGGACACCCAATCCTGATCACCAGACCAATGGACAAAGCGCCTACACATCTACGAATCATCCAAAGCCTTTCTTTTCTTCTTTATAGCCTAGATAAGTATGTGAGCTTCTGTTTCCTCAAAGGCTACTTTTAAGGCCTAATAAAGCTCCTTTTCATACTATAATTGGCATCTCCTAGGCTCCTGGTGATGACTCTAGGAACGTTTTAGAGTAGAAGTTGCTGAGCCCCATTAGATGAATCTTAATTAGGTAAGAACTAGCCGGAGATCTGAAATGCAAATTAGAGGACCATGCGAAAATGAAATCAGACCAGGTCATTAAAGAGCCGGCTGGGAAATGGCACAAGTGTGTAAAAACAAGAAGGTGAAGGCAAAAAAGGAAATTCAACTTCCCGAGATGTAGGAGGCAACGGGGAAACATTTTAAAGATTCTAATATCTAAAACTGTATCCTTTATTTTTACATGGACAGGCAAATCATAAAAGAGAAATTTCACTTCCCTTTTTCTTAAAATAGCATGGAGAACTAAAAGAATTATCTTTTTGCGGTAGATTAAAAATCAACAGAAGTAGATAAAAATGTGAGGGATGAGGCATTTAAATTTTAGAACTTGATGAAAACCATTTCAAGGGAAGATCTTAACTTGAGGAGTAGGCTTAAGAAGCAAAAACTGAACATGCCCTAAACAAATAGGTGTCCAAGCAGATGGTCGTCCCCTTGGACGTTCACTTCTGAAGTCACGTGTCATCTCTCACATGTTTCTGGGGCTTCTCTTTCAGATAAACTCTGTGCCATATCCTTCTGGTGATGAGCAGTAGTAAATCCTTTCTCCTTGACGCTGTTCTACAAACAGCCAAAAGTCATTCTCAACCAATATTTGTGAGTCTTACGTGTGATTCAGTCTGGTAATACTGTGGGGGTTTCTGAGGGAGAAAGGGATGGTTGTTTGGCACTTCCGGTTTTAGAGATACAATATGACTAAATCTTCTTTCATGGCTCCTAAAATGGTCTTAAAGAAACCTGGTGATTCATGGAAGCTTATCATTGATTTTAATTCCAATGAATCAAGGTTTTTCTGCAACAGAGAAATCTTGGAAGGAACATCTTTCCTCTCTGGTCTGTTTTAGCATACTTTTCCGGAAGGACAATGTCTGATTTCATTTTGTACAACTTGATTTCTACAGAGAAATCAGAGAGGGTTTTAAGAACATTAAACCCATCAAAGGCTTTGAAGACCTGACCCAAGAGATAAGGTTGGAGGAAAGGGGTCTCGTTTAAATGAGAACCATGTTGAGAGTGTAGCAGTTGGTAACTCCACCGGATGCAGACCTGCGTAGGGAAGTGGGGAGGTGTAGAGTTTAGAGTTACTTGTAGTTAATCCATTTTCGCCAAGCACAGAAAAATAGCATTAAGTGAACAGAAGTGAGAGTCTGAGAAGATTGCTGCCTTCTGAGGAGGGTGGTTTCTGTCTTAGGGAACACCTCGTTGCTTGCTGAGTCTCTGGGTGGGTTTGGGCTTAGCGAAGTAAGCCTAGAGTCGACTTTGGAGGTGGAAACTGGAAGGAGGTTCCCCGCCTGAGAACTCAGGTTGCTTGGGCAAGAAATGGGGATGGGAGGGGAGAGGTGGATGGAAGCAGGAGATAGGAAGTGGGGTTCCACGTGGATGAAGTGGCTGAGACACTTGGAGGATGGGAATATCTAACATGAGATATTTAGATTTTTAAAAAATTTTTGATATTAAGCCGCATACGTCATCTACTGTGTAACCAACGACCCCAAATGCAGCAGCTTGAAACACCACTGCACATCATCTCACAGTTTCTGCAGGTCGGGGGTCCAGCAGTGGCTAAGCTGGGTTCTCCCTGGGCTTGCAATTTCAATTTCAATGATGTTTTCTTGGTTTTTTTGTTTGTTTGTTTGTTTGTTTGTTTGTTTAATGGCTTTGGCTAATAGCCAGTTAATCTCATCAAACAACCAAAATGATCGTGGACACACCTATTAGACTCAGGTGGTGAATTTCTGCCATAGTCTCTGTTATTTAAATATTGCCTAAATACTCTCTTTATTTTACTTTCCAAGAGGAAAATCTTTTCCTGGGTAAGTCCATAAATTTTAGTATAGTATTATAATAAGAACTTTTAAATGTAGATTAAGTATAACATTTCTGTATTTGAAAGGACTGACAATCTCCATATTCTTCCTTAGTTGGTGCCAATATAAATAAGTATGTATATTTAAGACCATATGAAATATTCTTTGCAGGTGTGTACTAACACCTACTATTTATAATGTTCTCAGAAACCTTTCTCATCCATTCTTGAATACACATCTCAGAAGAACGTATGTACGGATGTATTTGGCGTACAAGGTTCTGGAGAGAACCTTCTCAAACTCCAGGGAAAAGCAACCAAACTCATCACTGTGAGCAAGAAGGAAGATTGAAGTAAACACCCTCCTGTATGTGGTGGTAGCACAAATAAACAGTGGGCATGATCATGAAAAAGCCTGGTCCCTGGTAACAACTCTGAGATGGCCAGTTATCAATTTCCTAGGTAATACACCAACTAAGCAGTAATAGGACACTAAGAACAGCCGGAATGACCATCAAAAAGCTAAATTCCTGGCAACAAGATGTCAATGGCCAGATCCCTGGCAACAAGATATCAATGGCCAGTCACGCCAGGCCACAGCCATTGCAAGCCTAGTGATGATATTTAAAGGAACCAAGTAACTGGAGATGCTCAGAAAAACTGGTAACCAGGTTGAAGGAGAAGCCGCAGTCATTTTGGAGAGATTATAGAGGAACTATTCAGGGAACCACAGAGCGCAGGCTCTATCAGGAGCAAACCCTGTGATTCCCCGTCTTATGACCATTTAGATCCAAGAGAAAGAAAGCTCAAAGAAAAAACTTGAATTTCCTAAGAAAATGTATAAATCTACTGTTCTTGGAGATCAAAACAGCTCATCTAATCCACCAGTAGATCTATCTTCATTACCAACATGGGTACTTGATTAATTTATTCTTAGAGAGTTCCAAGAATAAACTAACTTAGTAACTTCAGAGTTTATCAAATCTTTCCATTAATATAAAAGCTCTTCCCTAAAACAAGAAGCCTAGAATGCCAGTTAGGATAGAAGTATTGTCTCAAGCGCCCTGTAGCAGGCAGGGGGGCTCCACAAAGATGCCCACATCCCAATCCCCAGAACCTGTGACTATGTTATGTTGCTTGGCCTAAGGGCTGATTTAGGATGTAGACCTTAAAACAGGAAGATTATCCTGGATTATCCAAGAGAGCTTAAATGCATCACATGAGCCCTTAAAAGCAGAGAACGTTCTCTGGCTGGAAGCAGAGGAGATAGGACAGGTTGAGGAGCTGGAAGGGTAAGAAGGACCTGTCAGGCCTTTTGCTGGTTTGAGGAGGGACCTCGTGACCAATATGGGTGGCCTCCAGGAGGAAGGGGCAGCCCGAGTGGTCCACCAACAAGGGCCCCCCTGGATCTCGGCTCTGTGGCTCCAGGCTACTAAACTCAGCAGCAACGTGCATGACCTTGAGATGGAGTCTCCCCCAGGGTCTCCAGACCCGAGCCCAGCCTGGGCAGCACCCAGGGAGACCCTGGGCAGAGGACGCCAGGACTTCTAACCTCCAGAACCGGGAGGTGACAAGGAGATGTTGTTTCACGCAGCTCAGTTTGTAGTACATTTTTATGGCAGGAATAAAAAACCAATAGATGTATTTTTGACAGTATCTGGAAATTTCCTTATTAAATAAACTTTCCCCACGTGCATTAGGATTTGAGTCCTCCACTGGGGAAGGCAAGCTTATCTGACTCTGCAAATGATCCAGAACGTGATTCTTCGGGACACAGTACACACAGCAAGGCTGATGTGTTTATGCCTGCCATGGCTGGGTGTGGTACCCTGCTCGGTGCCTGGCAGTCACTTGGGGGACAGTGAAGAATCATTGTCTATATGGGTCACCTCTAGGGCAGCATTCAGGGTACGTTGGAAAGGCTTAGAGCAGCGGTCCCCAAGATTTTGGCACCAGGGACCGGTTTTGTGGAAGACAATTTTTCCACGGACGGGGGCGGGGGGATGATTTAGGTGGTAATGTGAGCGGTGGGGAGCGCGGCAAATGAAGCTTTGCTCTGTCGCCCTCCACTCACCTCCTGCTGTGCGGCCTGGTTCCTAACAGGCTGAGGACCGGTACCGGTCCGTGGCCCGGGGGTTGGGGAGCCCTGGCTTAGAGCATCTCCCCATCACTCCCTCTGTTTATTTATAGGATGATTCCATTGATCATCCAAAAAAGATTTTTTTTTTCTTTCTTTTTTGCTCAGAGGTAATTTCCCAGTAGGAAAGTGGGGCTTCTCATTAACATTTTAGCAGACGTTTAATTGATTTCTTTCTCTCAAACATTCTAGAATAATCAGCGTCAAAGAAGTAATGGGGTTCTTTAGGCCTGGCAAAAAGCTTAGGGGAAAAGTTAAATTGAAACAGGAGGCAACGGAGGAGAGGCAGAGGTGTGCAGGGTGTCGCAGACCTTCACAGGCTCCAAAGAAATGTGAAGCCATTGGATCTCTGCGTGGGAGAAGCAGAACCCAGGCAGCAGAAGGAAGGCACGGAAGAGAAAGAGGTGACAAAGCCAACCTGCACGAATCGTGACATTTTTCTCAGGGCGAACCCCTACTCTGGGTCAGGACCTGACCCCTTTCCAGCCTGGACCCTGTGGACCTCTTCTCCAAATAACGTTTCTAAAGGAAGAAAAAAGATTGCATAGGCTTATCAAGGAAACATTGAGATTCAGTGATCCCAACATCAAGACATATTTGTGATATCATAATGTATTTTTATTAGTGTTTTAAATAAATTGAATTACTTAGGATAAGCACACCAAAATTTCAAAGTAGTGGTGGGCTTAGATGACATTGCAAGTTTTCTGCAACACTGGGAATATGGTATGAAAAGACCTGTGATTTTTTTTTTAACATCTTTATTGGAGTATAACTGCTTTACAATGGTGTGTTAGTTTCTGCTTTATAACAAAGAGAATCAGCTATACATACACATATATCCCCATATCTCCTCCCTCTTGCGTCTCTCTCCCACCCTCCCTATCCCACCCCTCTAGGTAGTCACAAAACACTGAGCTGATCTCCCTGTGCTATGCAGCTGCTTCCCACTAGCTATCTATTTTACATTTGGTAGTGTATATATATGATTTTTATTGCTGACAAAGCCTCCATACTGCCATGCTCCTGCAATTTGTGGTCTACATGTAGCATTGAAAGAAATACTCCTTTTTAGTCAGAGTCTAGGGCAGAGCTAAGATGTAGTTATTTCCCGTCCAAGGTCATGCACACCTCTGAATGCTCCCCACAGACCCACCCCTCAAGGAGGAGCCCAGGTAGATTCATGGACCCCAGGGTAAGAACCCTTAGGGTGTCTGCACACCACTTCGTTTGCTTTAAAAACTTACAATGTCATGCAAATTTTACAAATAAAACCAATACTGGGACTTCCCTGGTGACGCAGTGGTTAAGAATCCGCCTGCCAATGCAGGAGACAAGGGCTCGATCCCTGGTCTGGGAAGATCCCACATGCCGTGGAGCAACTAAACCCACGAGCCACAACTACTGAGCCC
Organism: Eschrichtius robustus; assembly: GCF_028021215.1. Taxonomy (NCBI): domain Eukaryota; kingdom Metazoa; phylum Chordata; class Mammalia; order Artiodactyla; family Eschrichtiidae; genus Eschrichtius; species Eschrichtius robustus. The sequence goes on from NC_090837.1 coordinate 97,061,669, forward strand.
ACATGCCACAACTACTGAAGCCCATGCACCTAGAGCCTGTGCTCCATAACAAAAGAAGCCACTGCAATGAGAAGCCCATGCACCACAACGAAGAATAGCTCCTGCTCGCAGCAACTAGAGAAAGCCTGCGTGCAGCAACGAAGACCCAATGCAGCCAAAAAAAAAAAAAAAAAAAAAAAAAAAAAAACCAATACTGAAAATAAAATTTATAAAAATGAAAACAATTTAAAAATAAACGATTCAGAAAAATGAAACAGTTTGAATTTTGCTCAGTGACACAAGTAGATGATTTTGACATGTATCTTTTACAAAATCGTCAGTTTCACTTTCATCTGGATTGTGTTCTGTTCAGACGTGGTCCTATGGAGCCAGGATGAGGCACATCTAATTACACAAGTTTTTCTCTCTATTAAGGGGACTCATGAAGTCACTTTACAGAGTTTAAGTTGAAACCCATCCATTTAGGTCAAACAGTGAGTACAAGGGAAACTCCCTTATAAATGCCTATTGTTTGAAATTTAACACCTTTCTGGACTAGATCACATCATAAAACCTAGGATGAGATCTCCTACTTCCTGGCTTCCAAGTTAGGCTTTGATCCACTGCCCCAGACCCTTCCACAAATTATTGCATTAAACTGAATATCCATAATCAGGTGAGTACATTTTTCTGTCCAATCATCCAAAACAGGTAAGTACTTAAACCTTTTAATCATGAACAACACATTTTTGGTCCCCCAATTTTTTTTTTCACCCCTGTGGGTAATTATAAAACCACCAGGCAGTAATCAAGACTTTCTGGATCATGAGAGACGAGTTCTAGTTAAAAATCCAGAGCAGTTTGGAGAGATTTCAAAGCCACACGGAGAGGAAGGCCCTGCTAGGCATTCACTGAGTCACTGCTGACATATTTTCAGGATGAGAGAAAGGTTCATTCTCAGGTTTTATTGAGATCTGGTGATCTGTACAGAAGCAAGTGGAAAGAGAAACGATTACCAGTAAAATTGTTGAACATTACAATTTACAATTATGAACCCAAAGCGATTTCAAATGGAGACAGGGCATTGTCTGTGATCCACAGGAGTGCAGCATGACACACAGGAGGATCGAGACACGGTAACACGGGTTCCGTGAGAAGGTGACGATCTAGACGGACCACGGAAGGTGTCTCAAGGCGCCCTAGTTGCAGGTGTCGAGCGGTTCCTCCAGCTGTATTACCACGGGGTCTGCAAGTTGCCTTTAGGGTCTTTTATGTAAATGTACACTTAGGTCAAAGGTACAGCCAACCCCATCCTGTCCTTTCACAGTTCCTTTGTTACCTGTAAGATTCCAGCTAGAATCATTTCTTTGGTCGCATTGTGGTCATTTGTTGCTTTTCTGTGCCCAGAAGCCCTTTCCTCTATTGTTATGCACTGAATGTTTGTGTCTCCCCCAAATTCATAGGTTGAAAACCTAATGCCTGATGTGACTGTATCTGGAGAGAGGGCCTGTGAGAGGTGTAAGGGTTAAAAGAGGTCATAGGTTAAGGTCTTCATCCGATAGGGCTGGTGCCCTGATGAGAAGAGGAAGAGACCCCAGGGCTCTCTCCCTCCACCACGTGAGGACACGGCGAGAAGGGGGCCACCCACGACCCAGGAAGGGAGCTCGCAGTAGGAACGGAGTCAGCTGGCTCCTTGGTCTTGGACGTCCAGCCTCCAGAATTATGAGAAATGAACCTTGTTGTTTAAGCCTCCCAGGCCACGGTGTTCTGTGGCAGTAGCCGAGCAGACCCTTTACCCATCTTCACATGAGAGCATCTCTTCTTTTGGAGATGTTCCCTTCACCTTCTCTTGAGGTTCTTGGTGAGGCTGCCAGTCAAAGCCCCCAAAGTCCCAGTCGTGGTGGGAGAGCCGAGGGGGCGCGGATCTAGTTATAGGGTCCACCCGCATGGATGGACGCAGTGTCCAGGCCAGGCAAATCAGCATCTCCTCCAGGAGAGAGAAGGATGATTTTTTTTCTGGACTTGCTACACTGCTAGTCTGTCTGGAGCTGCGTGAATCTTGCCCCTGGCTTCCTTCTCCTGCACCGAACAAGCCCAGCCAACCAACCATTGGAAGAAGTACTGACCACAAAAATCCAAAAAGGGGAGGTTGATGGGTGGAGAGAAGGGGGTGGGGGAAGGTGGGAGATTGGGGTGGAGAGGGGAAGAGAGAGAGAAGGAGGGAGGGAGGTGCCAGAGCCGACACCTGGAGCTGCTGCAGGACCCTGAGAACCAGGGCAGCCTCAAGAGTGTTTCCCTGGCCTCAGCACTGCCAACTGTTCTATTGGTCTGAGTATCTTGTAGTCCTGAAAGAACAAGAGTACCCAAGAAAATGGAGCCTGGTCACTTCTTCATGGGGCAATCCAAGCATTTGACACACTGGCTACTTCAACGCTGTCAAAAAGGAGTGGATGAAGTCAGCAAGGGGAGACCGCACTGCTATTGCCAATATATTGATTGTCGTCACAAGTGGGCGGGGCAGTTGACAGGTAAGATGAAGTGTCCTGGAACAGCACAAGAGGTTCAGCAGAACAATCCTTCCACAGATCTCTGTCACGTGTCTTTTGCTGAAGGCTTTCCTCCAAATTTCTTGTACCAAGAGCTAAGCCACTCCATTGACGTCAGAAGAGCTCTCTTATAAAAGCAGCTTGTGGGAGGTGGGACTGTGCAATAAATCTTTGAAACTAATCAAAAGCAACCCCTCAGATGTTGGGCGACATCTGAGTTGTGTCTTTGGCTCATTGGAATCTGCTTCCCCTCCTCCTCCTCCTCCTCCTCCTCCTCCTTCACATCCTCTGCTTCCTCTTTTTCCCACAGAATATATTATTTGTGTGATGACAAAATAGCGTTTAAATTTTTTAAAGTATTAAACAATGAAAAACTAATCAAACCAAAACCCACATAAAAATGAATGAGATCTTGATAATAGTCAGAACCTGATAAATGTGTTACTACCTTCCCACTAAAATATGAACAGTACTCACCCCACACCCCCAAGTTCAAGGACAATCCCCACAAACACTAAGCAGCACTGATGAATCTGGTGGGGTGATCTCCATTTATCCCGAATCATTTAGGACTAAAATTACTTTTTATTTTGATTTTTTATAATGGAAAATTTTCCAGTACAAAAGTAGAAAAATAACATCATGAGCCCCATGTACCCATCTTGGAGTTTTAAAAATTATCAATTCATTTTCACTTCTCTCACTCTTCTGTTACCCTGTTGCAAATTCCAGGTACAACCATAAATATTTCCTACTGTATTGTATCTGGAATTAAACAAACAAACAAACAAACTTTGTGTAGGCTCTGCATCATAAAACAAAGATGGGAAGACATTTCATCCAACAGTCTTCCATAGGTGCCGGCGTGAGCTTTTTGGCCAAACGATTTAAGGGACCTCCTATCTGCTTGTTGTTCCCATATCAAGAGACAGGGTCCATCTCCTTTCCCCTTGAATCCGGGTTGTCCTGTGTCTTGCTTGACCAGAGAATGCAGTAATGCTGTGCTGATTTTAGGTCTGGTCTTTAAGAGGCCTGGAAGCTTCCATCATCACTCTCTGGAAATGCACACTCTTAGAAGCCAGCCACCTTATAAAATGTTCAGGCTAGACTACTATGCAAGAGAGTCCCCGACAGGGAGGGTGGCAGTGCCCCCCCTCCGCCAGCCCTGAGCCCAGCCAGCCCTGCTCTCCCATCCTGCACAGAGCTCACAGCTAAGGCCAGACTCCAATGAACCCAGGTGTTCACAAGGAGCTGAAGGCCACCCACTGGAGCCCAGTGGGTCCAAGCAGTGAGAAATAATACTTCTCTTGTGCTAAATGGCTAGGTTTGCTGGGTGGGGGGCAAGATGCTTTAAATTATAGAAAAACAAATGTAAGAAATTTTAACATGATCTGCTCAACATTCCACAAAGCAATTAGACAAAAGCAAGTTAAAATTGAAAATAATGCAAATACATTAGTAGAATTGACATAATAGTGGCCAAGTGGCACAGCAGGCAGGAGAACAGACTTGAGAATGAGGCTGGCCGCCCTGGAACTTTTCTGTGACTGTGGGACTTACCTCATTTTCTTACCTGTAATATGCAAATAAGTTATCTATCCTATAGGGTTGTCAAGAAGATCAAATGAAATAATGAATGGTAAACGTTTAAAGCGAGAAATAATACTGTCAAAGCCAGAAGAGTGGTTTGATAAAGGCAAGAAATTAAAATTGAGAAATATCTGGCAAATGTTGACAGTAAAAAGAGAAGAAAGAGTTTGAGATAAGAAGGTGGAAGTAAACAAAGCAGAGAAACACAAATAGTAATGATTATGAACAAAAAAAGTAATATAATTACAGAAGTAGAGAACAATTAATCTAAGAAAATGTTATATAAATCTCTGAAAAAATTAATTAGAAAATCTTGAAGAAATAACCGTTTTTGATGACAAACTTTGACCCAAGAAGGAATGGAAATCCTGAATAAACAAAACGGAAGGCACTGAAAATATTATCCAGAAACTGGTGCCACCAAAGGCACCAAAACCGATATTTTTACTTTTTTTTTCCTTTTTATCTTACAAATAACTGATAATTCTTGTGATATTTTAAAACTCCAGAGCATGGAAATAGTGGGTATTGGTTTCTATTTATTAGTTCTGCAATGAGATTATTTCTATCTCTCACCTTACTTCCTTAGCTTTGCAGTATTTCTTTTTCATCTGATTTTGTTTTATCTTCAAGGTGTGATCTGTTGCTTTCTTGAGTTAATGTCCTCAAGAAAGTATCTATAGAAATATGAGAATTTTCCATACTTTGTGGAATTTTTTTTCTCCTTGAGTTACGCTTTTTTTTCAATACGACATTCTTATTTTAAAAATGTGTAGGGCTTCCCTGGTGGCGCAGTGGTTGAGAATCTGCCTGCCAATGCAGGGGACACGGGTTCGAGCCCTGGTCTGGGAAGATCCCACATGCCACGGAGCAGCTGGGCCCGTGAGCCACAATTACTGAGCCTGCGCGTCTGGAGCCTGTGCTCCGCAACAAGAGAGGCCGCGATGGTGGGAGGCCCGCACACCGTGATGAAGAGTGGCCCCCGCTTGCCGCAACTAGAGAAAGCCCTCACGCAGAAACGAAGACCCAACACAGCCATAAATAAATACATAAATAAATAAATAAAAGAACATGAATTTCTTTAAAAAAAAAAAAATGTGTAATGAGTATGCGTCTCTTACCCAGTCTAGAAGAAAATCTAAAAACAGTCTGGAAAATAAGGGATATGAGAGGTAATTTTTTCTATATGACATAAAAACATATTGAAAATATGCAAAAATTAAAAGTATGTTGTTCTGGAATAAGAATAAATAGTTAATTAGTGGGACATTTCTTAAAAAGGTAGGTTAGGGGCACACATCCATCTACATATTTATTTAGCAGCTATCATCTATCTATCTCTGTATCGATCATCTGTTATTTTTCACCCAGCATCTAATCACCTCACTTCCTTCCAGGGGTCCATTCCTTCCTGAACTCTCATTCCTGTGCTATTTTTCTGGATCACTTCGGAAAGTGACTTTGGCTTTTCCTGCCAGATCTGAAGCTTCAAGGTAGTTAGTTATGGAGGTGCTTCAGGGAGAAGAGAGTTTCCAGAAGCCCCCTTGAACTTTTCAGAAGGAGAGCAAACCTGCAAGACAGAGAATGAAAGGGTCTTGTTATTTTCTCAACTCGGAATTCAGGTGAGCCTGGAGTTCACTTCATCCTCAGCCTTCCAAATGAATCGACCAAAATCTCCCTTTTTCACTTGAGCCAGTTTGAGTTACATTGGTCCTAACTGCTATAGGCTTATTTTCTGAACTTTCTTCTATTTTAAAATAGCTTTATTGGGGTATAATTCACAGACCATACAATTCATTTAAAATATGGAATTGAGTGGCTTGTAGTATATTCACATATGTTTGCATCCATCACCAAAATTTTAGAACTTATTCACGACTCTGCACTCCTGAGCCGTGATCTCTCCAGCCCCAGCAATGCAAGCCCTAGAAAACCACCAATCTACTTTCTACCTCTATAGATTTGCCTATTTGGGACTTTCCATATGAAATGGAATCATACAACGTGTGGTCCTTTGTGATTGATTTCTTTCACGTAGCATAATGTTTTCAAAGTTCATCCCTGCTGTAGCATCTGTCAGTACGCCATTCCTTCTAGTTGCCAAATAACATCCCATTGTATGGATATACTACGTTTTATTTATCCATTCACCAGCTGATGGGCGTTTGAATAATAGGAACATGACCCATGGATGAAACAGTGTTTTACTCCTTCTATTTTCTTTTTGTGTTGAGCAATCCCTCTGATCCTCAAACTGACCAGGTCTACAGGGAACATCCATTATTAAGATGCAAGGCTCTTGGCTGCAAGCAAGGTTCTCGGTCTCTCTGTGACTGACAAGAACAGATGAGCTGAGATGACAGATGCTCTTATCAGCATCTATGGAAGTTGATAGCACCTGAAGCAAACCTCCACCGTTTGAAATTTTAGAGCCCAGAGTTAGCAGTTCTGGAACGTTAATGATCTGTTGTGAGGGCCATGCGGTCACTGGCTGTTTCGGAAAAACCAAATCCTCTTAACCTGGTAGTAACCCAAACAAAAATGGACTGCTAACCAAGCAGTCCTAAATATTTTATTTCATTGATCAATTCTTATATTTTTTTCCAAGCACTCCCCCCATACCTGGAATCATTTAGCTGTACGGGAGAAGAATATTGGAAATCAAATTCTGTTGACATAACTGAATTTTCCATGTCTTGCTGACACCTCTGCTAGGATGGGTCTTAGTTAACATGATTGCCTTTTTTCTGTTCTGAGATGCATGTTACGATCCATGGAGAGAAAACAGCCATCATGAGCCCTCTCTCAGTTTTAAACCTAAGGTTCCCGAAAGAACTTAGGAATTTTAACTATTTATCAGTACATACTTGACTTCCCACTTTGTTTTGATTTTTGGTTTGTTTGTTTTTGTTTTTTGTGGGTTTTTTTTTTTTTTTTTTTTTTTTTTTGTCTCTTCCCAAGCCTGTAGGATTTGTCTGCCTTTGGAGCAAGGATCTGTCATTTGTCTGGAACAGATCATTTTCTGGGTACGGCATGTACATTTTATGGCACTTTATACAGACCAGCCTGAGTGAAATAAATACACAAAACGCAAAGCTCAAAGTGACATATTCCAGATCTGACATTCTTACCATGGCTTTGAGCTTCAGGCACTGACAAATCTTCCACACGTACCAACTCTCCCAGAGGAGGGAATGTAATGATGTTTATGTTATACAATATGTAAAATATTTATAGCCCGGTTTCAACACAAGCTATCACTTAACTCAGGAACTAGTATTTACAATCAGGGCAAGGGAAGCTCTCGGTGCCGCCCTTTGTAGGCAAAAGGGGAACCCAACTGAATAAATGATGGGTTTATGTACAGAATAAGATTCCACCAGTGTCAGTGCCTTAAAGAATAACAGTTATGGGAAAGGTTTTTAATGTGCGTGCTTCTTTTAGAATTGTTAAATTAAAAGAAGGGCAAAATTTATGCCTTTCTGACTATTGCCCTTATCTTTAGAATGGAAAAGTCTTTTCTTTTGACAAACCATTCTTTCATGAATAACCTCTTCAAGAGCATTTACTTATCATTATTAATAAATTGTTACCGTAATAAATTATATTTTAAACATTTTATTAAATGCAGTTCTCATGTACTTAAAATAAATTGCATAGCCGGCTTTTTTCATGGTATTTAATATATATGGTGTGACACAATGTGCTTTTAATATATTTAATGTTATATACTTTAAAATGTAAGTGTGTTGTACTTTTATGGAACTTACTTTATATTCCTTTCTGTATGGAAAATGTATTACTTTTTAATACGGGTTCATGGTGGAGTGCCATTAAGAAATAGAGCAGGGTTCTTAAAAGTGGTAACTTTCAGAATTTAAGTACATTAAGCATGGGGGAGGGGAAGAAACTGCATTATGGGAACATCAAGCATCTAATTGAAACTGACAAAAGCAAGGGGAGAAATCTCACATTGACATTGTAATGGCACTCGCATTTGCATTGACATCATAACAGTTCTAATGCAAGCACAGGAGACACTGCCACTGACAAAAAAAGACTTCCCCCTGACGTTCCTCTGCTTTCGCACTTTCTTTGGACAGGCTATCACTGTCATTCATGATAAAGATAAAAATATTATGGAAAACATCTTCTTCAGTCCGTGCTTATTAGATACTTTCCTCAGTTGAAATGTGGTGGTCGTTTTCGAGAGCTTCTTATTTTTCAGCCTCAAAAATACACCTTTTGAGTCCCTGGGGAGAACGCATCACCAAATTCTCAATCACTTAAAATGGTTCTGTAAAAAAGAAATTTAAAAATGGATTTTGCAGGAAAAAAATAGTTTGGCATAGATCCTTAAGGCGAGAGAGAAATCTGTTTCTTCTTTTGAAGCTGCTGTAAGTCTTTCAGGTCAGTAGGTGCGACAGGGTGACAGCAGACACAGGTGTAAAGTGTGTCCCCCCAGGGAGGAAAATAATCCCTGAACTTAAAGGGAGCCGCTGGACCCCGTGGTCACAATTACTAACCAAATGAAGTTAGGGAACCGCACCTCTAGGCTGGAATTCTGGAAGTCTACCTTTGTTCTTCAGCCAACCTCTGTTGGTTACCAGGCTTCAGGCCCAATATCAGCTCTGGAACCAGAACACTGGTCTTAGAATGTTGCCTCTAACAGTGTCTCCACCCACCCGGGCCTTCCTGCAGGGCCGTGTACACTCCTTTGTCCCTGCTGTGGTCCCTGCCTCTCTGCCCCCTCGGCTGGACCTTACTGTCTACTGCCTGGCTTCCCTGGGGCCCCAGTGGGCTGCAGGACCAGACTCGTCCCCAACACCACAACGTGGGTCTGACCTCCTAGCGTCTGTCCCTTTCTGGAAGGTGAATCTCATTCTAGACACCTCATCTCCTCCCATCTAACTTCTCGCAATGTAGGTCACCAGGCTTTATCTGGCCATGTCCTCACAAGTGACGTGAGGAGTATTGTTTGAGCCTCCATAAGATCTTAATGTGAAAATGTTAGATCCTTGAAGGGAAGGTGAGCTTTTTCTCCCATTCATTCATTCAACATCCATTCCCTGGATATTTATCAAGCACCAGCTCCATGTCCAGCCCTGCTGTAGGCACTATTCATCAGAGAATAAGAAGGACATGTCTTCTGAGGGCAAGAAGTTAGACCGTAAACAAGTAAACAGCCAATCAGTGCATGGTCTCAAATCCTGATGATCCTACAGGGAAAATAAGATGAAGACTTGGAATGTAACTGGGGGAGAGGGCACTTTCTCAACATTGTCAAGAAAAGTTTCTCTTGTGTCGAAGACCTAAAGAAGGAACAGGAGCCATGACACAGAGGAAAGACAATCCCAGGGTGGGAAGATGTGAGGAACCAGGAAGAATCCATCAGCTACAGCGTGGCTGATGAGGCTGGGTTTGGGGAAAAGCTTGTTGGTCACGTCACAAAAGTTTGGAAGTTGCCAAAGGATTTAAGTAGCAAATGACCATGTTCTAATTTAAAAGGATGTCTGTCTGCTGTCCGAAGAGTGGATTGAAAGGGATCAAGAATGAAATTTGGAAGAACAATAAAGATGGCATTGCAGCAATCCAGGAAGAGAGGTTAGTTCTTTGACCAGAGTGACGTTGGTTGGCATGGAAGGAGTAGATGGGCTCAAAGTATGTGTTAAAGAAGCCACAGGACCTTGTGATGAGGGATGTAAAGAGAAGAAGGAATCAAAGACTACATCCAGCTTCCTATCTGAGTAACCGTGTGGTTGGTGGGGACCACTTACTGAGAGAAGACAGCCTGAGACGGGAAGAAATGTTTCAATGTCCTATTTTGCGATGTTTCTGCAAACTCCAAGTAGAGATGTCAAGTAGGCAGTGGGATAAATGTCTGAAATGTAGAGAAATGCTTGGAGCTGGAGATCAACATACCGGAGTCATCAGCATACTGGTGAGGTTTAAAGCCCTCTTGAAGAAGAGAGTTACCCAGGGAGAGAACACAGGGCGGGAGAGCCACTGGCCGCAGGACTGAAATCTTCAGAACTCCAAAGTGTGGATATCAGGTTGAAGGGGAAGCTTCCAAAAACAGAGTAGCCGGAAAGAAGAGAATCGGGAAATATTGAGATGCCTTCCAGAGTGGTCAACGGTTCAGAATGCTGAAGAAAGAGCCAGTGAAATGAGACCAGAGGTGAGGCGATTTGGTCTGAGAACCAGAACTCACTGGTCATCTTGGTGAGAATGGTCCTGGCCAGCTGGAGACTGGCAATGGGGGCTGGGAGGGACATCCCTGCTGGAGTAGCTTGTGGAGTCAAGGTGGGGAAGGGGTCCCCTGGGACAGAAAATGTTTCAGAAGTTTGCTGAGGAGGAAGGTGGAAAAACAGGACTATTACTGGGGCAGGGGAACGGGGAGTCTAGAAAATATTGCTTGATTTTGGTGATGTGCATTTATGTTACATTTGAATAGCATTTAACATTGGAGTGGTCTCACAGGTGTCACCCAGTTTGATTCCATAAACACCTTCCGAGGCCCATAGGATGTTCATTACTTACATTTTACTGATGAAAAAACTGAAGCTTGGAGAGACCAAGACCCTTGTCCAAGGCCCAGTACGGAATTATCTCACTGTATTATGCTTTGCTTTACTGTGCTTCACAGATATTGTACTTTTTCACAAATTGAAGGTTTGTGGCAAGCCTGCAATAATTAAGGCATGTACAATTGTTTTTTCAGACATAATGTTATTGAACACTTAATAGACTACAGTATAGTGTAAACATAACTTTTTCGTGCACTGGGAAACCCCCAAAAATTGTGTGACTTGCTTTATTGCGATATTCGCTTTATTATAGTGGTCTGGAACCAAACCCGCAGTATCTCAAGGTATGACTGTGCCAGCTTCATGAGCATGTGTAGTGCATTGTATGGTGTCTGCCCAAAAGATAAGTCCATGTCCTAACCTACAGAACCTGTGAATGTGATCTTGTTTGGAGCAGTGGTTTTTACAGGTGTAATTAAGACAAAACTGCCAGGTGTTCAGTTTTACTGGGTAAAGTGCAAGCTAAGCCTGTCGTCATCACCACCATCACCATCATCACCACCATCAGTACCACCATCACCATCATCATCATCATCATCATCATCATCACCATCATCACCACCATCACCATCATCACCATCACCATCATCACCATCATCATCATCACCATCAGCACCATCACCATCACCATCACCATCACCATCACCATCATCACCATCAGCACCATCAGCACCATCACCATCATCACCATCATCATCACCATCACCATCACCATCACCATCATCATCCTCATCATCACCATCATCATCATCACCATCATCACCACCATCACCATCATCATTACCATCATCACCATGCCAACATCATTATTTAATATGTACTCAGCACACACCACCTCTTAAATACTGAAATAGAAAATAAAGCAAAATCTCTTTCAAACTTTCACTTATACACTTTCATTCTAGGAAGATAGAACTATAAATAGTAGACATTTCTCTATTAATACCTTGGATCTCCAACTAGACTGTAAGCCTGTTGGTGATGTAGCACATCAGATTCTTTTAAATTTCCCACAGCATCCAAACAACATTGTTTGGAGACAAATGTGTTCATAAGTAAGCAGTGGACTGCATCTAAGACGAGATAATTTTGCCAAATAGAAAAACTAATGGTTCTTGTGTGTGAATGACTGTGAATCATTGATTATGATGTAAAATGGAGAGAGGATTATCTGCTTCCAATGTTGGGAAAGAGAAATTGTTTTACAAAAGGTTGATGAATGAGAGGGCACAAAGCTATTTTTAAGTCTAAATAGTTACTCAGCAAAGACCTTAAGAAGCAGGGGTGGGTGGGAAGGGGAGGATGTGAAAAATCACCTTAAATATCCCTGAGTTTGTCATGGACTTTTCACAAATTATTTGAAAAAAATTAAATATATTAATTGGAGACTGAAACTGACTTTTAACTTTTCCATCATCTGCTTAAACTCTTTGAACTTAGAGAATTTATTTAACCTTATGACATCAAAAATAAACTTCACACTCTAAAACATATGATCTATCCATCCAATACTCTTAATGGTTACTTTTTGCATCTCTGTCGCTATTCCTCCATTTGTCCCTTGATTGATTCCTCTGTTTCCATTTCCTCTGATTCAGTACTTTGCCTTCTATTTGTTAAGAATCAGGTGTGTTTACAAGATAAAGAAGCCACAGTTTCTGAGGTGCTCAGATTCAATGGATGCTAACATGGAAATAATTAAGAAAAACTGGGAGTAGTTATACTGCAGAGGTACTTTTAAGGATCCGAGACATCATGAATGAAAGAGTGATTACGTCTTTATAAAATGTCAGGGAACTGTTTTGGGTTTCTCCAGGGATGGAATGTGAGGGTTCGGTGTTACAAAAGGAGAGCATCACCTACACAGCTACGGAGGCATGAAAGAGCACGGGGTCTGTCAGGCAGAATTCAACCAGGGAAGTAGGACCACAAGTAGAAAATACACACACACACACACTCACTCACATACACATACAAACACACAAGAACACACTCACTCACGTACACGTACAAACACAAAAGAACACACACACACACACACACACACACACACACCTGGACCAGGAGTCAGAGGGTCGGGGGCCTCTTGCCCACCAGCAGGGTCTGCAGAAGAGCACACAGTGTGTGCGAGCCCCACCAGCCCAAGCATCTCCCTTGTGGGTCCTCAAATTGAAGCTCTACAAGAAAGGGAATTTCAGAGATGGAGTTGAGCTTGGCCCTGTTGACAGATTTAAAAGCCCCCGCAGTGGGTAAACAGCAAGTAGCTACTGTGTGAATGGCCTGGGGACTGTGTCAGCGGGCGGCTTTGGGTAAGGGCAGGTCAGGAAGAGCCTGTGTTCTAGGCAGAGAGTCTGGACTTTATCCAGGAGCCGTTTAGATGCAGTAGAAGATTTTATGACATCCGTTGGCGTGATCGCTCTTTCAGTTTCAGGAAAATAACGGTTTGCAACATGGTGGAAGGAACGGAGGGACAGAGGCAGGAGTTGGGGAGATACTCTGGTGTCACATCGAGGGTCAAGGTGAGGTTTGCAGCGTGGACGGGGAGAGCAGGGCACAGCGCAGGGTGGTGGGGAGAACAATGGTGAGGCGGCCGCCAAGTCAGCCGCAGGCCCACAGCTCAGCCCAGTGGCCTTGGGCGGGTTACTCACAATCCCTCTGCCTCTGTCACCTCATTGATAAAAATGGGGAAAATAATAATATTTGCACCTGAAGTTTACTCTGAGCATTAAAGGGGATGATGCCAGCGAAGCGTCTGGGCAAATAGCCCGGGATGAATGCTGCTCATTTCTGTTGTAACAAGACATCCAGCCCCAAACCTTTAGTCTGTGTTGCAGCCTTGGTCTCTCCCTAAATGCCCACGCGCCTGAGAGTATCTGCTCTTACATGCTGACCCAATCAGTAAAGAGCCACGTTTGGCGCGGAGATCCGGCTACTATTCAAAACATTATCCCATGACCGTGTCCTCTTTGAGACGCCACAGGATCCTAGAATGACTTATGTATTACCAAATACATTGATTTTAATGTATTGTATTTTAATTTGTTTACATCTTTTATCTACTGATGAGCTACACGGTAACCCTCTATTAAACACCATATTTAATGAATCCTAATTCTGTCATATGATGACAATTCACTGAGGCTGCCAGAAAGCAAAAAATTGAATTTTAGAAGCATGAATTACTAAAAATATTGAAGTATCATTGGAATCTATTATGCAAAGTAAGCGATCGTCTCTACTTTCCTCAGTGTGTTAAATTTTTGGATGTTTTGAAAGCTGCAGTGTTTTCTCTCTGCTAAATAATTTTGTGTAGCTGAATGTCACGGATCCAGACATTTTGGAAGGGCCAGTTCCAAATACCGTAATTTCATGTATCTTTTTCTTTTGAATAATGTGGTGAATAAGGTATTTGCACTGGCAACCAGGACAGCTGGCCTCTAGTCTAAGCCAGAAGGGGTCCTCCCCAAAATCTGCGTTCAGTTTTCCCCGAGATCCTTTTCATATGTGGGGACTGAATTGATTCTAAATGTGTATAATAAGGTCAGGGAAAGACAAAGAGTACCCAGCCTCCAGCGCCAGCATCCGTGTGGAGTGGAGCCTGTGATCATGGACCTCAGAGCAACATTCCAGCTCTGTGTCCTCCTAGAGAGCCCTTGGGCCAGTTACTTACTCTCTCTGGACCTCAACTTTCCATGGGAAAAGGGCATGATGGATGCAGCTCTTCATGGAGCTGTTGCAGCCCTGACCCAGCAGACATATGTTTCCTAATGTTATGACTTCCTTCCCATCTAAGGGGAGATTCAGCTCAGGTGCAAGCCTCACTCTCAAGAAGACGGGTGCAGGGCAGCTGTGGTTGCAGAAGGGCGAAGAGGTGAGATGGATGGTTTGGAGACACCTGCAGTTGACAGAGGGGTCTGGCTCCCAGTCCAGAGCTTACGCACTGAAGAAATCTGATCTGACTACAATCACCAAGTAATCGCCATTTTTTTTTTATTACCCAACATTTGGTTAGTTGAAGTTTCCAAGATATTTGGTAGACCTCAAGTCGAAATTTATAGTAAATTGTATTATTCTTCTTTAAATAAAGACTTTTTGTTCTCTTCCCCCCACTCCCGCCTCATTTCCCTAATTTAATTCATTCTTCTCCTTTCTTCAAACTTATCCTAGGTTCTGGGTAGCTTTCCAGAACAAAAAGGGCATTTTTGTTTGGAAAGATCGGCCATAGGATAATGACCCTCAGAAAGCTCTAGATGACTAACGAGAACCTACTGTATAGCTCAGGGAACTCTACTCAGTGCTCTGTGGTGACCTAAATGGGAAGGAAATCCAAAAAAGAGGGGATATATGTACATGTATAGCTGATTCACTTTGCTGTACCGTAGAAACTAACACAACATTGTAAAACAACTATAGTCCAATAAAAATTAATTATTAAAAAAAAAAGCAAGCTCTAGAACCACCAAGTGCATCTCCTGCAGCCCCAGGCATGGAGAGTTGCACTCTGTGTCCTGTATTAGTGTATCCCTAGCATGATGGCCTCTGACCATGGAAAGGTCTCAGGGAAAGACCACAAGCATCCTGTGGATCCTTTATTCTTAGGTCGCTGGGTGCTCAGACCTTTCCAGGAAAGGCAGAGGAAGGAGCTGTATGATACACTGATCTCCTGAGAGCACAGGCCCAGGGAACTTACAGTCCTGGGAAGACCAAGAAAACACTTGAGATGGTAAATGGAGAGAAAAGCAACATTGGAAGGACAAAGTGGGACAAGTCGTGCTGGGTTGAACAGTGTCCCCCAAATTCATGTCCGTCAGGAACTTGTGAATATGACTTTATTTGAAAACAGGGTCTTTACAGATATAATTAAGTTAAACCTAGTGTGGGCCTAATCCAATATGGCTAGTGTCCTCCTAAGAGGAGAGGAGATACAGACAGAGAGACAGGTGGAAACGCCATAGAATGAGAAGGAAGAATATCAAACTCAAATGTTGAACACTGTTTCCCAAGGCTGGCATTGACTATTTCCAAAAATTAGGAACTTTCACGGTCAGCATTCATTAGATCCCATTTCCAAACATTTCTAATTTGCAGCATATATTTTTACTTTATTGATGAGGTATATTAGGATAATAATGTGCTATATTTTTCACGTACACTCTGTTTTTGAAGAAAAAAATTATTTATTAGATGAAGAAGCAGATACGAAAAGATAAAATGCTCAAATAAATCACCCAGTTCATGAAACATAAATCATCACTCTTAACTTCTTTTCCTGGTTCAAGCCATGACCCATGGCTACACTCTCTCTAAAGCAATCTTGATAGGCATGTAAGGAATGAAAAAAAGTTATTTTGATTCTTCCGTCCCCGTGATGATTCATGTTTCTTTGTAAACTGAAATGTTGAGAGTCAAATAGATTGTATCAGAAAGAACAAAGTGGTTAAAGAAACAGAGACAGAAAGATGTTGAAGACACAGGTCTTTGGGAATGTTTGTCATGGATGCTGTAAAGAGAACACTACTTTTCCTTAGAAATGTTTCTTTCCTAACACGGAAGAAATAAGAAAAAGAGTTTTCAGGGGCCTGCGTGACATGATGTAATGTGCCATCATTTCTATTAAGATCTCAGAGGTAATATGGAAGCACTGGCATTTAATAGAAATGGATTTGAGGTCAGGTGGTTTTTTAAAAATAGTTCTTTCCTTGCTTGGAAAGGAATGTAAGTTATAGAGTAATCCATCAATCTTCTAGACTGGTTTCAACCTTCTACCAGCCTGGAAAATTTCCCCCATACTTACCAGAAGTAAGACAATGACATATCTGATGGCACTGAGCTTCAGAGTCATGGGTTTATTTGGAAATGCTTTGCAAAGTGCTACTTGCCCTGTTTCAGTGCTTTAAAATGGGACTCCTCTTATTGCATCTCCTGTTCTGAAGCCTCCATCAATTTGTGCATCTTGAATATGTGCAATTTTACTGCAATTGACAAAGATCTTTTTCTCACTTATTTACAGATCTTTTATAGTTTTATAGAGTTATAGATCTTTTTCTCACTTGTTAACTACTCCAAGGGCTGTAATGCCCAAGAAAAATCTAAGCTAATAGTAACGGTGGTAGCTGAAGTAGATTGAGTTATTCTTTAAGAATGAGGTATGGTCTATTCAATATCCTGTTTTCCTTTCATTTCCTTTGGATCTGTGCCCAGAAGGGGAACTGCTGGATCGTATGGTAGCTCTGTTTTTAGTGTTTTGAGGAATCTCCACACTCTTCCACACAGTGGCTGCACCCATTTACGTTCCCACCAACCGTGCATGACTGTTCCCTCTTCTCCACACCCTCACAGACACTACTTGTCTCTTGACCTTGAGCTTACACAGTGTTATATGTCAATTACATCTCCTTAAAAAGAAGTATGAGCCATTGGGATAAGAACTTTCCAGGACCCTCTGCTGTTCTGTCTTTACTAATATGTATAGCGGGGAAGAGTATGGGGGGGAGGGGTTGACAGAACAGTATCTAATGACATTTCTTCCAGCCATCAACCTCCAGGGTCCACGGGCTTAAGCCCCTCATCCTATGTGTGGTCTTCCTGAAACTCTCCCCCTCCCCATCATGGAGGGAAAATAATAATAGTTTCTCTAGTTGAGAGGGAGACAGAGAGTAGGTCCCCTGGCCACTGTATCTGTGATTCCTCAATGATTCAGTGGGCCAAAGAGACTCTCAGCCCCGCAAAGGTAGGTTACCCTTGGACTTGAGTTTGGTTTTCTTTGCCTTCCCTGTGGTTGGGTGGTTGCTATTACCTTCTCTGGGGTACAGATGCACAGAAATGCCTAAGAGCTGGGAAGCAAAGAGGACGAATAGGCAAACATAAGACGTGAGAAGCATGGATAACCCCAATTTGAATAATCTTCTCTTAACTGATTGAACTCTGGCTTCACGGAAGGCACGCTCACTGCCCTGTCTCTCCTCCCCGCTCCTTGCAAGTTTTGCATTTCTATTTTAATGCTGCTCTTCATGGAAATGAATTGTGGTGCGAAAACAGTGTCTGCCTCCTTCTCCCTGCCTTATTGAGAGTGTAAAAGAACATTACCCCCCAGAATAACTTCGTCAGTTTGCAAATACACTAAAGTGTGTTTCCATCGTTTACTCATCTTTGGATCTTCTCTGTCTATCAAATTCAGTCTGTGATTATATAAGCCAGGCAACGCCTGTGCCTAACGCTTATTTTTTTGTACAGTGCTTAACACATAGATCACATCTAATGCATGAAAATAATAATAGCAAATGTATAAAGTGATCATGAAGATACATGGCCCTGGCCAGTGCTGATAGTAAATCCCCAGAAGAGGATTTCTTATTTTCTGTGTGTTATGAGATAGATCACTCGGGCTGCTGGTACCAGCCGTGCACAGCATCCTGGGTGACAGCTGAACGCTGCCCACATTGACCTGACTTTCATTGGCTCCACTGAACGTAAGGGAGGCAAAGGCCACTTTGGTCCCTGGGTTTACTCAGCTATTCCTCTGACAGGGAGCTCAGGTTCTGCTTTGGACCAAGGGTGGGGTGGTTGAATTCTCCCCACCCATCTTCAGAAAATGAAGGGACAGAAGTTCAGCTTCTTTTACACAATCTCCAGAACCACCTTATGCTAAAATTCTTCCAGACCCTAATGAGTTAACTGAGGTCTGTTGTTTCATTAAAAACACAAACTAGATATGCCATTTATTAGTGCATCTTCAGGCCTTTCCAGACGGGCAGGTTTCTGGTAACGTGAAACATAGTGTCTCTGTTTAGCAGCTTCCAGACCTTAAGTGTCACTCAGGGAAGCAATAGGACATATTCCAATTCCTATTTTTCCAGATGTCTGGATAGTCTATTAAATGGTTTTCTCCACAACGTGAACATCCTTGAACATCTCCACAACTTGAATATTTAACACATTGGTAGGGATTTATCTGTATATTTTATTTTGTTCTCTGCTTTGTTCTAAAAGTAATGTAACCCAACTTAGAGGAATATAAACAATGCGACAAAATGACAGAAAAGAAGTGAGGATGTTTCAGGGAAGGAAAAATAAGAAGTAAAGTTAGTAATGGAATGAGTTAGTGCACGACCTGTACCTGTCAGGGTGGGTACGAACACAGCCGTGAGTGTCGTGACAGCCAATACAAAGAGAGAAAGGTTGCAATTTACATGATTCATTGTGTCTATAAACTTAAAAATTGTTTGCTTAGGGGATGCATAATCATCCCAACCCCTGCAGCTGGTGAGAATTTTTGTCATGAGTTCTCATAAAGAGGACACCATGTAATGCAAGAAACAGCAGCCTCAACAGCTAACCCTCCATAAGGGCTATTTCTTGGAACATCCCTTAGGGCGAACTGGAGAGAAAACATCAAAGTGTAACTCAGGCCAGGCAATTCTGTAGGGCAGGAAAAAAGGTGGTCTGAGTATAAAGGTCCCCGCTGGTTCGGTTAATCCAGTAGATTTTAAAGTTCTGAAGAGGTTGGTTGGCATATTCTACAGACTCTTGTTCACCAGCCTGGCTTTGAGTAAGCCCTAAGCAGCACTGAGTTTGAGGTTATGCCTCATGGCAACACCTGAAGTGTGATTACTCTGGGTGGCTGGAAGGCAGGGCTGCCTGCTTTATTCGTTGGCCAAGCTGGGAGGAGGACAGGAAGCCCCACAAGAGTGAAGGAACCTGAGAAGGTCATGTGCCTGGTGAGAGGGTTTTCTACTTCCCCATGAGGAGGATCCGAGCAGGTAGACCAGATGGACCACCTTGGCTAAGTGAGACAATACACATGTGTTATAGGTGCACATATTATCCGGGTAAGGAAATGGACTGAGTCTCATCCTGCTTGAATAGCTTCAGGAAGGAGCTTAGATTTATCCCAGCTCTGAAGATGAATCATGGGGAGGGGGATTCAGCACTAATGCTAGCCTGGAGTTGCTGCTTTCCACGCACGCATGCTTCGGAGTTTGGGAACAGTTGCCAGTCTCCACTCACTGTTCCTTGCACATCTTTACCTGCAGCAATTAGGAAATAGACTTGATATTGAGTGACAAAGCTGGATCTACAACAATGAAGAAGAAAAGACTGTAGTTCAACCACCAGCATAGAATTGAACTTGCCACGAAGGTCTTTCATGGCAAGACAAATTCACAAATGACCTAAAGCATCTACCACAGCCATAGGATCGTGGGCTTCCCTGGAGCCAGAATAAGCAGGGACAAGCAGCTCCCTTTGGACAAAGATGTCACATAGTGTATGAAACAAGGAAATCAAGTTAAAATGCATTGTGGTTTCTTAGGAGCAATTTGAGGCTGGAAATCAAAGGCCACATGGTCATTTTAGCCACAAGCATAGAGATATTACACACAAGCACTCGTGTGTGCAGACACACACACACACACACACACACACCCAAGGAATGAATATTCCTGAAAGAACACTCAGAGCCAGGAGACACGGATTCCAATGTAAACTCCTTCCCTCTCTCACCATGTAATTTTGAACACGTGCATTAACATCTTTGTGCTTTAGATGCCTTGTCCTGAATATAAGTACTGTTGAATTAGATATTTTCCAAGAATCCTTAAAATTTAGTAAACCTTTGGAGATGGGCACAAAATCTTTCATTTAACTTGATGTTTTCATTCCTGAAATAGAAGGTTGAAAAGAACCGGAAATATTTTACTTGATAACAAATACAAGTAGTATGGTCATATCTCAAAGCAGAGTCATTTAAAAGATAGATAAATAATATCTAATGACAGTTTTCTAACTTAATGTTTTTTTATACAGAAAAATAAAGTGTGTTTTGCCTTTTTAAAAGCAAGTTAAAAAAATAATGCATATGATTCTCATTAATAAGTTCAAACACATCTTATTGCAGGGAACTCATCTTACTGTGCTATCTCATTGAAGGAATAGGAAAATATTGCCAATTTACTGCAATAAGGTAATTACTGTAATAAGATAAATGTTAACTTTTTAATGAAAACCACTGTACTTGAGTAATTACCCTTCTGAGGACTACTCCATATATGATTTCTTTGCAATTATTAAGATTAATTCACTTTTTAGTAAGAACAGACCAAAATTCCAAGCCAAATGATCATTTTTATAAGCACATTTTCCAATGTCCTAGAACTTTAAAAGGGGGAGAGAAAAATGGATGTAAGTCTTTTTTCCAAATCTATTTTGTTAAGTCACAGGCTGTCAAGTTCCTAGGTTCAGTTAAATGCAAATAAAAGCAAAAAAAGCCTGGTAAAAATAGATGTGATTAAAAATAAGAGTGTCCATTGACCATCAGCTACAGCACGGCAAAAAGTGAAGATTTAATTAGAACTTTCTTTGTTCACAAATCCACTAGCTTTCTATAAATAACTCATTGCGTGAACATCCTCTATGCATAAATAGATGTGTGACAAGCACTATACCTTCTACATTCCGGTGGATTCTGGACGCCTCCAAGATGCTATTTAAGGAGGATTATCACAATATCAGTTTAATGTTAAAAGTAGCACAGTTAATGAAACATCAAAATCCAACCAAAGTAGTACCTAGAGAGCATAAATTTCACTTCAAGATGTTTCATCTTCACATTTGTTTTTATTATTGGGTTTACTATGCCTGGCATTGCATCTTTGTCTTAGAAAAAATGTCAGGGTCCGTCCTCAGCATTCTTTCCTGGCCTTTGGATGTCGCTTCTATTTTCTAATGAGCAGAGGAGCCCAGGGGAAAAAATGTGGCCCTTTCTTGTTTATCAGCTTCATGGATTTAAGCGTTGCTTTCTGGAAAGCATCACAGTGCAAAGTATGAGCTAATTCCCATTTGGATTTGCTGTAGGTCTGAGGGACTCCATCAGACACTTGGTCTAAAGAGATCACTCCTGTAAAAACAGGAGCTCTTTGCCCAACTCTTACTTGGCACTGACTTTTGTTCATGGTTTAGAGTCACTCAGGGAAATACAAGAGTAAAATATTTATTAAATTTATCTCCGTCTATCATATCTATCTATCTATCCATCCATCCATATCCATCTGTCCATTCACCCATCTATCCATCTGTATCTATCTATCTATCTATCTATCTATCTATCTATCTACCTATCTATCTATCTCTCCATCTATCTCTCCATCTATCTATCTAGTCTATCAACTTCTCCATTCTAAGTGCTGCTTTGAAAAATGTCAGGAAGGGAGGCTCATTTTTCGTCTGTTGAGTCAGTTCTGGTTTTTACTACTTTCGGCAACTAGAATTAAACAATCCAATTCACTACTAAAACCACTCTGCGTTTTGCACATTGTATGACCCTATCCAGGCAGGAATGGAGTTTAGAGAGAATATGGTTTAGAGGAATGCTGGCGGGGCGGATGGGGAACCCCTCCTGGTGTTGGTTCTCAAACCCATCCCTAGAGCTCAGCAGAAGGGAGCCCAGGGTGGTGGTTAGGGGGGGACACCAGGGCCAGACTGCTCCTGATGTACTGCCGTACGATCTGAGCCGCAGACTGGACCCGACTGTGCCTCGGTTTGCTCATCAGTCTAATGGAAACAGCACGCAGCTCATGGGGTTGCTCTGAACAGTGCCTGGCATGCTGTAAGCACTACGTACGTAGGAGCTATTATTATCACGGAGTGAAGTTAAAATATAAGGTAGTTAGCCTATGTGGCAGTCAGGCTTCTAGAGATGCCCCCAAAGGTTCCTGAACCCTGCTTATTCAAACCCTGCCCTGGGCGCTGCTGGGAGGGTGGCTGGGAGATGACCCGGGTGCATGGGGTCCAGCCAGGTGAGTCTTTAAGAGCAGAGCATTTTCTCCTGCTGGTGGCAGGAGGAGACGGCGAGAGATGTAAAGCAGGACAAGGACTTGATGCACATCGCTGGCTTCTGAGGTGGAAGCAGCCACGTACAAGGGATGGGAGTGGGGTCTCTGGGAGCAGACGCCGTCCCAGCTGACAGCCAGTGAGGGGACGGGCCCCAGTCCTACAGCCACGAGAGGCTGGATTCCTCCAGAACCTGGGGAGTCTAGGAGGGGCGTCTCCCCCAGAGCCTTCAAATAAGGATTCAGCCCAGCTAACGCCTTAATTGTGGGCTTGTGAGACTGGAGCAGAGAAGGGAGTGGAGCCCACCCGGTCCTCCATCTGAGAGGAGGGTGAGCTAGGAAGTGGTAGTGTTTAAGCTGCCACGTTTGAGGTCATTCTTTCTGCAGCAAAAGAAAACGGATGTAGCACATACCTTGGCACTCGCGTGGGGTAAGGTCATGCGGACCCTATTCCCTTTGTGATATTTTACGTTAGCTTTTCCAGCGGGAGAAATCCTAAAGGAGGGTTAAACATAGAGAAGAGAACTAGGCGGGAGAAGGTAACCCGTCTGAGCAGCATCCGGCATCTCTGGCCCCCAGGGCTGCTGGTCCATCAATCTTCTTTCCGTCCTGGAACAGCTCTCATGCGGGAGAGAGTTGCGTGTTGTCCTGTGTAACCCGAAGAAGGGGCCCGTGGATCCATGTGCTGTAGGAAGCAGGCCTGGCTGCCGTTCAGAGCTATTCACTGCGAAATGGGTCAATTCAGAAAGACGAGGAACAAAACGCAGGCTGCACCACTGTTGTAACAGAGGCTGTTACGTGTGTGTGTTTGAATCCAGGCCCACTTTCTCCTCCCTGGAAACTTGGAAGGTCATACTCTCCAGCAGCCTGCAGTTGGGTGGGCCATAGGAGCAGAAATGATAGTGGTTACTTCCTGGTGGAGACAGGGTAAAACTGGGGGGGTCTCCCGCCCTCTGCCACTGGCCTGGTGACCAAGGAGACCCTGTGCTCATCCAGCATGGCTACGTCAGCAGCCTGGATCCCTGGGTCACTGCGAGGAGGATGGCGGTTCTGGAAAGCTGCCTGCATCCTACTGGATGTTTAATGAATGAGAAATTATTTGTGTGTGTGTTCTGTGGCTATCTGTTACCTCGCTATAACCTAGCCTATCCAGCAACTCAACAAAACCATCATCGGAGTGTGTTTAAGTATCAGATGGACTATAATACATGAATTTTAAGACAGTTTCATCTAAGATCCTTAATCTTCTGACTTAAGTTAAATCAATGAAACAATGGCAATAACAGGAACATTAATTATCATCATAAGTGCAGCCAGTATTAATCACGGACCTATTATGTGCTGAGGACCATGCTGGACTCTGCCTCATTTTACGCTCACAGCAAACTCATCAAGTAGGCACTATTCTTATTCCCATTTTAAGGAGGAGGAAGCTGAGGCAAGGGGGTTTAATTAACTAGCCTGACATCAGACAACTAGCCAACAGCAGATCTGGGAAGGGGACTCGGTCTTCTAATACAAACCTTTGTGCAGCAAGTTGGGCAAAGGGAACAAACTGTAGACAGCATTCTAAATGTTGTCTGTTCCATAATTTTGTTAAGAGAAGAGAGCAGTTTCTGTTTTATTTCTGATACTCTCTCTGCTAAAGCCGCTTCATTGCTTGTGTGAGCATTGTGCACTATCTTCAAGGGCGTGTCAAACTTCTTTTACAGGGGCTTCATTAGCATCTCAGGGTCCACGGTGATAAATAAATAGGAATAAAAATGTGGTCGATTGTAAAAGTCCACCCATGATGGAAGCTCCTCCTAATAAAAGGTGGCGTATATTTATCCACCCCTTGAATCTGAGCTGACACACGACTGGCTTTAACCAGTAGAACATAGGAATGACAAGGGGTAACTTGTGAGCCTCAGCCTCCAAGAGACCCTGCAAATTCTGCTCTTGAGAAACGCCTACCTTGCTGGGAAGCAGCACTGAAAACAGACCACAGGATAACAGACCATGTGAGGGAGACGGGCTTGGTTTTTCCACCCAGCTGGGGCCCCAGACACACGAGTGCGGCACAATTCAACATCCAGCCCCAGCCGAGCCATCCACTGGCTCAAGTCTCAAGAACTATACGGCCAACCCAAGGAAGCGTGAGAAGGAGCAAGTCATCCTTGCTTTGAGCTACTATTGGGTGTGATTTGTTATTCAGCAACATTGATACAATAAAGTAGAAGTCTTTTATTAAACCAAACCAAAACCCTAGAAAATTCAGTTTAGGGAATACTCCTGGATTAACTCTAGGAAATAGCCTGGTGACCTCAAAAGGATTTTTTTTTTAATCCCATTTGCTAAATCTAATTATGCTATCATTGATTTTAGAAATAATAAGAGGTAATCTTTCCATCAGTTGGTCAAAACTCAATTTCATTTATCATGGAGAGTTAAAAAGAAGTCTATTCTCTAACTTGACTCTATTTTGTTCATTTTCTGAATAGTCGAATAGCTTTCCATGCAAAGTATCTATTGGGAAATAATTCTACACTTAATGTTAGAGCCTATTAGACCTCCCATGCTTAGGCAGGTCAGGCTGGGTCAATTCTTGGTCATTTCTGAGAACTATCTTCTTCTGTGCTGCTGGAAGTGTCACCAGAGATTTACTGCTGTCATATCGAGCCAATAACCTGGCATGGGGGAACTCTGTCTTTTGGAAAGGAAATAAAAGTAACGAACTGAGCACTCAGGGACATGAGAGCTCATGGCATTTTGACTGATCCCAACATCCTGGATAAATTCCAATCCTAGTAATGACATTCACTTATGCTTTAGTTATAAGCAATTAAGGCATCTACTGTTTTGTTCTGTTTCATTCTCTTCTAACTTATCTCCTCTGTCTAGTCAACTGATTTCTGCCCTGCTGAGTGACCAGATTCTGCTTAGACCAGGGGTTCAAAAACTTTGTTCTGAAAAGGGTCAGAGAGTAAATATTTTAGGCTTTGCAGGCTAAGAGGCAAAATTGAAGGCATTTTCTTGGTATTTGTATAACAAAAGGGGCAACAAATTTCCACAGATCTTTTGACGAAGGTCAAAATATAACAATAATAATTGAGTACAACATCTTAGGTCTACAGCTAATGAAAAGACATGCAATTCTTCGGCTGCATAACATTCCACGTATTTGGGGTTCAAAGTCAGTGTGCCTTATGACAAAATCAATTGCAAATGTTCACCTGCAAACCCATTCTTAGCTCACAGGCCATGCCAACATAGCCAAAGAGCTGGATTGGACCCCCAGGTTGTAGTTTGCCCAAGTCTGGCTTAAGCCGTTGCTTTGTCTATACACAAGTGGGAAACAAGCTTCCTCATTTGCCACATTGGATCAATGTTGGGGGGGTGGATTCCACAAGTACGTGGAGTAGGCAGAGTTGGATCTTGGGAGGGAAGATGTGCCAAGGGTTCCCAATGCCTGCGAAGGGGAACCGTTGCTTTTTAGACCCCAGTCTACACATGGCTTTTTCTGGTTGGGTGGAGTATCCTCTTATGAAATTTCTGTAGTATTAAGACACTGTGGAAGGGAGAGGATCTTTCTTACAAGAGAATTTTACTCACCCCCTGCCGAGAATAGCCGACTTGCCCATCTGGTGAGGCTGAGGTCCCAGTGACTGGCCCAGGACTCCCTGCACTTCAGCACCCATTGTTCCCTTCTCTTGTCCGGCAAGATTTATTCTGCTCCTTCTTTAGACTGTTAGCATTTTATTGACAGAAAGCCTTGGGGAAATTGTTTTCAAAAACAGACATTTTTAAGGTCACTTTTGTTTGAATGCATTATTGGAAATCTGAATATTGTGGATAGATATGTCAGCCTGATGAAGACTGAGTTAAATTATTTATAGTTAAATATACACAGAGTCTTTATATTACACTTTGTTGAAGCCACTGCCTTAGGGTAACAACTGTTTTGAACCTGGTGTTTGAACACTGGATCAGGACAAAATTTATGTCAGGCCAACCTATAGAAACCTGGAAGGATTTGTCTCTGGAAGTTAGGAATTTGTTCTCACAGGAGATAGGCATAATCTAGCCAACCTAGGCAACAGTTGGTGTGGGTATTTCGCTTGGGGTATTTGGACTTTCAGATTTTCAAACTTTTTAGCCTGTGACTCAATGAACCTGAGGTCAAAATCATGAGTTCGAATATCATGTGACTGTATTTCCCTTCTGAGCCAGCTAGTTAAAAATACCAGTTTACATAAGGGACAAGAGATTATGTACGAACTTACCGCTACTACTAGAAAACACCATGCAGCACGTGCATAATATAGTCTTTGGATTAATATTAAATCTCTCTAATGAACTTAACTCTTCTCAATCACCTAAACATTACATAGGCATCTGTGTAAGTAGTATGTGCATTGGATCACATATAAGGACCTTGCTCATACCATGCAGTTACCAACTGTAAAATACTTTTCATCCATTTAATAGGTTTTAAAATACTACCACACTGTGGTCTAATGCCCAGAAAGACTCTAATCTAAGACCTAACTTGTAGAAGCACAGGAATTTACCCATGTTTTCAATAGGGCTCCCAGCCTGGCATAGAATTTAGAGCATCCGATACGAACTCCTTATTTGTATAAAGTATTCTTTTTGTGTAGGTACATACAATCCCTGGGTTGATAACACCAGAAGCCCTGGAGCTGCATAATGTCTGGCTTGAAAGCCAGATGCATTGAAAGACAGATTCTGTGGGTCCTTATGTCTTGAAGCACAAAAGAACTCAGGAGGGAGCGGGCCCCAAACTGTACCTGCGCCCCAGGCAGCAGACTGCAGGTGCGTGCCTCTGGGGCCTTGCCTGCAGGAACTTGTTGGAAGTCAATGTAAATGAGAACTGCTTCCTCCGAGCAGAAAGGAACCTTCAGGAACCTGAAAAGCAGACGTGTATTTGAGGACAGCACTTGAGCCGGGTCAGACCACTGTCACTGGATGACACTTCAATCCAGGGACTGGGTCCCTCCACTTCCATTTTTAACTCGTGCGCCACAAGGAGGAGGAGAGAGAAAAACAGCTGCCTACACCTTTGTGTTAGTTTTTATCTTTTTTAAAAAGCCTTTAAAATTTTTAGAATTTAAATTTAAGGAAAAGGGTAGTTTAGCAGCAAAACTTAGATCTCTGCTGTTGATTCTTTTTTATTTGATATATACTTTACAGAGGCAAAGTCACTCTTTTTAGTATATAAAACCAAGTCTTAACAAATGTCTAGTCACATAACCACTATCACAGTCAAGGTATTACAGGACATTTCTGTACCCTCCCCCTTCGTCATCCCTCCTCCGCCAGCCCCTAGCAACCACTGATCTGTTTCCTGCCCCTACAGTTTTGCTTCTTCCAAAGGTTAAATAAGTAAAATAATACAGCATATAGTCTTTTGAGTCTGGCTTCTCTTACTTAGCACATCATTCTCCTGAGGTTTACCATGTTGTTGTGTGTGTTCTCGCCCTTTTTATTTTTTAAGGGAAATGATGTATCAGTATTTCGCTATGTATTTTTTATGGTGATAAGAACAGATAACGTGAGATCTACCATCTTCACAATTTTTTAAGTGCCCAGTACAGTTCTGTTAACTGATCTCTGGAACTTACTCATCTCACATAACTAAAAATGTATGCCCCTTGCACAGTGATTCCCAATTTCTTCCTCCCCCCAGCCCTGGCCCCCCTATTCTAATACCTGTCTCTATAATTTTAAGTATCTCATGTAAGCGGAATCACGCAGTCTTTGTTTTTCTGTGACTGCTTATAGCTTCTAGGTTCATCCGCATTGTTGCATATGGCGGGGTAGCCTTCTTGTTTAAGGCTAAAGAATATTTTGTTGTGTATACATCACATTTCCTCTATTCATTCCTCTGGTGATGGACATGGATTATTTCCACGTCTTGGCTACTGTGAATATTACTGCAGTGTACATGGCAGTGCAGATATCACTTCAAGATCCTAATTTCAATTTTTTCAGATAAACACCCCAAAGTGGAAGAGAACATAGTAGTTGTATTTTCAATTTTTTGAGGAATCTGCATACTGTTTTCCATAGTGGCTACACCATTCACCTGCCCACCAACAGTGGACAAAGTTCCAATTTCTCCACATTCTCTGCAGTACTTATCTTCTTTTAAATAATAATCATTCTAACAAGTGTGAAATGATATCTCGTTGTGGTTTTGATTTAGTGATTATGAGCATTTTTTTCCTCTGCATGTTGGGAATTTGTATGTCTTCTTTAGAGAAATGGCTATTCGAATCCTTTGCCCATTTTTTGTCGGATTTTTTTTTTTTTTTTTTTTTGCTATTGAGTTGTAGAAATTCATTACATGTTTTGGATATTAACCCTTTATCAGATATATGATTTACAAACATTTCCCCCCATTCATCCATGTTGTTGTGTGTGTTACGGTTCCTTCTTTTTTATCACTGAGTAGTATTCCTTTGTATGGCTGCATCATAGTTTGTTCAACTCACCTCAAACTGAAAGACATTTGGGTTGTTTCTAGTTTGGGCTGATTATGAATAAAGCAGCTATAAATATTTGAGTACTTTTTTTTGTGAGAACATAAATTTTCATTTCTTTTGGGTTAATACCCACCAAAAGAAATGAAGGAGCGGATTGCTGGGTCATTCAGTAAATGTCTATTTAACCTGTTGAGAAACTATGCAGTTTACTTCCCAGTCAACACAGACTAAGGCTATATTGCCTCTTCTTTAAGAGCAAAGGGTAGAAATTCTACTGCAAAAGTCCCCTTCACAGAAACAGTTCATGGAACAGTAGAGTCAAATGAACTGTAACTTTTGTTTGGTTCAATCTCTGCATTTTTTCAGAACAAAGAAACTCTAGCCCAGAGAGATGGGGCAGATCCACGCACATGCGATGAGGGAGGACAGAGGTTGGACGGAGGTTGGACCTCCCTGCCCTGCTCCTGTTTGTCCTCTCCTTGCAGCCTGCTCTATGTAGAGTTTTCTGTGAACTAGAGCATGTGGAGGAACATCTATTCAAGGAAAAGATACCCTATGCTTTAAGGAATAAATGGGATGTAGGAGTGCAAGGATGCAGATAAATTATTTACGTTCATCAAATTCATTGAGAAATGACTCAACTCCCCATTTCCTTTGGCCCAATTACGTATATACCTAAACTACTATATTTTAGTCCATCTCTCTTTTCTAGAGAACAGCTAATACAAGCATTAATACACTTATGTTTCTCTTATTTTTATGAAATCCCTACATATGAAAGTACGAAATTTATAGCAATCAAAGCTCATTGTAGTCGCCCCTGACACAGTGCTGTCACCTTGTTCTTGATTGTGTTATGAGTCCATTCACTTGACTCAAGTTCCTCTGGTTAGCTGAAGTCACAGTTAGCGCAGAGAAATTTTCTAATAAACATCTGAGATCAGAGTACCATTGCTGACAGCAAAATTACAATTTGTAGTCTAAAGATGCATTCAATTATGATCACTCAGAGAGAGGAAAAATAAGGGGGAAAAACCAAAACACAAAACCACATACACCAAGGAAAAGCAAGGTCTTCCAAAGTAATTCAAATATTAATCCAATAATCTATTTTTAATTACTCACATTACGGTCGTTTACAAGGTGATCATTTCAGAGTCTCAAATATCCAATCTTTTGGCCCAAAGCCGTGGGGGTAATTGCTTTATAACTGGGTAAGAATATATCATCTATGTCTGGTATACATTCAGCAAGGGTATTTGTAATCAATATTTAAAGCTGCATTTCTGGATGGGATTCAATCTGCCTGAAGACTTTTTACTAATATTGCTTATTTTGTCTAATACCTTCACAAAGTGTTTAAAATATTTTTATGCCTGAACAAGTACTTCTATTTTCTAGCTCTATAATCTGGTCATGTGGTTTTGAGGAAGAATCTAAGAAACAGCCAAAGCAAATGTTGCTGTCAATGTCCTAGAAATTCCAAGGGTCAGAGGCTGTATAAAGGACTACTTGCTTTGCTGAATAAACTACGACCCTAACTCCAAACTGAACCCAGCCCCCCTGATTCTGATACCCACAGGGTTCTTGGCCTCCTTAATCAATAAAAATTGAGAAGAGGCCAGACAAGAAATTCAGGGAAGGCTTTATCGGGGCCCCTGCTGCAGCAGGGGGTAGTGAGAACAAGTAACAGGTTCCTTTGCTTGTTCCTTGAGGGGGGCGGAGCTGGTTCCTTACACGGGGTGCGGGGAGGGGTGTGTCCAGGGGTCGGGCTGGAGGGCGGGCTGAGGTGGTCCGCCCACCCCTTTGGCGGTGTTGAGTGCAGGGGGCATGCGCGGTGCCCTGCTTTTGCTCCCAGCTCTTCAGAAGTGGCAGTTGGGCTTTTCTGGTCTTTTTGTATCTTGTCCATAATTTGCCCCAGCTGCACATGCATGCAGTTACTTTTAGTCCCTTATAGTTTATTTATATTTTGTTGCTCAAGGAGATGTTTGTCCAGGTGCAAGCATTGCAGCACTGCAGCAAAGGGTCCCAGGTATCAGGTCCCAGCCTGTCTCAATTCTACCTTCCTGCATTTCACCTTCATCCTTCCCACTGCTGGAACTCTGTTGGCCTCAGGTGTGTTACAACTATTCTAGAACATTCTGCCCTAGCAGTCAGAACCCAAAGTTCAAAACCCCTCAGTTGCCCCTGATGCAGAAGAGACAGACTGGGACTTTCACGAAAGCCTTACTCAATAGTAAACAAGAAGAGAGAAGAATGAACCCAATGTCTGCCGACAGTGGTTGATTTACAATCCTCCCTTACCCCGCTTTCTTCCTGGGACAACCAGTTTTGTTTCATGTCACGTGGTTTCCTAAAGCTAAAGAGGTTCCACCTAGGTCATCTCTTCCCTTCTGTTCCCCTTTTTGCTCTTGAATCCAAATACCTTTTCCTTTGTCTTGCAATGTGAGAAACATACTTCTAACCAGACCCCAGAAACCAGGCGCATGCCATCTGTGCAGGTGAGACTCCGCCCCTTTTCCCTCTCACCCAAGTGGCCTTGCTCTGGATGGTTCTCTTTCCAACAGTCCTGAGATGTGCCCTGGGGAAGCCCACGCAAGAGCACACGGGAGTTCGGAGGACCAGACCCCAGTGGGCCCAGCCGGAGGTGGAGTCAGGTGCATGCATCCCAGAGCAGCCCCGAAAGCAGTCAAGCGGCGCCCTTTCTCTCGACCTTTGCAGCGCGGAGTCATCTCCTCCGCGGGGCCGGCCTGTGGGGCGAAGACGCACAGGCGCCTCTCCAGCAGATGCCCCTCTTGGAAGTCGCTCGTGCACATGGCAGCGGGTTGTCAGCTTTTGTTTGTTGTTCAGCCCGCGCCAGCTGGCGTGCTTGCTGCTGCCACTCGTTCCGGCCTCCGCGGCTCGTGATTCCCAGCTTACATGTTTACGCAAGCAGAACACATCACCCCAGGGAAGCGACCTCTCCATCCAGTGGTTCCCTGTTCTTAGACACACGTTCGGGAGATGTTTGAAGGGGTCCTGGGCCTGGATCTCCTGGGCTGGGACCTTGACGCGAAGCTGCCCAGGGTCAGTGCGCCCCCGTGGGCGCTGCAAGCCTCTCCCTCCACCCTCACTCCCCACTTTCTCTTTGGTCCCTTCCTTTCTTGATTTATAAAGACATCCAAAGGCACGCAAGGGCCTCACGCTGATGCCCTTAGAGGTTTCGTGGGGTGGCAGCGCCTGCCAGGACCCAGAGCTGGCAAAGCAAGGACACCATGTTCCCTGTCTCCAAAGTTTGTTCCATCACCAAGATTCAGGAGGAATCCGGGTCAGGGATGGTGTCGGACTGTCCTTATTGCCAGAATTCTGCTATAGGGCAGGGCTCTCTGTGGAGCTACATGGCCGTGCCCTTGGAAATGTTGTCAGCGATGCCAGGTGGCATAACTGAGAATATGCTACAACCACATGTTCTTTCTAAGCATTAGGAGGAGAGTAAGTGGTTCCAAACTCTGGCAGCTATAACATTTGATACCCGTTGCCTCGCATCTGATAATTCAAGCTTGATCACAACGCGCTGCTTCCAACGGGAAATAATGGCGCGGAACTCTGAGCCGGGGAACCTTCTCCTCCATATGGCTCACGAGTTCCCTGGGATGTGTAATCCTACTGGGAGCGCCATCTGTGAGACTCCAGACAGGCCCGGGCTGGGGGAAGCTCTTCCCTGCTAAACTGAGCCGCGGATTTTCTTCTGCTGCAAATACACTCACACAAAAGGAGGACTCTCTTCTGCCCGTCCTCCCGGTCACTCACACATGTCAGGGGGAGCTTACGTGGGATGTCTCTTTTCTGGGTAACGAGCCAGCCTTGCAAGCCCCAAAAAGGTGACCCGGAGAATTCCCTAACTCGGCAGGAACCCACACAAAGGATCGTCTCTGCAGGCGTGAGTGGTTTCAGGGAGAGAAAAATCATATTCACATCCCACTGAGGGGGAGCCGGCCTTATCTCACCTACTGGAGTGTGAAGTCCCTAAGGCCACTGGGAGGGTCTTACTCATCTCTGGGGCCCCCCGGTGTCCAGCGCAGGGAATTAATTAGGATTCTGAGTCACAAGCATGAGATCGACAGAAGCAGAAGAAAACGTAGTGAAACGGTGTCAGGCAGCTCCAGGAAACATAGTGGAGGCTGGGGATCGAGGTAGAGGGTACATCGTAAGAAACACTGCCCCAGCGAGCTGCCTGCGGGGTTGGTGAGAAACCACATCTGCTAACGCCCAGCCCTCGAGCCGCTGCCTGCACCCAGGTCGCTGCCTTTGGCTGCAGTGGGTCTTTGTGCAGGTGGAAAATTCCCTCGCATCCATGGTCCCTCTTGTGCCTCTGGCTCTGAGTGACTGTCATATGCGAGCGAGTATGGGGAACATGAGTAACATGCCTGAGCCCCTGGTGTAAGGGAAGCTGGGAAAGTCAACACCAGAATTTTCTGCCCCTGAAGAAGAGATTCTCTTTGCATACTATCAAAATTTGTGAAACAGGGTTCAAATGCTGGACAGACAAAAGGAATCATAAATATCCACTACCTATAAGTAAATCTTATATTGCTATTTATATATACAAACTGAATAAACTAATTAATGAGAGAGTAGTTAGGAATGAATGTGTCGCTGTTTAGGCTAGTTTTTTAAAGGCTTCAATTCATTCACATTGTCTCTCCAGATGAAATTCTCTTCCTGGTTAACAATTTGAAGAGTTCTAGAAACACTGATAGACTTTCTAGTCTGCAAGACCCACACCAGGGCTATCACTCCTGACCTGTCAGAAACTGAACAACCTCAGACTTTCTGTGTCCCAGCATAAAGTCTTAGAATTATCATCTTACATGAGCCAATAGTTGTCAAGCTGTATGTCTTCTAGAACTGGTGCATGCTGTACTTTTAACAATATTTAGGGCTTTTCAGTGAGTGTGCTGGAATAATTATCCCGGGAATTAGCAGGTCCATAGCGATGGTAGATACAAGGAAGGAAAAGTTAATTCATTGTACACTTTCCAGTTCTGTGTGTGTGTGTGTGGGGGGGGGTATGCGTGCTTGTGGGTGAATGTATATGTGTGTGAGTGTGTGTCTATGTGAGTCTCTATGTGTGTGTCTGTGAGTGTGTATACATGTGTATGTGAGTGTGTGTGGCTTTGTATATGTGCCTGTGTGTGTCTGTGTGTATACATGTGTATGTGAGTGTGTGTGGGTTTATATATGTGTCTGTGTGAGTCTCTATGTATGTGTGTGTCTGTGAGTGTGTATACATGTGTATGTGAGTTGTGTGTGAGTGTGTATGTGAGAAAGCAGATAACGTGTTTCTGATCTAGAACGAATAACAGTCCAACTGTACCAAGACAAGCCACATGGAGCTTCTGTTGACTTGAATGTTTTCTCTGGATCCAAACTTACCAGATAATTGATACAATCATCTGCTCAGCTTTGACTGCATAGGCCAACCCTATAGAAATGCTGACAGAAGCCTGCCTATGTCTTTCTTGCCAGAGTTGAACTGATAATACGTGCATAGTGTTTTTTCTAGTCAAGAAAGCTACACAATTTTACAGAATTCCATTTTTAAAAACTTAAGAATTTTATAAATGTGTACTATGTGCTCAGAAACATTTTAGAGCCTAGGAAAATGATTAAGACCCAAAATCTACTTTAGAAAAACTCACTACCTAGCAATGAATAAAAATAGGGAGTGACGGAAAGCACTGTGTGTGAAGGCTGCTTCAAATACTATCTTCATGTCAGAAACCAAGTGGCAGCAGTTTCATAAGCGACCCCCCAAAATGCCCCTGGAATTTATTGTGGATTTTAAAATACAAAAATGTTTAAACAAACACATTAAATAAAGAGAAGGAAATAGACTAGCTACAATGCATAAAAGAAAGACAAAATAATCTAATGATAACAGGGAAGCAAACCAAAGGGTGTTTGTTCACTTTCTTTTCCACTCTCACTTTTACCGGCATTAAGTACCCAACAGCTACCTCATTTCATATGAAATGGTCATAGCAACTGGATGATAATAGCTTAGATGATAACACTTTTTAGAGTTTGAAATGATTTCAGTTCACCCCTCCATCAGCGATATGAAAGAGAACACAAGAACTCATGTTCCTACTTTAAATGAAGGGTTTTCCAGTAATGTGATCAGCAATACATAATGAAGTGTAATAAAGCAATGGTTGAACTGAACTGGTCATATAATCTCAAATACCATTCTGATTTTGGGACAAGATCCCATCCTGCGTGGGGTGGGGATCAGGGAGCAGTGGCAGAAAGAAACAAAAGGAAAACAATAAAGTTCAAGTGAGGAGGAGATCTGCAGGGCTCAGTCTATCCAAAAACATTGTATTGTTGTGTTTTAAAGAAATAGAGTAGAAAGTGTTGCAGTTTTCAGCAGCTGGTCTGACTGGTCAACAGAGGTTTGTTTCCAGACTCTTAATTGAATGTCAAGAATTCTTAAATTTGCCCAAGATTGATCTGAGAAGGAGCTCAGAGCACAGAGGAATCACAGGGATGTCCTTCTTAAAAGAGTATCAGCCAGTCCTTTTCCAGTGGTAGGAAGTCTTTTTTTTTTTTTCCCCCCTGTGCTATACAGTAGGTCCTTGTTGATTATCTACTTTATTTATAGTAGCATGTATATGTTAATCCCAACCTCCCAGTTTATCCCTCTCCTGCACCTTTCCCTTTGGTAACTATAAGCCTGCTTTCCAAGTCTGTGAGTCCGTCTCCACTTCATAAATAAGTTTATCTGTATCATTTTTTTAGATTCCAGGTATAAGCGACATCATATGATATTTATTTTTCTCTGTCTGACTTATTTCACTCAGTATAACAATCTCTAGGTCCATCCACAACGCTGCAGATGGCATTATTTCATTCTTTTTATGAGTAATGTTCCATTGTGTATATATATATATATATATATATATATATATATACCACATCTTCTTTATCCATTCATCTGTCAATGGACATCTAGGTTGCTTCCATGTCTTGGCTAATGTAAATAGTGCTGCAATGAACACTGGAGTGCATGTATCTTTTTGAAGTATGGTTTTCTCTCGATATATGCCCAGGAGTGGAATTGCTGGATGATATGGTAGCTCTATTTTTAGTTTTTTAAGGAGGAAGTCTTTTCTGATTAAGGAATTAACATTTCTCTATTCAGAACATTATTTTATGCCTCTTCCCTCCCTTCTTCTCCTGGGTAATTCATATGCATTCTTCAAAATCCAAGTCAGACAGCCTTTTTCACAGAGAGTCTTCTCGGCCCCTGTAGACTAGGTAATAGTTCAACTCCACCCATCACAGCCCTGGTCGCACGTGACTGTGTCTTCCTTGGACCTGGCTTTTATCTCTGAGTCTCACAGATCACATTCATGTGCATCTAACAACATAGTGTGGTAGTTAAGAAACTGGGTCTGGGGACTTCCCTGGTGGCCCAGTGGTAAAGAGTCCACCTTACAATTCAGGGGACGCAGGTTTGATCCCTGGTTGGGGAACTCAACACCCACATGCCGCGGGGCAACTAAGCCCGCATGCCACAACTACTGAGCTTGCGCACCTCAACTAGTGAGGCTGCATGCTGCAAACTACAGAGCCCACGCACCCTGGAGCCTGTGTGCCACAACTAGAGAAGAGAAAACCCAAACGGCGTAACTAGAGAGAAGCCCATGAGCCACAATGAAGAGCCCGTGTGCCACAACTAAGACCTGATGCAGCCAAAAATAAATTAAATAAATAAATAATAGTAAAAAGAAACTGTGTCTGAAGATATTTACACTGAAGTTCTAATATGTGCTTTTACCACTTAACAGCATTGTGAACTTGGGAAAAATTAACATTTAAAAAAAATTATCTCTGAGTCTCCATTACCATGTACAGGGGACGTATCTGAAACATGTTTACTGAATGAATGAATGAATGAACAAATGAACAATGGGTGAAGGTAAAGGACAAGAGTACTGCACACCTGCCTTTTTCTTACCTTCAGAGACCAAGAGGACACAGGGGCATAGCAGGGAAGTGTGTGTTCAACCCTAGAAAAACCTAAGGTGGACGACATCTATCTCTGACTGAATACTGACAAATGCCAGGTACATCTCTACTGTATGTTTTCTCATTTTTCCCTATGAAATAAATACCCAGTGAGATAGATATGATTAGCCCTTTCTTACAGATGAAGAAACCAAAGCTAGTAAGGTCTACCTGAGTTCAGAGTCTTTTTCTGCTATAACGTAGCATCGCTCTAATGAACGGCTTGAATATCCATTTATTTCAAAATGAGGCATTGGGTCAATGCAAAGAGGATAGCTTTTTTACCTCAGTACTTTTGTCAAGCCCTCTTAGAATTCAGACTAATCACGTTACTGAATTGACAGTCTAATACAGTGGGACTTTCTCCAAACATAAATCAGAAGCTCAAGAAAACAGGAGCTAAAGAATTAGACCAAACTGATGCTCCAATAAGACCAGAGAGCCTTGAGTATATCTTGTATAATAGCTTTTCCTCAATACCAGGAAATGTGTTAGGTCATGTTTACTTGTAATGTCAGTTCCTATTAAATCTGGATTTTTAAAAATTCCTTTGATTTTTGCTCCAGATATAATTTCTATCATTTAATTTATTGTAGAAAATAGCTCTGTGTAACAACCTAAATGGGAAAAGAATTTGAAAAATAGATACATATATATGTATAACTGAATCACTTTGCTGTACACCTGAAACTAACACAACATTGTTAATCAAATATACTCCAACATAAAATAAAAAGGTTAAAAAAAACTAAAAAAAGGAACTAGCTCTATGTTACACTTTACTAGGAAATTTTTTTCTCTTGAAATTGTTTTCAAATTCATCACCCCTGTCCTGAATGACGGTTAATTCTCTCCTTACACACATATCTAGATGATTCAACGTAGTCATGCTTACAGATCGTGAAGTCAGACAGATTTGGGTTTTAATTCCTGTTCCACTACTTTAAATTATAGATTGGGGCAGAGAACTTAAACTCTCTAAGCCTCCATTGTTGTTCTTATTAAAAATGGGGATGAGAACACCTACTTT
Source organism: Eschrichtius robustus (assembly GCF_028021215.1). NCBI lineage: Eukaryota > Metazoa > Chordata > Mammalia > Artiodactyla > Eschrichtiidae > Eschrichtius > Eschrichtius robustus. The sequence continues at coordinate 97,099,772 of NC_090837.1, forward strand.
ACAAGGTTATTATGAGGTTTAGGGAAATGCTAAACATAAATTGGCACCTACCGCAATGCCTAGTACTAGAAAGGACTCAATATAAAGGTAAGTATTAACTCAGTCGCTTCCCATCCTGATTCATTTTTTGTGCAGCTGCCACATTTAAACTTCGGAACTCATAAAACTAATCACGTCATATCTTGGATCAGAAATACTGTTGGCTTCACGCGAAATAAAGTTCAAAGACCTTAGTCTAAAACTTAACGGTCAATTCCTTTGACTACCCTTCATATATCCCACATCCTACTTAAAATGAACAAAGTATTAATTCCTCCACATAACTTAATTTTCTACATCTTTGTTCTTATTTCCTTGCTATTCAAACTATTCAAATTTGCATTTTTGGAAATCCAGTTTAAGAACAATTCTTATATTATATCCCCATGTATTCATGTTTTATCTCTCCTTAAGGGGACGAGCCATTTCTTCAAAGACAGAGGAGCACGAAAGATGCTTGAAATTTCACATGATTCAACAGTCTTCCATCCCCAGATGGGAGTGAAGAATTGCTCTTTAAGGAAGAGACACTAGATTCCTTTCCAGATCAACCCATGGGCATCGAACTTCTCTGCTCCTTGGGAAGATTCTGTTAGAAAGGAACTTCTGGACACCGACCATCATTACCATAAAAGGAAACTAAACTCTTAAACCTAAGTCTCTTAATTCGGTGACACATTAAAATCATCTGGGAAGTTTTTCAAAATGCATATGCTTGCCTTCCACAGACACATCAGGTCTGCATGTCTGGGGTTGGGACACTGGCCTGAACAAGCAGGGAATCTCCCTCTATAGATGATTCGAAGCTCCCTCCTCATCCTAGAGCCAAACGATTCTCCCATCATTTGCCAGATCGCATATTATAGCAACTTCCATCTAATTATTTAATTGACACCATATTCTCATATATATTTAGTCCCCATGCTGGACAAATATTAGACAAGTTTCTAGAACAAATAAGACTATCTCACTTTATTTCATCCTACTGTAAAGTCTCTCCCCAGGCTTTGAGTATCAGTGATTTTGGCTTCAGTTAAACTCTACGGATCTTTATAATCACTACAGTTTCTCAACATGCCAGAACAGTTACAGCTTGTATGAATGATCCTGCATTTAAACTCATGGAAAGATGTGATATTAAGATTTCTCTACACAAAGCTTATGACTTCAGATTTGGCAAACTGGTAACTTTGCAAATCTCCATTTCTCTCCCATACGGCTTTATTTATCTTTTCTGACTAGTCCTATACATTATTCAAAGGATACATTTCAGTGAATGTATAGAGTGCCTATATTGCTACGGGTGTATTGTTTGTCTTTAAAAAAGCTGCTTGGGGATGAGAACGCGTGCATTTAGAAGGAGGAGGGGGCGCTTATAACAATCTTTAGCAATTCTTAAATATTTTCTTCCCCAGTTCACTGTGGTCCAAAGAGAGAGCATGCTCAGTGGTACTTTGAGACATTTTGTGCCACCTGGTGGAATTTCCCTGAAAGAGAATTATCAGGGGTCTGAATTACCACTCAGCTGGATCACCACCTGAGGCATTTTCTCAGTGCTTAATATTACTAGTCTAAGTATAGATTCCCTACTGTGTCAGGCAATTTAACTGCACTAGGCCCATAATAAAGATTTTTTTTAATGCGAAAATTAGTCTTTAGTGAAAGAGACCGATTTTGTTGGCTGCTGGGTAAATTCAGGTAACACATCACACTTTGGATCATTCTATTCTCCTCTGGTTAATACACGGAGATTATTGCCAACCTTCAAGCAGGCAGCACACAGATGTTAACGCTACTTTCCATTAGTTAGAGACAAAACTAATTGTAATTAACCTTTTTTCCTTACTCTCACCCCCAGGAAGTCAAAACCATCTGATAATGTCATATTTAGCAATTAGTGATGTAACTGTTTACTCAGGTAGAGATTTTCACCAAACATAAAAGGTATTCTAAAAACACATGTGCTGAAGTGATAACTGATCTGGGGAGCTGAAAGTCTCTTTCCTGAGATGCCCAAACTAGTGCCAGTGAAAGGCAGCTGGGGGGGGAGACACCCGGCCTCGCAGGAGGCTGTCCTGGAAGCCCTGGTCCAGGTAGCCATCCTGCTCCAATAAGACACTAGCTTTCATCCTTCCATTAACCCAGCCGCCATGTTCTATGATGCAGAGAGATTCAGTACCGACAGAATCCATGGTTCCAACGCTAGTTTATTCATTCGGTTTCCTTTTATTCCACGAGATCTATGATGAAAAGAGAAAAATTTCTCTTCCAAGCCAAGGACACTCTTCATTTTGCCTGGGGCAAAAAGGTCAAATGAACAAAAGAAGGAGATAATGCATAAAAATCCCCAGACTTCCCAATTCAACAGCAACGAACAGAGGAACAAACAAGAACCCATCTTCTTTGAAAGTAGAACTGGCTGAATAGGCAAAGGGCCACGTTTGGGGGAATATTTATATAGAATTCCAAGGAGCATCGATGTAAGCCCTGCGTCCTCAACCAGACGGTAAATTGGTGGGGATGGGGGCAAGGATTGAGTCTAGCAACACTAATTCGAGTGCACTGATGGTGTCATTGTCCTTCGTGTTCAGTGAGGGTGCCTCTGAGATGCTTTTCTGTTGTTGGTATTGTTCAAGTTTGTCATGATCGGTTTGGTTTAATCCATGTCGGCATATTTGCTGCCAGGCATTCTTTCCACATTGACTCATGTAAAGACTTTTCCTTTGGCCCACAACTCTAGCCACTATGTGCACGGCTTATAACTTCTGACATTTCTATCTCTTAGATTCATGTTTGCTGGCTTCTCCTTCACTAAAAGACCCACCCAGCTCTGATTGCTCTGTGCCAGGCCGGTCCCAGCAGTGCCCAATCATACTGCTTCTGCTGGAAGCCATTCTTCACCAGCCCCAGGAGGAATTCCTTCACTCCACCCTGTTTGGAGATCTCCATTAAAGCTCATCCCACAGCAGCTGCTTAGGCGTCCTTTTGTCGTCTAATATCTATTTTCCATAAATGTCCATGGCAGCAGCATTGCTTGAGTATTTGTAGATGGGCTGTATTCCATGGCTCGGTTTTATAGCCGTGGTGAAAAATAAAGCACAGGAACCGAGGATCCTAGCTCAGAATCACTGATCCAACTTAATCCGAAAAGTGAGATATGGTGGTATCACTGATAGGACTGAAAAATTAGGCTATTAGATCAAGAATGTGTAAACAATGGGTCTGGGGGAAAAAGCATGTGGAAGGTGCTATATAAAAATCTGTGTGATTGGAGCCTAGTCCATGAAGTTCTCTGAACATCAATATTCCTATCTGAAAAAAAAAACAACAAAAAGCAGACAACAACAAAAAAGCCAAAACTAATTGTACCTACTTTGTAGAATCATTAGAAGAATTGGACACAAGTTATACAGATTCAGATAAGAAATAAAATCTCAAAGCAAATGTAATAGATATTGTTATTATTAAATAATTACCATTAATATTATAAAGCAAAGAAAATCATCACTATCTTCAAAACCTAAAGATGGAAAAGATTGACTGGACTAGAATAAAAATGGAAAAGAATGAAAGAGTAGGAGCTATAATAGAAGTCAGAATAATAAATCAGTTGGTTCTTAGCCACTCCTAAAAATTGTTACCAAAAGGGATACATAATAGACTGAGTTTACTAAGCTAAGCTAAGAATGCTGAGTCTGTGCTATGTCCTTTATAATTCAGGTTAAGAGGTGACGTTCACTGAACTTTTCTAGCGCTCCAGTAGGTCACTTATAAAATGCTATAAATTTGATTTTCCCCAGTGTTTTACCATTCTATCAATATATACCTTAATAAGACCAGGAAAGAGTCAAATACCTTCTCTGCTTATTCATGAGCCAGGTCCTGATGGAAGGGAAGTTGAATCCATTGGTTTGAATGGGGTCAGCACACCAGGCCTCTGGACCAAATCCTGCCCACTTCCTGTTTTTGTGAATAAAGTTTTATTGGAACACAGACCCTCATTCACTTACATATTGTCTATGGTTGCTTCACATTACAATCGAGTAGTTGTGACAGGGACCATGAAGGCCACAAAGCCTAAGATATTTACACCTTGAGCTTTACAGACAAAGTTTGTTGGTTCCTGTTCTAGAGACAAAATTAAAACAAAAAACAAAAGAGTAAACCACAGCTTGTCAAACAATTTTTTGAAGTTGTTTGGGGAGCAGTTTCTTATTTTAAAAGACAGAGAACTCTTGGGATTTGTCTTTTGTCTATTCCTTTTTTGGGGAAGGGTTAGTTACCTGTATGCAAATCATATTGGAGGTGATCATGAGAAACTCAATTCATGATTTAAAAGAGAAAAATAAGTAGAGAAAAAGAGATACATGTCAGGGAAATAAATTTCAACAAGTTCAGAGGATGGCTAAGAGACATTTAATTGGAATAAAATGAGACAGCAGAGTTGTGGTTGCTCATAACTATCCTTCTACAGATAGAAGAACAAACTTACCTTCAACCTTGGGAATAAACAAGGAGTCACATGTCCCCAGATACTGAAATTTTGAAGAAAATTAAAGCCTGAAATGCCTGCAGGGATTCTCCTCAAGTCACATCCCTACCTTCAGTTCCTAATTACTGACCATTCAATATTCCTCTTAGCCAGTAACACTAATGACTCAGAAACCAGCATGGCACCAAGGCACTTTTGAGGAACGTTTTCTGCTATTTATCAGGGGATGAATTAATCATCTAACACGCACGTGATCTTCAGCAGTAAACTCTTCCAGGGACCAAGGGTGTGCATGTCATTTTGTAAAGCTCTAGATCACCAAATACAAGTGCCAATGGCCCCGATAACAAGAGAGAGGCAAAGTTAGAGTATTCTGGTTTCTCTTCTAATATCGCAGAATCTTAGTGGGATGAATGAAACTAGGGCTATAGTCCCAAATGGTCAGTCATTTCTGAGAAGCCGTTTTGGGTAAATAACAATTTAAAAGATGAATATCTTATAATATATATGCTGATGAATAATTTATTTGGTTGTCATGTTAAGTTATATCCAACACTTTCTTTTTAATTCTTTGGTCAATCATGTCAGCTCTTTACCACCCCAGGCTGTACATTCGCCTGAAGCTCTCTCAGCAACGTCCCAGCTTTCTATGCGCTAGACATACTTTCCTGCCCTGTAAATCTCTCCTAAAAATTTCTTCCAGCAGTACTGTCTTCTCACCTTCTCTGTACCAGCCATAGCTGCACAAATGGGATTTTTACTGCTGGCTGCTGTCTCCTTTATGTCTGGCTTAGGTTGTAAACTCTTCGGGGCTGGGGCCTTGTCTTTTTCTGTTCCACAAAGTCATGTGGACACCTGCAGCCACCAACAGTGCAGAAGAGGGAGAAAACCTGTGCTCTTTACCCCCCAGCCTGCTTCACCCGGGAGAAGAAACCATCTCAGACGGGCTCCTACACCCTAAGTCAGAGAAACCATTTGCTGAGCAAAAAAGTTCTCCCCTTCCATAGGTTATTTGGAATGGCTACTCGTGTATGCTTTAAAGCCAAGGAAGTTGAAGTACGTCCAGCCATAAGAAACAAATGACACAACTTCTTGGCATCCCTTGGCTGACAACTCACTGGATGGGAAACAAATTTGGGTGCTACTGACTTGAAAAGGTGAAAGTGTCCCTTCGGATTGAAGGTTTAACTTATGATAGTCAGCCTGGACCTCAACTTTGAAAGGGATAAGTTTGAGAAGAAGAAAATCAACACTCGGCATCAAATGAGTTGAAAACTCCCGAGCGGGGGTAAGTGGATCAGTTGTTTAAAGGTAGAGAAGTAAATCAAAGAATGGGCTAAACGTGGAGCATGTTTGCTGGTGGTATTCACTGCTGGGTCAGGATCTGGGCTTTGTGGGGAGACTCTCACACCTGAACACTAGTTTGGGGGTTATTCCCTTGGACATCCTTTCCACATTTAGGCTGAGTTCTTGGCTTAGCGTAACTTTGGAGCTTCTGTCCCTTTCCCGCTGGGCGAATTTGGGCAAAGAACCAGCCTCCGGGATTCGCTGAGGGGAAGAGAGGAGACAGGAGCTCCACAAGCCCCTGGACCCATGTATGTGCTCAGTTAATAATCTCTATTGTTCCACTACCCATACTCCTGGTGAGTGACCTGCTATGTAGAACAGTGCCCTTGCAGTCTCTGCTGCTTACACACACACACACACACACACACACACACACCGCTTACATTGCGTGCTGTTACCTCTTCACTAATTGCAAACGTGGCTAACCTCCCCGACAACATTTGAAGCTCCTCATGGCTACAGTCTTATAATACCATTGTTGATTGATTTAGCATATTTCAAATAGCTTTGTTCCCCTATTCTTTGACTTAATAATAGCGTTCTCTGATGTATAAATTGGGCTGCTATGTATCTGAAAATGATATTCTTTCAGCTTTGTCATTTATGGGAGTTTATTTTCCCATCCATCAAGTATTTTTCCAATATCACCTTTGTGCTATCACCTAGCATGCCACAGAGGAAAACAGAAAACAGTGAACAAAACAAGCTGGCAGAGGGAATCCACGGAGACTCTGGAACCCGCTCTACTCGTCAGGTACCCCTGGGATCACCCGTGGTCATGGGCCCTTCCTGCTCTTTCCTGCTCCTGGGGCCAGTAGAAGAAGCAAGCAGGGCTTCTTATTTCCCATGTGGAGTTTCATGGGGGGGAAGAGACATTCTTGGTTGCCCACGCGGGAAGTCAAATTGAGAAATACAAATACTTCACAAGGTATTTTGTGCGATATCAGGACTAGAGTCAGGGTCCTGGGGTGTGGCATGCAGAACAGCCCAGGAGGGGCCAGGAGACTGAGCGAGGAGGAGAAAGAGCAGAGGCCAAGCGTCTCTGGATTCAGGGCAAGAAGCTCAGTAGTCGCAGAGAAGGGCAGGTGAAAGGTGATATGTTTTCAGCATCAAAGGTCAAAGTCAGGGTATCTGCTCAAACAGAGGGAGAGGCAAGATTCACATTTAAGAAATTTGGCCAGAGTCTGCATTTAGTGACCCAGGAGGCAGGGTCAGAGGGTCAGAGCAGAGGCAAAAACAAAATCCAGGTCTCAAGAATCCCAGTGAGGCTGGAGGAGAGGCGGGGCGGAGTCAGCACTGAGCCAGGCGCCGGAGGTGTCCGCATCACATGACAATTTGACTTCACCTGTCTGAGTCTTAGTTAATGGACATGATTGAACTTCGGCCTTCCCACCTCTAAAGCTTTGTAATTGTACGACTCAATACCAGACATGAGTTTGTGAATTTATCCTGTGCTAGTGGGCAAAGGAAGAAGAAAAGCCTTATTGCATGCTTGTTGCAGTCAAGACTCAAGCAAAGTAGGAAACAGGCAGGGAAGGAAGATGGGAACCGGGGACCTTCCCTGAGACTGTAGACTAGGTGCTGACTTTTGTCCCACTTTCCCATCGCTGCCCTTTACTTGAAAGCAAAGGTCTCACAGGTGAGGGACAGGGTTCTGCAGGGCCAGGTCATTGCAGCAAGATTCAATCCCTGGAGGACTCTCTGAACTTGGAATGCCTCGTCTCATCCTTCCTTTTTTTTCCAGAAAGGCCCAGTGGATGACATTCCCCTCTTGTAGGACATGGACACTTTCAAAACCAATGTCTGAGCTCCAAGTTCACCCAATTCCCATTTAGAGGTGAGCCCTCAAACCCTCAGAGTCCTGAGCCATGAGGAAGGGCACTTAGCTGGAGAACAGAATGAAGGACCCCACCCAAAATGAGTCACTGGAAGACGGTGGACATCTTGAGGCAACTCAGGCATTGGGGGATGTGTTATAATGAAGGTTCCATAGCACCAGTGGCTACATGTGGCAGCTTGAACCCCAATCTAAGGTGTGTCTCTTTGTTCTTTCTGGTAATGCAGAGGCTTTATACCTCATGGCCCCTTGAGTGGATGGGAGTGTGCCATGCTGATGATTTCCAGTGCCTGTATCACGGTTTTGCCTTCTCCAGTTACTGAATCAGGATGGCACGCGGGTCAATGCATTGGTCAATATGATCCAGTTTACAGCTCATCTAATTAGATGAATGCAGACAAAAAAACACCGACAGGGAGTTCACCAAATATGGTGGCAGTGAATCAAGGCATGAAGAATATAGGTGAGTGTGTAAACTCTGGGTTGATCAGAAGAAGAGCCTACCATCTGCTTACTACTCTCAGGAAGTTCTTGAAAATATAACTCAAAATCTTAATTCTGGGTGTGCAGTCATTTGCTAGGCGGGTTGAAGAAAGATGCAGAGTGGATGTGGAGTGAGGGCTTTGGTCAGAAAGCCACTGGGGGAGTCGATGTAACCTGCAGCTGCATCTCAGCAAGAGACGGGCAGTGCGGGGGTGGTGTCAGAGGGGCACCTGCCCAGGGAAGCCTGTGGATGAATTCAGTGAGACCACCGCTGAGGTCATTCTGTCCATGGAGAGAAGGAGGAGGCGGTGCAGAGAATGAAGTCATGGTCTGCAGGACTGGGCAGGGCGTGGGGATGGTTTCTAGCATGAGGTTCATTTGGTCTGGGGTTGCCCACTTCAGTGTTGATCCTGATGACCAGCTAAGACTGACCATCTCCAGCATGTTGGTCCTCAAACAGCGGTCCAAGTCCAGGTCCGTGGTATCGACACACCTGCAAGCTTGGCAGAAATGCAGACTCTCAGGCCCCACCGTGGATCTGCTACCTCAGAATCTGCATCTTCACAGGATCGTCAGGTGATCCACATGCACACTGAAGCTTGAGGATGATTCTAGTTCTCAAAGCGTGGTCCCCAGACTACCTGCATCGACATCACCCTGGACTTGTTAAATTTTCAGGTCCCAACTCAGACCTACTGAAACAGGAACTCTGGTGGTGGGTCCACCATGCTGAGTTTAGCAAGTCCCTTGGATGATTCCAATACATGCAAAAGTGTGGGAACCACTGCTGCAGGGTAAACCCAGAGGCAGCTACTGTACATCCTTGCTTAGGTGAAGGTCCCCTGAAATGACAGCATTCTGCTGGGTCAGCATCTAGAAGTCCTAGCACAGGAGCTGCAGGTTCTTATGGAACTTCTCTGGGTTTCACTACGTGCCAGGGGCTGCCCTAAGGTTGGAATGAATAAGACGATGATCTTTCCTGAGGATGATCAAGGTAAGTAAGCCTGTTGCATCTGTCTGCGGCTGCAGCACATGCTCTCTCTCCTACAGCAGTCCTGGCATGAAATCTCCTCCTCCCCCTCTTCTCACTGCAGAGCTTTGCACGTTTAAGAGACAAGGTAAAACCTCGGGTTGCATCTTAAACTCTAAGGCTCAAAGAAGGCCAGATCACTGCCCGCAGGTAATATGATTCCTCAAAGATAGCTTTGATCACTAAATAGTACTGGATCAAATTGTCCTTGTTTTATTAGGAGATGCAAAGGTCGTAGCCTGAGGCAAAGAAGGGTAGGTCCCTGTCCAGCTACCTTGGTCACCAGTCAGCTCTTGGGATTGGAGAGGAAGATGGTGGATTCACACTCAAGTGAACGTGACCTAGAACTAGTCAGATGGTGGACACTGAAAATGGAAGACATGAGGGAGACTCTCGACATAGTGTGTACAGGTCATTAACGATGAGGTCCAAGAAGAAGTCAGTGATAGATTATAATTTCCAGCCTTTTGAAGGAGCAACACCACGTGTAAACACCTGTCCCGCATGATTTTAATACTATTCTGCTGTTAACTACGTGAGTGTGCTTGCGCTTTCTTAATGGAAGAAACATTGTATCAAGTTCATGAGCACTTTAATTATGAAGTACTGATAGTTTGTCCGAGCACCGTGATACCCAAACAGGATCGCCTGAACGTCATACTGCACACAGCACGTTGAGGGCAGTCTTCTACTGTCTGATCATCTGCACATAAGACATAAACGTCTTTTTCTGCTAGAAATTTACACAACCAAAGTTCCCCTGGAGCTGCTTAAAATGATAAGAAATAAAAGTTTCTTGAACAACTACAGTGTGAGAGGCCCAGTGTCACTGCTGTAGGGGACACAGAGATGAAAACAAAATACAGCCCTGGCTATCAGGCACGCAGTGTCTAATGAAGGAGCCCACCATAGAGGGAACTTAAGTCATAGGAGCGGAAAGGAACAGCCCTATGGGGAGGCGCATGGATCGGTCCTGGGGCGAGGGAAACTGCACGGACCAGATGGCTTTGTGGAATGCGTAGGTTTCTTTTTTCTTTCTTTCTTTCTTTTTTAATTGGAGTATAGTTGATTTACAATGTTGTGCTACTTTCTGGTGTACAGCAAGGTGATTCAATTATATATATTCTTTTTCATTTGGTTTATTACAGGATATTGAATATAGTTCCCTGTGGGTAGGTTCTTGATGGGTAATGTTAAAGGGAAAGTCAAACCGCACTTTCCTGCATCCCTCCAGGGTGAGGGCTGTTTCCGGCCATGAGTGCAGAGAAGGGTGAATGCAGGGAGGATGGAAACTGGAGATCAGTTAGGAGTCTCTAGAAATATTTCAAGTAGTGGATTATGAGTGCAAAGGAAGTCAAGAAGATGGTTTAGGAGGCATTTTGGAGATAGAATCGATAAACGCTGGCAAATGTGAAGTCCAAAAAAGTCAAAGATGATTCCAAATGTTGTAGCCAAGTGACTGGGAGATGGTTGTTGAGTTACCTCCCTCTTCACTTTGAAAGCTGAATGTCACGTATAAGGCTCAATAAGCATTTGTTGGAAGAGAAATACGTTTTGGAGAAAAGAAATTGAAGTTAGTTTCAGATATGTGTTTGGAAATCAGGATGCTTCCGTGGTGGTCCTGCAGGCAGTAGAAAATGAGGTCTGAAGCTTAGGAGGGAGGTGAGGTCCAGGGGGGTAACCTGGAAACCTTGGGTGTAGGGTGGGAGTTGGCCATAGAAGGACAGATGAACTTGCCCAGCAGAGAACACAGAGGGCAAAGGGGAGGCTGGGGTAGAATACTGAGGATGTTTCTACTTAAGCCATAGAAGTAATCAGGGTGGAAAAACCTCTGGGTAAGAGCAGGCAGTGAGGTTTGAAGGGGACCCTGAAAGCAGGGTTACAGAGAGTAAGGACGGAACGCTTTCAAAGAGGGAAGGTTACTTATCCATGCCTCAGAGATTGCTGAAGGAAACCAAGCAGTTTACAATTAGAAGGTGACCACCAGAGATGCCAAACAAAGGCCTAAAAAGCCGACATCCTTCTTGGAGCGCAACTTAGCACATATATCAAAAGGTAAGCTCTATAAACTCTTTACCCAAAAATTCCATTCCAGGAATTTACCCTAGGGCACAAATTGTGGAAGAGGATGAACATCCGGGTATCTGGAGGAATAAGACGGCATTGTTAACCATAGTCTTCTTCAACAACCGGGGTTAGTTAAATACATATGATGAAATATCACAAAACAATGAAAAATTAAATATTATGCTTCTCCTAAATGTGATACTATGATGTGATTATTAAATAAAGCTGTGCATCATATTTTGAAGAGTGAAAAAGGCAGATAACAAAATAGTATGTATAATACCCTGCCTTTCTGTGAATATATATGTAGAAAAAAAAACTGAATGGTTTTCTCTGCCCAACAGCAAAAAGTAAATATCAGAAATAAGAAATGCCTGAGTTTGAATCCCAGCTCAACCGCTTCCGAGCAGTTGTGTGACCTCCAGGGAGTTATGTGTCCTCTCTGCCTCACTGTCTCAACCTGTAAAATGGGAGGATAATAATTGTACTACCTCACAGAGTTATGAGGATTAAATGAGCAGATGAATTAAATCACTTACAAGAGTAAATAGCATATAATAAGTACTCTATATGTGTGTGCTATTATTACAACAAATTATACTTTCTAATTTTTTTCTCTTTTTGAATCTCTTCTTATTTTTCTAAAAAGGAAAAAAGATTTATGTTAATTTTTTGAAAAAGCAAAATTACTGATGACATGCAAGAAAATACGTTTTTGTGTACGGGCTAGAGAATCTCTTCTTGGGGTCATACCATTCAGAATGGTGTCGTTGGAGGACTTTGGGGGAGTATTAGCGTGGCCATTTGAGACCTGATCATTCTTGAGTCACTGATTTGAAAGGTCTACTTTGAAACAGCACTTGTGGGTTTCTCTGAATCATGCATGATTATTAGCAATTAAAATTTACCATTAAAATAAACCATTCTGTTTCATCTTTACTGAGATATATTTATTCAAAAATATCAACACGGTTTTAAAAAGTTTGGAGACATCTGTCATATGGTTTCAAGTCAGATATTAAAAGAGAATATAATCTGGAATGTTTTATTAATTCTGGTTGGTTTTTAAACTATGCCTTAGTTTCACTGAGGATGTTTCATGCAAAGTTTTCCTTGTTTTTTCAAATTCAGAATAATCGTTACATGCTGATTCAATGGTATATACAGGGCCTAGTGAAATTTATACATATGGAAGATTTTTCTTGATTAATAAGTGCACATTTCTAAAATTACCGATGCCATTTGGCATGGAATTGTTGATAAATTTTGTAATCGCATTTTTCTTTCAATCTTCTTTTAAAATCACAATAAAATATACCTCTTTAGAGATATTATTTAATAGAAATGCACAGAATCAAGAAATTCAAAACTTCAAGAAACGAACATAAATTATAGAAATTAACATGTAACAGATACACCTCAGTAAGGAAAGAATACTATTAACTGTGAAAGGATTTGTTTTCAACATAAATCAATATTTTAGTTTTCATTCAAGGAAACAGAAATAGGCTGGTGCCTAGGACTCATGAATTATTTTCAAAGTAGGGCGAACTGCATCCAGTCATATCAGCCAATTGCATTGAGAGATTCCCTGTGTGGTTTGGAGCAGTCTGTGTAGATCTCTAGCCACAAGTTACCTGACGATTTGGACCAGAAGATATGTAAGGTGCTTTTGTGTGGTCATTACTCAAAGTATCTAAAATGAATAGATGTTAATACTGACCTGTTAGGAAGAGAAGAAATGCAGTAGGGACTCTTTCAGAATCTAAAGATGATGTATTCACTTTTTTGGTACGTGCTTCCAAAGCACCCTATGTCTGGCACCCTCCACATTATAATAAACTTATTTATTGTCTGTCTTCCCTGTTGAACTTGAAGCTAACAGCAAGATCAGAGATTGTGTCTTATCGCGTTACTTGATCCAATGCTGGTTACACTGTTCCACCAACAGCCCTCAGGGCTTACTTAGAATCTGAGGCTGGGATCCACTGCCAAGGAGACAGGAACAAATCTTACCAGAATGCCACGTGCTTCGTATCATTTCACATGGGAACAGAGGTGGCGGAAGTGAAGACAAAAACGCTGGAAAATCACATTTCTTCTCGCATTTTATTTCTAGCGTTTCTTGATTGTTGGTATGTCTTTCTGAATCAAAGTGGGAGAAACCAATTAAAATATGGCATTTAGGATTAAATTTCTCCTGGTGGAACACCAAGCTGATCACCAAAGGTCACTATTTCATCTTTTCGTCGGTGCCTTTTTTTAAATCCTCCTGTGCTGACTTTATCATTTTCAATACCTATTTAAGTAATTCAGACCACTCAATTACTCTTTAACAAATTTTTTATCAATGACCTCTCTCAAGTATGGTATGTGGGTTATCTGTTATTAGCTTAATGTCATACAATTAATATCTTCTCGGTACTCCCTCTTCATCCAACAAGTAACACTGGTAAGGGCCAACCTATCTTTTAAAGGTAAACCTTGTCCAGTTCAACAAAAGAATGAAATCGCTCTAGATCTATTATTTCTCGGAACAGAATATTCCCATTTGCATAACATATTCTTCCTTTGACAAGTTGCCAGGAAGAAACACCTCATGCCCATTCTTCACAGAGCTCTTTCTATGGCATTAAGAATAGAAGAAATTACCATGGTGGCCTTAACACTATTATTCTCTCCCCTTGCACCTCCTGGCCCCTCCTGATTTACAGTATCATGCCTTTTTGAGAGCTCTGTCACTGAAATGCCCAGATAGTGGACAAAGGGGAGCCTCCTACATAATGTAATTTCACACGAAGGAAACTGGTTCATAGGTTGCAATATTAGGGTCAAATGCAGAGCCTATAACCCTTGGGTTGGTTGAGAAATAATGGCTGGAGTCAAAATTTAAATAAAACTTAAATCTGAACATAGTCAAATGATCTATGATCTACTTGTCCAAGGGCAAGTAGAGTAGTAGACCAACATGCTTAAATACCAAGGGAAATAGTTGCTACTCTCAGGGGAGCACTGTGATATTAAAAATTATAGCTTATAGAAAAGTGGATGTCTTTCTTTAAAATATAAGTGTGCAAGATAATGCTGATAATGCTTCTAAATAGAAGCGTTCCGGTTCTTGAGGAAATGGGAAAGTGAACCATTTATGAATAAAGACTTCCTCTATCAGTAGGCAAGTGTGATGGTTAATTCTGTGTGCTGACTTGACTGGGCCACAGAAGGCCCAGGTATTTGTTCAAACATTATTCTGACTATGCCTGCGAGGGTGTTTCTGGATGAGATCAATGTCTGAATCACAGACGGTGTCAAGCAGATTGCCCTCCATAATGTGGGTGGGCCTCATCGAATCAGCTGAAGGCCTGGATAGAATGAAAGGCTGACCTTTCCCCAAGCAAAGGGAATTTCTCTTGCCTGACTGCCTTCAGACTGGGAATCAGCTTTTTTCTGCATTTGGACTCAAACTGAAACACCAGCTCCCTGGGTCGTGGGCCTTTGGATTGAAACTAACCATCAGCTCTCCTGGGTCTCCAGATGGCTGCCCACAGATGCTGGGACTTGTCACCCTCCATAATCACGTGAGTCATTTCCCGATAATAAATCTCTCTATGCGTACATTTATCTATACATCTCTACACTATATATATACTTCTGTATACATATACACAGTTGTGCCTTGAACAACAGGGGGATTGGGCTGTTGACCCTCTGGCAGTCAAAAATCCATGTATAACTTTATAATCTCCCCTCTGAATCTGAGGTTCCAAATCTAAGCTTCCAAATCCACGGCTCTGCATCCTCAGATTCAACCAACCTTGGATCCCTGCAGTATTGCAGTACACATTGATTGAAAAAATCCACGTATAAGTGGACCCATGCAGTTCAAACCCATGTTGTCCCAGGCTCAACTGTGTGTGTGTGTGTGTGTGTGTGTGTGTGTGTGTGTGTGTGTGTTTATCTCCATCCTACTAGTTCTGCTTCTCTGAAGAACCCTGCTCTACAGCAGCAGAGTTGTGGAGAGAGCTCACATCCAAGTAGAGACAAACCATCCCGTACCCCGTTGCGTGAGAGGCGTCACACCCATAGAAGAACCAGGGTCAGAGCATCAGGACTTTCCATGGTGTGACCAGCGGTGCTATTTGGCTACTAGCCACATGACATCCCCAAGGCTTAGAGACCCTTTCAATTTTCTGTGCCTTCAAATCGGTTTGGTAATTTTTCCAGTTGCCATTTGAGCGCGTGTTTGGCGTGTGCGCTTCTGAAGGAACCGATTGGAGAGCTGACGGAGCAGAGCACCCAGGCTGGAATGCCGTCCGCCTCCTGCAGGTATGTGTTCACATCCTCAGCTGGACGCTTTAATTTTGGAGATTAAAATATGGGGTATACTTGTGTCATTGGTTTACTAAAATAAAGCTGTCATTTTCGATTACTCAGTCATGAGGGACAGCTTTTAAAAAAGGGAAATGCAGAATTTCAAGCCCTGATTGGTTGGCTTCTGTTTCCTCATTTGTGGGGCAGGTGGTTCTCAGTTTACAAACGGGACACGGGTTGATGGTGTATCAGCCGGCCGATCTTGATATTCCAGCCCTTGTTTATCCTTCAGGGGCCCTAAACTTGAACAAGTCAGAAAGCTCTGGAAGACAGAGCTTTTTCCCCCTTTCCCCCTTTTATTTGTAAAAGGGGAGTGGGTTATGTTCCTGGAGTTGCTGTAACAAAGTACCACCGTCTGGGTGGCTTAAACAACAGAAATTCATTCCCTTGCTTCTGGAGGCCAAGAAGTCCAAGATCAAGGTGTCGGCAGGGTTGGCTCCTTCTGTAGATTCTGAAGGTGGACCTGTTCCAGGCCCCTCCCCAGCATCTGGTGGTGGCCAGCAATCCTTGGTGTGCCACTGCATCCCTCGAGTCTCTGACTCCATCCGCATGGGACGGTCTACCCCCTGGGTCTCTACAGTTTTCTCTTTCCCTCTTTTCTTATAAGGACACCAATCATACTGGATCAGGACCCACGCTAACCCAGTACGACCTCAAATTAACGAATTACATCTGCAGAGACTCTACACCTACACCTGCTCCTCACAATCACACAGGCCATCGCTTTGCAGCCTCTGAACACACTTATAAGGAAGGAGCTATAATGGTCGTTATTTTGTAGGATGTTCATCAAACATACATCCGTCCATTTAGGTCACCTTATCAGAAAGGTGTCTAGTGACAAGATAGCACCGCCCCTTGCCTACGACCCTCTCTCCCTACCCTGTTTTGTATTTTCCTTAGGAGCACCGGCTACCCCCTGGCATGGTGTATACAGTTGGTCCTTGAACAATGTGGGGTTTAGGGAAAGACCACATGTAACTTAGGGTAAGCCTTCTGGTTACACAGTTTTGTATCTGCAGATTCAACCAACCTCCAATCTTGGACTACTGTCGTATTTACTATTGAACAACACAAGTATAAGTGGATCCACGCAGTTCAGACCCGTGTCGTTCAAGGATCAGCTGTATTTGGTTTGTTTGTGGTTTTTCTACCCACGAGACCAGGGATTTTTATCTCTTTGGCTCCCTGCTCTATCCCTGGCACCTAAGATAGGATGAACAAATCCTATCTTATAAATAAGTGAACAAATTTATTCTATAAATGAATGAACAAATAAATGAAAGAAAGGATAGTTTGGGAAACAGAGAGGTTAAATGAATTGCCTGTCACAGCAGATATAGGACTCAAATCCAGGTTTTTCTGACCCTGGAGCCCGCGCTCCGTGAGCAGTTCTGTCCTTGTGCGTTGCAGCCCAACCGTGTCTTACAGTAACCCGCCCCCCATCCCTGCCAAGGTCTTAGAATTCCGGGCAGAACAGAGTTGCTCCAGAGGGGGCAAGGCCTTGGGATTCGGTTTTCTTTTCTCTGTACTCACCTGTGCCCCCAAAGTACTGCTGTGGATAAAACCATTCCCTTTCTAGAACCAATATTTCTAGGGGTTAAAAATAAAAACAGACTTACTGCCTGTGACAGCTGATGTTGTTTGCCCAAATGCTTTGTGAAATGTCAGAAAACATACATACAATCTAATGTCAGAGTCTAAAGATCTAAAGATCTGAGAGATTATTTTCGTCCAAAACCCTCGTTTTAGCTGAGGGTCCTTTGACGTGTGGTCCTTCCAGCTAACTGAAACACATATGAATATCTGATGCACACTTTATATTTTTTTTTCTCAGATTCATAAGGCTTTTTTTGTTTTCCAAAGGAACTAGGAAACTCCTCTGCATTAGAGATCAGGCTACGTTTCTTTGTATTTCCCACATCAGTTATTAAAACAAAATGCTGGATGATTTCTTGGTCATTTACTGTCCAGGAAAACCTATTTCAAGTAGCTTGATTTCTTTTGGGTTTTTTTTAGATTTAGGAAATACAGAACTTTGTTACTCTGTTGACCAAATACAATATTAGGAATAACCCTACATAAACATCTGCCTTTGCTGGACAAAGAGCCTTCTTTAAAGAAGTGAGATGGGGAAGCACCGAGCAATCCTGGGGGCAGAGGTTCCAGCCTCGATGTTGGGTAAGGGACAGACTTACAGTTGTTTAGGGGCCTTAGAAATGGATAGAAATGTCTCCTAGGAAAGAATCTGAATCACTCAGAAATGCAGCCACGTGCCATGGATATGGGGCGGGGGGTCAAGTTCTCCCCTCAAGAGTAGCATCTTGCGTTACCCATGCAGCAGAGGGAGGTGGGCACATCCTACGTGAAATATTCCAGCACTCTCTGTGTCCTGTAGAGAAGGATGAAGAACCGCTTACCGACACGCACAAGTGAATGCAAACGCACACCAAGAGTGCCCTTTGGGGGCCTGCCTGGAATCCCACACAATCCCCTCTGCTGCCCAAGGAATCGTGTGAGAAGAGCGACCCTGGGGCCCAGCCGATTGGGAAACACATCACCGCTCCTCCGGGACCCGGGCAGCCTTCAAGAGGGGATGTCGGTGACGCTGGATGAGAGCTGGGGTCTCAACACAAGCCTAGGAAGCCCGTGAGGCCACAGGCGTTGCCTGATTCGTTGTTAGAAACAGTTAGATTCTCTATTTTATATCTGGAGCTCACCGTCCCAGCCATCTCACGCGCGTAGAGCCACAGAGATTCCAACAGACGGGAGGGTGGGTCGGTCCCTTTTAAAAATTTGGCCGGCTTGGCTTTCAATGCCTGGCAAGCCGGAGCCGCTCCTAGGAGCTAGGCCCCCTTCCAACCCGCATCCATCCACACTGCCTTCTGCCAGCCCGTTAGCAGCGCTCGTGGAGCCAGGATTTAAGTGCAGTCTGTTTGCCCGCGATGAGTCGTGGACCCCGCGCTGCAGCCCCGCGCCGCTCTCAGAGAATTAAATTACCTGCTAACCACCTAAAGTGGTCCTGGGAGAACGGGGGTCCCTGCTTTCACTTCCACAGGACAGGAGGGGACGGAGGGGACGGGAAAGGGCAGGAGATGGAAATGGAGGGCAGCGGGCTCTTGGAGAGCGGGGTCTGCTTGGCACCGGGCCTGGCCCTGGGGGGCCGGCAGCCAGTGCGGCCCTGGCAAGAGCTCCTGGCGCCCGCGCTGCTCCTTCCAGGGGCGGGCGGAGTAAACCTGTCGTTGCTATGGCAACTAGTCTCCCTGGTTACCTGGAGGGGATGAGTCCTCGGAGAACGGAGCGAGGAGCAGCTGAGGCGTGGTGTGAACGGCCGGCTCTGGGCTTGGAGGGCGGCGAGGCTGGGAGGAGAGGCGCCTCCGACAGAGCGCCCTGGCTGGAAAGCATCGGGGGGCCCGGCGCCCGCCCCGCCCAGACGCGCGCCGGGGGGAGGGGGCACCTGCAGGCACCGCGCCTGAGATTAGGGGTGTGCTTCAACGTGGCAGCAGGCCCGCCCGCAGGTGCCGCTCTGGGGACCAACTCTGATTCCTGAAGCTGGTCTCCAGGGACCTGGGAGGCTTTACAGGAACGATTCCTTAGGGGCAAGTGTGGGTCCGAACATCCCAGGACCGAGGCTCCAATGAAGGTGATTCAGAGAGATCTAGAGAAATGGGCCATTACACAGAGAACAGAGAACCCCTCCCCGGTGAAGCGGTGCAGGATCGGGAAGACCCAAGTGAGAAGGGGAACTTCCCGGGGCCCGGACAGAACCTTCGGAGTCTCAGCTTCCCGGGTGCTTTTCCGCCTCTGGGTCTCTGCTGGCCTCTCTCTGTCTGTCTCTGTCTGTCTGTCTCTCTCTGTCTCTGTACAGAAGTAACTCCGGGCTCACACCTTCCCTCCAGCACAATCTCAGTTTCCTCTTCATGTAAATGCTGAAAGAACCAGGAAGCCAGTACTTGAAGATTTGAGAAGGACCATTTAACTAGCGTCAATCTTTGCCAGTTTATTTCTTCTTGTTAAAAGAAGGAAAATAAAAGAAACAAAAAAGCACATGCACGGCCCAGAAACACGGCCTCTGGATGGTTCTCCTGTTGGAGTTGCAGCTCAGCTCCATCAGGTAGGGAATGCTATGGACGCAGTTTCCCAGGAAAACGTGTTTCTAGAGCAGACTGCATAGAAGGTTGTCCAGGGAATTGAACCCCCTGCAGCCTCCTGTTCCCCACCTACATCAGCCACTTTTCTGTAGCAGGGAGCCTTTCGGAACCTATAGTGCCACTGGGGTTACTACACGTCTTGTGAGGAAGAGCCTTCCTGCGTCCGGCTCACACGGGGGCAGCTCTGGTAGCCACTTTCCCCTTGACGCTGCTGGGAAGATCATCTGGGACACTCAGCCCATCCCCATGACCCTCCAAACTGCCAGACTCACCCACAGAACAGCCTGTGGTCTGGACGGCTCCCAAGGTCAGGTGACCCGAGCCTTTGGTAGTCCCTTTGCAGGGACCAGGAGACCACACACGGACTCCACACCTGTGTGCCCCAAGTGAGGCCGGCAGGACAGCAAGAAGCCCACAGCCCCTGCTGCCACTAGAAAGCGCATCGCTGGCGCCAGGGCCCTGCCGGGGGAGCACTGAGGCCTGAAGGGCACAGGCTTCGTCACAACACTTTTGCTCCAGGTTTCCCTTCAGGAGCAAGCGACACATACACCTCTGGGGAAATTCCGGAAGTGATGACCTAAGTACGCACCTTTTCTTTGTAGCCTCTGACACTTAGGAAGGACCTCGAATGTGCCTTAAGGGCCAAATCCACTGGTTTAGCAAAGTCAAAAATATGGGAATGACCCTGCTTCTATGCATAACTCCGAAACCTCCTATACCTCCCTTTCACAGAAGTGCAAGGGGATTCATCATGAAGGTTTATAAAAAGCTCTGGAGAAAGAAATCATTACTCATCAATGCTAAGTATTATTAAGGATGTGGATAACAATATCAAGATAAATATAAAGTTAAAAATGCTGTGCGTTTGCTCCATGTATTAGTAATAACCTTCCGGGCTGCAGGTCTGCTGGCAGGAAGAAGCACCCACATTATCCAGTGTTCCTTTGGGGTCATTTGAACACCTGACACAACTGAGGTTAGAAAGACATTCAAGAGGACTTCTTGTCCAGGGATACAGAATTACACAGACTTAGGTGACTGCCAGGAAGTCTGCTTTATTGGTACCTTTGAGACTGTCTCCTGGGCCATCCAGGGCATTAATAAAATGGAACAGGATTTGTATCCCCTACTCTTAGAGACCCAACAGGGATAAAAGTGAGTGTCTGCTTGGGAACAAATTCCTTGAAGAAGTTGCAAAGTAAAAGCACAAAAAAAGAAAAGTGAAGAAAAACGAATTCATCTGCAAACGTTAATGTATGCACAGAGCAGCAATTTCTAGGTCTAACTGAAAAGCTTGCTTTGTTTTCAACCACCCTCAGATGCACAAAATAAAGACCCCAGCCATACAACGCCACCCATCGTGCAAGGAAGATACAGAAGGTAACTGCTCATATGAAGGCAGAACAAGAGAAAAACACTAGCTCTGGGTCCCAGGTGTCCCAGGACGCAGTGTCATTGGCTGCCTGGCTTGGATTTAGAATCTGGGTACACCCCGTGGGCGCATACTGGGGGAGGAAAACCAGCAGAGAGAACACCAATCCTGAAGCTTCTGAATAGACCAGTGGAAAATGGATGTATCCCCTAAGAGCTCATGGGCCTAATTAAGATTTTTTGAACTTGATCAAAACGTTAATTACTTTGCACATACTGAGCAAACATATAGATGTCACATCCTATGAATGTTTCTTTCAATTGCCATCCTGGGAAGATAGATGGAAATGGAAAACAGCACCTCATTAAGTAGACTACACATCTCTACCCCCCCCTCTCTGGTTCTCCTGGGTGTTACATCTTTGCTGACCATTTTGTTTTTCTTTATAGTCAACCAGGTAGCATATTATAATACCAGTGACTAATATTTATTGAACACTTACTTCTGGTCAGGCCCTTTACCTTTGCTTCTCTATTGGATCTGTCAATAAAATTACAAGATGGACTTTAGTATTTGCATTTTATGGGCATTCGTACTCAGAGAGGCCAAGAATGTGCTCTGAGTGACACAGCTGTAAGTGGTGGGGCTCCAGCCAAACCCAAGTCTGTCCGGCCACACAGGCTCCTGCCCCTGTGCTTCCACCTCATGGAAGAAGGACGGCAAGTGGGCCAATCCTGCTACATCAATACCTGCCCTGGGGCTTCCCTGGTGGCGCAGCGGTTGAGAATCCGCCTGCCAATGCAGGGGACACGGGTTCGAGCCCTGGTCTGGGAAGATCCCACAAGCCGCGGAGCAACTAGGCCCGTGAGCCACAACTACTGAGCCTGCACTTCTGGAGCCTGTGCTCCGCAACAAGAGAGGCCGCGACACTGAGAGGCCCGTGCACCGCGATGAAGAGTGGCCCCCGCTTGCCGCAACTAGAGAAAGCCCTCGCACAGAAACGAAGACCCAACACAGCCAAAAATATAAATAAATAAATAAATAAATAAATAAATAAATAAATAAATAAGCTTCCTTGGGGGCATCTGACATCCTTCTCCTGAGCAGCTCTCCCACACCCCCGCCCCCCAGCATAAGAGAGCCCAAAGCCTGAGGGTATTAACACTGAGGGGATTCATTCCACACCTGGGTGGAAGGGGAGTTCCTCCAATTTTTTTAACTGCTTCTCAGCTTAGATCAGAAAAACCGACCTTGTTTTAATTTCCACACTGGAGCAGCATTTGTTGCATCCCTTTGGTGGCTTTACAGAGAAGAGGTTTCAGAGGGAGAAGTCTGGAGGCAGAGAAACTAGTGGGAGGCTGTTTCGAGAAGACCCAGGAGAGGTAGGTGATCATAGCCTTACAGGAGCCCTTAGATGTGAGAGAGCCTGGGGCGGTGGGTCACAAAATGGTACACGGCTGTAGAGCGTGTGTGAGCGGGAAGCTGGAGGGAACCGTCAGTGGGAGGAAGAGAAGGTGCCTGGGTTGATGCTGAGTTGTCTTGGTCGAGAACAGGGCAGGTGCTGTTCCCTGACACAGAGAATGTGTAAGGAGGGGCAGGTCTGGAGGAGAAGTTAGTCAAATCCGACCTAGGAGTTGCAGCAGGGAATAAAGTTTCTGCAGCGACTTCAGGGTGTGGAAAATGCTTCTGCAACTTTTAAAGCCTTCATATGCATGAAGAATTCCCTTGGGATATGTCTCCCATCATAGCCATTTTTATTCCCAGAGAACCTGTGGTTAAAGATTTACCAGCATTCTTGCTTGTAGCCCACAGAGCGTGTATTATTTTCCAGTACATACTTTGGAAAACCTTGTCCTAACTTTCAAAGGAGAGGCATAAAGCAAAGTACAGTAGGATCCTAGCGAACAAGAAGGTTTAATTCCAGGAAGTAGTGTTTGAATTATATGGAAAGGATGCATCAGCTTTCAAAGGGCAGAGACGGCAGGACAGCCAAGCCGGTGTCTCTCCACTTTCATCCTGGGGAACTTTCTTTTTTTTTTTTTTTTTTTTCAGTAAAACAACTATTGTTTTAGATTTCTTTTTTTTTTTTTTTTAACATCTTTATTGGAGTATAATTGCTTTACAATGGAGTGTTAGTTTCTGCTTTATAACAAAGTGAATCAGCTATACATATACATATGTTCCCATATCTCTTCCCTCTTGCATCTCCCTCCCTCCCACCCTCCCTATCCCACCCCTCTAGGTGGTCACAAAGCACCGAGCTGACCTCCCTGTGCTATGAGGCTGCTTCCCACTAGCTATCTATTTTACATTTGGTAGTGTATATATGTCCATGCCACTCTCTCACTTTGTCACAGCTTACCCTCCCCCGTCCCCATATCCTCAAGTCCATTCTCTAGTAGGTCTGTGTCTTTATTCCCGTCTTACCCCTAGGTTCTTCATGACCTTTTTTTTTTTTTTTCTTAGATTCCATATATATGTGTTAGCATACGGTATTTGTTTTTCTCTTTCTGACTTACTTCACTCTGTATGACAGACTCTAGGTCACCTTATCTTTGATAAAGGAGGCAAGAATATACAGTGGAGAAAAGACAGCCTTTTCAATACGTGGTGCTGGGAAAACTGGAGAGCTACATGTAAAAGAATGAAATGAGAACACTCCCTAACACCATACACAAAAATAAACTCAAAATGGATTAAAGACCTAAATGTAAGGCCAGACACTATAAAACTCTTAGAGGAAAACATAGGCAGAACACTCTATGACATAAATCACAGCAAGATCCTTTTTGACCCACCTCCTAGAGAAATGGAAATAAAAACAAAAATAAACAAATGGGACCTAACGAAACTTAAAAGCTTTTGCACAGCAAAGGAAACCATAAACAAGACCAAAAGACAACCCTCAGAATGGGAGAAAATATTTGCAAATGAAGCAACTGACAAAGGATTAATCTCCAAGATTTACAAGCAGCTCATGCAGCTCAATATCAAAAAAAAACCAAACAACCCAATCCAAAAATGGGGAACTTTCTACACCGAGCTTCCTTGGGGGCATCTGACATCCTTCTCCTGAGCAGCTCTCCCTCACCCCCGCCCCCCAGCCAGCCCTCACCTGGATGGGCCCTTGATGGCGCTCTCGTCCTCTATCATGGAAATCTGTCCTTCCCTTACGCTTGCCCTTATCGGAGTTTGGGGTTGTCACCCATGGGCTTGCTCTCCTCTATCTTTGGTCCCAACCCCTGGTGTGGGGTTCCCAGGGCAGCAGGATGCTGACTGACTTACAGCTTTGCTCCTGGAACAGCCAGCCCCTCAGCAAATGTTTGGTGATTATTTGTTCACTCATTATGTGCAATTAATGATGGATGGAAGGAAGGGTACCAGTAAGCAATACAGATGGGGAAACTGCAGATATGCTGACCAATGGTCTCTTAAGACTAAACTTAGAGGTTATGAGACCGGATGGCAGAAGCTGGCTGGCGTCTGATCTAGGAGAGTCCTGGAACATTATACACGGGACTTGGGCTTCGTCCTTGTGTGACAAATGTGTAGCCTTCTGTGGATACAGATCAAGAGACAGGCTGCCATCATCAAAAAATCTACAAACAATAAATGCTGGAGAGGGTGTGGAGAAAAGGGAACCCTCCTGCACTGTTGGTGGGAATGTAAATTGATACAGCCACTATGGAGAACCGTATGGAGGTTCCTTAAAAAACTAAAAATAGAACTACCCTATGACCCAGCAATCCCACTACTGGGCATATACCCTGAGAAAACCATAATTCAAAAAGAGCCATGTACCACAATGTTCATTGCAGCTCTATGTACAATAGCCAGGACATGGAAGCAACCTAAGTGTCCATCGACAGATGAATGGATAAAGAAGATGTGGCACATATATACAATGGTATATTACTCAGCCATAAAAGGAAATGAAACTGAGTTATTTGTAGTGAGGTGGATGGACCTAGAGAGTGTCATACAGAGTGAAGTAAGTCAGAAAGAGAAAAACAAATACTGTATGCTAACACATATATATGGAATCTAAAAAAAAATGGTTCTGAAGAACCTAGGGGCAGGACAGGAATAAAGACGCAGACGTAGAGAATGGACTTGAGGACATGGGTAGGGGGAAGGGTAAGCTGGGACGAAGTGAGAGAGTGGCATTGACATGTATACACTACCAAATGTAAAATAGATAGCTAGTGGGAAGCAGCCGCATAGCACAGGGAGATCAGCTCGGTGCTTTGTGACCACCTAGAGGGGTGGGATAGGGAGGGTGGGAGGGAGGGAGACGCAAGAGGGAGGAGATATGGGAACATATGTATATGTATAGCTGATTCACTTTGTTATACAGCAGAAACTAACGCATCATTGTAAAGCAATTATACTCCAGTAAAGATGTTAAAAAAAAAAAAAAAAAAAAAAACAGAGAGAGAGGCTGCCTTTCTAGTCCTTGAACTGCTTCCCTGATGTCCTGGAGAATCTCAGGGCCCGTGGATAACTGGTCCTATAATTAACTTGAGGTGAATCTTCTCAAACAAAGCGCAACATGTCATACTAAATCATTTTTGAAAATAATGTTTAACTCAATGTGGAAAATAAAACAAAATATGAAAATGAATGCCCTTTGTCTTAAAAGTAACAACAATTCAGTTTCACTTAGAACTTAAAAAAATAGTTCTTAGAATAAAAATAAGAATTTTTTTTTTTTTTTGGTAAAAATTTTCAGGCAAAATTTTGTGGTAAGATGCTAGAGCATTCCTTCTCTTTGTGGTTATTTTTGTTGCATAATCATAAGAATCATCACATCTGCAAGTAAGTATTTTAGGTCTTCATCATTTTGCCCAAGGATCTCTCTTGGTAATTATTTGATCTCTGTATGATTCTCTTTCGACGAGCCTACTATATCAACATCTTTATGGAATTCTTCTAGGGTGAAGTTAACAATTAATTGTTAACTGCCAGATTCTCTTTGTAAATGTCTTTGTGTGAGACTTAAGCAATTCTCCAATATACCTTTTATTGATTTCTAGAAGTTGTATGCATTTCACAGTTTTTACAAATTTTCTTTACAATTCAGTTGTATTTTCTTTGCATTGTATTGTCTGAATCTCTATTATTGAGTGGGTCACCATCAACTTAATGGAAATTAATAAACCATTGCATTAAACAATAGCAACTAATTTATAAGTGGTCAGCTCATTAATGAAGATCCTCCTGCTTTGACGACTTCTTCTTCCCTGTGCAACCTTGCACCTCTGAGGACTGGATGACTGAACGTGGACCATGACCTTTCTCTTCTCTGTGCCCCAGTCCAGCAAGATTCTTCATCCTTCTGTACCACGCGCCACGCTTTCCTGTCTTCATCCTTGCTCCATTTCTCCACCAGGAATGCCCTAACCCATTTCTCATCTGTTATTTTTTCCACATAGTGTTTCCTAATCCTTCTAATCAGTTTTATAGTCACTTTCTTGCTCACTTACTTTTTCATTCTTGTTTTCCTTTAACCTCTGTAACATAAAATCAAATATAAGTGCTTTAATGTGGTACAAAAGAAGTTATGTTTGTTCCATGTGGCTGACCTTTTCCATCACTGTCTGATATTTGATACTCAAATAAAAGCATAAATCTGCTTAAAGATACTCCAGCAAGTGCTACAACTTGCCTTTGTGTCTGCATATTTATGACCTACCATAGTTTGTCTATTCAAAGATTGACATGGACACGTAGACACACGCACAGAGACATCATGCACTACTTTTGCTTGACTAATTCACTTCACTTGATGAATGTTTCTCACACCATCACCTGGCTGGATGCTCTAAACCCCACATTTGTATTACTGTAATTCCTTGTGCCTATCACATTACCACTACATACAGAAATGAATTCTCATGATCTGCTACATGTTGGTCTCTCCACCTAGACTTTAAGTTTCTTGGGGGCAAATACTGGATCATACCTTTCTTTAAATCTCCAACATCTAGTAGAACATGATACATAGCAAGAGCTTTCTAAGATTAGTTTAATTAAGCAATGAATATTTATGAGCTTTTTGTTATAATTATGTTTAGCTGCAAACTCCTAAAAGGCAGAGACTATACTCAACTAAGATATAGCTCAGTGATCAATACCCCCTGGTGGGGAAAGGTCCAAGCAGGTCACCATGCATTCTTCCCCTTAATCTTCATCCTGCCTCTCCTGGTTGTATAACCCTGGGCAGATCACTTAACCATGGAGTATTCCCACCATCTGTAAAGTGAGAGGACTGGGCTAGCTGGTCCACAGGAACTCCTCCAGCTCAATAACTCCATGAATCATTGGACAATATGTGACTTACTGAACAGGAAATTTCCTTTATAACCATCTCCTGATTTTTTACTTATATATACAGTAATATGTTTTTTAAGCCTGTATTTTATATTCAGGAGTAATCTGCCAATATATCAACATCTTTCTAGTCTAATATTTAACCCAGTAATCATTTTACCTCACTGATAAAGTGGATTCACCATCTTGGGATGAAAACTTTGAGATGCTTATAAGGCAATGATTTGTTTGGAGCACTGGGTTCCTTTCTTTTCCAATAGAACTTTTAAACTATTTCAGGTGTGACCACAATGTAGAAAGATACTATGGTCCTCACTCTAGAAAGGAAAAATTAAAGCACAACAGTTTCAAAATAGAGGTAACAGACAATAGAACATTCATTCAGAGGCCATCAGGAAAGGCCATTCCTTCTCGTTGTTGAAAGACACTCGGAAGAACAAACTCTTCCTGCATATATGTACCACAGGAAACTATCACAGATGAAACTGCTTTCGCTGTTTATCTGGTATAGACACAGCTTTTGAGTATGTTATGAAACTTCTCACCTTGAAGCAACAGTATTTTCAGGAAGGAAAAGTCAGTTTTGTGCTAGCATCTGAGAATACCAGTGTATGGTGTTTTATGTTGTTATATAAGTTCGTTAGCATTATTTGGTGCAAAGAATGTAATTTTCAGGAAGTAAAACAAATCTGCAAGTGAGAAATCTGGCATTGTAAAAGAAGCAAAAGCAAGAGCGAGAAACTTTGACTGCCACAGGAGATTTTTAGAGCAGGTGAGAAGATGTCGCAGGTGACGTACAGTTATGCGATCATGTAGGGGATGCAAGGAAATGCTGAAAAGGTCAGAGATTTGGCTGATTCAAATACATGATTAACTGTGAGAATGATGGCTGAAGAGTTCAATTTATACCAAGAGACAGATGCTCGCATATTCTGAAAGAAAACGTGAACATGAGGAAAGTTTCTGCGGAGACTGCACCAAGCGCTTTGAGTGACGAACAAAGCAGCAAGGTCTTGACGTCTGTGCTGAGCTTTCAGAGGGAGCTGGGTGATACAATGCTTTAGGAAGAAAAGAGTGACCAGGAGTGAACCAAGGAGCAAGAGAACCGAGACTCAAGAGAAAGAGAGCCTTCGGCAGACACATCACAGCCCCAATACTCCCCACCAAAAAATCCTGTATTAAATCATCGTTTAGTTAGTCAATCCACAGCGGGTGAGCACACACTAGGTATACAGAATTATGTTGAGCATAGCAAGAGCTGTAAATATGAGAAGACCTCATGCCTGCCTTCCAGCTCTTCATAATATAATGAAGGAAAGTAAGACAAGCAGAAGAATCGTGATAAATATCATGATATGAAGCAGGAAATGGTGAGTGGTGAGAAGCAGCACAGCCTAGCACTTTTATGAGGCACCTACAGCTCTTTTCAGAATGAACACCGATGTGTTTCTTTTCTATCAGCGGTATACTCAACTTATCTTTCAAAGTAAAAGAATATACTGATGTATTTGGAAGGAATTCTGGGGTGAACTTTGGTATTATGCAAAAGGGGGGAATTAGGATGAGTATCTTCACTATCCAGATTGCTTCAGAGTGCACTTTGCTCTAAATTGATTTTGATCTGTTTTGTTGTGTTGATATGGTGGATCGCACAGATGTAAAACAAAAATTTAAATAGACTTTAGAGGGATAGGTTTCCCACTTCTGAGAAAAGTTAAGAAGATGTGATGTAAGTTTTGAAGGGATTCTCCAAAATGAGTCCATCTATGGCTTCTCCAAAGGATGTCTCTAAGTAGGATAATGCCCATTTCGTCATTGGAAAATTTGGCATATTTATTGTAAAAAATCATCGCTTAAGATCATATATTTTATAAGTGTATTCATTCAAAAGAAAAACATGCACTGAGTTCGTATGGTGTGCCTGGCATCTGGTAGAGCTAGATTTATGCATCCATCTCATCTAAAGTTTATAGACTGCTTAATTTTCATCAACAATCAGCAAATTAGTGGATTCCATGTTGACTTACATTTGAACCTAAAGGCTTATTTATTTTACCATCCACATTAAGGAAACATTATAGAGAGCTTTTAAAAGAAAAACAAATAGCTTTGGGGTCACAGGAGTAGAAAGAATCCCAATCTATCATTCAGCCAGGTTCAGCAAACATTGCATTATGAACCAGTAGCCCCTAATGAGGACAGCTCCAATACACTAAACAAATACGCCATTATACTTAATTGACTTAGATAGAAATCTTCTAATTTCCTGATTGTTTATGGACTTGAGCCCGTTGTGGATGACAAAGTGGAGTATATGTGTGTTTGTGACAAGCATGAAGGGATATCTTAGGTATTAATGATAAAATGAATACTTTTTACCATGTGCACCCAAGAGGAGACAAATAAGCTTTGGACACTGCTTTGCACTCATTCTAATTCAGACCAGAGCATCATTAAGAATGATACTCTTACGTATCTGCAGCCTGTATGAATTTAGGGGTTTTTATAAATGTAGAATGCACCAAGAATGTAGTAATATGAGTAAAATATTACCAGACGTAGCCAAGAGGAAAGCAGAAGTGAGGAAATAGAGGAGCAACCATGTAATGTACTGAGCTAGATACTTTCAAATAAACCAGTGTTAAAGCAACCATAGTAGTGATGAGAATCAAAATCAAGCACCTGATTTATGATTTGTGAATGATACCCTCATTATCTTCTGCTCCAGTGACTACTTGAGGGGCAAATGACTTCGGAAGAAGAAAAGGCACTTACGATTTAAAATCCCAGAAAACCAATAACCTTATTTGGCATTCTGGATAAATGCTTTCTTTTCTATTGGGCATTACCATGAATTATGACACCAATGACCAGTGATATTAAAAGGTCTTTGTTGTTCTTGTCTTTAAGAATCTAGCCATGGACGTTTTCACATAATGAAAATACCAGTCTTGTTTTGGAATGTGTTACAATAGAGCTTAAACATACAAATAAAAAAATTTATAAAGTCTAGACCCTAAGGCTGCCTCTGGGGTTCACTTTTGTTAATTATTGTGTGTCCCAGGTTGTCTTAGACACTTGAGCTTAGTTTTTGTTAAGGTAAAATGAAGAAAATTTGACTTACAGAGAGATGAGAACTATTCTCCATAAAAATGGCTCTGAAGATCCTAAAAGGCTGAACTTCAGCAAAATGATTCGTAGCAGCTATTCATCAAGCATTTATTTTGGTTAAGGTTGTAATGAAGACTTTTTTTTTCCTTTTGCTGGGAACCACTATTTCATGGTTGCCATGAGTTATTCAAACAAAACTGCCAACCAAAATTCCCATAGTTCAGTCATGGAAGATTGTGAGGTATTTTAAGTGAGTAGCAACCTTGGTGAATCCAAATGGAAAAGAATCTATTGTAAATAAAGTGTTTGATGTAGTCAGTGCCAACATTTCTCCCCCAAATTATTTGTTGGTGGTATTTATGGGGTGGGTGAGTGGGAGGTGGGTTATGACTGTAGTTGAATTATTTTAACCCATCCATTTCAGGTGGTTGGGAAAAATGATAAATAGAGGGGAGAAATGTGTAAAAGGAGGAATAAGGAGAAAAATTTTGTAACAATGTTAGCTTAATTTAAGGAGGTACATGTAATTTAAATTAAATTCACTTACTCCATCTTGGAGGCTATGCCACCCAAATTTACATAATATATAGATCTAGATGAAAACTAATATGTCCTCAGACCAATGAAAGGAAATATTCTTGGTCTAAAAAAAAAAGCTAGCATTGCAAAAAACTCCCTGTAAAATTTCACCACTGAGATCTTTCACACGCCTTTAGAAAGTAGAGGGTTCATAGATTTTGCCCTGAAAATTCCAACAATCATTGTCGTACTGGGAGGGATCTGACAAATTCTTATTGTACCATCTGTTCGGATTTCTAGAAGCTTAATTCTACCCTTCTGTTTACAGGAAATATGTGTTTATAACATGGAGGGGGGGGGAAACACCCCTTTTTAGGCTCCTACAAGGTAGGCTGGTTGGAAAAAACGAATAAGTCTAGCCAGTACAACAAACTATAGAACGGACTTTGGAGAACAAAACTGACAATTTATTCTGCAAAACATGTTCACTTTTTATTCATTGTTATTCTTTACTCCATCTAAATAAGCTCCTTGTTGTAATAGGTGATAAATGTGTTTGTAGTTCTTGTATATTTCAGGATAACAGGATATGAGGTAAGGATTCTATATGGTAATATACGGAATTTTATCTTGTTTGCTCAATAAACAAATCCGTTGACAGCACCTCCGTATTTTGACTCACATTTCCCCATTTTGAATACAGCTGTCTTCATTTAAGAAGACAGCTTCTCTTGCAATGTGCCGAGTATCTGCTATATCTGAGGCTCTGCAGAATGCGTTTCCTCAGTGCTCTGAAGCTGGCAACTTCGTGCCGGCCACCTGTGCAGTTTCCATCGGTACAAACACACAATGAGGCTCAGAATAAGTTACACCAGGCTGCATAGCGGTAATTCATGTGCAGATGTAAGATTAAACGATATAAATAAAAAGCCAGAAACTGTGATTAGCATTCAGAAGCAGGATCAGCAAATTTCAGATGAGATAAACCAATGTAGGTAATTTAACGACTGTTTAAAATACATTAGAAATATCTAGTTTCATCTCAGCGTAATTTGTTGGACATTTGATATTTGAGTCTCTTGGAGGAAATCTAAATTACTATAAAATAGGATCAACAGGAATCCACAGTGACATATTCATAGCAAGCCCAAGTGAATGCATGCTTTTAAAATACCTTCAAGTTCACTGAAAAAACAAGTTTTTTATTTGAATACGTATGTTGATTTGGGAAGGGCTATAAAAAAATGAATAGTCTGCCTCATTTTTCTAAATCATGTTAACATTAACTTGCATACATATAACAAAAAGACCTATGTCTCCTTGTGAATTAATCATTTCCATTGATAAGAAAATCTTTTAAAAGTAAGCTCACTCTTCCACAGTGGCTTTCACAAAATCTTATCTTTCCATCTGGAAATATTCTGTGGTTCCGGAGGATTGTTATGCCTTGGCTCTTCCTTTTCTATAAACGGAGGCATCGGAGGATGGCACAGAACCAGGAAATCTGAGCAGTTTCCTATGTGTGTCACATCCTGGACTCTACTCCTTAGGAGAGAAATTAATTTTTTCTTTCTTTTTTTTTTTTTTTTGAGTAACTGTAGGATTCCAAGAATGAAAACAATCCTGAGAAATAGTGACTCCCTATCTAAAGGTATAGATGGGAGGAGATTACACCTCTGTATTTAGGGACATACGGTGTGTTTAGACAACTTTCTACCATTACTAAATCAGAATACCTTTGGGTGGGTACTTTTTTGCACTGCTATTGCCATTATAGAAAATCTTGATATTTGTAAGGGGCTTAGAGTTTCTGGAAGCAAAGAATTCCCCTGGGGATTTTGTTTTTGTTTTTGGTGGGAGACGTGAGGGGACAGATGTGGTAAATATGCAACTCTTCAACAAAATGGCAATGGCCCATAACTAGTTAAGCATATTTTTATGGGTAAAGGGAAAGTTTTTAAGTGTTTTTATGTCCTGGGCATGTTTTATTGCTTTTTTTGTTTACAATAAGACAAAAATCAGTGAATGCTGTTTGAGTTTTATGAACCCTCGTAAAGGCAAGAATGTATGCGTACACAAATATTTAGACATTCAGCTTACATGCATTATGTTTATGGAATCTCCATAACAGTAACAAATGTCACATTTTCATTGTACCCACCTCTGAGGACTTCTGATTTTCACAGGCACCATTTCATTAATGTTCACAATGTTCTGGAAACACCGAATGAGGATGATTAGTTTTCCTGTTGGTGCTGCAGCCTGAGAACCAGGGCCCAGAGAGATTGAGCAACCTGCTCAAGGTCACACAGAAGATCCTAGGAGCCCACAGGGGGTCACAGCAGGACACTTTCCATAGATCATCATATCCTTAAAAAAAAAGAAGAAAGTAAAGCACTGAATTCCAAAAGGCCAGAAAACTTGATGTAAATCCTTGGGGCCTCAGTTGTTTTGCATATGCATATTGATTACAATTTGAAAGAAATATTTCCTTATATTGTAAACTACATAGCTACCTAGCCATCTCATTTGCATCACAAAAGTGAAAATACACACACACCAAAGATTTCTGATTGCCTCATGCAAGACTTTTAACATCCCATAAATAATTGGGAGGCTCTGAGTTTGTGTTTTTTATCTTCTTTTCTTCATTTGTCAATTTTTCATAAAATCAGAAATGAAGAGGACCACCATCCACACATGCACCCTAATAACAGACCAAGGAGAAAGGAGGCCCCCAGTGTAAGCAACCGGCTGATGTCATGTGTGCCAGGCTTCTCTTCTCGCCCTTTGCACACTGTGTTTTTGGAAAGAAGTCACAATGCACAGCCCACACTTAGGATTTGGAAAATTATGGTCCACCTCCTTCAGGGAGCAGTAGACTGATGTTTTTATTTATGAGATTTAATGCGTAACTCTTGAAATCAAACAGCAAAGTAAAGAGTGCACGTGTTTGATGCTCAGTGTTTACAATGTCTGTTTCCCATTCCCTGTTGCATGAACATAGGACTGGGATACACTTCCCACCTACAGAGCCCAGAGATAGTCGCGATACATGGTGACATTAGTGAGGCACTTGAGGGATCACAGACACTGGGAGTTGGAAGCCCCTAGAGGTCGTCAGTTCACCCCCCTCTGACCAGAGGTGGACAGAGCACCCTTAGCAGCTCAGGGCCAGCGAGGCCTCACCGGGCAGCTGGGAAGTCGTGCTACGTACGATGCCACAGGATGAGGGCAAGTGTGAAACGTAGTAAATGAGGTTAAACAACATGCCAATAAGAAAACTAGAAAATAGAATTTTAGGTTTATGTTCGGTATAACTAAACTAAAGTATATTTCTGTTCATGTAAGTTTGTCCACAGAAAAATATTAAAAGGAAATATAAAGTAATAAAATTCTACATTCAGAGGGCTCAAATCTTTGTGTTATTTAACTTTTGGAAGTTCTTACATTTAATCTACATTCTTCCACTCTGTTCTGGAAAATTTTACATTATTCTACTAAGAAAAAAATAACACCAAATGAGGATTTATCCTATGATCTTGCAAACTACAGTTTTCCTGCTTGAAATACCACACAAGGTTCAGCTGGTCACACGCCTTTCTTCTTTCTACTCTCAAGTCCATGTAAACAAGAGCAGAAAGACACATTTGCACACAGATTCACGCCCTGGTCAGTCTCGGGGGGGCCCAGGTCCAAAAGCTTCAGACCCCCAGTCTGCCTTCATATGGGGCTTATTCAGAGGAAATGTGCCCCAGTCACTGCGGCCTTGCAGATTCTCCTGGTCCACGGTGGCTGCCCGATGGTGAGTCTGCGTGTCACGTGGCAAGAATAACCGCAGCCCAAGTCAGTAGCGCGAGGCGAACAAATGGGCCCCGAGATGCCTGGAGTTCTCTGACGCTCCTGTCAGCTCCTGCCTCTCCTAGGGATGGGTACTTTGTTCGGAAGCCATCAGTCACAGTGACTCTGACCTTTGGGTATACGCTAGACTGTTTCCATCACGAGATGTGCGTTTGCTTCCAAAGAAATGATCAGTGTCTCTGTAACTGATGAATTTATGAGACACAAATAAAAGAAAAATGGTCTTTAGAAAAACACAGCATGTCTAGAGGTGGGCTTGGGGAGACCTCCTTCCTGAGTTCTCCCCCAGTGGGGCGGGGGAGGGGGTCCCAGCGGACGGCTTCTATCCCTCGCGGGGGGGGGGGGGGGGGGCGGGAAACACCGGACGCTGTATGAAACTCACACATTCTGAATTTCTAAAATGTTAACTCCTTTTCCACTGAAATGTAAACTACAACTGGGAGATAAGATTGCTTACATTGGGCTACGGAAGTACTGATGACAGAATAATAATATAAAAGCACCTCTGCTCTCAAATTGCCAAAAAAACGAAGCCCAAACAAAATATACTAAACAAACAAAATATACTACAATTTAGTATATTTCCATGAGAATTGCCTATCATAGAGAAAATTCAACCATAAATGGCGCAGTAATTGGCTGTTGTCCTACAGAGGTCAAAGTTCAAAGTAGAGGCTATC
This sequence comes from Eschrichtius robustus, assembly GCF_028021215.1. Taxonomy (NCBI): domain Eukaryota; kingdom Metazoa; phylum Chordata; class Mammalia; order Artiodactyla; family Eschrichtiidae; genus Eschrichtius; species Eschrichtius robustus. Next base: position 97,135,462 of record NC_090837.1, read on the forward strand.
TGGAGAGTGGGCTGTGATTCGAGGTAGGTTTTTAAATGGGTTTGATAAAGTCTTGTAAAAAAGCCAAAAGAGATGCTGCAATTTTAATGCTAAGTGGCTTTGCATTGGAAAAATGCCCAAGGGCTGTGTCTAGCACAGTCGCTTACTAATGAGTGACCGGGAGATCAATGGGGAAGGAATGCACAGGCTTTGTCACCCGGACACTCTCTCTCGGGCTGGCTGGTGTGTGATCGGCCTTAAGCAGCCGAGGCCGGTGTCCTGCCCTCCGGAGGCCGCCCCCAAACCCCCCGGGGGACCAGTGCCGGGGAGGCGCAGGGCCTGAGGGGGCCACTGCCAGCTCCTCCTCGGAGACAGGCAGAAGTCCCCTTCCAGAGCTGGAGGGGAGGAAGCAGGTTAGAGAGGAGGTTTCATGGGTTATCATTTCAACACTGCACTGAGGTCGCTGCCAAATGAATCAAATACTCCTGAGCCCCAGGGCGCGCCAGGCGCGGGGACCAGAGGGCGCTCCGGGTCGGGGAGATGGTCCTGGCTCTTCCTCAGCTCGGCCCGGGGCACCTTGTTCCTCCTTCCCACCCAGCCTCTTGCCACGGGGTCAGTCTAAATCCTCCTCCTCAAGCAGACATACCCTAAGGCCTTTTGCTGGTCCCCATAAATTCGTCATCTTTCTAGTGGGGCGGGTCCGTCCCCCAAAACAGCTGCCTGGGGAGCGTCTGGCCCGTGCGGACACTGCTAGAGGGAGACCAATCTAACTAAGCCTCTCTTGCGACAATAACTGAACGGGGTAAGGCAGAACGACGCCAGGGCCCTGATGTTAGGGGCAGTTGCTTACATCAGACCCAGTAACACAGAAAGAACAAGTACAACCTCGGGGGAGAAAGGGGTCTGGTTGTCTCGACTCAAAAGTCATAAACATTTTTTAAAAGGGAGAAAGAAAGAAAGAGAGAGAGAGGAAGGAAGGGAGAGAGAAGGAAAGGGCGAGAGAAAGAAAAGGAGAGAGAAAGGGAGAGGAGAAAGCACACAGGCAGCTTTTCTGAGCTCAGGGTAGGGATGGGAGCTGAGGCATGTAGGCAGCCTGTGCTCCAAGGCAGAGCCGAGATGGGCAGTGGGGACACTGGCTCCAGGACACCGAATCTGTGACCGCGCCCCTCCCCTCCTCAGGCTCTGTGTTCAGAGCTGCGATTAGTACTGGGAAGAAGCCGTTGTTAATAGATCAGCTAATGTTTATAAAGTGCTTGAAAGACCAGAGAACTATAAACAAGTTTACCAATATCCGTTACTGTTATTAATAAGCGAATAGGCTTTTTGAACGTTCGCTTAAGTGCGCTGCGGCTCTTTCTTCCTAATGGTTCCAGTGAAGCTTCTCCAGCGATTGGATTCCTGCTTCCTGATCGCCTTCCTCCTCCGCTCGCCCAGGGACCAGTGACCTTGGGTGTAGGGCTCAGGCCTCCTCATGCCCCCGGGGGTGATGCCACGGCCCGGCCGGGTAGAGCCAAGCTCGCCGGGAGTGAGGGTGTGGCGACTGCTGACAACTTGTTTGTATATTTTGTTTCTGATTCATCGTTTTAATTGTCAAGAAGTTTCTTCTGATGAAATCTTCCTCTTCCTTAACCACTGCTTGCCCCCAAGACCTTTTTATTCCATTGGAAAGAAGATATTTTCAACACTTTCCAGTATTCTCTGAACACGATGACTGGCTGCCCCCTGCGTCATATACTCAGTCAGCAGTGCTGCGTACCTCGTGTGTGCACCGAAATTCCAGGCCGTTTGGTGGCCTCATTGCCTGACGTTTGAATCCAGGTTTGAGCTGACAGCATCAGCAATTGCCACATCTCCAAATTTTATATTTTTCAAGTTCCCTTCGTGCCCTCCTCCATCAGACCTTCCCAGATCTTTCTAGCTAGAAATGGTCTCATCTTTCTACGGCCTCTTGCAGACGTTTCTGTAAACTATTTTTATGTCACTTATACATTCAACTTTCTTGTTATTCATGTTGGTGATTTATCTCCTTAAGGCAAAGACTATGTCTTGGTCATTGGTTTATCATAAAATACCTTACACACAGTACATTCTCAATGAATATTTAATGACTAACTTCAGAAGTTCTGACTGCATTTACCCTGAAGAACTACTAGAAAGATTTTTGAATCGTAGACGTAATTACTAGCAGATCTGTAACATCCCAAAATAAGATTAATATTCTGGATCAAAAGTTCCCCATCCTTGATTCTGCACAATAAAGATGACATATCAACATAGGAAATATTGTATTGACAAAAGGATTAAAGGAGATCTCTAGTGAAGTGGCAGACTGACTCCAAACACATAAAAATGCTGGGTGAAATACAGAAAAATTTTAAAAATCATACCACATTTGGAAGAAAGGGAAATCTGCATTGAAAGGGAAATCCAGAAATAAGTCCTGGACAGGGTGAAAAGCAGAGAAGACTCCCAAATATCCCCCAGGGGTGCTGTTCCATGGGGTCTCTGAGCCCCTCTAGCCAGGATGCATTGTTTTCTGCCCAGTGGGTGAGCTGGGACCAGTAAAACTTTACCAGCTGGTGCTGGGAAGCAGCAAGGAAGCTTGCCACCTGGCCAGGACCTTGAAGGGAAGGGGAAAAGCATCTGGGAGAAATCAAAACCCTCAGAGTGGTGTTTGGCTTTGGTGTGCCAAGCAGAAACTCTGAACTAAGAAATTACCATAAATGTTGGATCAGGACCATTGAAATCATTAGGGGCCCAGCAGGAGCAGAAAATCAAAACAAAGCAAAACCTGGAGGTAAACAGGACAATGGCAAAACGAACCACCCCCTCAGAAGATAAACTCACAATGAAGTACTTCAATCCACATGATGGAATGAAGCAAGAGTCAGAAGATTCCATTACAAGAATTAGGGCCCTTCAAGAACCAGAAATGATGCAACTATATGAACAAATATGAAATAATGCAGCCATATGAGCAAATATGAAATAACATTGAGGTTGAAGATGTTTATAGACATTTTAAAAGTAGAAACATAATAAAAATAGGACGATATTTTTAAAATAGGCATAAGCTTAATTGCCTCTCCCACAACTTCATCCATGAGCCAGGCTGCACTTTGTGACTTGCTCCCCAAAAGTCATACGAGACATAAGGAAGCCAATGCACAGAGGAGAAAATCTGGCCGGTACCACCATGGCCAGGTGGTCAAGGTTCACCTCATCAATAACAAGCGATATTGACAGGATGCATCCTTGGTCCAGTGGGATGGAAAGGGTACTTTCCCTCTGCAAAACCCATAACCTCAGTCTAATCATGAGAAAAACATCAGCCAAATCCCAACTGAGGGACATTCTACAAAATACCTCACCAGTCTTCCTCAAAACTGCCACAGTCTTCAAAAACAAACAAAAAAAAAAGTATGAGAAACCCTCACAGCCAAGAGGAGCCTAAGGACACAGGATGATTCAGTGCAATGTGGTGTCCTGGATGGAATCCTGGAACATAAAAAGGGAATTAGGAAAAACTAGTGAAATCCAAATAAGTGTGGAGTTTAGTTGGTACATTTAGTAAAGTACCAACACTGGTTTCTGGCTGTGACAAATGTACTATGGAATGGAACACATATAACAACAGGGAAAACGGGACTCTACACTATCTTTGGAAATTTTCTGAATCTGTTCTAAAAAAGGTGATTAAAAAAAAAAGAATAGGCAACTCTGACAGCTTTCAAATAGACTTCTGCAAAGATTACCAGTGAAACAAATACAGTGGCTGTGAGAAAATTTCTTAACAACACAATAGCTGCCAGAACAATTGAATAATACATTTGAAGCACTAAGGGAAAATAAAAATGCAAAAATCTATATTCTTCCAAATAATCTTGTGAATTTGAGCAAAAGTAAGGTCATTTGCAGACAGCCACAAAGAGACTTGGCCGTTTACAGACATTCATGAGAAGTGCTAGTCCTGAAAGACATACCCGAGAAAAAGGGAAGTGGATTCAGAGGAAGGTGTTGGGTAGCGGAAGTAGTGATGATTAAGGAAGTTAGCACATCTAAATAAGCTTTTATTGTAAATAATAATAATGAATTCGGAAGGCAGTAGTTAAGAAGGTATAACAAAATTAGTTAACATTAGACAACAATAACATAGAATAAAGAAGAGGAGATCAGTGAAAGAAAGCTTTTTATAATCCTCGGATTTTGGGGGAAGAACACATGAACGTTGACTAAGTTTGAACTTCATTCAGTCAAGACTGCTTGTAAATATATGGTGCCTGACACTAAGAGTTAGGAATGCAATACTTAACCTGAGAATCAGCATGAGGCTGTTGAGAATATGGCCTCTCAACCAGTCTTTACTACCAATACATTAGCCAAGTTACTTAATTCTTCCGCACCATAGTTTTCTCATTTCTAAGTGGAAAAACTAACCACAGATATCTCATAGTGCTGTGGTAAATGTTGCACAAATTACCAAGTCCTTAGAACACAATAAGCTCTTACCCATCAGTACCTGCTGTTACTGCAAACCCAAACCACTAAAGGAAAAAGGAGATAGAAAGAAGGTATGATGAATCCAGTAGAACATGGGAAAGGAGGGAAAAGGAAGGCAAGAAAGAGTCTGTTAAATGGAAAATATAAAATATGATGACAAGTTCATCCAAATGTGTGTCCGTTTAACAATAAATGTAAGTGGATTATATTCATACCTTAAAAGATTCAGATTTTCAGATTGAATAATAAACAAAATCAAGCCATAAGAGCTTTATAGCAACAACCTTTAATATGATGCACAAAGACTGACTGTAAAGAATGGAAAAGGTACCAAGGTCAAGCTGGGGCAGCACCATCAATATTAAGTAAAACTGACATTAGGGCAAAAGTCGTTATTAGGAATAAAGAGGGTACTACGTAATAATTGTACTGGTCAGGGTTCTCCAGAGACACAGAATGTGTATACACATAGAGAAAAAAAAGAGATTTATTTTAAGAAATTGACTCACAAGATTATGGAGGCTGGCACATCCATGATTTTCAGAGCTGATGTCTCAGTTCAAGTCCAAAGTCTGGCAGCCTGCTGTAGATCCAGGAAGAGCTGACATCCCAATTCCAAGGTAGTCAGGCAGGAGAATTCTAACTCAGGAAAGGGTCAGCCTTTTATTCTATTCAGGTCTTCAGCTAACTGGATGAGGCCCACCCGAAGTTGGGAGGAAAATCTGCTTTACTTAGTGTACTGATCTGAGTGTTACCCTCATCCAAAAACACCTTCAAAGTAACCCAGCAAAATGTTTGACCAAATTTCTGGGTACCCAGTAATCTAGTCAAGTTGAAACATAAAATTAACCACCATAGAGTTCAAAGGCTGTCTTCTGGCAGAATTCCTTCTTGCTCAGGGGACTTTAGATTTTATTATATTAAGACCTTCAAGACCCACCCACATCATGGAGGGCAATCTGTTTTACTCAAAGTTCACTGGTTTATTTTTTATCAACTTTTTAAATTGAAATATAGTTTATTTACAATGTCATGTTAATTTAGGCTGTACAGCAAAGTGATTCAGTTATACAATTATATACATTCTTTTTTTATATTCTTTTCCATTATGGTTTATCATAGTTTATTGAATATAGTTCTCTGTGCTATACAGTAGGACCTTGTTGTTTATCCATCCTATATATAAAAGTTTACATCTGCTAACCCCAACCTCCCACTCCATCCTTCCCCAATCCCCCCCCCCCCCAAACCCCGCCGCCGGCAACCACCAGTCTGTTCTCTATATCCATGATTCTGTTTCTGTTTCATAGGTAGGTTCATTTGTGTCATATTTTAGATTCTACACATAGTGATATCATATGGTATTTATCTTTCTCTTTCTGACTTACTTCACTTAGTATGATAATCTCTAGTTGCATCCATGTTGCTGCAAATGGCATTATTTCATTCTTTTTTATGGCTGAGTAATATTCCATTGTATATAAACACCACCTCTTCTTTATCCATTCATTTGTCGATGGACATTTAAGTTGTTTCCATGTCTTGGCTATTGTGAAAAGCTCACTGACTTAAATGTTAATCTCATTCAAAAATATACCTTCACAGAAACATCCAGAATAATACTTGATCAAATATCTGGGTAGAGGGGCCCAGCCAAACTGATGCATAAAATTAACAATCATAATAGTAAAAGAAGTAACACACCAAAGAGATGAAAAGAGTCCTAAATGTGTGTTCTCTTAGCAAAAGGAACCATAAAATCTATGAAGAAAAATCAAGAGCACCGCAGGAAAAGTTACAGTGAAAAAAACCCACAGACATTGTGGGAGATTGTAACGCACAATTTTTAACAAACAGCTATATCAAATGTTGGTGAGAACTTGGTATATTTGAATATCATTTTGAGCACGATTAACGTAACAGAAATATATAGAGTTCTACATACAACATGTAGAGAATACAAATCCTTTTCACGTGCACCTGAAGCTTTAAAATTTTTAAAAACCTTGAAAATTGAGTACATACTTTGCTAGAAGAGAATTTTCCTCTTAAACATTATACAGACATATCATTTGACCCTAAAACGGTACAATTAGAGATTATTTACACCTAGACAGAGAATCACTACCCTCTCCCACTCCCCTGTATTTTTGAAAACTAATAAACACACATCTTAAAATAAAGTAAAAATGATTATCCACTATTTTCTTTGTATATCTATGGAACACAGACCCAGTAAATTCATGGCATTATAGCTACATATTTATGTAGATTTATGTTCAACTTATGGACTATTAAGTCTGGCCTAAAATGTTACCAATTTACACAGGTTTTAAGCTGTCAAAACCTAGGATTTTTTTTTTTTTTAATATTTCTTGGCATCTCCTGTCTTTTTAATAATCTTTTATTTATTTATTTATTTATTTATTTAATATTTATTTTTGGCTGTGTTGGGTCTTCGTTTCTGTGCGAGGGCTTTCTCTAGTTGCGGCAAGTGGGGGCCACTCTTCATCGCGGTGCGCGGGCCTCTCACTATCGCGGCCTCTCTTGTTACGGAGCACGGGCTCCAGACACGCAGGCTCAGTAGTTGTGGCTCACGGGCCTAGTTGCTCCGCGGCATGTGGGATCCTCCCAGACCAGGGCTCGAACCCGTGTCCCCTGCATTAGCAGGCGGATTCTCAACCACTGCGCCACCAGGGAAGCCCCAAAACCTAGGATTTTTGACAACTGTTCCATATGTGTAGGTAATAAATTTTCACTGTCTATTGTTCTGCCATAGTTGAGAATGCTTACTGAAGAGTGTCAAGCAAATTTTAAATCTCATTCTTAAACAAGTTAAAGTCAGTATTAACCACTCAACACGCAACCACCGAGAATCTTTATGAAAAACAGAGACTGAGGAATGATCGTAGATTGGAGCAGAATCAGGGCACAAGACAACAAATGAAATGCAGAATATTGGATTGGAAATTGGACCAGTAAAAAGACATTAATGCATAAACTGGCAAAATTTCATGAGTATTTAGATTAGTTCAGGACATTGCATTAAAGCTAATTATCCAAGATTTTTTGATAACTGTACTAGGCTTTGTAAGCTGTTAACATTAGGGGAAGTTAGGTGAGAGGTATGTGGGAACTAGGTGTATTGTGTTTTGCAACTTTTCTCTAAGTCTAAAAGTATATTAAACTAAAAAGTTTTAATCTTTACAATTCAAACTTCTCTCTTCCCAAGTCCTCCACCATATAAATAAAACGTTTTTTGCCTAATATTGGGGAAATGTCACCCAATTCAAAATGGAGAGAGACAGCTGCTTACTTTACCTTACTCATGAAGGTATTTAAATACATTACACATGAAGGTATTTCTACCTTCATGGCTACAAAGCCACGAAGACATGGCCATCAGATTCAGCAGAGCAGAATTAACCAATTCTGAAAATGAGGGAGTTACTTTGCCAGGTATCTGGAATTTTTATTTACCCTTTATCTACCACTGACCCGTGGTCTCCAAATCAATTTGAATAGCACACCGTTAAAATCAAATGTATAAACCAGATCAAAGCACAGAGGTTCTTATCAAAGATAGGATGGGATGGGGGCCTTAGACTCTTCCATGTAACTTTCCCACATGCCACTTCCCACCCACACCCCAGACCCCTGAGGCATGCTCCAGAACATGCTGGAAGAGTTTGAAAACTACTGCCACAGAATAGGAGAGATTGAACTAACACCATACTGATGATGAGTGCCGTCGAACCCCAATAACGATGTTAAATCTACTACTTAATGGATTCCCTAGGAGCACTGTTTCCAGTTAAGGGACTGAATTTTTCTCTCTTGTCCCTCCCAAAGCAACAAGCTCTAGAAGGACCCTTCTGGGTGACAAATGCAGCAGTCAATCCTACACCCCCTCCTTGGCCATCTCTGTGTCTTCCAGGTATTAGATAGCAATAATGCATATATAAGTCTGTGTGTGTGTGTGTGTGCTTTCAGTCATATAAACTAGATATAAGAAGCACATTGTGTGAGGTTTTTTTTTTTTATGAAAAAGGAGGGAGAGTCACGCAGCCTGGGATAAATACTAGAGAAAGAAAGGCTCTGTAGAAATCAGTCTCCCGCTTTTATAGACTCCCAAATTATACTCCTCAAGAGGCAGCCCCCAGCAGTACTGTCAGTCATGATGAAGCGATCAGTCTGAGATTTATTATGAGTTTTCTTTTCATGTATTCAATGGAAAACATCCCACAGGTGTGTTTATATTACCAGAGATAGATGAAGATTAATTGTGTGCCCAGATGCTGAAACGCATTGACATATTTTCTAAGATTTAAGTCTTGTTAAGTCTTTAAAAAAAAAAAAAAGGCTGTCCAGAATTCTCACATAGTGAAGGAATACAATATCCTCAAGGACTAAAAGAAAAAGCAAACCATCATTTATTCAGGAAAAAGAAATTCAACTTTCACCTTGAGGCCTAAGATTTTATTTTTATTTTATTTGGAAGGTCCAAAGGGAAGTCCTTTGAGGTCGGGAAGATACCCCCATGACCTCATCACCTTAGCCTCCCCACCCAACATAATATACCTATTCCTGAAGTTTTCCTTCACTCACAGCCTAAGATCCAAGGAAAAGGGTCAGTTAACATTTAAATACAAGTGACTTCAACCAGAAAGAAAGTTAAGTTAAAGTCCTTGGATCTTTCATCTTCCTGCATTTGCTTACTTTGTCCAGAATACCAGAGCTCCATCTTATACATCTTCCCTTTACAGATGTCTAAGGATTACACGTGTCGATGACAACATTATCTTACATTGTGCGAGACTTACGTCCTCTGGTAGTAAAAAATAAAAAAAGATTTGCAGAGAAGTGAGTCCCTTTCTGTTTTCATTGTTTGGGGCAGGAGTTTAGGTGATGGTGTCAGCAGATGCCTGTGTGTTGTGGGAAGGGCTCTGTGGAGCTCCAGCAGTCAGCCCACTCATGGTCAACAGAAAGAAGACATTTTTGAGGTTTTCTTTAGTGAAATAGTGAAATTAGCTATTCGGCCGAGGAGGCCCCCCAACGAGATGCCTATTGCCAGGGGCTGCAAAAAACACACCTTGGAAGAGCAGTGCTGTAGATATGTTTCTGTCAAAAAGAAAGGAGATAAGCATCCCTAGAATTCACTGCGCAGTGACACAGGCTGCTCCCACCCGGTGGTCCTGTGACACACGTAGCACACAGCTGTCCTAAGGGCAGACTGGACTTGGGCAGGCAGAGGCTCCAAGTCTTGTCAAATGGAATCCACATGACATGCTCTAGTATTTGCCAGCTAACCTTCACAAAATGGAAAAGTGGCTTGAAGGTTTCAAGAAAGAGAACTTCAGCTTTGAGATGATACAACTGGACAGGGAGACGAAACATGAAGAAATAGCAGAGGTGAACTTTCTCCTACCTCTTTTGTGAGTTTGTCTCAGCCACATTAAAAGGGAAAGATTTAATTTCCACAATAATAGGAAGATAATAAAGAAGAGAGATCCTTTTTTTCTCCCTTAACCTAATCCTGTCTGCTCCGGAGGCTCCCATGACTGAGTACAGGACGACTGGAGCAACAGCAGTTATTTTGTAACCATGAGGTGTCAGCATGAGGAGAAGAATAAGCATTCTAAGAACGGCAGAAAAGAAAGAAAGAAAGAGCCTGGGTCCTTGACAGCATCACAGAGCTCCTATTCCATCCTGTAAGAACTTCTTATTACATAGTTTGTTTAATACCTTCCTGGCTTTAACCACTAAGTCAAGTTTTCTGTCATTTGCAGCCAAATGCATACTAACCATAGAGTTTTATATCAACAGAATGATAGAAAGCATTGCTTACTGAAAGAAACAGATGACTGTGTTTCCTTCATCTGCAATTTGTGGTTTAAAATTATGTAAATGCATTGTCCCTAAAAAAAAAAAAAAAACCCACAGCTGCAAACTTTAGAAACTTAGAAACAGAATCCTCTGATGTGCTTAAAAGTTTTTTTCCCCCCAAAACAGCTAAGAATAAAAATAAAAGACACATCTTCCTATTAGCTTGCTGGTGCAATTGATTGATAAAGGAAGATGGACCTTTAATAGCAAGAGTTCAACAAAACCTTTACATAAAAGTTCAAAAATCAAATACAGTAGGTGTGAAAAACAAATATAATTTAATTAAATAAAGCTCTTGGTGTGTTTCTCCCACTGGGAATTATGTACCTTTGTGAAGGGTGTTTTATTTCTCAGTTATGACACCTATTGACAGCAAGTAGTAGAATAAACTGAACTTATGAAGAGACATTTAAATTACTGTATTATAAAACTGAAACCAAAGTTTTCAGAAATAATAAAGCATTATTGCTCTCACTATGTTATTATTAACTTTCTACTATTAGCACATAGTAGAAATATTACTTAAAATATTGTTTTTAAATTTATCTAATACTTGAAATTCCTGTTTAGTGAATTTTTTATAACACGTGATTCATAATTGATTTATATATTGAATAGATCCTTAACATTTTATAGTGGTAAAGATCATATGACAGATTTTGAAAATTATTGTTTCCTTTATCAATAGATTTATCATTTTGGCACTTGGCTGCCTGCTCCCACCCCCTACCCCTCCCTTGGCCTGGCAGAGAGGTGGATACACAAGAAGGCTTGCATTTTTCTCACGTGTTCTCACGTTGGAGTTTTGGGGGGTTTGCTAATTGCTTTATTTTCTTGTTAGCATCCCAGGATCATCACTTTAGAGACAAGAAAGAAACTTTAAGAATGCATTTTCCATACACACACTACTATATATAAAATAGATAACCAACAAGGACTTACTGTATAGCACAGGGAATCTACTCAATATTCTGTAATAAGCTATACGGGTAAAGAATCTGAAAAAGAGTGAACACATGTATATGTATAACTGAATCACTTTGTTGTAAACCTGAAACTAACACAACATTGTAAATCAACTATACTCCAATAAAATTTTTTTAAAAAAGAACGCATTTTCCTTTTTCTCATCTATTGCCTTTAAAAGGAATAACAATATAAGAAACAACAGTAGAAGAATATAGCAAGCATATTTACCAAACCCTTGGATGAGGCCAGGACAAATGTTATCTCACCTCACGTTTAGCCAAATTCTCACGTATAAAAACAGAGGACCAGGTTTTGTAGGAGATAAAGATGAAACAAAAACTTCCAGTTTTCAAAACCTGATGATTCCCAACTAGTAAATGGAAAGGCATAGAGTTGATGCAAGGAATCCACTGAGTTCTGAAAAAAGCCACAAGAAGCTACGTGACTGAGAAATGACTCAGATGAACATTCTTTTTGAAAAGATGAAAAATTAAAAATGGAGTCTTGGGTTTTCCTGGCATGAGGAAAGGTATTAACAGAGAAAATCGAAGCCAAGATGGCTTTTCAAGTCACAGAAGGCAGCCTTGAGCAAACACACCAGCTCTGAGAAAGTCTCTGCCCAAAGAGATTAACTCATACCCAAAATGTGCTTCCAGTGAGGGGATAGGGCTGGTGGGGTGCGTATGAATGAATAATAATACCTCACCTCTCTTCTGCTTAAACATACTTCTTGATGGGAGCAGACTGTCAAAAAAAGGCCCCATGAAAATGACTAGAAGTGCTCCTGGCAAACTAGTCCAATTTTCCGTTAATTCAATTATTAAAGAGAAAGCAGGTCACTCTCTTCCTCAAATTGATCTTTCTACCAGGAACTCGGTTTAGTTTTCTAATTGTTTTTAAATTACTATAATTTTTTAAATGAGCCATGGTTTCCTTATAAAAAGCTCTAAGACAGGCGAAAGCAAAAAGTCAAGTTCAAATATTTACTGTTTTGTCATGGAGCAGTTAAAAACCTACTTCAATTAATTCTTATCTACTCTATTTTAATCTACTATTATTGAGCAGCTGAGTTCTGTAGTCTGCAGGAAACATTAGAAATCAAACTCCAAGTTCAAGTATAATTTGAATGTCTGGGTTCCTGGGCAAGCCACTTAATCTCTGGGTCCGTAAAAAGAAAGGGGAATGCCGACCTACCTCCCAGGGCTAGTGGGAAGATTAGCTAATTAATAATCGTTGAGTACTTTGAAAGTATAAAGTGCTATGCAAATGCTAAGTAGTATTATTATTAATGTTTCACTTAAAATCAGAGCTTGCAGGGATAATCATTTTTGATGTTAAAACATAGTGAATATTCCAGAATGAATTCTTTAATATAATTTAAATCATAAAGGGAAATATGCAACTGAATATTTTGATGCTATCATGACATAAATATAATAATAACTTGCCATTTTATTTAAGGGAGGACTAGCTAACATATAAACTTCTAGAAAAGAAGAGAAAGAATATGTTTTAAGGGCTTTTTCAAGTCCAGAAAGCCTTGGGCACAACTCAGTTCTAAACCATATAATTTTATTTGGATGGGTCAAATTCTAGGCAAAAACAAACAAACAAACAAACTTCTAAAGACTTCCTTAAATGTACGATCTGACCCTAAAACTAGGAGAAAACAGGGAAAATGTACCTTGACATTGGTCTTGGCAATGATTTGTTGGATGTGACACCAAAAACACAAGCAACACAGCAGAAATCAACATGTTGGATTACATTAAACTTCTGCACAGCAAAGAAAATAATCAACAAAATGAAAAGGTAAACTATGGAATGGGAGAAAGTACTTGCAAGTCATATATCTGATAAGGGGTTAACGTCCAAAATAAATAAGGAACTCATACAACTCAACAACAAAAAATCATCACCATAAAATTAAAAATGGGCAAAGCACCTGAATAGACACCTTTCCAAAGACATACAAATAGCCAAGTACACGAAAAGGTGCTTGATATCACTAATCATCAGGTAAATGCAAATCAATACCACAGTGAGCTATCACTGGCTATTATCAGAAAGACAAGAAACAGCAAATGTTGGTCAGTCTGTGGAGAAAACAGAATCCTTGTGCACTGCTGTGGGAAAGGTACATTAGTGCAGACACAGTGGCAGACAGTATGGAGTTTCCTCAGAAAACTAAAAATAGAGCTACCATGTGATCCAGCAATTCCACTTCTGGGTATATATAATCGAAGGAAAAGAAATCGCTATGTCAAAGAGATGTCTGCACCCCTATGGTCACTGCCGCATTATTTATGATAGCCAAGACATGGGAGCAACTAAGTGTCCATTGATGGATGAATGGTAAGGAAAATGTAAAATATCTATCTATCTATATAATTCAACCATGAGAAAGAAGGAAATCCTGCCATTTGCAACAATGTAGATGTACCTTGAGGGCGTTATGCTAAGTACAAAAAGTCAGAGAAAGACAGATACTTTATGATCTCACTTATATGTTGAATCTAAAAGAGCTGAACTCATAGAAATGGAGCGTAAAATGGGGATTGCCAGGGGTTCAGGGAAATGGGGAGATTTGGTCAAAGGGTACAAACTTTCGTTATAAAATGAATAAGTTCCAGGAATCTAATGTACAGCCCGGTGACTGTAGCTAACAATACTGTATTGTACACGTAAAAGAAGCCATGAGAGTAGGTCCTAAATGTTCTCAACATAAAAACAACAACCGAATGGCAATTATGTGAAGTAAAGAATATGTCAGCTAACTTTATTGTGGTAAACACTTCATAATATATATGTGTAGCAAATCATCACGTACACCTTAAACTTACCAATGTCATATTTCAATTATATCTCAATAAAACTGGAAAGAAAGTAATGAAACTAAAAAGAAACGTCCTATATGGTAACCATCGCTTTTATTGCCTGAGCATTCTAATAATATTCTATGAATATTATCTTTATATTATATTCTATGAATGTATTATGCTTGAATAATATTCTATTATTTTATATATCATTCACTTATAAATTGTACTGTACTTGAAAAACATTTTTCAGAGCTTACACTCTTAACACTTGTAAAATTAATATTCAAAATTTAAAAGATACAAACATAGGAAAAGACAAATTTAACAACAAAAGGTCTGTTTATTAATGCAGCAAACGTCATAGCGTTTGTATATCAATTTGTATTTTACAAAGCACATTTCAAAAAAAGCTCATTTAATCACAGATTGTATTCATCTGTGAGCCTCTTAGCAACCAGAGTGAAAAAAATAATATAGTCTTAACTAAAAAAAGGAAGCTTATGAATTTTCTTGGCCTATTTCCTGAAAGAATGTGTTACTTGGACCTTACGTTAATGACTTGGGAAACAGCTAGTGTTCATCTTTAGTAATATTTTGTAAAATAACAGAAATTGTCTTCCTATGGAGTTTTGCCGATTCATTTCTCTACGTTTGCAGAGCTTCCATCTCGAAACCCTAATTCAGTGCTGACAAGTCTTCAGGAGCATAAGCTAATACGGTCCAGATAAATAAAGGGCACACCTCAAACTTTTTCATTGTGTTGAATGCTAATGCTAAAAGTTAATGAAACACAATATGCTGAGTGTGTGTGCGCGTGCGCGTGCGCGCTCTAATCAATTCAATAGGGAGCTTTCTAATTAGAAACATTACAATTCAGGCCCTGAACGTGAAAGTAAATGGCAGCTATTACAAACATTTAAAAACCATAGGAAAACAGGAGTGCAGTTTTTATTCATCTTCATGTGCGATGTGAAGTACAGGAGAGAGGAAATTAATGTTTGTGAGATGTAACAGTGGACCAGGTGCTTGACAGATATTTTCTCACTGATCTTCCCAACAACAGTCTGATGAAAAGATTTTACCATTTTACGAAAGAGGAAACCAAGGTTTGGGAAGGTTAAACATCCCGGTATCTGAATGTGGACCCTTCACTGCACTGCCAGCCCCATTGCATGCTTCCACCCACACACAAAAGCTATTTTTTATTTTGTTTAAAATCAAACCACAGTCATTAGACCCAAAGATCAATATTGTCTCAAGTGTGGATCTCAGTCTATGACTTTAATTTTTTCAAACAAAAGTCTTAGTTCCACTTCTGATGTATCCTTACATTATTGGTACCTGTTCCTTTTTTCTAACAGGAAAAAAAAAAAGAATCCTGATATTCTCTTACGGTTTCACAGACAGGCAAATAGTCTTAACTTCAATTACATTTACTACATCAGAAAACAGAATATGCTTGATTTTGTCCTTTAGACATAACCTAATGACAGACCAATATTGAAAGTAAGCAATTGCCTGAAGTCCATTTCAATTCACAGCATCCAATATGTCTAGTATAAAATAATAAAGTGTTCCTAGAAATATTAGAAGAAACACCATTATTTAATTACCATAAGGCCTTCCGGAACAGAAATAAAACATGATTTACGTGGATGAGCAAGGGGTGCAGGGAAGACTGAAAAGATATTATACAGATGAAGCATGAAATGCTAGTAGAAAAGAAAGCAAATTGTGGACCAGTCAGCAAAATGATAGATGAAATGTTAAAATAAAATAAAATAATAAAGAGGGAGAAATAGATTCTACAATGATATTTTGTATTATTGAGGATGAAACAAACAGTTGAAGCGTAAAGGGGAAACAACACTTCTGAGATTCAGTAATGTTTTTTCAAAGCCGACAGGAAAAGAAGTCATGGAATAAACTTTTAAGTTTTTATTTCTCATAAGATGGTACATTCCTTGTAGAGAATCAGATTAGGTAAGCAACTGGTTTGGTCGTAAAAGCCACTGGGTCTATAAATGGAGGACCTAGATGGCTAGAAACAAAATAACAGGTATATAAGGAAGATCTATTCAATGAGAGATTAAGAAAAAAAAATTAATTAGGAAATATGCATAACAGCCTTAGTAATCAAGTAATCAAAATTTTCCAGGAAAACTTACTATAAAACATCAGATATTTTACTATATAGTTTTGAGATTTACTCTTCAGAAATATAGATAGGAGATGCCAGATCAGTCGCAAAAGTTTGGATATGTATCAACAGATGAAGCAAGTCAGCATGCAAATTCACTTTATAAAGTGCTTCAAAACACCATGAAATAGTTTATGATCACTTCCTCTCTCTGTGAAGATGTGAGTTTCTTTCTTTGTGATAGCCTGAGTCTCAACACCCCCATTGTTTCAAGGGATTCCTAAATGCATTACAAAGGGTAGGTTTTGGACACGCTCGGATCTTAGTTATTTCCCTTGGTCAAAAAATAATAAGGCTTATTTCATTTGAATTAATATAAATAAATTTAAAATAATATGTAATATATATTTAATTATATATAATTATATTTTAAATATATATAAAGGATCTTGTAAATATTGATTTATAATTTTTAAAAACTATAAATCGAGTAAAATGGCAACATCTTGATCAGAGGATGCTGCGTTGTCTTGAGAACTTAGGAGGACTGGGTTTATTTCTTGCTCTTATTATGTGTCCTTTGGGGGCCAACTGGGGGCTTTGCTCTGCATTGTCTCACTCTGGGACCTGGATGACCACAGCACCTGTTGGGACACTGCGTGGACACTGGCAGAGGAAAGAGACCACACCCTGAAACTTGAACTGTCTGCCCATAAATGACACAGTCCAACCACAGGCGGCAGAGATGGTGATCTGACCAGGAGCCTGGAAGGCAAGGACCACGGCACACCTGGGATGCTCTGGCAGCTGTTGGTCCCATCGTGTAGAGACCAGTGGGGCAAAGCAGTCCCGGCAGGCAGTGGATCTACTCAACAGCTTATTAATAACTGAGATGAAGTCAGCAATGCCTTCACCCTCTGGCTGATCCCATCAGTGTGAAGCCAGCACTGTCCTCCAAAGGTCAAAGAACCTACTGCAACAGGAACTCAGGAGCTACCAATGCGAATGGAGAAAAATACTGAAGCTTAGAGTTTTTCAAATTTTCCCACATGGTGAGACATTCCCAGAGACATTTTAGCGGGTGCGAACATCCCTGCAAAGTAGGGAGTATCAGAAAAATAAATAAGGAGTGTGATATTAGTTCCACTGGGACACAACTAAAATGGAAACATCTCACTCTCAGTTAATAGGATAGAGAATGTTCTGTGATGGCCAAGAGGGGAAAATAAGGACTTTACATAAATGCACACTACCTCTTACACGCCAGTTATTCTCTAAATATCTAAACCCAAGCTGCAGCTGTGTGCGGAAACGTTCATTTTACCTTTGGGTATAACTAAGTGCACATCCCTTAGCCATGCAGCCAAGCCCTCCAGATGCTGCATCCCTCTGGCTCACCCACACCTCGGGCACTGGGTCTCTGTATCCAGTTGTGGCCTCGTTACAACCCAGGATGGCAGCTCTCTCACCCAGGGGCATTGATTTGTGTGCATTTATTTGGGATCTGTTTTCCAATTAAGCTGTGCGCTTTTTTTTGTAGTCTTAAATTTTAGCTAAGGGTCTCACTTCTTGAAAGTTATTGACCGAAATGAAATTGAAAAAAAATTAGCCAGGTCAACAACAACAAAAAAGATAGCCCAGAAACAAAACCTGATATGTATGAGAAATTTATATTTGACCAAAATGGCAATGCAAAACAACGAGAAAAAAGGATTATTTGTTAAATAATTAGCCAGTTGAGGGAAAAGTACAGAAGTAGCTTGCCCTCACAACATACAACAGAATACATTCCGAGCAGATGAAATTATTAAGGAAAACAACGTTAATAATAATAATAATAGAAGAAAATACATACAAAAAATATCTACATGATCTCTGGTTAGAAAATAAATTTCCACACATAAAATTAATAAAAGAAATCACAAAGAAAAGCATTACTAAATTTGATTATATAAAAATATAAAACTTCTGTATATCCATAAATGTCATAAATAAAATTTAATTTTGCCTTCTCTGACAAATAAGAGGTGAGGAAAACATTTTCAACAAACTGATAGACAGCGATACGTAAAGAATTCAAAGAACAGATTTAAGAAAGAGATTCCAAAGGATAAATGTTCAGTAACAGAGAATCTTGCTGTGTAAAAGATGACATATAAATATTTAATAACTATATCAAAAATGCTGGGGCTTCCCTGGTGGCGCAGTGGTTGAGAATCCGCCTGCCAATGCAGGGGACACGGGTTCGAGCCCTGGTCCGGGAAGTTCCCACGTGCCGCGGAGCAACTGGGCCCGTGAGCCACAACTACTGAGCCTGTGCGTCTGGAGCCTGTGCTCCGCAACAAGAGAGGCCGCGACAGTGAGAGGCCCGCGCACCGCGATGAAGAGTGGCCCCCGCTTGCCGCAACTAGAGAAAGCCCTCGCACAGAAACGAAGACCCAACACAGCCACAAATAAATAAATAAATAAATAAAACAAAACAAACAAAAAAAATGCTGAATCTTACTAAAAATCAAAATTTGCAAATTGAAACGCAAAATAAGTAATTCAGTCTTTCCTATCCATGACGTTAGTCATTTGAAAATAGAAGTGAAGTTATATACTTTCTATCCTTTGAGCCCAACAATTCCATTCTAGAAATGTTCCTCAGGAAATAAAAAGAGACGCTGTTAAACACCTGTTTTCAAAGATACTTGTTACAATGTCCTTTTTTACAACTGTGGAAAATTGGAAGCATCCTCCGTGCTCAAGCAGAAGAATGACTAATTACAGGTTCGACAACGCCATAGCGGCCATTAGATGGTGTGGGTGCATACTATCTAATGATGTGGGGAAATGCTCACATGTAATGTTTAGTGAATACAAGCAGCATGAAAATTCATATGTAAAGTAAGTCTCCAGAGAAGAGGGAAGGAAGGTGATTCAGCAAAATTGTTCACAGTATTTATCCTTGGGTCCAGTGACAGCAACAATTTCTATTTTTTTCTTTATAGTCGGTGGTATTTTCCAAATTTTCTGTGATGAAGATGTGTTCATTTTAGAATTAGAATAGAATGATGAATAACTTACAGTTATAATACTTAAAGGCTAGTATGGGTGCAGTGAGCCATGAACGCTTGGACTCTGCGGGTGGGACGAGGAATTGGTAAAACCACTGCAAACAACAAAATATTGCAACAGTCTTAAAAGGCATTCATGCCCATGGGATCTCTGATTCTATCTTTAGAAAGATAGCCAAAGCATATAACAAGTGTTATTTATTCGAAAATAAATTTCTATACCTAAAATTAAAGAAAATATGACTAAACCTGATTACACAAAAATATGACTCTTCTTTATATCCATAAATTCATAAATAAAAGTTCATGTCTGCCTACTTGGGCAAATAACAGGTGGGAAAATTATTTGATAAATACCTTACTTTTCTAGAAGTACATATCCATGTATTTATATTTCACAAGCAAATATTTATATATTAATATGAGCGTATGTAATATACAAATGATACGTATGTCTTGTGGTTGTATTTTATCATGACAAAAATTCAAAAATAACCTATATGTCCATGAATAGACATGGGTTACATAAGCTTTGACCATCGATGTAATAGAACATGCTTATGATATATTAACTTGGATATAAAGTTTCCTAGAGAAGACAACATCAGTTAAGTAAAAAAGTTTGAAATGGAGAAAAGACTCAAGGAAATACTGAGGAATATGTTAGGTGCATATTATGGAAACTTTTCGTTTATATCTGTATTGAGGGTATTTACGGTTTTTCCTCAAAGTATACTTTTATAAAGAAGAAAATCTATTTAACTTTTTCAAAGTCAAAAGAAATACTGGTTGGAGTTGAAAGAGAACTATTAAAGAATTTTAACATTGAATCTTAAAATTCCAATACATCCCAAGTAGCAACACAGTCTTTTTGACCATTAATTTTTTCAGGAGGAATATTTTAACATTTTTTTCTTGTCTCATTCTTTAATTGGTATGACACTGATACACCAATTCAGACATCTAGCTCAAAGAAAACCAGTGAAGATATTTTTCATTACACATTTTGTGATGAGAGGGGAAATTTGCCTTGACAAGCTTGCAAAATTTCCTCGGAATAAGGAAATTGTTTTAGGTGACTCATCTACACCAATGTGCCCGTTTGTTGTGGGTAATCCCTCTAAAAAGCTTTTTGAATGAAAGAACTGTTTATGACATCAAGTCACTAAGTTATACTCCTGCCTACAAACTGGTAGAAAGGAAATAAAAGTAACCCGCTTCAATCTAGCCAAAGAGAGATCTGGAGAGATGAGCGATGATGGCCAATCAAATCCATCAAGGAGACACACTGTGATTGAAATGAATGGTACCCACAGGCTCACAAAATCCAGCCACAGCCAAAATTATTCATATGTTCTTTAAGATCTCAGCAAGGTAAGGAAGAAAGAGCATCCGTAATCATTGTCTTATTCAACTAAAATATCGACAAATCTCATTTTCTTCAGGTCATGGTTCTGGAATTAGGGACAAAATTACTGTAGAATCACAGATGTTAATGAGGATACTGAATCACTTGAAAATGCACCACCTAAATCTATAAGGATGGATAATTGTGTTTGTATTGAATTATGAGGAATATTAAAACAAAAAACAAAAAAAACTACTGTGGAGTCTGACGACCTGATTTGTAGTTCTAAGCTCTGTGATTGACCAAAAGACTTTGGTCAAGTCATCAAATTTCTTTTTTTTCCTCGTCTGTAAAATGGGTATAAAAAATAACCATCACAAAATGCGGGTTTTTGAAGCTCAAACACAGAAAGAAAAATAAATAAGCCCTGTGTAAACGGAAGAAATCCCTGTAAACAATAAAGTGTTTTACAAAGGAAGCGACATTATACTAATTCATTGAACATGGAGCTTTGTAACCTGACAAGCATTGTGCACTGGGGATACAAAATGAAGGTTTCAAAATCTCAGCCATGCCTTGAATTCATCTCGAAATTACAGTCAGAAGACTGATTGCATCACCTGGAGCAGTCCAACATAAACAAGCCTTCCCTGCATCATCTCATCGTCCATAAAGACACCTGCCATCTGCAGGACCAGCCCCTGACCTCCTGCTCTCCCAAGGTCCAGTCAATACCGGAAGGAGATATGTAATGCCCACATCCTAATGATTCTGCAGCCAGCTCAGTCTTGACCCAGAGAATCTAATCTGAAATTAGTAAGCATCTAAGTGCTTTTTAATTTAAAGCCATTAGAAAGAAGGGTGCCACTAAACACCATTTGTGAAGAAAGTATCACGATGAGAATGACTAAAGAAATGTAGGTTGGGCATCTGTGAATTGCAAATGTACTTCTCTGCATAACTAGCCCTAAACTGCCTGAAAATCAATGAGTTGGAAAGGAAAGTTATTATATCTGCCCACAGTAGCATGTGGCCATAATTGTAATTGTTTCATTTTAGAATATGAATCCTTTGGGTTTTCTCTTTAGTAACTTATCCTGTAACTTCATCACAACCCTTAGAGTTGCACTGAAACTCAGAAGACGAAGCCATCCACTGGGTCTTGAAACCAGGAGGAGGAGCTAGGTGTCGATCAGCAAGTGAAGAAAACCAGAAATGATGCCGTTTTTCTTCCCACACTCCTCCCTCTCTCCCTCCCTCCCTCCCCTTCCTTCCTTCCTTTTTCCTCTTTTCCTCTTTCCTTCCTTTATTTCTTCCTTTCTTCTC
Organism: Eschrichtius robustus; assembly: GCF_028021215.1. Taxonomy (NCBI): domain Eukaryota; kingdom Metazoa; phylum Chordata; class Mammalia; order Artiodactyla; family Eschrichtiidae; genus Eschrichtius; species Eschrichtius robustus. The sequence goes on from NC_090837.1 coordinate 97,157,491, forward strand.
ACATTCAATAAATACTTACTCACTACTTCCATGCCATGCTTATGGGAATATAAAAATGAAACGGAACTACCATATTTCTAAGTATAACACAAAACCGTAAGAAAGGAGAAGCACCGAATTTATTATGTGTTTTTCAGAAGATTTCAGCAATTCTTTCTACGATATATATCAAGGAAAATATACAAGAGTGCAGGGAATAGTGGAATTTGGGGCTTTTCCTAAACTGGCAAAGAGAGTGACTTAATTCAGGGCCAGTATATATTTAAATTCTACAATTTGAAAAGCATCTGTTCCCTGGATAATAGCAAACAAAATGAAAAAATGATGGCCGGGTTCAGGGGTTGGTGTACGGGAGACGGGGGTAAATATGCTTAAAAGAGTACAAGGTCGCATACTATCTGTAAATTTCAGTGTGGTAACTATTTTAAATAGACATATATGCGATAGGACTGGGTTTGAATTTGATTTCTTTTTCTCACAAATGAAAAGCTTTCTACCAGTAGGCCCCAAACACTGTGCTAGACCCACTAGGAGCTACAAGGATGAGCAAGAAAGGGTTCCCAACTTCAAGAGGCATAGAGTCTGGAGAGGGAGAGAGAGAAAGAGAATTTATCTTCTCACGCTAAAACTTGATGAACACGGGAAGCAGTGCAAGCAAAGAGGGACCCAGAGCACAGAAATACAAGGCTGGAAGAAGATGAAAACTGCCTCCTGGCTTCTGGGATGAACCTGGGAAGATAAATTGGGATTTTAAAAGGGTGGGGAAGGGAAGCAAGAGAACCAAGGGTTTCAAGGAAGAGCAGAAGCAAAGATAAGCGATGATAGATCTGCCCACATGTGTGGTGCTGGGATGGAGACGGCAGAGGCCAGTTCGGAATTGGAGACTCACTGGGCGGTGGCGGGGGGGACTTGGTGGGTGAAGAATTACTCACAGAAGGAATCACGGCCAATGCTGCCAGCCGCAGTGGTCCTCTGTCTATTGCTGGCTAAGTGTGTTTGTCCTCTGGTCCATACAACTGCGAATGTCAGTGCCCTTACGGACCCTTCTTCCCTGGGATCCCTGCGGTGGGCAGTCCTTGGCTTTGTGTGCAGCGTCTGAGATCATCCTGGAAGGTCACGTGTACGGGGGTGATATGGCAAAGTCACATTGTGAAGGGCATCCTGGTACCCTGGGGCCCATCACTAGGGGGATGTATCAGGTGTACCGCTCATTAAAACGCGTGCACTCCTTAACTTGTGTTTTCCTCGTCTCCTAACACTCCTGGGATGACATGATTCTGGGAGACTTCTAGATGTACAGCTGTGAGGCAGCCAGTCACTGACAGCAAAAGCATTGCCAAAGCCTTGCTTATTTTGAACTTGGCGAGGCTCCTCTTCTGCCGATGGCAAAGCTGTGCCCCCCGACCAGCCTGTCTCCTTCGGGCACCCCTCAGTCCCTACCTTCTGGAAACGTGCATGCTGCACGTTCATTTTAATAGCGAACAATGAAGAAATTACAATCGTTTCCATGCACGGGTATTCTAATGAGGATCGCGTGATAACAGAGGCAGTTGCATGAAAAGCTGAAACTTTTCAGTTACAGGAAAAGCTCCTACATGTGGGTAATTATGTCCCGATTCGAGGCTTTCCAGAAGAATGAAACAATATATACATAGTTTTATTTTGTTTCGTTTTGTTTTCTCCCAGACTAATGGAGAAAAGGGGGGGGGAATAATATCCTGGCTAGGTATGAAAAACTAACTGATTGTGACGGTAATAGATGATTACGTCATGCATCACCATAGCAACTCAACTTATAAAACAACAATTATGTTAGCAGAGTTATTTGAAATAGCTTTCTTGATAGCTGATATACAACCCCAGTGAAAAGATGAGACAGATAAATAGAAAGATTTGTTCTTTCAATTGAGGTTTGATTCACTATTTGTCTCTGTTCTTGATTTTTCCCTATTATACTCTGAACTTCTTTAGAGGAAAGAAATATCCTTTTGTCTCTTTGATGGAATAAAAGCAATGCTTAAACCTCTCTCTCTACCATTTTTGGCTTTGGAAGAGGGCTACCATTATTTACTTTACTCAAAAGGGAGCAAAGCCCACATTCAACAAGTACAACACATGTAACAATAAGAAAACTATCATGGGGAAGTATTTCCCCAGAACAAAAAACAGAAGGAAAATAAAGCGTCAATGAAACCAGCTACAAAGTTCACTTCCATTTTGAAGGCACAAAATGGAAGGGGTCTGAATGTGTTCCTTGTGTAAGTTAGATTTTATTTTTGGTTTAAATCCACAGTATGAAAGAAACATAATAGGCTAGATTTATCTTGTAGAATTGGAATTTATATTCAAATCTACTTTGCACCTACCTTGCTACAAACTCCTTTTAATGTTTAAAAAGCTGTTTGATGTCTACAGAATTAAAGTGTTCCTAATAATTTAGGTACCTAATAGACTTACTTTACAGCCAATGTTTTCTTTCTTTCTCTTTTTTCTTTTCTTCTTGCTTTTTTTCTCTCTTTTTTCAAGAAATGTGGAAAACATTAGCTAAAATTGTGTTGGTCTGTACAATTTTATTCTGTTAAAGACAGGTTTTATGATACATTTAGCCCTTTAAATGACACTAATAGTCTCTGGAGACACATGGGTTTTCCTCTCGTGTAACAATTAAGTCCATTTCAATACTATTTGGAAAAGCTGAAACAATTCAGTGACTATATGTCTCCTCCTAGGTCTGTACTGTAAGCCCAGAGGAAAGCACCAAAAGTTACCTAAATAATAAAGTCTTAGCCAACGTCAGACGTGGACCAAAGTATTCGCTTTTTTCATATTTCACTCCTTATTTCACTTCTCTCATTTCTTACAGAAGGGGGATAATGAGACCTTCTGAGGTGTGTGGTGGTCGGAGGAGAGACTCAGTAATGAGTGCTATGAATCACACTGGGTGTTTTTCTGCCCTCCCTGGAGTTTGAAATGTGTTTCCCACCAGAAGTAAGGGTAGTTTATTGGACTTAACTTATTTTATTTTTTTAATCAAGTAAGTTAGGATAAATATGTGTGCAAATTAAACACATGCGTTCTGCTTTTCAGAGGAAAGCACACTTGTATAAGTAGAAATCTGTTCAGAATATATATGTGTATGTTGCCCAAATATGAAGCTCAATTATAATCAAATTATTGCTGCCTGAGAAATAAGGAAGTCAGAGGAAGTAATTTAGCGAATTCCATATCTACACATTTGGCCCAACTCATACTTCTAAGTTTAATCACGTAAAGGCCAGGAATGCATCCACTTCAGCAAAAAGTCCCCAGGTAATATTATTCACTTCTCTCAGACATCTGATCTGTTTAAATTACCTTATTAGAAAAATTGCTGGCAAAAGTGTTTGGTTTGGTTTTGTTTGGTTTGGTTTTAACATGGGCACATGTTCTTTTGTCATTCTTTGGGAAAAGAAATGGAGATTCTTAATAAAGCTGGAAAAATGATTTCAAGATTTTGAAGACTTGAAGGAATTATTGATGAGTTTCCATCTTCCTGGTATCTAGTCTCTCAAACCAGAAGCTTCAAGAAGCAGCAAAAGAAAACAACCACCAAAACAAACAAATCAGCCAAACACAGGACCCTCCATAGAAACCTGGTTTTAACTGCTAATCAAATTGAGATCATGGTAAACATATTTTCTCAGGTGCTGCTTTTTTTTCACAATTTCCTCTTAAATTTATTAATATAATAATAGGAAATAGAGAATCTTGTCACTGGTCCTTGTGAGATATCTAGGATGAGTCAGAAACATGGATTTTCTTCATTGTTTGTCGCCAGACAGTTAAGAATGCCAACGTAAAGTAAATCTCTCTCCAGCCCATAGCAATCTGTGTTCTTCCAGGATTAGTTCCCCTGCTCCTTCTGCAACAATCAAACAAGCAATAGCACAGGGCATTGCAAATTCCTCTCCACGTGGTTATGCAACACTCCACCATGGTTTTGTCCTGGGCATCTATATGTCCTGTCTCCCCAGGGACATGATAACATCCTTAAGTGGTAAAGCCAAAGGTTGGCACTTGTTGATACCAATGACATGACCCTACCATGGTGTTCAAAAATTTTGCGAGCTAAAGTCAGGCCCTCCCAGGATTTATGGGTTAAGAGTCACATTAAAGTTACCCTACACCACTGAAACATACTCATGAAAAGCAAGGAAGGAAGGAAGGAAGGAAAGAAGGAAAGGAGGGAGGGAAGGAGGGAGGGAGGCAGGGAGGAAGGAAGAAAGAAAGGACCAAGGAAACCAAGGTAGTAAGCATCTCACCATGGAAGCATGAAAAAGGAAATTATTTTTGCAAATCCAAAAGAAAAATAGAGTAAATATGGATTTATTATCATATACATAGATATTTATAGTAGTGAATGAGGAATTTCTTCAGTATTTGGATTAAGCAAGTTGAAGATGTATGTATCTTTATATAGTTAATGTTGAATAAACAGTTATTTTTCAGCAAGTTTTCTCGTTCAAAACTATATAATAAGCCATTTTATTGTTTCAAACAAGAGAGTTGTAAGATAAATGAAAATGTCTGAAAGGAACTTTAAAGCAGTCAGAGAAGGCAACAGATTTTTAAATGCAATGCATTTTTAAGTAATTAATTTTTGTAAAATCCTTTCAACTTGTCCACAGGAACGCAATTTCTATGGTAAATGTAAAGTGGTAGGTTTGAAGCTTATACTAGAACTTCAATATTGAAATACTAAATGTACAATTTCTATTTCTTTCTCTGTGTAATTGGACAAAGAGAAAGTTAGTTTAGTGGCCAGACTAACATATTATAAGAGGAGAAAGGGATCAATACAATTTTCAAACTAAATAAGTTCTCACTGCTTTTTTTATTTCTCTTGTCATTTATGAAACAAAATGCCATCAGTGTTTCTGTCCACATTTTTAATACAGCAAAAAATCTCTAAGCCAGACAACGTTGTTAACATAATGATAATGGTTACCTAAATTTCTCCTGGGTATTAGAATATTAAAATATCATTTGATACTGTTAATTTTCCATCATAACCAGGTGTCTCATCCTATTTATCTTAAAATTAACAGGATTGTTATCAAATTCATCCAATATTTGAATACATGTAAGTTGGGAACCATGTAAAATGCTTAGAATTAAAAATAAATGCCCAGTTTCTAAGATTTAGGAGCCATAGAATTTGGTTGAGTTCAATTTATGTATGATTTCTAACCAAGAACACGTTGACCCGATTTGAAAAACTTCATAATTCCATAAAAAAAAGTTTTTATTGTTTGTAATTTTATTTTCTTATTTATTATTTATCTCAAATGTTAAGTTTAATGACAAAGTAGGATTAAAGCTAATTCAGAATTCAGAGGAATGCTGTCAGACCAAAGTCCTTCAAACAGTAGAGGTAAGTGAGTGATGTCAAGAATAACTTTTTTTTTTCCAATTCTTACCAATTGAAGATAATACTTTCTCATTCTAGTTAGACGAGCATAGACTTTGGAATAAACACAATCTGGGTTCAAATCCCAACTGTTTTTCTTACGCGCTCAGGTAAATTACTTTCCCTGTCGGAAGAACCATTTTCTCGATGTTAAAAATGCAGTCAAAATACCTCCCTACTAGGTCCTCTGAATGACCCAGGAATGCAGGGCTTATAGAGTCCTGGGATGAATGAGCAGTCATTTCGTGGTAACTCAAGTTCATTAACCAGAAGAAATGTAGCCTACCTTTGAAATTACAAAAATGTGATCGTTATCAATAAAAAATATGGGTATGTGTGGAGGTTTTAAATTTAAAATGTTTGCAGGACAAACTTATACTTTATGCTTCTGGTGGAAGGTCAGATCACCCTTAAGCATTTATTTCCAAATTTAAACAATTGTAGGAAATTTATGGATTTCCATTTATGGATTCTATTTATTTCAAATAAATAGGCCAAGTTTGTTTTGCAGTAGATCATGAAAGGATGTGCTTGTTACAGCAATGGCAACAGGAGACCAGTTGGGTAGATTTCACGACTGTGGAATCTGGCATTTTAGACTCTAGCTCCAGCCCCTCGGGTCCCGGCTGTGTTACTTTGGATAAATTGCTTAATCTCTCTGAGCCTCAGCATACTCACTTAAAAACGGGATGTTAATCGGATTATTACTATAATTTCATAAGCTAATGCTTGCAAAGTGCCTAGCACAGTACTTGGCACAGATAAATGGCCCACAAATGTCAGCTGTTAACAATATTGTTGCTGCTGCTTATAACATTGATGATGAAGATTGTGATGATGTCGCCAAGCAGACCTTCCAGGGACACAACAAGTAAGTAAACATCTTACTTCTTTTAAATTATGGAAGCACTGCTCTAAAAGGATTTGGTTGGACCACAACTTGCGTATCTCAAGAGCTGAGGTTTCCCAGCTCTATGGGGCGTTAAAATGGATGCAACACTGAGGAAGCCCAAGACTGGAAACACTTATTTCCATGATTATAACCTGGAGTTCCATGCAGGAGAGCCATGGCCTGGTAGATATTTCAGCTTTAATATTCGGAACAGGCCACACTTGAAGGAGAAGAAATCGTGTTTGGTGCTTGGTTCTCAATTCATGAAGACATGAGATTTTAGATATCTTCTCAGGGTCAAAATAAGCCAAATACTCTTATCATTGAGAAGCTAACAAGATGAACTTCAAATCATCTTTAATTTATGTTTATAAGTTTGATGGGGAAAGCAGCAAGAAAGCATTCTCAGATTACACATCCATGTATTTCACGGCCAGGATCAATTTTGATATTTAGTGGAACTATTTAAAAACACAACTATACAGAATCAGGAAGCCACAGGTCCCATCACTTTCCCACTTTCCCAGGCACAGAAGTAAAAACGTGTGCATAATTCCATGCTACTTCTGTACCCTGATGCGAATAGTACATGAGCCACGGGATCAAGGTCCCCAGGATGTAACCCCAATCTCATGCCTGACTTGAATATCACCACCACCACCTTCCACAACTCGACTGTGCTTGATGGTTGGTGAAAATGCTGATTTCCAGCAGACCAGCACACGAAGGCATCACGCAGTGAGACGCTGTCCAGCTGCCCATCATCCCCTAGCAGGTTTGTTGCCCTGGACACAGTGAGGAGGGCACCCGGCCCCCGCTCGCTCCCAAACAAGGCGACTCTGCATGGTTCCCAATGACAATCTCGTGTCTCCCAAATTATCAAGCCTCACAGTCTCCCCACGGCCTTCAAGAGAAGCCAAAGGACTCAGGAGTTCGTGGAAAGAACAGTGGACACCAGAGGGGCTTAGCAAAGGAGCCTCAGTAAGAGAAGGAAACGTGCATTAGACCTGTCACGTGGAAAGTTACTGTTACCTTCTTTTAAAGGTGTTAGGGAAAGAAAATAACATTTTCAATCACGCTGCTGAGTTTGAGGAATCTATATTAAATACTTCCTAGGTGTCAACCACGGAGCTAGTGTAGGGGATGCGTGGTCATGGTGACCGGCAGAGGGTCTGCCCTCAGGGACATTAAGTTCTAGAGAGAAAGGCAGTGAGTTGGGGTGAAGAACAGCCGCCACTGCCCTGCACCCCACGCCCCAACAACAAAAAAAAATCCACATCCTAACTCCTGGAACCTGTGAATACTTCCCTAAAAAGCAGAAAGGGACTTTGCAGGTGGGATTAAGTGAAGGATTCTGCAGGGGAGATTATCTTGGTTATCCACATGCCCCTTAGTGCATCCCCGTGTCCTTAAAACTGAGAGTCCGAGGGATGCTGAGCTCCAGGAGGGGAGGCACCCTGGGACCCCAGGGACAGAGATGGAGTCATGCTGCCCCAGCGCCTGGGACCACCAGAAGCCGGAGGACACGAGAACGGCTTCTCCCCCTTGATTTCAGGCATTGCTACTCATTCCAGACTTCCAGCCTCCAGAACTGAGAGAGAATAAATCCCTGTAGTTTTAAGCCATGAGGTTTGATGTCATTTGCTACAGAAGCCATAGGAAAATACTATAGACACTGAAAAAGTAAGAAATAGGTAAATTACGTGATCACAGACGGTTTTCGGAGCCTCAGAGGAAACAAGCAGAGCGTGGTAAGAGGATAATTTGGGAGGCAGCTCACCCCCCAGGAGGACCGCCGGGCCTTGCTGCTCGGGGGTATAGACCCTCGCCCTCACCCACGCCATCTCCAGGGACCACTTTCAGCTCTGAGACTTCCCTTTTCCAGCCATCCCGTCTCGGTCTGGGGCGCCTGAATTGGGAGCCTGAGACGGATGGTGACTCTGCTTTCTCCCTTCACCCCCATCGGCCACTGCGTCCACTCACCTCTCACGCATCTCCTGACTCTGCGCCTCCCCTTCATCTTCTGGGACGTATCCCTACTCAGGACTCACCTGGACTACCTGAGTCTCCTATTTGGTACCTCAGCCTGCAGCTTACCTGCCATCAGCCCATGCAGCCATCTTCCAAAAACCCTAATGCGGTTTTCCTGCTCTGAGCACCCTTCCTGGCTTCATGCTGCTGGGAAGACCGAGCCCAGCTGTTTGGACAAGGTCTACGGGCCCTTCCTCATCTCCTTCTCAGGCTCTGAGGCTGAGTACTGAACCCCTGTGCGTGCCTCCCCCATGCTGTGCTCCTTTGCCCTTGGGCCTCCGCGTGTTTTATTTCTTCTACTGGAAGCACTTCTTCTGTTCTCCAAGTTAGGCTTCAAGGCTCCATTGATGTGTTACTTCTCAAAAGACATGTCCCTGTTATGTTGGGCTCTAGTGGTCCCTCCCCTCCTCCCCCACGGCTCTCCTCAGATCATATCTTCATTCTTTTGTTTAATGACTGCCTCACACTGTAATCTCCAGGAGGGCAGGAAGTTGCCAATTCATTATGATTTCTTGAGTAGGATTAGAAAAGGATGGAGGGGCTTCCCTGGTGACGCAGTGGTTGAGAGTCTGCCTGCCAATGCAGGGGACACGGGTTCGAGCCCTGGTCCGGGAAGATCCCACATGCTGCGGAGCAACTGGGCCCGTGAGCCACAACTACTGAGCCGGCGCGTCTGGAGCCTGTGCTCCGCAACAAGAGAGGCCGCGACAGTGAGAGGCCCGCGCACCGCGATGAAGAGTGGCCCCCGCTTGCCGCAACTAGAGAAAGCCCTCGCACAGAAACGAAGACCCAACACAGCCATAAATAAATAAATTAAATTTTTTTTTAAAAAAATAGAAAAGGATGGAGATCCACCCCATGAACCAGATCTTCCTTGGGAGTGTGTCGGGGTATATATTTTTCATCAACATAGCATTGCGGTGAACAAAAATAGACCCAGAACATCTTGTTTAGTGGTACCAGGAAAGAGGCAAGTAACAGAGACAGGTCCAAATATGTCATGTCGCGGAAGACATGCTGCCCGGGGGGCTCTTGCTGAAGCCAGCACCTGAAAAGCAGCTCTTCAGCAGTGATCGTGCACGGCATTCCAGGTGAGAGAGTGTCAAGAGAAATTTCATCACAATAAAGCAACGGAGTTTACAACTGACTCTTCAAAAGCGTAATAAACCAGAAAAGATTTAAGGTCATCCCTAGGGTGACAGGGCTCTCATACCCTTGCATTCCGATGGGCTTAATTGAGAGTGATGGGGAGGTTAGGGTAATGGAATTCAGCCTCATTGCTATACACTCAGCCTGTAATAAGCACCATCATTGACACACCATCGATATCCCTGGCAATTATAAATATTGCAGTGTTTCACTTTCGGGCAAACTCAGGGCCTGGGGGAGGGACTGGGTTCCAACACATCATAAATATCATCCTTCACGTGTGTTCCTAGAAAAAACGCTGGAATCACTGCTCTAGATCAGAGGTAAGCAAACATTTTCTAGAAGGGCCATACAATAAATATTTCAGGTTTTGTGAGCCCTACGGTCTCCGTGGTAACTAACAAACTCTGCTACTGCTAAAGCAGCGTTCGACAATACATAAATGAGTGGGCACGGCTGAGTGCCAATAAAACTTTATTTGTGGAAAATGAATCACGAAATATGATTCATCTTCTGATTTTTAAAAAATCATATAAAAATGTGAAACCATTCTTAGCTCAGGACCATACACAATCAGGTGGCAGCTGGATTTGGCCCATAGGCCAGAGGGTGAGAATCCTTGCTCTGGATCATTAAGAAAACCAAAAAAGACCAACAGTGAGTCATTCATGATAGATTAGAATGTGTAATAAACACAAAAATGATTAAACATATACAAATATCCAAAAACTTTTTTCAAATAGTAAGGATAAAAAAATTGCAATAGAAAACACGTTTTAAAACACAGGATATAAACAGGTTAATAAAACTGGAAATGCAGCAGAAAGTTTAAAAAAATAATAAATTCCTTATACTGCATAAAGGGAGAAAATTTCTACCATTTAAAATCTTAATTAGACTAATGCAATATTTATTTTTAAAGTTTTAGCTAACTACTGGTAAAATTTAAAACATGGCATTCACTTTCCAAACCACAAGAGAACAAAAAAAGAAAGAATAAAGTGAAGAAAATGAAGTCTATATTGCCAAAGTCAGGAAACAAATAACCAAAAAAATAATTCTTTAAAATTACAACATTAGAAGAGAGGACTAAGACCCCACATTCTCATGTATTCATTAAACAAGAGATGACCTTCAGAGTCACAACGACAATTCATTTAGAAAACATAATAAAACAGGTGACGAATAACAAAAATTTAAGGAAAAACTTCTTATACACTTAAAAACACTCTTGCAAATTACTACATGGTCAAAGAGGAAATTAAAAGTGCAATAACAGAAAAAATAAAACATGAATATTACAGATTAAAATCTATGTAACTGAAGCTGTGCCCACAAGTACTTGCATTCTTTCTATATAGAATACAAGTACTCCCTCAACTGCATTCTATACGGAAAGAAAACTGATGAAGTGTTCAAATCATGTATTTGTAAAATAATTTCAAGCCTTCGTAACTGAAAGAAAGCAGAGAGGAAAACATAATAAAGAAAAAGGCGGAAAACAGTAAATCAGAAGGACAAACTCTAGAGTGGGTGAATGGATCTGCAGACAGGAGATTGGGAGGAGGGGAAAGGAGAGGCACCGGAGAGCACTGGGCAGGTCTGGGTGGCCCATCAGTGGTCACCAGCCTACCGCTGGGCTGTTCCTCTCTGGAGCCCAGTGGGTGGCTCCTGCAGGACCAGGAGGGGGACTGGCTTTCCTTCACTTGTCCCCAGCCGGTTTGCTGGTTCCTCTGGGCCAGTGCGCTCCAGTGGTCGTATGCAGGATGCAAAGCAATACGCAGCGTGTACTCATCCCCCCAAGTCTGCACACACGCCCCTCCCCCAGACCTCCTGCAATTCTGCTCCTTCCAGCCAAGCTCTCGGCCGCTGCCCAGATATCCATTTACTACTTACCTCTTATCTCTGCCATTCCATTCAGAACTCACTTTGAAGTGGACTCAGGTCAGGGCTCTGCATTTTAAGTGATCTCCCTATGCCCCCATTTTAATGGGGAGGAAGGCAGGTTAGTGTTTGGGGTCCCTGGCATCAGTGTTGGCTCAAGCTCTGTATGCAGTATCTTGATGGACCTGGGTGTTTTCCTTCCCCACCATGTTCAGTTACTCTAGTGAATGGCCATAGTCCCCCTGGAGAAAGAGTGGAACCAGTTATTGCACATAATTAGCATAACACGGCCAGATCCTTTCTCAAGGGGACCTGTCTTCTCTTCTACTGATGGACTTTCACCTGGAAACTGGGCAAGGGATCCAGATTTTACCCTAACTGACATACGACTTTTTTAGATCATTTTGGTGATATAAGTCAGGCAATACCTTCATCGGCCCTCTAACTGTTTCACCCTTAGGAACACCATGGTCTAGTTTCCAGGACCACAGATTCTGTAGGTCCAGGTGCCCCGTTAACATTGGGTCTTTACTGCTATTCACAGTGATTACATGCATTTTATCTCTAACCCTAGATGCCGGGCCTCTGACACTCTGGAATGTTATCATCCTTACTGACGCCAGGAGGCCAGGTGCAGACTAGCATTTCTCAAGTCAGCCCTCTCTGACTGGAAACGGCCCACAGCTGGGCTTCTCGCAGCTGACGCTGGAGCATTCCTCCTTGTGCTAATGACAGGAGTGTCCTCCACATCCCCCAGGGGACACAGTCGGCCAATGGACTCTCTGCTCTCGTATAATAAATGCATTTTAAAATGACTCTCCAAAGACAGCCCACGGGTGAGATATGCAGTAGGACGCTGTGTGCACGCACAGGAACACAGAGTGCAGAGGCCATTAAGGCATCTGCTACAGGAGAAACAGAGAAACCTCCCACACTGGTCCCCAGTTAACAATGCACGTCCTAACTGTGGTGAAGAGTTGTGGGTTTTTCTTTCTCCCTTCCCTGTCAACCTTGTTTTGACATCCTTTTAGGATATAACTTCTTTGCCATGTGTGCAATCTGGTGGGTCTCACTACTAGGGTTCCTGCCCATCCCTTGCCCAAGAGGGAGCACGTGACCCAAGCCTGCCTAATTGGACTCTCTGTCCTAGAATACTGAACCTTGAACAGAATGTGCAAGGATAAAAAAAATAGTTGGATCTCATTAATTTCAGTCGTGGTTCCTTGACATAATCATTGGTTAGTTCTTGCTACTCAGAACCCAGAAGATGTCCTGATTCCTGCCCTTTATGAGAATGTTTCTCCAGTGTTCTCCTTATTTCTATGAGCTATATGATATCCTTTCAGTAAAACCATTTTGTGCTTACATTGGTTATAATAAATTTCTGTTGCTTGCAATCCAAGAACCCTAACTGATATGGGTGGATATTAGTGCTCCAACTTTACAGATGAGAAAACTGGGTCTCAGGGTATAGAGTGAACTGCATAAAGTAACTCAACTAGTAAGAGACAGAACCAGCACTCAAAACCCTTGACTCCAAGTGTAGTGCTCTTTTTATTATGACACAATGCCTCCCTCCTAGGTATTTTTATTCTGGAAGCAACCCGTAAAAATTTCTCTCAGCTCTAGACAATAGAGTTATAAACATTTGATGAAGATCGATCTGAATTGCTTAAAGAGATCAAAAGCTATTTCAAAGCATGAGCCCTGTTTTTCTAGTTCTTTACATTCCCATCCCTTATTTTCAAGTACCTTGTCTTACATATGGTGTCTTGTATATTTTTAGATATATCTGCTGATCGGTTATCCAAAGGAGATGTAAACAGTCAAGAATTGTTTAGCTAACCATATCTTGAAATGCATCTTTCACCAATTCTTAGATTTTTGGGGGGTGTGTCTGAACCAGTTTTTTGCCCTTACCACTCGTGCCCATTCATACATCTTCGATAAAAAGCACCCTGCTGTGTTCTAGATCCTTATCCCCCTGAACTTCCTCACTGTACTCTGTTATTCTGAGTGTAGCTCCATGTCTAGACCCGGGACCTTGGGATTAGATGCTTCCCTTGAAGAATCTTTGGTTCCCTGGGGTTGGCCCTCCTGCTTCCACTCTGAGTGGTCATCCCTCCTAATCCTCTGCCATCATCAGTGAGATCCCAGGTCTTCCTTTCTGCTTCCGAGGGAATTCAGACAGTGAAGAAGGTTTCTAAACTCTCTCACACAAAGCTTTTGACATTCTATTGTTCAAATAAACCAGCAACATTTTTTCCTGATATCCATGCATGTTGCTTTTATCGCCTTCTTTAGAAATTTGTCCCACTAATCCATCTTTTTAAAATATCAACTTTTTATTCATTCTTTTGAGGTATATTTTTGTACTTTTAGTCTGCCCTCTTAGCATTTTTGGTATCCTCTTCTATAGACATATTTTTTTCCCAAAGCATTGTACTGTTAAACTAAATCGTGAACTCCTCAGAGGTGACCTTTATTCACCTTTGGCTCCCTGGAGTTCAGGGAGGCACCTATTACCTGGTGAGCATTTTGTGTTTGTTGATTGAGTAATGAGTCACTATATCCACAATAACTAGTACACATGTATACTGCATTTCTATGTAAATGTATCCCTTATTCTCCATAAAATATTCATGCCAACAGTTATCGCCACTCTATTGCAAGCCAAGTATGACCTTTTGTTTAAATTCTATTAATATGATGGTGAGCATTCAGTCTGATGAGACAGTGGCAATTTCAATTAAATTAATTACAGCTGCCAGTTGAGCCCAGATGTGGTGGGGAACAGGGTGGAGAAGGCTGCGTACGGAAATCTGTGGTCTTCGAGGGATTGTAATGTGACTCCTTCCGTTCCAATCATCTGTTCTCCTTAGGCCAGTTGTCATCTGCTGGCCACAAAGAGGATTCTAAATTTTCTATTCCTTGCGTTGGCACATGACATACTGTATTTAATTCCTGTAAGAGGACATCCCTATCTGGGTTGAAAGGAAGGAAAGGGTTGAATTCAAAGGTCGCATGTTTTTCTTTGTAAAGATCACTGAATAGTAGGATATGAACACGCTGTACGTTTGAAGTACAATACAGAGAAGTAGAAAGATGAAATTTATTTCCTTTTCAAGCTCGGTTTCTGTTTGATTTAACTGAAATAATTGCCATTGAATATCTTCCCACAGGTCAACTCCATCCTCTCGGGAATGGACCACTGAGGGCAAAGAACTTAATGCAGCATTCAGGTTGAATTCGAGGGAGGCCAAATCAAAATGTGCAGTCACATTTATCTCCTCTTTCGAAGTTCCTTTGTCCTGTTTTTTCTCCCTCAAACCCACTCTACATTAATTCATTGTTATTAGCCGTTTCTTCTGGAACTTGTCTGTCACACAGTGGATGTGATAATATACTGTTTAGCGGTCTCTGCAGAAGGCAATACAGGCCTTGAGTGACAATGCTGGTCATTTCTTTGTATAAAAAGCCCTACGATAATCTTCGGGATCATGAATATTTAACTGGGGATATCTGTTTGTGAATGTGTGTGTATCTGCGTGCATATGTGTTTGCCAGGCTATGCTATCCACAGTGAAATGATCCCTAACCAAGAGTGTGCGAATAAACAACTCATGTAAATTCCAAACACCACAGGACATCCAGCATCAGTGCTCTGGGATATGATTAGCTTCTGAGTCCTGGGACTCTGTGAAGCCAAGATAGATAGATCTCGGTGGAACTTAGCATAAAATGGGAGAAAATCAGAAACGGAAAGGGAAGAATAGAGTCAGAATGAAACAACAGACAAATAAATATGAGCTGAAAATCATTAGTGTCAATTACCCTGGTTCAGCTCATATGTGATCAAATATAAAAATGGTTTTGGGGATTGAGTTGCTGAAAAATTCAACAGATAGAGGGAATTGGGGCATGTTAATATCCTTCTGGAAGGTTTAATTTGGGGTGTGGGGGAATACAGTCTTACGTTTTATATTTTTAGTCCCTCTGATGGGCAGCACTTTCTAGTGAGAGAGTGAAAGTGACAACGAATGGATTCTGGGGGGAAGGGGACAATAAAAGGATGCTCTCTCTAAAAGGCATCTTTTCTATGTAAAAGCAGGAAAAAAGTTGCCCTTATAATATCAGATTAAAAGGACAGTGTAAATACTTGGTAAACAGGAAGGAAAAAAGCTGTTGTTTTCATTAGGGCTACTAAGGGGGGCTGCACATCTTTTAAGACATACGCCGCATTTTGGCAGACATGGAGAGAGGGTGGAGAGGTTTACATGAGGACCAGCCCTGTGCCCAGTGGCATCCGTTTCCCGAGCATCATGGCTTCCCCAACACACATAAACAGGAATAAGGACCAGGAGACATGTATCCATGCAACAAATTATTAAACGTATAATTATACGAGGGGGTCAAACAAGAGTACAGACCAGGGAGTTTATAACTGCCATGCTAGGGAATTAGAAAGCTGGTGAGGATTTCATGGAACCTGATGGAGAATCAAGAGATGCATCATCCAGTCCTGGTGACAAAATCCCTGGAGAAGCTGTCACGCATATCTTTTGCGCTTGATTTCTCCACCATTAAAGTAAAAGTATGGAACTTAATGATCATAAGGACATTTGTGGTTTCATATTTAAGGAAAACAAGAAGTCAGTAAAATCTGATATATGTACATGTTTAGCACAGATATGTTTAGACTGAACACACATTTACTATGTTGAGTTTTCCAATTCATGAACTTTCCATTGGTTTAGATCTTTGATTTCTTTTATCAACATTCCCTAGTTTTCAGCATACAAGTTCTATCTATTATTAGATTTATATCTAAGCATTTGGGCAGTTGATTTTTTTGGAGCAATTATAAACAGTATTGTACTTGCAATTTTGGTTTCCACATCTCCACAGTTTGCATATAGAAATTTTTGTGTACTGATTTTTTGTTCTGTGAACTTGCTGATCTCACTTATTAGTTCTACCAGGGTACAGTGGGATGTTCTGGTTTGTTTGTTTCTAAATTCCTTGAGATTTTCTACCTAGACCATCATGTTATCTGCAAATAGGGACAGATTTATTTCTTCTTTTCTTATATGTATGAATTTTATTTCCTTTTGTTTCTTTATTGTAATGGCTAGAACTTCCAGTACTATGTTGAATAATAATGATGAGATTGAACATCCTTGCTTAATTCTCAAGTTTAAATTAACATATTTTGGGCTTCCCTGGTGGCGCAGTGGTTAAGAATCTGCCTGCCAATGCAGGGGACACAGGTTAGAGCCCTGGTCTGGGAAGATTCCACATGCCTCAGAACAACTAAGCCCATGCGCCACAACTACTGAGCCTGCACTCTAGAGCCCACGAGCCATAACTACTGAGTCTGTGTGCCACAACTACTGAAGCCCACGTGCCTAGAGCCCGTGCTCTGCAACAAGAGAAGCCACTGCAATGAGAAGCCCTTGCACCGCAACGAAGAGTAGCCCCCGCTCACCGCAACTACAGAAAGCCCGCATGCAGCAACAAAGACCCAATGCAGCCAAAAATTAATTAATTAATTAAAAGTAAATAAATTAGTATATCTTTTGACCCCCTTCACCCACTCTTGGGGTCTAAAGGTATAAACTTCCAGTTACAACATAAATAAGTCATGGGTATGTAAGGTACAGCATGATGACTATAGTTAGTAACACTGTATTATATATTTGAAAGTTCCAAAGAGAGCAGATCTTAAAAGTTACCATCACAAGAAAAAGAAAAATATTGTAACTATGTATGGTGACAGACGTTAACTAGACTTATTGTGCTGATCATTTTGCAACATATACAAATATTGAATCATTATGTTGTACACCTGAAATGAATATAAGGTTATATGTCACTGATACCTTAATAAAAAATTAATATAATGCATTAGTCAACATACTAAAAAGAAAAATCACATGATCATACAAAAAGGATTTAAAGATTTTAGAGATTTTTTAAAAACTTTCAGTAAACTAGGAATGGAAAGGAATTTTCTCAACTTGTTAAAGACTATCTACCAAAAAAAAAAACTACAGCTAATATCATACTTAATGGTAAGAAACTCAAAGCTTTCCCACTAAGATCAGGTACAAGACAGGGAGATCCCCTCTCAGCACTCCTTTTCAACATTACACTGGAAGTTCTAGCTAATGCTATAGGAAAAAGAAACAAAAGGTATACAAATAAGGAAGGAAGAAATAAAACTGTCTTTGCAGATGATAAGATTGTCCACGTAGAAAATCTGAAATAATCAACAAAAAGAAACTCTTGGAACTAATATAGCAAGGTTTCAGGATACAACGTTAATATACAAAAGTCAATTAGTTTCCTATATACTAACAATAAACAAGTGGAATTTGAAATTAAAAACATTTACATTAACACCCAAAACATGAAATACTTAGGTATAAATCTAATGAAATAGATAGAAGATCTGTACATGAAAAACTACAAAGGTCTAATGAAAATTACCAAAGAAAAACTAAATAAATGGAGAGATATCCCATGGTCATGGATAGGAAGTCTCAATTTTGTCAAGATGTCAGTACTTCCCAATTTGACCTATAGATTCGAATGCAATCCCAATCAAAAATCCCAGGAAGTTATTTTATGAATCTTGGCAAACTGATCCTACGATTTATGTGCAAAAAACCCAGAGTAGCCAACACAATATTGATGGAGAAGAACAAAGTTGGAGGACCAACACTACCCAAATTCAAGATTTTCTATAAAGCTACAGTAATCAAGACAGTGTGGCATTAGCAAAAGAGTAGACAAGATCAGTGTAACAGAATAGAAAGCCCAGAAATAGACCCACAAGGAGCAAAGGCAACACAATTCAACAAAGATAGTCTCTTCAACAAATGGTGCTGGAATATCCACGTGTAAAATCATGAATCTAGATACAGACCTTCATAAAATTAACTCAAAATTGATCATAGACCTAAATGTAAGACAAAAGCAATAAAGCTCCTAGAAGACAACATAGGAGAAAACCTAGATGACCTTGGGTATGACTATGACTTTTTTGATAAAACACAAAAGGCATGATCCATGAAATAAATAATTGATAAGCTGGACTTCATTAAAGTTAAAAACTTCTGCTCTGAGAAAGACAATGTCAAGAGAATGAGAAGACAAACCGCAGATTGGAGAAAATATTCACAAAAGACACATCTGATAAAGGACTGTTATCCAAATATACAAAGAACTCTTAAAACTCAACAATAAGGAAAAACAACAACCTGATTAAAAACTGAGTCAGAGATGTTAACAGACACCTCACCAAGGAAGATGTACAGATGGCAAATAAGCATATGAAGAGATGTTCCACACCATATATCATCAGGGAAATACAAATTAAATCAACAATGAGATGCCATCACTCACCTATTAGAATGGCCAAAATCTGGAGCTCTGACAACACCAAATACTGTCAATGAAGTGGAACAATAGGAACTCTCATTCATCACTGGTGGGAATGCAAAGTGGTACAGCCAAATTTGGAAGACAGTCTTCCTTGGTGGCTTCTTACAAAACTAAACATACTCAACATATGATCCAGCAGTCACACTCCTTAGCAATTACCCAAAAGGGTTAAAAACTTATGACCACACAAAACCCTGCCCATGGATGTTTATAGCAGCTTTATTCATAACTGCAAAAATTTGGAAGCAATCAGGATGTTCTTCAGTAGGTGAATGGATAAATAAACTGTGGTCCATCCAGACAATGGAATATTACTCAGCCCTAAAAAGAAAGGAGCTATCAAACCATGAAAAAACATAGAGAAACCTTGAATACATATTACTGAGTGAAAGGAGTCAATCTGAAAAGGCCACACACACTGTATGATTCCAAATATATGACATTCTGCAAAAGGCAAAAATATGGAAACAAGATCAGTCATTTCCAGGGGTGGAGGGAAGGAAGGATGGTTAAAAGAAGCACAGAGGATCTTCAGGGCAGTGAAAATACTCTGCATGACATTATAATGGTGAATACATATCATTAGTCATTTGTCCAAACACATGGAACATGTAACACCAAGAGTGAACCCTAATGTAATCTACGAACTTTGGTGATCATGGTGTGTCAATGTAGTTCCATCAGTTAGGACATGTACTTCTCTGGTGGAGGACGTCGACAGTGGAGGGGCAAGAGGTACAAGGGAAATCTCTGTTACTTCACTTCGATTTTGCTGTGAATTTAAAATTGCTCTAAAAGAAGTCTTAATTTTAAAAAATTGATATAAATGACAAATACAAAAATGTTGCAAAGTTTTTGACAAATTACCTTTTTATATGTAAAATATCTGACAAATCAAAGGGCCCGGGAAATTAAAAATATAAAAATTGAAAAAATAATGATTACCAAATTGAATATTTTCTCAAATTGGCATTTTTAAAACAAATCCTGTGTTGAAAATTTTCAAAGGATAGCTTTCGTTCAAAATGAAATAAGTGCGTGTACACATATACACATGTGCACACATATTATACAAAGCTTTCATCTTAAATATAACAGGGGACAAAACGAGTAGACAAGGGTAAGAATTACTGTAATTGATAAAGAAAAGTCCCAACATGATGAGCTTCAAAGAGCAAATGTCCTGAGTGTGCCTTGAATATTGCTGTCACCTTTGGAGATAGCTGTGGGTCAGAGGGGCTGTACTTTCTCCTACTGACAAATTGTGCTGGAAGAGACTCTGATCTTCCTGGGTGCCCACCCAGGAGACAGAGCGGAAGCAGGACCTGGAGAGAGTGACCTCGTGGAGCTGTGAGGTCACTGCCACCAGGCAGTGGCAACAAGAAGCCACAATGAACTGTTGGGAAGTGAAATGCTCATTTTCTCCACACGATGCCAGTGGCACATCCACCCATCTGGTCCCACCCTGCCTGCCGTCCCGGGTCCCGGGAGGACAGAGCTCTCACACCCCCATCACCCCTTCATACCAGACGCCCCCAGATTCCCCCGACGCTCTGTGCCACCTGGGTTCTCCATCCTCCCCGTGTGCACTGGACATTTAAACATCATCTCTGTCAGGTGTGGAAACTGTTATTTTGATCGATTTTATTAATAAAAAGGCTGTGTGTTTTCAAACATTTTCATTTCATAAATATAGGCTGAACAATATCTTCCTTCCTTTAAGCATCCCATATTTATTGCAAGGTTTTATTAAAAATAGGAAATAAAGGGAAATAGAGAAACAGTAATTAATTCTCCCATAGAGACCAATGTCTTCCATGGTTTTTTTATAGAGCTTTTTTTTTAATTGGAATATAATTGCTTTACAATGTTGTGTTAGTTTCTGCCCCACAGCCAAGTGAATCAGCCACACACGTACACACATCCCCTCCCTCCCGCCCCATCCCACCCAACTAGCCCATCACAGAGCACCGAGCTGAGCTCCCTGTGCTATACAGCAGGTTCCCAACAGCTCTCTATTTTACACATGGTAGTGTATTTATGTCAAACCTGATCTCCCAATTCATCCCCGTGTCTTCTATGTTTTATTTTAAAGTTGTGAGAACAAAACAAACAGAATTTGCTGATCCCGGTAATTGTATGTTTTCAGACTAACCTTGCTGAGTGCCAGGTCTTTGCTCCCTAGGGTCCTTTCTCTGTGTGCCTTATCCTTTCCTTCCTGTTCCTTTCCTTCACCCTCCGTGCCCTTTAGAAATGACGCAGGTGATGTTTGGCAGCCCTGCATCTTCGGAGCTATCACACAGGTACCAGCAGAGAACCTCCCTGGTGTCTGAAAGGTAACATAAACAAGGGAGCACAGGTGATGGGAAAGAGTCCTCGTCAGTTTGTACCTGACTTCACATCATCATCTAATCCAGATTTTAGAAATAACTCCTGGTGGGCCCGGCTGTCTACAATGCTGCCCCCTTTCCTGGTGTTACTGGAGGCTCAGCTCTCAGAAAAGGCCTGCTCCCCGCTCCTTCTAGAAAGGCTGCCTGGTCACCTGTCAGCCGTGAGACTTACAGGTGCACCTGGCACCGGCATCCCCCCGAGTCCGGCGCGAGGCCTCTGACGTGTCATGAGGGGAAAGTTACATCCACCGAGATCTGCAGGCTGGGGGTTGTTGACACATGACACGCAGTTGCAGGCGGGCCGGTCACAGTCATAAAACGCTTCATTTTCCCTCTGGCTCCTCCCTCTCCCCTCTTGCTGCTTGCCAGGCTGGCCCGTAGCTGACACCCCGTGTGTGCGTGGGACAAAACTCAGCTGCCAGCTCAGTGGTACAGAAACGTACTGGTCAAAAAGAAAAAAAAAGGAACTGTAAACTTTTAGCAGGGTATGAAATGCTAGTTTCTTGGTGAAAAATTGGTGGCCCAGACACATGGAAGAATTTATTTTTTTTGCAAGTAAATTCATCCATGAAATCTGCTCTCCCCCGCCACCTTCCTTCCCCACCTGCACAAGGTTTCACCTAAGGACACACCTCTGAGCCGTCACAGGAGATAACGAGCATCTGCAGATACCTAATCAATCAGCTCCGGGTACCAAACTCCAGCGGGGCATTGACAAAGTTAACCAAGGCCACCCTGGTTCCTATAGTAGTCACCGCGCTGAACAACTTAACTAGCAGATCTAGGCAGACCCCATCAATCTGACCCTCTGGTGCAAGACAGGGCTTCCTCAGAAGAAAAGAGGCTGCAGAAACCAGAAGTCATTATGGGAATGCTTTTTAGGTTTTCCAGTGAGGATGGAGAACAGGGACGGAGCAACAGGAAAAAAAAAATGGAAAAGAAGAAAAGGGAGGCAAATTACTGAAATCTAGCAGAGACAAGTACAAATCAATTACCTAAAAAGTAGATGTAAAATGAAGGTGTATAAATATCCAAGGCACTTACATGGTATTCAAATAATGCTGAAATTACAGAGCTGTCACTGAAGACCTACGGAGTGGCCGCTCCCTGTGCCCTGTGGTTTAGTGCCTTCCTGAGAGGGATGGAGTGAGGCTGACCTGAGAGGCCCTGGGCAGAGGTGGTCAGGAAACTGTGCAGGGCTGCTGTGCTTTCCTCTGCATGCACCCTATGCTCTAGGAAACCAGCCTCCTTGGGGAGAGCAAGCCTCCTTTCCCACCCCAGCCAAAAAATAAAAAATAAACCCATCCCTGGACCTTGGAGTATAAGAAGGTAACACTGTAGATGGGCCGTTTCTTTATGGGAATAAAAGGGTTACTTTGTAAAGGACAGCAATGGGTTTTCTTTCTCAGGCAGTAAGTGCAAGCGACAGGAACTAAAAAGGGCTTAAGGGTATAAGGAAAGATGCCTAAGTTCCCTTCTTAACTACCAAAAGCAGGAGTAAACATTTTAGACTGCTCAGAGATGAGTTTTCTACAGTTTCATTTTTCAAATGTCACACTTCTTAACCTTTAAAACACTAGTAGATCATCTCTTAAGCAAAATACTTTATGTATTTTTTCACTGCTGAAAAAGAAAACATAACCCTCAGACTGCTCCAATATGTAATTTTTAGTTTAAAAAAAAATTAAAAATTGAGACTAAAGAAAATGATGCTTCTCCCATTAACGAATTGCCTCGCATTATCCTCAGGTAGCCCAGGCAATCCCTGGATTGGACCGCAGGGAATGATATAATAATTCCACAGCCAAGGAAAGCTCTGTCTACCCAGAGATGCCCGTCCGGCTTTGTGCTGCTCTGTCTCCTGATGGGCTGAGGCATTATTGTTCGATTGAGAGCTGGTTTACAGATAAAGGTGTCCCTGTCAGAAGTTCTGAATAGCTCAAAGCTAATTGCTGACCCTAACAGGCCCAATTAGCTGTTACAGGCTCAGTAAGGCAGCCCCTGGGACCCATCCTTTCTTGCTCACATGTTGTGAAGCTCTCCCTGCGCCGCTACCTTGGCTCTGGGCTTTGTAGTCACCATTCAACAGATCAAAGGTTTATTAGAAAGAATGGCTGCCATATCGGGCTCCGCAGGCAGACACGGCATCCCACACGGCTACGCACACGACAGAAAACCCCAGAGCGCCCGTGCGGATGAGCAGGGACCCAGTGTGCTATTTTTAGTGCAGGTCTCAAACGATGCCTTGATGGCTGTAATTTGATGAAATAATCCCAAGCATTTAGTTCCAATAAACTCACCAATCATCAACACTGGTTATAGCACACCCACTGGCTGGACCCCTGAAAGTGGGAATGCACACAAGCCCTTACAGCAGGCACACGTCTCCCACCTCCAGACCTGCCTGACCTCAAGAACACCCGCCAACACACACACACACACACACACACATACACACACACACACCCATGCAGGGCATTCCCTTGCTTTTACCTAAAATTTAACCATGTTCTTCTTGTTCTAGAATTCACATGTGATTATTGTAGAAAATAAGGAAAAACAGACGAGGAGAAAAAGAAAGGGAAGAGCACCCATCATCCGCCTACACAACATTTAGACTTTGGGTTACAGGAATGTTATCATTTTATTTAAGATGCCTCGTAAGTATCATGAGTAGTGACAGCATAATATTCCATCTTGTGCTGTGGTTGGTTTCCTATTCTCCAATACTTTTAGCCACTTAAATAGTTTTCAATGTTTTTGTTATTATGAGCATTCTACATAACACTTTTTCTATATTTTGGGGTGACTGACTTAGGATTTATTTCCAAAGTAAAAATATTCAGTCAAAGGATACCGATCTACATCACCAAATTGTCATCAAACAGAACCAAAACACCTTTTTCTCTGCTCAGAAATGTTTGGCAATGGTTTATGAGATATTCACCAGCGTTGTGTCATTATTTTTGGAAATATTTATCAAATTTTATGTTAGATTATTATTGTAATTGAACTTTTTCCATATGTTTGTTTGAAGTTTGTGGAAAATATTTGTTTGTGTCTTTTATCCACTTATCTACTAGGTTTTTAATGGTTTTTCTAATTGATTACATGATTTTTTTACATAGCATAAATATTTCTCCTTCACTGTTCTTAAATATTCTGAGTTGTTTCACTCAATGTTAGATTTTTAAGTACAGACATATGTTTTCTACATCTTTATCTAGTCAAATCTGTAAGTTTTCCTGTTAATTCTATTGCTTTAGGCTTAGAAAACTTTTGCAAGAAATTGGATACATATTAAATTACACAACACACTCCTGAAGAACCAACGGTTGAAAGAAAATCCGAAAAGAAGTCCAAAAATATCTTGAAACAAATGGAAATGGAAAACCAACATACCAAAACTTATAGGGTACAGCAAAAGCAGTTGTAACAGGGAATTTTATAGTGAAAAACACTCCCATTAAGAAAAGAGAAAGATCTCAAACAACCTAACTTTATACCTCAAGGAACTAGAAAAAGAAGAATAGAGTCAGCTCAAAACTGGCAGAAGGAAGGAAATAACAAATACCAGAGCAGAAATAAATGAAATAGAGACCATAAAAACAATAGGAAAGGTTAATGTAACTAAGAGCTAGTTTTTTGAAAAGATAAACAAAATTGACAAACCTTTAGTTAGACTAAGGAAAAAAACAGAGAAGACTCAAGGTCAGAAATTTAAAAGGAGACATTACAACTGATACCACAGAAATACAAAAGATCGTATGAGACTATTATGAGCAATTATACACCAACAAATTGGGTAACCAAGAAGAAAAAGATAAATTCCTAGGAATAAACAATATACCAAGACTAAGTCATGAAGAAATAGTAAACTAAAGAAACTAGTGATGATTAGGGAGACTGAATCTGTAATCAGAAATCTCTCGACAAACAAAAAGCCTAGGACAAGATGGTTTCACTCGTGAATTCTGCTAAATATTTTAAAAGATTTAATACCAGTCCTCCTCAAAGCCACCTATATTTCTGTTATCCCTATCAAAATTCCAATAGTATTTTTTTTACAGAAATAGAAAAAACATATATTTACAGAAATACCAAAATAGACACATAGACCAATGGAACAGTATTGAGAGCCCAGAAATGAACCCTTGCATATAGAGTCAACAAATACTTGACAAGGGAGTCAAGAATACACAATGGGGAAAGGATATTCTCCTTAATAAATGGTGTTGGGAAAACTGGATACTCACATGCAGAAGAATGAAGTTGGATGCTTATCTTACATCACTCACAAAAATTAACTCAGAATGAAGATTTAAATATAAGACCTGAAACAAAGAAACTCCAAAAAGAAAAAAAATAGGGAAAAAGCTCCTTGATATTGGTCCTAGCAATTATTTTTTGAATCTGATACTAAAATCACAAGTAGCAAAAGCAAAAGTAAATAATGGGACTACTTCAAACTAAAAAGCTTCTGCACGGCAAAAGAAACAATCAACAAAATGAAAAGGCAACCTATACAATGAAGAGAAAGTATCTGATAAGGGGTTAATACCCAAAATATATAAGAAACAAATACAACTCAATAAAAACAAACTACCTGATTAAAAAATAAACAGAAGAACTGAATATACATATCTTTTCGAAGACATACAGATGGTCAACAGATACATGAAAAGATGTTCCACACCACTAATCATCAAGGAAATGCAAATGAAAATCACAATGAGATATCATCTCACACAAGTTAGAACGGCTATAATCAAAAAGATAAGCCATACCAAGTGCTGGCGAGGATGTGAAGAAAAGGGAACCCTTGTGCACTGTTGATGGGAATGTTAATTGGTGCAGCCACTATGGAAAACAGTATGGAGTTTCCTCAAAAAATTAAAAATAGAACTACCATACGATCCAACAATTTCACTTGTGGATGTATACCGAAAGAAAATAAAATCACTATCACAAAGACATATCTTCATCCCTAGGTTTATTGCAGCATTACTAATGATAGCCAAGACATGGAAACAATCTAAATGCCCATCAAGGGGTGAATGGATAAACATGTGTTTTTATATATATGTAATGGAATATTATTCAGCACTGAGAAAGAAGGAAATCCTGCCATTTGCAACAAATGGATGGAACTTGAGGGCATTATGCTAAGTGAAATAAGTCAGACAGAGAAAGACAAATACTGCATAATCTCACTTATACACTAAACCAATATTTGGCTAATTACAGGAGTCAATAAAAGGCAAACATGCCATAATAAAACAATATTTGTATTCATTTTAGTAAAATGAGTTAGGCACTTTTACTTTTTCCCCTCCTCCTTTGTTAATTTTAGCTGGTTTCTAAATCTTACCTCTTTCCTTTTTTAAAAAACAATATAGGTAATAACTTTCAATAAAAGAGTGGCAAATATAATCAATATTAACCATATTTAATTATTTTGAAATTTAAAAATTTTTAATTTGTATTAGTGCTCATAATAAGCCCTCTCCATAGGGTTTTTATATTTTTACTTATTGCAATTCTTCTGAAATGTTTCATTGAATAATTCATATAGTAACACCACTTGGCTAAATATAAAATTACAGAATTTTCTCCAATTTTTTTCATACCTTTGTAGAAGTTGCTCTACTGTTTCTTGTGTTTCTGTTGTTGATATTTTTCTTGCAAAACAGAAGACTGTTGTTTATTATTCGTAGAAAAATTGGCTTTTTCTCTCCAGACCCTTACGTGATATTTTACTATGAAGGTTAAAAATCCCAGAAAGGTTATATCTATCTGTGGCTATCATTTTATCAGCTTCCCACTGAAAACAGTAAGTTCTCTCAATTTTTATTGGAGATCTACTTTTTTAATAGGAAAGGTTTCTTTTTCCTTATGGTTTTGATTATCATTTCTATGCTCTCTTTCATATTATGTCACACACACGTGCATATCATGACATATTATCCCCATCTTTTTATCCCATTTTTCAGTGTTTTCATAGAGTTTTTATACTTTTATTACTTCACTATTTTGATGTCTTAATGCTGCCAACTTGTTATATGAGACACCCATTGTGATTTCTGTACGACAAACATCTTTTTTGTTTCTATTATACCTTTGTTTATCTTGGTTAATCCTTTTTTAATTGACTTTTTTTGTCAGATAATTGTGGATTCACTTGCAATTTTAAGAAATAATACAAAGAGATCCTTTGTATACTTTGTCCATTTTCTCCCAGTGATAACATTTTGCAAAACCATAGCATAATATCATAACCAGGATACTGACCCTGATAATCCACTGATCTTTTTCAACTTTCCCAGTTTTACTTGTGCCCACGTGTGCGTGCGTATGCAGTTGTGTATTTCATCTACCTGCCATCCCAGTCAAGATACTGAACAATTCCGACATCCTCTTCTTGCCCGTTCATAACCACGTCCAGCTAACTTCTTGCCACCCTCAACTTCCTATCCCTAAATCTTGGCAACTTGTCCTCCACTTCTAAAACTTTGTTGTAACAAAAATGTTATGTAAATAGAATTACACAGTATCTAACCTTCAGGGTTGACTTCTTTTTCACTCTGGAGATTCATCCAAGTCTCTGCCTGTATTAACAGTTGGTTCCTCTCATTGAGAGCAGAATCCCATGGTATTGATGTAAATGGTTTGTTTAATCACTCACCTGTTGAAGAATGCCAGAGCTGCTTCCAGTTTTGAGCTAGTACAAATAAAGCTACTATGAACTTTCCTTATGTGAACATAAACTTGCACTTTTGTGGGATAAACTCTAAAGAGTACAACAGCTGGATCATATGCTGGTTGCATGGTCAGTTTTATAAGAAACTGCCAAACTATATTCGAGAATGGCTGTACCATTTAACATTCCCACAGGCAATTTATAAGCGATTCTGGTTTTCTGCATCTTCAACCATCCCTTGTTGGTGTTATCGTTATTTTTTATATTAGCCATTTTGGTAGGTATATTTTGATACCTGTATGAACTGTGGTTTTAACCTGTGTTTCCCTGCTGGCTAAAGACATAGAACACCTTTGCATGTGCTTATTTGAATCTGTACATCCTATTCCTTGAAAACTCTCTTCAGGTCTTTTGCTTATTTCTAAATGATTTAGTTTTTAGTTTAATATCCAATGGTCTTTGATGATTTATAGAAATGCAATTGATTGCTGTATATTGGCTTTTTTATTTCGCAACCTTGCTAAACTCATTACTTTTATTAGTGTTTTGGTAGATTCCTTAGGGCTTTCTACAAACACAGTCACTTAATTCTTCTCTTTGGGATTTTAGCTCTCAAGAACTGATAGGCCAATGTCCTCCAATTTTCTTAAAACTCCACTGGCTTTTGTGCCTGTTAGCATTCTCATTTTGGCACCCCAGAATCTTCCTTAGCACCATGGCTGGGCAGATCCGGGGGAGGGGGGAGGCGGCACGTAGAAAGTAAAGTTCACGCGATGTCTTTCCCTTCTATTCAGGGTCTGGTCCCATCATTTCTAACAGCCCTGGAGCCCTCCGATGACTGCAGACAGATGTTCTTCATGTTTTGTTTTATTTGAATTTTTTTTCTGGAGTTTCCAGTTGTTTTCAGTGGGATAGTCTGCCACAAGTTACTTTGAGCTATAGAGCTCAAAGAAGAGGCACAATTGTGTGTGTGTGTGTGCGTGCCTGTGTGTGTGTGTTGGCTCAAAAGTGCTACTTCAAGGTTTTACCTTATTAAATAATGTGCTCTTCAATGGAGTCCGTTTATTTTAAATGATATAATCTACATACAAGCACTTCCTGTGATTAAAATATTTCACAGATGTTAGTAGCTATTATTTCAAAATCAAATGGTGTAGCTTTTTTAAGTAATTAGTAACGAGGCAAGGATTTTCTGTGGTCACTGTCTATGATATAGAATGAATTGAGCAGTAGCCAATGAGACCACCCAAGTTATGCTGATTAGTAATATTTTCCATACAGGTCAATTCAACAAATGTTTACTGACTACTTAGTATATGACATTATTCCCAGGACTACTTATAAACCAACCATGAAATCAGAACCATCCACTGAGTTCATCTTACAACACAGGAATGCAATGGACAGATCCCCTTCTCCCCTGTGAGCCCCGGCTCCTCCTCTTGCCCTAGACGTCTACCTTTGACCGTCTCAGCTGAGGCCAAAACTGCATTTCCATAGTATTACTGATTCTGCAACCAAGGAAACATGTTACATATGACAACTCACATAAACAGAAAGCAGTTTTAAAACAGACAGAAAAGGACTTTTCAACTTTTATATTACTGAGTTCCCATTTTTAGGATTCAGAAAGCAACAAAGATTCAACTTCTCTTTGCGTCACTAATTCTCATTGGTCTGGGTTTCTCAAGGTTGGACGATATGAACGTAACCAATGTGGCACTTTTCCTTTACACCTTTTGTGCCTGGATATCTGAGAGAAAGCAAGGCCATCACTGCAGGTGAGCAATTATTACACAGCGTGGAAAAAATCTATAGCAATGAAACTCAAATCCTCCTCCCCAAAAGATACCCCTTGACTAAAGGGAAGACTTTAGATTAACATGTCAAACACATCAGATTCAAATGCCAACTCTGACACTTCTGAAATAACAGACTTTGGGCAAATGTATCTTCAGCTGAGTCTTTGTCCATCTGTACAATGGGAACAGCAACAGCTACATCATGGCAACCTTAGTAGCTTCTCCATTACCACCAATAATCAACAAAATCAACTTTGGCTGAATTTTTAAAATAATGAAGAAAGTCAATGTTCTATTAGACTTACTTTCAACTGCTTTGGAGAGCTGCCAGATTTATCAGTGATTACATAAAAGAAGAAATGCCATACAAATCTTTGTGCAAATCATATTTTGTCCAGCTACAAGAAATTTCTCTGTTGCACATCAACTTTCTTTCAAGGAAAGACTAAATCGACTCATTGGTCAACCATCACAATCCCCATGGCTATATTCTGAGGTTTCCTACTTCTAAATGCTGGGTTCAAGACAAAGGCTCAGTAACTTGAAATATTTGTTGCCTTTAAAATAAAGTCTCTATTTATTGAATACAAGTGTATGTACAGAAATAATCAATATTAGAGAGAGAGAATTTCTCTAACAGGCTTCTGCAGAGAGAAAGCATTCTTCAAGACTGTAGTTAAACAAATAAGATTGTTATACCTCAAAAGCCTGACAGTTAAATAACATATTTCCACCTAAAATCATAGATAAGCAATATCTTTTCCATCTGTAATCTGAGCAGTTCTATCTAAGCTATGTGGATAAGTCCTTGTGTTTTACTAAAACGTAAAGGACCAAACTAATTGCTTTCTGTATTATGTTACTATGTTTTGATACATGTGTTCCAAATTTACATAAAAAATTAAAAACATAATTTAATCATTTATTTTCTGAATCAGAGTAAAGGTTATATGGTAATCTCTCTGCCAACAATTCTGTGCTAAGCTTTGGTCTCTGGCAATACTGGAAGACCTCGTTTTTATAGTGCTCTGCTTTATTGCACTTTGAAGACACTGCATTTTTCACAAGTTGAAGGTTTATGGCAACCCTGCATCGAGCAAGTCTACTGATGTCACTTTTCCAACATTTACTCACTTCCTGTCTCTGTGTCACATTTTGGTAATTCTTCCGGTATTTCAAACTTTTTCATTATTATCATGTGTGTTACAGTGATCTGTGATTAGTGACCTTTGATATCACTATTGCAAAAAGATTACAACTTGCTAAAGGCTCAGATGATGGTCAGCACTTTTTAGCAGTAAAGTACTTTTTAATTAAGGTATGTACTTTGTTTTTTCAGACATAATGCTATTGCACACTTAATAGACTACAGTATAGTGTAAACATTTATATACACTGGGAAACTAAAATATTTGTATGACTCACTTTATTGCAATATTCACTTTATTTTGGGGGTCTGAAACTGAACCCAAAATCTCTCTGAGGTTTGCCTGTATATCTTGCACTCTTAAAACTGTACAAATAAGAATTTAACTTGGTGGCTTCAATATAAGAATATTTTAATTCAAAGCCCCCCTCCTAGGTGAACAAATGTTTACCTCCCCGATTTCTAACAATTCCCGAAGAACACAAAATTTGGCAAAATCTTTCTCCCCAAAGGAGGAGTCTATTTTCACTAGCTCTGCTTCTGTAAGAATACCTTGAAATCTGACTTTTAATTCACCCTCTCCTGAAACTAGTCTCTCCATAGTCCCTAGATTCTTTAACTTCTCAAATCTAATATCTTTTTCCTGGAGTTCATTCTCCTTGACCTCTTTGGTGAATTCAAGATGCTCTCCTCTCATTCGGAAGTTGGGTCGATTTCTTTCCCTTGAATCCGGGCTCCCTTGTTTATGCTTTGACAGAGGAGTCGGAAGTGATGCCCGTTCTGGACCTGCCCTGAAAAGTATGGCAGCTCCAGCCTTGGGAGGCTGGGGTCCTGAGCAACAATGGGAGAAATCGGACCACCTCGTGGGAGAGACCAGGTGGAGAGGCCCCGGGAGGGCATGACGAGGGACCCAGAGCCCAGCCTCCCAGCTGACTTCACCGAGCTGCCTGCCCCGGAGCACAGCTGTCTTGGACCCTCTGGACTATCCCAGCCACCAGCTAAATGCCACGATGCCCTCAGCCATGAGATGTAATAAAATGGTGGTTGTTTTTAACCACTAAGTTTGGAGTCGTTTCTTAGGCAGCAAAAGAACATTTCTGTGAAGCTTATTATCCTATTGGGCCGAGACTGGTTTAAGCTTTTCCTTGACATTTGCCTGACTGGGGTAATAACTTCAAGTGTTACTTGCTTCTCCCTGCTCTGCTCTTGGTGATTAGACGTAAATTCGAACTTGCCTGTCCCAGTCTCTGATGGAATCATCACGCGCAAACCTCAGCACCAAGGGAGGCTCCTGCTGGTTCCTCAGCTGAAGAATGGCAGATGCCCACCTGTGAGGCCTTGCAGCCCACGCTCCTAGAACAACAATATACCAAGGGCCTTTGTTTGTGTTGGGTATTCCGTATTGTCACCTTTCCTGCAATGTAAAGCCCAGTGCAAATTGAAAAACATCTCATTGATTGTTCTAGGTGGGATTCTTCTATTAACGAAGCCTAAATACTGTTTTTTCCCCTGATAGCCACATTTAACTTGTGATTGGTACTGAGGATTTGTGTTGCTGCTGTTGAAACGTCTGCTGTCAAAAAGCATTTCTTCCTTCTCTGCTTCTGAGGTACCTTATTAGCATCAACAAGCAGGACTCTATGTTACTGTTAAAGTAAATAAATCTAATTACACTTACTGCTCCAAATTGTTAAACTGTTTTTGTATTCTAATTCTATGATTCATTGTGCATTGCTTTAGTGATGCAACTTCTACAAGTCATTAAAAAAGGTAGGAACAAGGCAAGGCCTTCTGGTCTTATATCAATACCAGATAGCTGTCCGAAGGTAAATATCAATATATTTTGCATACATATTCATTTAATACATTTGTATTACTTTGCTTATTTATAATAAGTCTGATTTCTGGCAGCTTCTAAGGCACACGATTTAGAGAGGGTATAAGCTAAGCTGTTTTAACAATGTGGCTTTTCTCTTTTTAGAGGAAGAGCTCAGAGATGAAGCAGGTAATCCCAGTGGCAGGGGCAGCTCTGCTCTGTGGGAGCATCCAGAGATCAGACACCTGCTTCTGGTTGTTCACCTGTGAATGTGGTCCAGCAGCGGGAAGAGGGACTTAGGAGGTTCACGCAAACACTCTGCTTTCCAAGGGTGTCACATTATCTCCGTTTGCATCCTGTTAACCATAACTTTGCCACATGGCCTCCCCACTGGACAGAGGCTGGGCCACACCTTCTCCAGGTGTGTGAGACAATGTAGAGGGTGATCCGTTCAAGGAAGAGGAGGGAACCAGGAACTGCAGACACTCACTCGTCACTGTCACAGATTTTGTCGTTCAACAAGCCCCTGATGGAGTGACCTTCCCCGGGAGATGCTGTGATCGCTCTCTCCATTTGACTCCCAGACGTCACAAATTCCCCGTAAATGGTTTCCTGACATGGATTCCATATGCGCTCCTGAATCCCCTTGATCTTTCAGTTTAATGATCCCCTTAACAAAGAACTGAACTTAACCTGACATCATTTG
Organism: Eschrichtius robustus; assembly: GCF_028021215.1. Lineage (NCBI taxonomy): Eukaryota > Metazoa > Chordata > Mammalia > Artiodactyla > Eschrichtiidae > Eschrichtius > Eschrichtius robustus. The sequence goes on from NC_090837.1 coordinate 97,190,906, forward strand.
TTCTTCGTGAACTTCCTATGGCTCCCCACAATGAAATCTTCTGTGTATTTACAGACCCTTCAAAAATGCATCATAGAATTTGCTCGGGATGGAAATCAAGTTTACCAACCTTTGTTTAATACATTCTGCCTACATCCTTACTCTCTTTGAAAGCTAGAATATTTGCCCATCCTCTGGTTTCCAGCCCCTTTCACTTGCCGGGTCTCCTCAAGGGCAGGACCAGACACCGTGCATCTCTTCCCGTTAAGCCCTCCTGACAACCAGTGATATACAAACCAGAAGTCAAAACTCTTCAGAGTTGCCAGGTGCTCTGTATCAATCCTTTTACCAGGCTTGGTTCCTGCTACCTTGAAGCAACATTTATTTTTACCCTTTTGTTTGAGAATTATTCTCCTTGACAGAGAAGACAGGGGCCAAATAGATACAGAGACGTTCTGCTTTCTCTGTGTCACTGGCTTCAAGCTACAGGCCTACTTGTAAGTGAACCTCTTTTCCCTGAGCATATTGAAAGTTCCTGGCATTATTCATATAGTACCATATCAATCTTATCTAATTTTCTTTTGTCCAACTGTCCATTAACTTCCTTTTTTCTGTCTCTCCTTTGTTCTATTATCAATTCATTTTCCACTGAAAATTGAAAAAAGTAATCCTGTAAAAATGCAGATGTTATTACACCAGCCTCAGATTTAAATTCTCCCAATGGTTTCCCATTGCTCCTAGAATTCAGTGCTAGTTCCTTAAAATTGCCTGAAGACCCTCTCCACCTCCATCTCAGAGTATGTTTTCATGCTTTCGGCTCCCCACCCAGAGTGGTCTTCTTTTAGCTTTCCTGGTCTCCATGCTTCTGTCTCCCAGAGTCTTTGCACATCCTGTTCTTCCCAGGTGAAGTGCTCCCTCCTTTCTCCTCACCAGTTCAGACCCCCTGAAGAAGCTCCCAGAGCCCCCCACTCTGCTTCCTCTTGACCTCATCACTGTTGCTATGCCACCTTTGGTTATGTCATTATTGGATTATTTCTGTCTCTCTAGCTACACCATAAACTTCACAAGGGCAGTGACTGGAGCAAATAGCACACTGTAAACACTAAATAAACATTTTTTTGAACAAGTAAATAATCAGAAGCACATTTCTGAGAGCTTTCTAATTATCCTGATATATAGAACTTCAAAGAACCTTTGATAAAGTAATGGACATGAGAAACTCTAAGAAGAGGCCATAGAATATAAAGAGTCTCACATAAATTTGACCATTGAGTCATTTATTTTATGTGTAAATTATTGCAGAGAAATAATATTTGAAGGAAAATATATTGGAAAATGTAACTTTCTACTTTATGGAAGCATAGATTTAGAAAAATGGGGGGAGACGTTCAAGATAGCGGAGGAGTAAGATGTGGAGATCACCTTCCTCCCCACAAATACATCAGAAATACATCTACATGTGGAACAACTCCTAGAGAACACCTACTGAACGCTGGCAGAAGACCTCAGACCTCCCAAAAGGCAAGAAACCCCCCGCGTACCTGGCCATGTGGCCGATGGGGTCTTGGTGCCTCTGAGCCATGTGGCTGTCACTGTGCTTCTGAGGTGGGAGAGCCGAGTTCAGGACATTGGTCCACCAGAGACCTCCCAGCTCCACATAATATCCAATGGCAAAAGCTCTCCCAGAGATCTCCATCTCAATGCTAAGACCCAGCTCCACTCAATGACCAGCAAGCTCCAGTGCTGGACACCCCATGACAAACAACTAGCAAGACAGGAACACAACCCCACCCATTAGCAGAGAGGCTGCCTAAAATCATAATAAGGTCACAGACACCCCAGAACACACCACCAGACGTGGACCTGCCCACCAGAAAGACAAGATCCAGCCTCATCCACCAGAACACTATTCCCCTCCACGAGGAAGCCTATGCAACCCACTGAACCAACCTTACCAACTGAGGGTAGGCACCAAAAACAACAGGAACTACGAAACTGCAGCCTGTGAAAAGAAGACCCCACACAGTAAGTTAAACAAAAGGAGAAGACAGAAAAATACACAACAGATGAAGGAGCAAGGTAAAAACCCACCAGACCTAACAAATGAAGAGAAAATAGGCAGTCTACCTGAAAAAGAATCAGGAGCAATGATAGTAAAGATGATCCAAAATCTTGGAAAGAGAATGGAGAAAATACAAGAAACGTTTAACAAAGACCTAAAAGAACTAAAGAGCAAACAAACAATGATGAACAACACAATAAATGAAATTAAAAATTCTCTAGAAGGAATCAATAGCAGAATAACTGAGGCAGAGGAACGGATAAGTGACCTGGAAGATAAAATAGTGGAAATAACTACCGCAGAGCTGAATAAAGAAAAAAGAATGAAAAGAATTGAAGACAGTCTCAGAGACCTCTGGGACAACATTAAATGCACCAACATTCGAATTATAGGGGTCCCAGAAGAAGACGAGAAAAAGAAAGGGACTGAGAAAATATTTGAAGAGATTATAGTTGAAAACTTCTCTAATATGGGAAAGGAAATAGTCAATCAAGTCCAGGAAGCGCAGAGAGTCCCATACAGGATAAAGCCAAGGAGAAACACGCCAAGACACATATTAATCAAACTATCAAAAATTAAACACAAAGAAAAAATATTAAAAGCAGCAAGGGCAAAGCAATAAATAACATACAAGGGAATCCCCATAAGGTTAACAGCTGATCTTTCAGCAGAAACTCTGCAAGCCAGAAGGGAGTGGCAAGACATATTTAAAGTGATGAAAGGGAAAAACCTACAACCAGGATTACTCTACCCAGCAAGGATCTCATTCGGATTCGACAGAGAAATTAAAACCTTACAGACAAGCAAAAACTAAGAGAATTCAGCACCAACAAAAACAGCTTTACAGCAAATGCTAAAGGAACTTCTCGAGGCAGGAAACACAAGAGAAGGAAAAGACCTACAATAACAAACGCAAAACAGTAAAGAAATGGTAATAGGAACATACATATAGATAATTACCTTAAATGTAAATGGATTAAATGCTCCCACCAAAAGACATAGAATGCCTGAATGGATACAAAAACAAGACCCATATATATGCTGTCTACAAGAGAGCCACTTCAGACCTAGGGACACATACAGATTGAAAATGAGGGGATGGAAAAAGATATTCCATGCAAATGGAAATCAAAAGAAAGCTGGAGTAGCAATTCTCATATCAGACAAAATAGACCTTAAAATAAAGACTAACACAAGAGACAAAGAAGGACACTACATAATGATCACGGGATCAATCCAAGAAGAAGATATGACAATTGTAAATATTTATGCACCCAACATAGGAGCACCTCAGTACATAAGGCAAATGCTAACAGCCATAAAAGGGGAAATCGACAGTAACACTATCATAGTACAGGACTTTAACACCCCACTTCCACCAATGGACAGATCATCCAAAATTAAAATAAATAAAGAAACACAAGCTTTAAATGATACATTAAACAAGGTGGACTTAATTGATATTTATAGGACATTCCATCCAAAAACAAAAGAATACACTTTCTTCTCAAGTGCTCATGGAACATTCTCCAGGATAGTTCATATCTTGGGTCACAAATGAAGCCTTGGTAAATTTAAGAAAATTGAAATCATATCACGTATCTTTTCCGACCACAACGCTCTAAGACTAGATATCAATTCCAGAAATATCTGTAAATAATACAAACACATGGAGGCTAAACAGTACACGACTTAATAACCAAGAGAGCACTGAAAAAATCAAAGAGGAAATCAAAAAATACCTAAAAACAAATGACAATGAAAACATGACGACCCAAAACCTATAGGATGCAGCAAAAGCAGTTCTAAGAGGGAAGTTTATAGCAATACAATCCTACCTCAAGAAACAAGAAACATCTGAAACAAACAACCTAACCTTACACCTAAAGCAATTAGAGAAAGAAGAACAAAAAAACCCAAAGTTAGCAGAAGGAGAGAAATCATAAAGATCAGAGCAGAGATAAATGAAAAAGAAATGAAGGAAACAATAGCAAAGATCAATAAAACTAAAAGCTGTTTATTTGAGAAGATAAAAAAAATTGATAAACCATTAGCCAGACTCATCAAGAAAAAAAGGGAGAAGACGCAAATCAATAGAATTAGAAATGAAAAAGAAGTAACAACTGACACTGCAGAAATACAAAGGATCATGAGAGATTACTACAAGCAACTATATGCCAATAAAATGGACAAACCAGAAGAAATGGACAAATTCTTAGAAAAGCACAACCTTCTGAGACTGAACCAGGAAGAAATAAAAAATGTAAACAGACCAATCACAAGCACTGAAATTTATTTAAAAAAGCAAAAGCCCAGGACCAGATGGCTTCACAGGTGAATTCTATCAAACATTTAGAGAAGAGCTAACACCTATCCTTCTCAAACTCTTCCAAAATATAGCAGAGGGAGGAACACTCCCAAACTCATTCGATGAGGCCACCGTCACCCTGATACCAAAACCAGACAAAGATGTCACAAAGAAAAAAACTACAGGCCAATATCACTGATGAACATAGATCCAAAAATCCTCAACAAAATACTAGCAAGTAGAATCCAACAGCACATTAAAAGGATCATACACCATGATCAAGTGGGGTTTATCCCAGGAATACAAGGACCCTTCAATATACGCAAATCAATTAATGTGATAAAGCATATTAACAAATTGAAGGAGAAAAAACCACATGATCATCTCAATAGATGCAGAAAAAGCTTACAACAAAATTCAACATGAATTTATGATAAAAACCCTCCAGAAAGTAGGCATAGAGGGAACTTACCTCAACATAATAAAGGCCATATATGACAAACCCACAACCAACATCGTTCTCAGTGGTGACAAACTGAAACCATTTCCTCTAAGATTAGGAACAATACAAGGTTGTCCACTCTTACCACTATTATTCAACATAGTTTTGGAAGTTTTAGCCATAGTAATCAGAGAAGAAAAAGAAATAAAAGGAATCCAAATCGGAAAAGAAGAAGTAAAGCTGTCACTGTTTGCAGATGAGATGGTACTATACATAGAAAATCCTAAAGATGCTACCAGAAAACTATTAGAGCTAATCAATGAATTTGGTAAAGTAGCAGGATACAAAATTAATGCACAGATATCTCTTGCATCCTATACACTAATGATGAAAAAGCTGAAAGAGAAATTAAGGAAACACTCCCATTTACCATTACAACAAAAAGAATAAAATACCTAGGAATAAACTTACCCAAGGAGACAAAAGACCTGTAGGCAGAAAACTATAAGACACTGATAAAAGAAATTAAAGATGATACAAGGTGATGGAGAGATATACCATGTTCTTGGATTGGAAGAATCAACATTGTGAAAATGACTATACTACCCAAAGCAATCTACAGATTCAATGCAATCCCTATCAAACTACCAATGGCATTTTTCACAGAACTGGAACAAAAAAGTTCACAATTTGTATGGAAACACAAAAGACCCTGAATAGCCAAAGCAATCATGAGAAAGAAAAACGGAGCTGGAGGAATCAGGCTCCCTGACTTCAGACTATACTACAAAGCTACAGTAATCAAGACAATATGGTACTAGCACAAAAACAGAAATATAGATCAATGTAACAGAATAGAAAGCCCAGAGATTAACCCACGCACATATGGTCATCTTATTTTTGATAAGGGAGGCAAGGATATACAATGGAGAAAAGACAGTCTCTTCAATAAGTGGTTCTGGGAAAACTGGAGAGCTACATGTAAAAGAATGAAATTAGAACACTACCTAACACCATACACAAAAATAAACTCAAAATGGATTAAAGACCTAAATGTAAGGCCAGACACTATAAAACTTTTAGAGGAAAACATAGGCAGAACACTTTATGACATACATCACAGCAAGATCCTTTTTGACCCACCTCCTAGAGAAATGGAAATAAAAACAAAAATAAACAAATGGGACCTAAGGAAACTTAAAAGCTTTTGCACAGCAAAGGAAACCATAAACAAGACAAAAAGACAACCCTCAGAATAGGAGAGTATATTTGCAAATGAAGCAACTGACAAAGGATTAATCTCCAAAATATACAAGCAGCTCATGCAGCTCAATATCAAAAAAACCCCAAGAAACCCAATCCACAAATGGGCAGAAGACCTAAATAGACATTTCTCCACAGAAGATATACAGATTGCCAACAAACACATGAAAGGATGCTCAACATCACTAATCATTAGAGAAATGCAAATCAAAACTACAATGAGGTATCACCTCACACCAGTCAGAATGGCCATCATCAAAAAATCTACAAACAATAAATGCTGGAGAGTGTGTGGAGAAAAGGGAACCCTCTTGCACTGTTGGGTGGAATGTAAATTGATACAGCCACTATGGAGAACAGTATGGAGATTCCTTAAGAAACTAAAAGTAGAACTACCATACGACCCAGCAATCCCACTACTGGGCATATACCCTGAGAAAGCCATAATTCAAAAAGAGTCATGTACCACAATTTTCATTGCAGCTCTATTTACTATAGCCAGGACATGGAAGCAACCTAAATGTCCATCGACAGATGAATGGATAAAGAAGATGTGGCACATATATGCAATGGAATATTATTCAGCCATAAAAAGAAATGAAATTGAGTTATTTGTAGTGAGGTGGATGGACCTAGAGACTATCATACAGAGTGAAGTAAGTCAGAAAGAGAAAAACAAATACCATATGCTAACATATATATATGGAATCTAAAAAAAAAAATGGTTCTGAAGAACCTAGGGGCAGGACAGGAATAAAGATGCAGACGTAGAGAGTGGACTTGAGGACATGGAGAGAGAGGAAGGGTAAGCTGGGACGAAGTGAGAGAGCTGCATGGACTTATATATACTGCCAAATATAAAATGGATAGCTAGTGGGAAGCAGCCACATAGCACAGGGAGATCAGCTCAGCGCTTTTTGACCACCTAGCAGGGCGGGATAGGGAAGGTGGGAGGGAGACGCAAGAGGGAGGAGATATGGGGATATATGTATATGTATAGCTGATTACTTTGCTATACAGCAGAAAACTAACACCACTGTAAAGCAATTATACTCCAATAAAGATGTTAAAAAAAAAAAAAAAGAAAGAAAGAAAAACAGTTAGTGTAATCATAAGAGATGAACTTGATTTTCTGGGATATTCTAGATGAACATCATTATCAAAGAATAGGGCACTTTTGTTCCCCTTTCGGCTGGGTACTCTGCTTATTTTTCTTATTATAATAGATAGAAGTTTCAAGAAAATATCAACTAGTAGTAATAATAAAAATCCTCTTATTAGTTTTCTTGGGCATTCTCCTAATGCCTGGCTCTTTAGTCAAGTACATTGCACATTGAGTACAATGATTTTTGTTGTTGTTTGAAATAGATATGCTTCTCCCAGTATCTCTCTAGTCTTAGGTTACATAGAGGATTTTTATTTTAATTTGCAAATTTATTACATTTTAATAAATATCTTTTGGACATTTTTCAAAGAAATTATGTTTCTCCTCATTCAGCATAATAATTTTAGCCAATATTTGTTTATCACTGGCAGACCAACTGCTAAATGCTTTAGGCGTATGTCATGTAATTTCTGAAGAGTAGTATGAGTCAAATACAGTTTTTCATGTTCCTTTTCCAAACGAGGAAACTTGTTTAAATGGATTCAGTATCTTGTGCGTGGTAAAGCCCGAGTATAACATTATGTCTGAGCCCAGGACAGATGTGGCTTCCATAGGAATGTGAGCAATTATAGTATTTATTTTATAGTATTAACTCTATCTCTATTCTTTGTGTGTTTAACTTGCTAGTGTTTCATTCAGGATTTCTATATTTATATTCTTAGAATCTGTTCTATTTTTGCCTTTTCTTATTCTTGCTATAATTAACAGGTTGGTATCAACTTATAAAATCTTTATAAAATACATTGGAAACATTCCCATCACTGGGATGCTTTTTGACAGTTTATGTAATTTACGGGACCTTCCTCTTTTTGGGGTGAAACAAACAAACCAGTGTGGATGGTCATTCCTTCCCAGATTTTGTCAAGGTTTTTCATAGTTATGTACCTGCTTATGCTTCCTCCCTTTTCCTGAGCTAACTTTAGAATTTATATTTTCCTTGTAACTGTTAATTTTCCATGAGAATGTTTGTTCTTTACAAAGTTGTATGTTGCACTCCAGTTTTCAACTTTTATACTAAAATTTTTAAAAACATAAAAATTGAAAGGATAGTAAGATAAACACATATATACTCACCAACTCAATTCACACCAACTCAATGCAAAATGAATATTTTGCATGTTTTGTAACGATATATTTGTATTTTTAAATAATTTATAGACATCCTGTGACTTAATCAAGAAATACTTTAGCATGTATCCCCTAAAAAATGAGGATATATTCCAATGTACGAATTGTTCATACCTAATAAATTAACAATAGTGCCTAATATCGTGTAATACATAGTTTATGTTCAAATTCTCTCTTATGAACCAATGATGTATTATAAGATTTTTTAAAAATTGAATTGTGTTCCAACCAATGTTCTGTGTTACATGCAATAAGATATGTACCTTTATCTCTTTTAATCCAGACAGGTTCTCTCAACTCCCTCTTTATTTTCCTTCATAACATGTTTTTTTGAAGAAATAAGTCTTACAGAATGTTCCATGTTCTGGATTTTTCTATAAATGTTCTTTAACTTGTTTTTCTAGTCCCTGTATTTTCTGTACACTGCAAATTAGATCTAAAAGCTGGTTTACATTCAGGATCGTAGGTAATCTGTGAAGTTAGCATCTAGTTATAATCTTTGTCTGAATCGGTTATTTCCATATAGTGGTCTTTAACATAGATCTTTCTGTAACTCCCTCATTAGTACATGAGCACTTCCTTGCTTTCTGGCACAGAAGATGCCCAGGCTCATTTTCCACAGTCCCCACCCTAGACCCTGGGTTAACGATTTTTTCAATAGAGACTGGTATTAGTAACCATAATCTGATTACAAGAGATGCTCACTGTTACTGGAGTGTCAGTGCCCACAGGTATAATCCGTGTGAAGGTATAGGGAAGTGACAGATAGGTTGATACACAATAGACAGATATATGGATAGAGACATAGATGCACATAGATACCTTTAGCGCACATATATTATTCATTACTATGTAGGCGTTATTATTTAATACGTGTAAGTTAGTTTAAAATTCATTATCCCAACATTGCTACTAATGATCGAGTTATGGAGTCAAGATTAAGGTGGCTTGACAGTTGTTTCATTTTAAAAATATTTTCCAATAAGACTGTTCAGTAGAGTTTTTTTTAATTTTTTTATTATTTTTTTCACATCTTTATTGGAGTATAAATGCTTTACAATGTTGTGTTAGTTTCTGCTGTAAAACTAAGTGAATCAGCTATATGTATACATATATCCCCATATCCCCTCCCTCTTGAGCCTCCCTCCGACCCTCCCTATCCCACCCCTCTAGGTGGTCACGAAGCACAGAGCTGATCTCCCTGTGCTATGCGGCTGCTTCCCACTAGCCATCCGTTTTACATTTGGTAGTGTATATATGTCCATGCTACTCTCCCACTTCATCCCAGCTTCCCCTTCCTCCCCATGCCCTCAAGTCCGTTCTCCACGTCTGCATCTTTATTCCTGCCCTGCCACTAGGTTCATCAGTACTGCTTTTTTAGATTTCATATGCATGTGTTAGCATACAGTATTTGTTTTTCTCTTTCTGATTTACTTCACTCTGTATGACAGACTCTAGGTCCATCCACCTCACTACAAATAACTCAATTTTGTTTCTTTTTATGGCTGAGTAATATTCCGTTGTATATGTGTGCCACATCTTCTTTATCCATTCATCTGTCTGTCGATGGACACTTAGGTTGCTTCCATGTCCTGGCTATTGTAAATAGCGCTGCAGTGAACACTGTGGTACATGTATCTTTTTGAATTACGGTTTGCTCAGGGTATACGCCCAGTAGTGGGATTGCTGGGTCATATTGTAGTTCCATTTTTAGTTTTTTAAGGAACCTCCATACTGTTCTCCATAGTGGCTGTATCAATTTACATTCCCACCAACAGTGCAGGAGAGTTCCCTTTTCTCCACACCCTCTCCAGCATTTATTGCTTCTAGATTTTTTGGTGATGGCCATTTTGACTGGTGTGAGGTGATACCTCATTGTGGTTTTGATTTGCGTTTCTCTAATGATTAGTGATGTTGAGCATCTTCTCATGCTTTTGTTGGCCATTGTCCAGTAGAGTTTTTTGTTCAAAAGTCCATTGAAGTAATGCTACTGAAAATGCAGTTGTTTGTTAGAATTCTCTCTTTGTTTAATTTTGCTTTGTTTCCCTTTTAATTTATATTCTAAACATTTACATAATTCATAGAAAAGCTTTCATCTGTACCCCCACCTTACTTTCACCCCTTTCTTACACAAAACACAGCAGAATTATGTGCTCACTGTTTCCCCATGTCTTTCCCACTGCACGTCTGCATCCAGATATGAGGACAGACACCTTCCTCATTCCTTCTCAGCCTAGCTAATCCTCCCTTGTGGGGTAAGTCATAATTTATTGATGCAGGCATCTATTTCTGGGAATTGTGGTTTCTTCTGATATTTTGTATTTACAAAATTGTATGACCTTGCATTCAAGCTCATTCATACTTATAAATGTGTATCTTCCTGGTAGATTCTTAGAGATGGTTTTGCTGGGTCAATGGTACAGCTATATGTAATTTTGTTCGATAGTGACAAATTATAAATTCCATGTATATGAAAATGTGTTTTTCTACAGCCTCCTCACCAGTATGTTCTCAAACTTTGGGTTATTTTGCCAGACAGCAGAGAAATAAAGCTCCGTGTAGTTTTAATTTGCATTTCTTATCCAGTGGGTAAAGTCACTCATTTTTTTGTTTCACACAATGAAGGGAATTGAGGATTCTTTTGCTCTTTAAACATTCTACTAATTTTCGTTAGTATTTAATACAGCAAATGTTTGTGCACATTTACCAATATGTCTTCCATTTTCATTTTTTGCAATTTATTGAGATTGTGTTTGTGATCTGTAACTTGACAATTTTGGTAAATAGTCCACGGGCCGTGGAAAAGAAAGTGCATTCTATCTTGAGGTAACAGAAGTCAAAGCATCACTTAGCCCAGTGATGTGCGTTGCTGGATAGAATGCGGCAGAAGAGATGTGCCCTTTTTGAGCTCAAGAGCCCTGCAGTTCCCCCATCCTCACCACCTCGTCCTGTGGTCCCAAGATCGAGCCTGGGCCAGCCCACTGGGGGTGAGAGATCTGTCACTCAGTGGTCTCATCACCCCAGTTAAAACTCAGCTAACCACGAGATGTGTGAGAGAAATCCTCTCCACCGTCGCAGTCTCCACCTGATCTACCCACCAACTTACTGCATGCGCTCGCGAGCCATCCTGAGTGGGCCGAGAACAGCTGGACTCAGATTCGCTAAGCAAGTGGTCCTCGTCAGCCACCAGGTGGCGGGTGGTTTGTTAGGCAGCAGTAGACACCTGATACACCACTGTGGACCCTCTGTTCATCCAGCCCTGGGAGAGCCGAGCCCCTCAAATTCCCATGAACATCATCCATCAGCAAAGAAAAACGAGACTTCAAATGAAATATTTTCTCTCTCGGTTTTATAGCCTAAACTCTTCCATCCTTTTCCTAGGTGGATTGTGCAGTTCCTCGCTTCCATTAACTTCCTTTGAGGCTGTTTCCTTCCTTCGGGACCTGGTTTTCAAGGCTGTGCTGGATATCATTTTCATCTGCTCCCATCTGCATTATATCTGCAGGAATTGTTACACTTCAATATCTGCTTTACTCTTTTCTTACAGCTTCTGTCGCCGGTGATGCCCGTCACCCCCAACACCCACATGCTTACACAACGACTAGGTCATTTTATAGTAATAAGGCATTAAGACAACTTGATTTTTTTCAAGTCACAGTATTCCTAAAAACAATAAAGTAACTTCCTCCGACCAACTTCCACTCACCTCTGCCACCGTAAACCATTCTTAAAACACTTTAAGTTTTCAGGTTATGTCACTTCTTCCATACTGGTTTATTTTCTGGTGGAATTCACTTAAAGAAAAGTTGAGGGGTGTCTCAGTGTTCTGATATTCTGGATTTTAAGAACAGATTTTGTTTTGTTTTGAGGCTACATAGCTTTGTGTTTAAGAGCTCAGATTATTTCATCTTTGAAGTCAGACTGGGTTCTAATTGCTGTTCTGTGGCTTCAGCCTAGACATTGGCAAGTTATTTAAAAAGTCTGTACCTCAGTTTCCTGATCTTCAAAATGAGGACAATATTAGTACCCATACCATGGGGTTAAGTAAGACTTAAATGATTAATATTTACTACGTAGCATATTGTAATTCATATTAGCAATTATTTTCATGTTTGTAAAATTCTAACTTTGATATTTGTAAATATTTAATTTTGATAACTTTGAAACGCCATCAACCATTTTTTCCAATAAGGGTCTTAATTGTTGACTGTTTAGTTTAAAATATCTAAATATTCTAGATTTTCCCAGCTAATCGAAACATAGTAATATAATGCATATATGCATATATATGTGTGTGTATATATATATATATATATATATATATATATATATATATATACACACACATATATATGTATATATAGAGAGAATATACGAAATCTTTTGTTTCCTAGCTGTCACATGAATGCTCTACCTTCCATCAACAATAAAACGAGATTATCCTAACAGATGCTGCAAGCTCAACAGAGACCAGCAAAAAAAGTATGGGGGGCGGAGTGGGGATGAGAAACTGAATTTTCTCCTCTGGACATATCTGTCCTTGCAAATTTCTGAAATCTTTTGCTATAACAATTAGTACATTTTCTTTGTTGCTCATCTTCCCATCCCTCCTAGTCATCCAATATCCTATTTCACTAAGCTGTTGAAATGAATTCTACCCTGCTCTAATACCCAAAGTCCTTGAGGTGCTAAAGAAAATACTGCATATAAAATGCATGGGCAGGCAGAATAGGTTTACATAATGTTAATGTAGACAAATGGCAAGTACAAAATTATATCTAGCTGCAATTTAATTAGATTAATGAGATCAATATAATTAGTAGGGCTATATTACCCTAGTTAGACTTCGGCACTCTCCGCCCCCCTCCCCGCACCCCCCCACCAGCTCAAAATGGTTTACAGCCCTCAAACATTATAATAGCACATGGAGTACCGACGCAGTAACATATCAATTTCCCCATGAATACACCATTAAGAGAAGGAGTTTGTAGGACACTCAAGAGACACATAAAATGTTACCCTACCAGGGAAAAATTTGATAATATAGACTGAAAAATATCCCTACTGTCAAAAAACAATATTTACTTCACGTTAATCCCAAGTTTAAGTCTGGTCATGATTATACAAAAATGAATTTAACAAACAGGTTCTGGAGTGGACCTAATGAATAAAACAGACTTATTGTGACTTTAGTTACAAACCCTGCAGAACTTAAGCTTCAAACACCCACTAAATCACAGGCGTGACTGAACCGCTGAGCCATCCATTGACCACGTGGCAGATGGCAAGCTCCATAAACGTCCCTTAACCTCTAGGAACTATGGGTGAATTAGGTCTCAATCAACAAGAAGACAAATAACCAGGCTAATTGGTGTTCTCGGTCCGGGGAAGAGACTGCTCGGCTCAGCCTCTATGATTTGTTCTTTTCAATGATACCATCAAATCTCCTTAATTATGACAAACTAAGACTTCTCTTTACGGTGAAACTGATGAAGATGATCGTTCACTAGAGCAGCCTTGTTCACATGATGTTCACAACTGCTAATTTGCTAATCCTCTACCCTATGGTCAAATAATTATGTTTACAGCCCTACTGGCTGCCTTTTAGTTTGGTCTTTGTGTGGAAACCATGGTGGTTAAAAAATTCCAAAATTGTAGCACTGAAATTGACAGAAACTATGGGAAAATAACCAAATGTTCATCAATTCAAAGATTTGCCTAGTTTTAGAATTGTAATCAAAAACTACAGGACTTAAAAAGAAGAAAGCAAGGAAAGGAAAGAGAGGAAGAGAGATAAAAAGTCTTGCAATTGATTTGGACAGGCTAGAGTTGAACTTAAACCAAGCCTGAACGTGGCCCCTGCAAAGATCTCATAGGAGAAGGATGTCCCCACTCTCTGTAGTCACCCTTCCCTGACTTCTTGGATTCCCATTGCCCTGAAGGCAAAATCTCTTCATCTTTGTGGCCTAATTTGTACTTTAGCAAATATTGACATCTATTTCAAAGAGAATGCAAAGAAATCTGGTGTTCATCTGATTTTTGTTTTCATCTTTCTGTTCTCAAGCATAAATTAAGATATTCTGCTAAATGTTAGCTTCTGTAGCCTAATTACACTGAATATACTGTAGTTGATAGTGTTTACACACTGCAAACTACTTAGCATTTTATATATAGTAGGAAAGATGTGTTTAAATATGTTTGCATGGCTTGTACTTGTATATCTCTAAAATAGACTTGAGTAATTATCAAGCATTGCCATCACCATGCTTTTTTGAGTTATAATTAAAATGTATCTTTTTTATTATACTTTCAATTTTTGCTCTAGAAAAATGTTGAATTGTAACTGCACGTTCAAGATTAAATTAATGTGCTCCTTCAAAAAGCAATCTGAGCCATCTTTTACCTATAAATATCAGAATTTGGTAGTGGTATGTGTGGAAGAGAATTTGTATAAATATTTAAATAAGTGCCTTGAAAACGTTAAACACTCCTCCTAAATTTAAGATTTGAATGGCACATATTCCTTCAGGAATGGTGACGAACATATCAATGTACATTTATCCTTGGCTGACAATCCTAAATTTGAGTGGCCAGATTCTCCTCTTAACCCCTTTCTACACTAGGAAGTGAAACTACATCCTTGCAAAATTACATTCCTGTTCATTTCTTTTTCAGGAAATTCATTTAAAATTTAATTTTGTTTCTTAGACTGACCCACAAGATTTTGTTATTGCAGGACTGTATCTCGAAGGTGTTCAGAAAGAGGTATGACTGAGCTAGAATATGGTTCCTAGTTACCAACTGGAAAGAACATAATAAATATAGGATTTATTGATCATTTTATCCTTGGGAACCAAAAAAATTGATGTCAGATAGAACTTTGTTCCTCAGACCCATGATTCCCTAAACTGGGAATAAGGTTTAGACAAAATATCATCAGAACATGCAAAAATAGTGATTTGGACCCAAGATAGGGCACTTGGACATGTAATACACTGCATTGGAAGGGAATGCACTGGGGGACCAAGAATATAAGCTTAGTGTTGAACACAAGCTCTGGTCAAATTGGTGACTCTGGAAACTCCTTAATCTCCCCATCCACAATTTCCTCACCTGCATATGGAGACTAATGATGGTCTCCAAATATCAGCGAGAGGATCAAATGTGTTGTTGAAGAAATTAAACGATCTTATGTGTATAATACAGTCACAGCATGGTGTCTTGTTCATAATAGATAGTCATTAAATATTAGCTATAATGATTACACTTGGTTTGCTTTAGTTTTCACAATGACCCTTACCTAGTGGAACTAGAAGAGGGGAAAAAGGGCTATTGTTTACTAATCCCCGGAGAGGAAAATCACAGTTCAATCCTTAATGCTCTCAGATCAAGGTGGAAAAGAGGCCAACTGCCATCATTGAGGAAAAATAGCAAAGACTCTTCTGGCTCCTGAAAGGAAAAGCGCATTGAGATAAGACCAGGAGAACCCCAGCTCTGGGATTTCCATTCAGATTCCTGAGATTGAAACCAACGTGCTAGTGGTGCTGGGCATGAGTGTACTTGTTTGTCAAGGGACAACTCTTCGATACGTGAGTGCCCCTCACATGCCTGGACCCAGGGGTCAGCAGTCAACGAGCAGACAAAAAGCCCTGCTCTCATTGAACTTACACCCTGATTAATGAACCTCTCTCTCAAATGGGAACAGTAATATTTCCTTCCTCATCTGACTGTTATAATAGTTCAATAAGGCGATGCCTACAAAACACTTCATACTGTGCCTCTCTTTTTTAAGTCATGTAAGAATAATCAGCAGTTACTTTTAAAGTGATCATTTTTATCATGATTATTCTTACTGTTGAGCAATAGCTCGGGAACCCACAGTAACTTACCCGCTGTCTCCTTCCCTGGCTCTACGGCGTTGAGCTTTGCATTATATTCCTTCAGCAGTACAAGAAAGTAAGATTAAATAGGTCCCTAATAGGAACAATGAGATACACAAATAGCCCAGTATTGACCTAGATTCTGTCGTATTTATCTGCACACTGAGATGACTCCTCTCACATTCCAAGATAAAGATAAACATGTATCTGGAAACTCTTCAAGATACAAATGTGGGCCATATACCAGAAATGACATCAACTCCCAAATTAATGTGTGTGGGCTTGATGCGAAATTATAATTAACAATGTTTATAGCTTTAATTTTGACATAATGATGTGAAATTAGAATATTATGATCTGAAGTTAGGAACCAAGAAATTTTTAGTGTCTGTTTTTTGATGACTCTATTTAAGGTATCTTAGATTTTTTTTAAGCACATACTACTGAATACCTTTCCACAGAAATAGATTTCATTTTATTTCCTTTCTATCATTTTTATATGGATTTTTAAAATATTGTTAAAAAGTGATGTTCAAGATGGTCTCTTCTTTAAGGAAAGTTAAATGAATTTCAGATTTTCAAGGCACATACTGAGGTTTTGAATTGAGAATGAGCCCGACTGAAAAAGCAGTCCCCATTTTAATTTATTCAAACAGTATCGCTAAACCTTTAATAAACCACATAGGAATTAGTCCGGCCACTTCAAAGATAGCAACAAATATCATTAACAAATGTAAAACAGCCAGCCATCTAAAAAATAACTGCATGGGAATTCAATTACAGGAAAAAGTGGGTCAGGGGAATAGCCACATTTCCGACTTTATTTGTGTTCTCATGACCAGGCCAACTGGAGACAGTGAAGAAATTGTTCTTTTTTTGCTCAAGATATTAACTGGGAGGGAAATTTATCTGAAGTCCTAGGGTTCTGATCATGCAGAAGATTCTAGGGTCCTCAAAAATCTCACTAGGAGTTGGTCGCGCTGAGACAGTAGCTTTCACACTGGAATATCATGGGATGAAGGATGATTTGGACAGAGAGCTCCGGTCCCACAGAGACCTGCCCTCATTGCTGGTGACCCAGCAGGCAGGTTTGACTTATGGGAACAAATGTTTCCAGCCATGAAAACCCAGGAGTTGACTATTCTTCATCACAAGTGTTTAAAGCACTGGTTTACAATTAAATTTTAAATAATTTTAAATAAGCTTCTCAAAACTCCTTCCTTGGGGAAATTCCCATTTAAAAATACCTACAACTACAGAAAGGTGAACATAATCCTGAAACGTAGTATTTTAGACATCTGCTCACCACCAATGATGTGACTGTCAGACAAAGGGTGGGGCTCCAAAGCCAGGCCAGTCCCTTGCTCCTGCCCTCAAGGACAGTCTCACAAGGGGTCCCACAGAGCCTTTGAGAAACCAGCCAAAGGCTGGGGTGTTTCAGATGAGGGGGAGCCCAGTGCAGACAGGGACGATGCCGAAAGTAACTGCCCTTTGTAAACTCTGCCTGGAAAGCTTTTTCTCAAAGAAAAATCACAGAGAAGCCCACTTTCAGGAGCATCACATTTGACTTGCAGTTTGTTACTGAACTTTTGAAAAGACAGGAATCGGCTGATGGCTGGACCCTGGGTGCAATCAGTGAACGCCTCCTTTAGCAGTGGTAAGATTCTAACAGGAGGAGAACTGTTTCCACACTACCTTCCTGCTGGCTCTGAGTCTGTGTGGGAGATAAGGAGGGTGGAAGTCTCAAAAGAAAGAATGGGGCCGGAGCAGAGGGGGTCTGGCAGCCTTGGCTCTGCCCCCTGGAAGTACCTGCTGACTCTGATGCCAAGAGAGCTCCCATTTTGCCATTTACCAGCCCTCATATGGCCAAGCGTCCCACCTGAAATGACCTTCCTAGCCCTATCCCATTCTCTGTCCCTGCTTAACCATGTGGCTATGTGTCCTGGCCAGTTAGGAATCTTTGTGTTGATTCTGGGAAGTTGGTAGGCGCTGAGGAACCTCACAGATAGATGGATAGATCTGACAAAAGTGAGAGTCTTTTTGTTGGTATTTTACTCTATTTTAGACTATATTATCCCCAAAGGAAAGTCAGTAGATGTAAGGAAAATGTCAGCAGAAAGATGGAATTCTATTTTTTAACACATATATAAATGAAGTTTTCTTACAGAATGTGCCTCCCCTTGTTTTATAGGTATTGAAGACTCACTAGCACAGCTAATTCATGGTAAAAATAAATCACATAAACAGTGCTCAGTTAAAAGCCAGGCACCAGGAGAGCGCCTGAAACCACTGCACATCAACATCCACTGCTTTGCATTGCTATGAAGAGCCCTATTCAACATATTTTTGGATGATATTTTAGATAGAATGAAATCAACAAGCTGCAGACCTCAGGGTACAAATCAGAAGTATCTCCTCCTCTAGGGGCAATTGCACTGACCCACTCACTCACCTGGCGTTGTCCACTTGAGCCGAGGTTAAACAAATAGACAGGGGTTCTACCCAAGGGTGCACACAAACAGGAGAAAGAATTGGGAACAGAGATTTCAAATGCATTCAGGTAAGCAGGTTCCTTTTCACCTCGGAGAGTTTCAGCATCCTCTCAAAAACTACTGTAAGGGGGGAGGGGGAAGATTGCTTTTTGTATCACTGCAGTTTCCAGAAAACATTAACTTCATAAAGCACAGATTCCAGCTTTTGGATGTTTTGACAATCTCAATAGAGTTACAGATCAAGGATTTCCCTACTGGCAATTTGCAAGTGAGGCTCTAAGCTTTTTCTTTCAGAAGAGATGAGGGAAACGGCACAGTAAAATTCCTTCCAAAAGAAAACAAGAGGTAACTGTACTGAAAACAGGGCTCATTTGAGTTTCTGAGAATTAGTGAACTATTTTTCTAGGTATTATTTCTGAAATATTCTTCCTCTCCCCTCCCCCATCTCATGCATGTATTTATATGTATCTTTTTCTCTCGATCTTTTTGGTTCTGTTTATACTGCAGCTGCACATGTAAAGCCGGGTCTTGTTTATTTCCTGCAATGCAGCTATCCCAAAATCGTCAGCCTATTTGGAGGGTTTTTTTGGTTTTGTTTTTTGGTTTTTTTTTTAATTTGGAAAGCATCCTGTTCTGTAGTATTTCAAATTTAGAATTCCATTTAGCTGCAACATGAAAACAAAGAGATAAAGTGCAGTCTTGTGTGTTTCAAGTTCGGATGAATCTCAGCCACATTCCATAGATTATTTTGATTTAGTTTTAACAAAATACCACATTAAATCACTCTAATGAGCTGTTTCTCTTCCCCTCTCAGTACAAGGTCATTAGGTACAAGACAGCATCTTTCTGCACCGTCTTCACTGTTTCATGTGCTACATGTCAAAAAAGGCTTTGATGGTCTTCCATAGCGGAGACTAGGACACAACTGTTCCTCAAGGAAGGGGTTTGTACCATAGCAGGGAAGCGATTTGTCATGCTTCCCCAGGACTGGTCCCGGGCCCTTCACGCACATGTCGGGTCTTGGGAGGAAGGCTCACCAACCCTTCTCTGTCACTTGCTCAGAAATCAGCTGTCTCATAGATTTCACTACAACACCATCTCTTTTCCGGGTTATGCTTTCTTGGGATGAAAAGAAAAGCCTGAAATTAGCGTACGCATTTAAAATATCTGTCACTAAATGAATTGTTCTTTTTTTTTAGGGTAACAGCTGTCTTTTTAATTAACGAGAGTCGCAGATACATGATGCTCACAAAATATTGCACCGCACATTCTGTTCAGCCCTGGCAGGCCCGGCATTCCCTTCCATTTTACGACGGAATAGACAGCAAGGTGAGAGCAAGCAGGTAGCTGAACGTGACTGGCTTAAAGCTGCGTGTGAGATGCTAATTATAGAGGAACAGCTCCTGTTCCGGCTTCCAATTAGGGGTCTGAACAACCTCGTCAGTACTTTCCGCGGTTGTTAGCGTGTCTAATTATTTATCTCCCGGTGGAATTTTTGTGAAAGCTGGTATTCAGGTGACCAGTGCAGCGGGTGGGTTCCCATCCAACGCTAGATGGAGTGAAACAGGCCTGACGGTGATTCTCTGGACGATGTGGAGTCTGGGTTGATGGTCAGCAAAGTCTTCCCAGATGGCAGGGCAAGCCCCACAGAGGCCACCCTTGGTGGAAGGAGGGCCAGGTCTCCCATCCAGCAATCGCACAAGCCCTGGCTCTCCTCCAGCCCCTTTCCTGAAAGGGAAGGAATCAACCACCACTCCCTCAAAAGTACCAGAAAAGAATGTTTGCCCTCACTGCAGGCGTGGTTTTAGGAGAAATGTGCACATTAGGAGTAAGCCTACTAACCAAACCTAAGCAAACGTAGCCGCTGCTCTTCTGGTCATCTATCATCTTCTATCTATTTTCTCATCAAAGTCTAAAGACCTAAACCATGAATTATTGAGAATAAAGCTGGCAATGATTCACATTATTAAACAATGTTTTATTGCTGGTTGGTAAGTCTTTACAAAGTCATATCAGTATAATTCTTACTTAAGAAATATATACAGTAAGTATATATTATATACTGTGTATATATGGTATATTTATACATAGTATAAAATATATTTATGTATATTTTTTAATTTTGTGGCTACTCTTTCCTAACCAACTAACATTTGCGTGCACTGGGGTGTTGGTGAATGGAATATATATGTGCCACCCTTGATTAAATCTTAGAGGCATTTCTACCAAAATCAAAGATAGGCTTCTGCCCAGCGAGACTGTGCAGGGAGATTCACTAACGCACAAGGTGCTGAGTAACTGTGTGGAGATGGGTTTGTGGGGGAACTTGTTTTAGCGTGACTTCCCACGTCCACCTGAGGTTCGACAGAGACCTTCGAGATCAAGACAATCAACCTGAGCACAGCAGCAGAAAACGTCAGCATGCTTTCTGCCTGCACAGCTTCCACAATGCTTTGCTGTGTTTGCCATCTGATCCTTAGGACGAGCCTGGGAGAAGGGCAGGAAAGTTGCTGCCTCTCTGATGACATAGATGAGGGGAAGTTGGCACAGAAAACGTTTGAGGTTGAACAAAGCCTGTGGTCATAAAGGAATAAGGAATGGAAAGGACCCAACACAGATCCCCGGGGGGGGGGGGGGGGGTGGTGTTTTGGTATAATACACGGAGTCTGCACAGGGCTGCCCTTCAAGAACCTTGGCCTCAGCTTTCCCTCTGAGAATTCAACATGCAATCAACACAGCACAATCACAGCCTAACAAAACAAAACCCCATCAGTGAGACAGATCTCTCTCATGTCTGGCCAAGAATTAATAGCACCCTTATAAACACACTGCTGCGGTGGAGGGAGAGAAACCTAGGTATAAGAAGTAGGTCCAAACTGGAAGCACGGTGAGGAGAGTTATATAGGCAGAGTTTTGCACAACTCAGCTAAGTACTGATCTGGGAAGTGGGCCCCTGTCTTTTGGACTCAGTGTCCACTCTGAATAAGGGGTGAATGGTATTATGTAGCTGGGCACTGGAATAATCAAACTCGGTGCTCTTGCTCTGACGGCCCATTCCCCAGGTACCCTTCTGATTGTCTGACTTCCCAAGTAGCCTGCCTACGGGGAGAGAATGTGTCGGTCAGGATGAAGCGAACATCTGGTCTACCTGACAGTTCTATTACTCACTGTAAATTAATGCACTGGCTGGCTGGTCTCCTCCGTCCGTCTCCAGTGAGATGTGTTCACCTGTGTCAGCGTCCTTGAACTCTGGGACCCTGAAAAATCTGAGCCTGCACATTGGAGGTCCTGACCTGAGCCAGGTTGGAGGACCACTCTGTAAAGTTTCTGAAGGTCTCAGTTAAATTAAAATATCCTCCTTGAGGATCAACACCTAAACAATTATTTCTTCGATCAAAAATTGACCCTCAAGTTTTGACACAGTGTGATGTAATCCAGAGACACCAGGTCAGCCTCGAGCTAAGTTAGAGACCTGTCAGGAATTAATAGTTGATACCCTGGACAAGATGATAGGGCAGGACTAGGTGACCACCGAGCCCTGGGGGCCTTAAGCTGCCACGTCCAGGCAGGAAGTGGGCTGGGGCATTTTTAATAATGAGAAATGATCTTATAGGTGTTGAGGGATTAAGAATCAATGTAAGGGAGACCCCTTGAAAGAACTTTGAAATAGCTACAGAGCTTTTTCCCAATTGACATTTTCTCATACAATACGGTGACAATACGACAATAACGAACTTGTCATAAAAGAGCAGCACAGACCTTAGACTGTTTCTCTCTGATGAAGCCACCATTTATATAAGAAGAGAAGAGCAGGATTACCTGTGGTCCCAGGTAGCAGCCCTTGTAGGTCACTCGGTGTCTCAGTGTCGTATTACAAACCACAGCCCAAGACGTGGGTGCAGTGGACACACAACACCAATCACACGAAAAGTGCATATTGAAAGTCTAACGGGAGCAGGTTTTTGCAGGTCTCTAACGACTTTGATTCAGAGTGGATTTGCAGCAGGGCCACTCGGATGTGGCAGTGCCAGGCCAGCACCCCAGGGGGCACAGTTCAAGGGCACCCTGATGCAAAAGGCAGCCCTTGGAAACGTGCAAAATGGTGGCCCTGGGCTGAAGAATGTTCAGCATACACCTTCCCCATGAACATCTTCTTGAATTACAGAGTAAAACCCACAGGCATGGAAATAAAGGCAATAATGCAGCCTTCCATTCTCACGGCTCCATTTCCCATTTTCACATCCATTACCTCCCCTGGATGGAGTCATCCCTATTCTGACAAATCTCAGAAAAACTGCAAACGTGGTTCTCTCTGGCTGCTGGGTGGCTAGTTCCCTGTGCTATTTAGTTTACCGCAACTGGGTTACACATTCCGAATTGCATACATTTTCTTCATCAGGAGTGACTCGGGTGAATGATGGCTGCCCATCGGTTTCAGAGACGTGAGGACCGGTAGGGTGCTGGCCGCATCTCTGCATCGTTCAGACAGTTGTCTGTTTGGGAGAGCTGAAGTAAATCACAGCCGAAGATAATAGCACTGCAGGGACAGTGCCTGGGGGAGGAGAAAAGAATAATACCTGGGCCATTTCATGTGCTATTTTCAGGAATAGAATATTTGGAAATTTCAAAGACATTTGATAATTCTAAACACCTCGTTAAATTACCCTGCTCACTCCGAAAGAGAAAAGCTTCCAAATCTGCATTCATATTGCTGAGGGGGAAAAAGCATTAGGAATAACTCCTGCACAGATTTTTGGCAAGCATCAGGGCCCTTTTTTTCTAAAGACATTCTCTCTATTGCCTGCTGCTTGCTGCTTCATAACACTTGACAAATTCACAGTTCTTAAAAGCCCCCATAAATGTTTTGTAAATTGCTCCATTTTATCAGGGAGTTCTCAGAGCCTGGTCCCTGATATTCACCCTGTTTTCATTCCCCATTCCTTGTTTATCTTTATTTTGATGCCTTTTCCAACATCAAAAGGCTGTCATTATTAGTATCAGCGATCTCATTATTATTATCATGACGTTAGCCGCGGAAAAGATCTGCCATCTGCAAAGCTGGAAATTCCCACAGTCTTTAAGAGCCTCCTCTCCTCCTGACAAGCTCATAAAAATAAATAAATAAAGCCATCCCAAGAAACATTTGAAGACATCTTAAGTTCTTACGTGGCTTCAGGAAAGATACACATGCCCAGCTCCACTTCGCCTAAGAATGCTTAAGCTAAACAGGAGCCAGAACGTGACTCCACCAGCAATACTGAGAAATCCTTCCTAGCATTCCATTTAGACAGGAGGAGTAATTGAAGGGCGTGTGGCTGGGAGACGGTGGAGGAGGGAAACAGGAGAGCGTGTGATGGAATACGGCTGAGAGGGGACCAGGGGATGGGGTGGAGCGGGGAAGTTAGCAAAATTGCACTGGAGACCTAAATTATAGACCTGTTTGGAATATGAATCCCCGCAGCTGCAAGAAGGAGGCCAGCCGATTGAAACTTGTTTGGAATACTTTCCTGGACAAGTTCTATTAAAAATGAGATAGTGTACCCTAAACATCGGATCATGTGTTCAAGCATTTTGTCAGTCCTCCAGCTCCTGACTCATTCCCAAAAGCACAATCTACTGGACATTATACCGGGGCTGTAAGAAGCAGCCAGCACATGTTTCCATCACTCAGAATTGCTACCTTTTTAAACACCAGCATGTAAATGAAGTATTTTCCCCAGGCAAGCCCGCCCTGGGCAGGTACCAAGCGCACGTTGACATGATGCAGTGGGAGTTCACGTTAATGGTGTTCATCCATCCCCCGCCCCACCACCCCGTAAGGCAGTCACATGAGAGAGAACTTAATACCAAGGAGAAGCTGGGTCGGTCCCAACAGCATCCATATTAAAAGAAAAAGAAATCCAACCAGGAGTCAATTTTTCTTGAACAGCTGTTTGTCGCTGCTTAATTTCTACCCTGCAAGTCCACTTTTCAGAGATCATCTCATAATTGCAACCGTGCATGGGCTCTGCAGAAATACATAAATAACATTCCCTCTTCTCCAATCCTGCAGCCAGTAGTCACGGTGATCACTGAGATATTTCACAGTACTTCTGAGAGGGCCTAGACTTTTGGGGGGGCTCACGGGGAGTGTCAGGAGATATTCTTCCCCAAATGACACAAAGCGGGGCCCTCGGCTTCTAGCCAATCCACTCATCTTGGTGCCGCCCGGGGAAATCTTGGAGCTGTTCTCCGAATTCCTCATTCATTTCCGGGATGGCCCCATCTGACGCGGGTGGCGTTAGCATTAAATCACAGCCGGGAGGCTAAATCACACCCAGAGAGGGAGCGAAACCGCCTGGTGGGACAGAGTGGCTTCCTGAGCTCCGAGGTGAGGAAGACTGGGATGTGGAGAGCAGTACGACAGGGCGGGAGGCAGTTACTAAGGAAAACAGGTGCCTGCTGGCTACGGGGCTCCCCAGCCAGCACGGCAGGGGCTCTGTTGACATTGAAGGGCAGCTGAAATATACTCGTGGCCAAAGTCATTTCCTCCCCGATCCCCTCCATCTTTAATTAATTTCAGGACATCTTCGGACTTGGAAGGATATGTGGGTGGAGACAACACAACACCGAGGGCTGCTTTGTCTGATCTGTCTACCATCCCCCCTCTTCCGGTCAAATCGAAGGGACCCTGGAGAAGGGGATGTAGGAGAAGGGATTTTTTAACAAGAAAGAATAAGGGGGAGCATTCAGAGTTGGAGGGTTGATAACACCAGGTTCTAGAAAATGGGATGTAGCCAAAGAAAATAAAAGATCATCAGGAAGGTGGGATGGAAGGTGATTAGATGCACACCTAACCTATTTTGCAGGTGGCCTTAGAATTGACCTCTGGTCCACCTACACAGAACACACACATACACACGTGCGAGTGTAGCTGTGTGCATGGAGGTGAGCCCCTTGTCCGGAGGCTTTACTCTTTAAGGCCATCTCTCCCGGAAGTTGTCCCTCCTCCCCCCCACCCCCTCCCGCCAGGACCCTTGCCCTCTGGCTGTCAGAGAGCTCTCACGAGGGAGGCAGCATCATGGCAGGGCCCGGAGCGATGATCACAAAGCTTCTCGCTGTCACTGGACCTGGTTCATATCCTGCGCAGGTCCCTGAGACACTCCACAGAGTTATTACTCGGTTGTAAATCCAGGAGTTTAACATTTATAAAGCACAGGGAACTGCTAAAACCAAATGCGGTTTCCGAAACTGACACTGATGAAACTGTTTGGAAACGGCCTCATTTCCCGATAAGTCATCAGAGGGTGGGTTTCCCACAGCCTGAAGGGGCCAGCTTCCTCTCTGCAGGGCTGTTGGCCTCTGTAGGCCAGCAAGTCCCAGATGCAAGGACGGCCAGGAGCCCACTGAGCATTGTTTGAAACTCAATTACCACCTGCAGTGGCTTGAATGGTGGCCCCCAAAGAGATACGTCCACGTCCTCACCCCCAGACAGATAAATGTGGAAAAGGGCCCTCATTTGGAAAAAGGAGTTATTCCCCAACTCCTCCTCTCCCAAGCCCCCCAAAACCATTAATCTCCTTTCTGCCTCTATGAATTTATCCGTTCTGGGTATTTCATATAAATAGAATCATACGTGACTTTTTATGTCTGGCTTCTTTCACTTAGAATTATGTTCTCAAGGTTCATTCGCGCTGCAGCTTGTCTCAGCGGTTCAGTTCTTCCTATGGCTGAATAATATTCCACTGTATGGGGAAAGCACATTTTGTTCAGCTATCATCTGTTGCTGAAGGATATTTGGGTTATCCACTTGTTGACGACCATGCCACTGTTTGGCTAGTTGGGACAGTGCTGCTATGACCACGCACATGTGTTTGTCTGTTTGAGTCCCTGTGTTCAATCCTTAGAATATATACCTAGGAGTGGAATTGCTGGTCATATGGTACTTCCATGCTTAACTTGTTGAGGACTCATCAAATGGATTTCCACAGTGGCTGCACCATCTTTCATTCCCACCAGCAAAGCATAAGGATTCCAAATTTTCCACATCCTGGCCAATACTTGTTATTTCTGTTTATTATTGTTGTCACCCTTGTGAGTATGACGTAGAATTTCATTGTGGCTGTGATTTGCGTTTCTCTAATGACTAATAATGTTGAGCATCTATACATGTCCTTGCTGACAACCTGTATTTCTTCTTTGGAGGAATGATATCTGGAGCCCTTTTGGTTTTGGGGTTTATTTTTTTTTTTGTAGCTTGTCTTTTTTCTGCCCCTCATTATGTAGGGTTCTTTCCTAAACCAACTTCTTTCTCTGATTTTGCAGTTAGATTCAAATTTTATCTTCTAACTCTGAACTTTCACTCCATATTTGACTTATTATTTTCAAATAATTATTACATATTTCCCCAGGACATCCTAAAGCAGCATAAACTCACAGGCCTTAGAGCACATTCACCACATGCCCTGCACACCTGTTGTTCTAATTTCCCTGTTTCTTATAACACCACCAAACCCCCCCAGACTCCAAAATTTAATGCAGAGAATCATCTCTGACTGTAGGCTTTGCCCCCTACAAGGAGTCAGGATTCAAATTCTCTGCCCTAACTTGAGTTCATTCCTTTCTCTCCCATTATTTCTTTTGCAGACACCTCAACTCAGATCCTCACGGTTATTGGAAAATTACAGAGCCTTCCTCTCGGCTGTGGCGGGTTGTTGTAATTACAGCCTCAGTGACACCTGTCTCCCCGTGTCTGTCCACAGACTTTGCCATGTAGTTGGCGCCGTTCTCAGCAAGATTTGGGGTCTACCTCCCTGCCCCGTAGGTTAGAGGCTGGCTCTCTGACTTGGTCTGATGAATACGGTGAGCAGCAGTGATGTTTTCAGAGCTGAGTTCAGAACAATTTCCACTCTCACCATTGAAAACACGCCCCAGAGACTCCATGCAAAGCAGGCCGTCTGGTTACTGGAGGATGAGACACCACATGGAGGAGAAGAGAGGCACCAGCTGGGACCCACCTCTAACCATGGAGTGGGGCATCCTGTACCCTCCAGCCCAAGTTGCCAGGAGGAGACTGCAGTCACGACCCCTCACAACATGCAGCTCACACCTCCAAAGCCAGCAGGAAAATCTCTCTGTCCCACCTGCTCAGATAGAGCCTGGTACGACGGAATCTAGTCAAGGGAATGACATCCCATCAGCTCAGCCATACTGTCTTGGCTGGAACCAAGTCACAGCTATCACCACACTCCAGATTGGCGTTGTACAAGAGCATGCCACCTTGAGCATCACCTCAGGGTGAGCCCGCCACAGGCAGGAATGGACTAAATAGTAATAATGATTGCTGCAGTGTTAATAAAATCGATAAGTATTTGGGGTGAGTATCAAGAAAACATAAATCATGAGAATGAACTTCAGTGTACAAAATCATAGATCATTCAACCATGTCAAACTCCATTCCAAATCACTAATTCTCCAAATGATGGTCCAGAGCTACGACAGTATGCACACTCTGACCTGGTAATCCCACTCTGAGACATTTGTACTAAGTTAACAATTCAACAGAAGAACTGCTTCCCTAAATGAAAAGCTTTCAGCCTACTGAGCGGGTCCAGATGCACTCTTCTTTCCATGACCCCAGCAAGGACTGGCCATCCTGCTTGCAGGGTGTTGCCTCAGAGCCTGTGGCAATATCAGGCCTGCTTCAGGGAGGAGCTGGGACCTAGGTTAGCCTTGAAAATGGGAAAATTGTGTAGAGAGGAGAGGAAAAGTCGTCCAGGTCAGAAAATCTAACATCTTTTAGGCATGTTCAAAAATAAGGGCATAGGGCTTCCCTGGTGGCGCAGTGGGTGAGAATCTGCCTGCCAATGCAGGGGACACAGGTTCGAGCCCTGGTCTGGGAAGATCCCACGTGCCACGGAGCAACTGGGCCCGTGAGCCACAATTACTGAGCCTGCGCGTCTGGAGCCTGTGCTCCGCAACAAGAGAGGCCGCGATGATGGTGAGAGGCCCGCGCACCGCGATGAAGAGTGGTCCCCACTTGCCGCAACTAGAGAAAGCCCTCGCACAGAAACGAAGACTCAACACAGTCATAAATAAATAAATAAATAAATAACGTTAATTTCTTAAAAAAAAAAAATAAGGGCATAGATACTCTGGCTACAGTAGAGGGTGCGTGGGAGCAAAAATTAGCTAGGTTATGTAAACCGTGCATCCCAAACTCCTGCACGTCCGGGATTTATACTTCCTTTTACTTTATAAATAACAATGATTAAATCACCATACCTGATACCAAGGTAAGGCAGACTTTCCAGGCTTGTTCTTCTGGTGCCTCTGGGAACCCACTGCAGTGTTTCTGTATTCTGTGAATCGTGCTCACGGGCTACAATGTCCATCCCCCTAGACCTCTGCGATTCTTCTGGACTTTGGAAGAACTGGTGCAGCCTCTAGGATAAGAACCAGCAGAAACACAACTCCATCCATCATAAAAACAACATAATACAATATCATATCAAGCAGTATAATTCCTTGAGTTTTTTCAAACTCCTTTACTTAAAAAGCAGAAACTTTATGTAACCAAAAGACTCCCTAAAATATTTTCACCAAAACAAAGATGTAGAAACAGAAATGCTATCAGCAGCATCTACTTAGCCAGCTTTTTTTTTTTTTAACTATTAGACATCAGGGCTTAAAAAATTTTAGAGCTCACTGTCAATTCAGGTAATATTGGGCTGAAGTCAGTATAAGTCAGGGCAAAACGTAACCCTTGAATTCTAAGCAAAGAGCTTTGAACGTTATCTCACAAGCAAAAGAGAGCCTTTGAAAACTTAATAAGGGCATGATATGATGAAGGCATTAAATGAAGATTAATCTGGCCACGGTACCTAGAATGCACTGAGAATCTGTAACTATGGGCCTGATTGCAGATAGTGGTGGTGGATTTAATGTTTGAGACACTGATAAAGAAGAATTAGTGTGAACTGAAGTTATTTGCCTGTTGGGAGAAAGAGAGAAGGAGATGCTCAGATTAATTCAAGGTGTTGAACAAGGGCGATGGGTAAAGAAGGATGCATCCAACACACTTGAGGTCTGGGCAAGTCGTAAGGCCCAGCCATGAGGAAGGAAGAAACAAGGAGTCAGCCTTTCCATGGGTTGAATTTTTGGGTGACTCAGATCTCTGTGAAAACGTCCAGTGTGTAGTTATAGGGGGTGGTCAACACATGGGCTTCCATATAATTCGGGATGCGGTGACACACTCCAAGCCTTGCTTGCCATAGGCGCTCAATACATGTTTTGGGGTGAAAGACTGAGATGAATTATCTCTGGTGGAAAGACATGAACATAAATACATTAAACATCACATGTGGCGAGGCAATGTCCACTGTTCTTCAAACGGCCTCATATCCACTCAGTCCGTAATGCACCCCCAAAAAGCTCAAGAGCTCTGCTCAAGAACATCAGTGGTACACAAACTGGGAAAGAGGAAATAATGACCCTCCTTCCTTCGGTACCCAGTTAGAAATGTGTCATCAAAGGGCACAAATAAACAAAGATTCAGGGGAAAAGATGTCCTGGTAAAAGGACTTAAAATAGGAACGCTAAATTCAGACAAGTCCCCGCAAGATTGATTCTCGATAGTCGCTTATGTGATAGTCTGAAGGCTTAAATATCTGTGTTCTCAATTTCTCTTCTGATCCCACCGGCTGGGCTGGGAGCATTTTCAAATACTACATGAGTAGAAACATCCTTGAGCAAGAATTAATTTAGACTTGAATTAATAGGTAGGTGAAGATTCAAAATAACGTTGATTTGTGGGCAGAATCTCAAGATGTTAAAATGTATTAAACGCTCACGTGGTCATTTGAAATCAACCTTCAGTCACACAAAGGGCTCCAGAAAACCTTCTCATGCATGCTTTTATCCCAGCCTGCACTCTTATTTTTCTCATACAAGTATTTATTCATCCATCTCTTCTTTCATGCAATCAGTAAGCAATTCTTAAACAACTATGTTAGGAAAAGTCCTGAGATGCCAACAGGGAAAGAAAAAGACGGCCTGGCGCGCGGTCTCAGTGGACCACCTAGAAGACCTAGCACAGTCCTACATGGCTAAGTCCACTCCCTTTCTTCATGGAAATAGAAGCAGATGATAATCTCCTAAAATTATTTCATCAAAATGCAGTTTCTAACAGCGTTGGATTAAACTGTTGGGAAATGTTCCATCGAAGTACAGTCCAATCTTCTTGTGCCATAAATTGACGCAAAGGATGTTTAATTATCTATTTATTATACTCAGCTCCCGAAAGTTAGAGAGAGAATGAAAGTGAGGGAGTGTCTTAGAGAAACATATACAGATCAACCAACAATATCCCAGAGGTGATGTGTTTAAAGAGCTGCTAGGTCTGTATTTTAAAAAAAAGGAAGAAAAATAAGTCCATCCCTGCAACAACCCCAGGCTGCCCAGTTTCTACACCAGAAGGGCCCTCACGTGCTCCTCAAGCTGTGTGCTGGGGAAACGGGCAGAAGCTGAGTTGCCCTGAGGCCAATGGCTCCTTGGAGAGCAAATTCTGTCCATTTCATCTGGTCACTTTGGACGTCAGTGAGTCGTGATGATAGATACATAACCACGTGCTGTCCTTAACCAGGTATCATTCTACCCCTATTGCTCAAATAAATCTAAATGGTGCCTTAAAGGCAGGGCGACACGGCTGCCGTAACACTGACCGAGGACCCGGCTATTAAGTTGTCCAAGACTCTGGAATCTGTGAAAACCTTGACAGCACAGGGACAAACATGTATTAGCAACGCTACTTAATCCACGTTTCAAGGGAAGAATTTGAAAGCACACTTTCACAACAGGCAGGCTGGGTTCACTGGAAGGATACTGTCGTACAGAACTACCAAGCCCATACCCCGAGGTGTACCCCTGCCCTTTGTCGGTTCCCAAAGCTCCCTCAGGCAAAGCGCACCTTGCAAGACAGAAGGTACACAGCTCTGAGATGAAGAGAAGAAAAAGTAACAAAAATAATAAAGCACTTTTGCAAAGGAGTGATCAGATTAAGCCCCTTTCTCTTCATTCCTGGTGAAGCTCCTTTTCCTGGGAAAACTCACTGATCTCAGACTATGGAAATGTCTGCTTATGCCTGAAGGTCCAAGGCAGTCAGAAGGCAGGGTCTGCACCCCGACACGCCTGTGACCTATGCACACACACTCTCGCCTCTGTTCACACACAGGCTGTGCTGCTCCTGCACCGCAAGTACAAAGAAAGAAAGATGCAAGATGTAGTCTTTGTGCAGCCTAAACTCAAAGGACATGATGAGTCTTGGTAAAGGTGTAAAGCGTCAAGTCATCAATAGCGGATGATATCTTCCTTTAACTTACTTCTTTTTGCCTCCAAGCCAACATTTTACAGCCCTGGCTTTTTTCAAGTTTCTCTTTGGCACAAAGTTTGGCATAACCTATTCCTAATGGGCGTTTCCAAAAGGACGGGCAGGGTCTCTCCAGTTGGTAACACAGACTATATTTCTCCATTTCCTGGATGCAGTTCTGCCCCCAGATTTGGGCAAACCATCTTGAAGGTGATGCTTCAGTGGAGTTTTTAAATGTTTCCATGTAGGACGAGAGCAGAGGAAACCCAGCCCAATGAGCTGCTCTCTTGGGAGACCGGGTACCGCCACACAGATCTGTATTTCTGTTTCAGTACATCAATTAGAAATTTCACTTTCTCATCCCCTAATCTTTTGGCAAACAGGCAGACTGACACATTGGTAATGAACTGTTGTTCAAAGTCAGAGTTCAAAGGGGTATTGAGAAGATTCTGTCTGCAGAGCGAGATGGGAAATGTTGACAAGCGTCTTACCACGCGGATGTCAGGCTAAGGAACTGGAGCTTTGACAGAGTCATGTATCGGGGATGAGATCTGGTCTGCAATGTGTCTGCATATTTGCTTAGGGTTTAAATATTCCCCCATACCTGCAATTTCAGTTCACTTTGGTTCCAAAATCATCCACTGAGCGCCTCCTAGATACTGGGCATGGAAGCCCTGAACCAGAGGACATAGAAAGAGGAGGGAGACACAGCTGCTTCCCAGGCAGAGGGGTGGCAGACACAGGCAAGGGTTTTTGAGGTGGTAAGAGATCAAGATGACCTGCTGAGAGAACTTGCTGGTTGAGTCCAACATCTCGACTCACAGCCACGTGAGATGTGGCGGAGGCAGGGCTCCCGTTCATCCTGAAGGTCCAGCCTCCAGCAGCTGGAGATGTGGAAGAGGAAGGAGGGTGCCCCCAGCTCTTCCTTGTCATCCCACTGCTGTTAGAGTGGTGCCCACAGGGAAATCCTTTCACGAAATTTGTCCCCAGAGCATGTGGTTCTGGGTCTTTAGGCACACAAAATTTCCTTGGTCAAAATGACTTAGCAGCATTAGAAAAGTGAGAATCTAATAATAAATTAAAAACGTGTTTTTTCTTTTTCTTCCTCCCCTCCCCACCTTCTTCCCTTCTCCCTCCTCCTCCTCTCCCTCCCCCATCCATCACCCCCCAGCCTGCTGCTGATCTACAGGTGGGCTGAGAATTTCGCAGGGAAACCAGTGGGCGCCCATCTTGCCTCTGGGTGCCACCAGCCATCCTAAGTTGCCCGGCTGCCAAGCGCACCCGCGTCCCTCTAGCCCCTGGCACCTGGGACCAAGCAGCTCTGAGAGCCTGGTTCCCAGCAGCGGGCTGCCCGTGGCTGATAGTGGTGAGCGATGATGGCAGAGCATCCGAGCCGGTTGCAGCCAAGGCCAGCAGCCAGGCCGGGCCATCATGCTGCCATGCAGGAAACCGCGCTGACAGGTGACTGACGGCTTCTGGTCCTGCAGCCAGCAGCTGGACCCCGGCGGCAGGATGCAGGATGCAGGATGGGCCTGCTACGGGCCTCTCCATCCTGCCTGCTCTGCTGACAGCTGGCAAGGCTTCCCCTGGCAGCCATCGCCGTTGCAGAAACAGCGAGAGAAGATGAGGAGGAGGACTCCTACAGCATCCCGGGCTGCGGTGGGGAGAGGCCTGCACGAGCGGACCTGGGGCGGGTCTCATAAAGCTCTTTCCCCTCCCCGTAACTCGGTCATCTTCAGGAAGTTTCAGCGAAGAAGAAGCTATTGATCTGTGAGACGTAACCTGATTTCACAAGGAAAGCTCTCCGGATGCCGTATCCACTTGCGGGTCCCACGGCAAACTTGGGTCAGCATCGCCGCTGCTTTTCCAGCACCTCGGCCACCTTCACAACACTCCCAGAGTCTAGGGGTAGATGTGCTCCCCCAGGAACAGAGAAAGGACACAAAGGGACAAGGGACACAGGCCTGGGAGCCATGGGGTCTTTGGGAGGCGTCACCAAGGAGCAGTCGCGGCTGCCCCGTGGAGCCCCCATCAGCATCACCCTTTCCCTCCGCTGTGTCTGAAGCTCTTTAGGGGGTCCTTGGAGCAATGGCGTCAGCCCTGGAGGAGGGCTCACTCAGCACGTGCATCTCATGCCACTTTCACAGTTGTTTCTCTGGTCTTGTCGCGCGCGCACTGGCCGCCACACCTTTGCCTCTGGACTAACCACACTCCTCTCTTCGTGACCAAGGCAAGGCGTGGCCAAGGAGCAGCAACAGCAAATGAGGCCTCACCAAAGGTCACCGAGAAGAGCAGGTGAATTGCAGGTACCTGGGGGGGCGCCGAGCGGTCACCCACCTGCTGGTGAGGGCCCGGGTCTCCCGTGCAGGTTGCATAACATGGAATAAAAGGTGTTAGAACACTGGGGACAGAAGTGACTCCTGAACGTTGCCGTGATTTCTGACACATATTAAGGAGGAAAGGCTGCCCTTGGCCCTAGCTTCCTCCCCCGCTATTTGCAGGTACACTTGAGAGAAACTCTCGCAGAAACTCTTACCTTTGGGAAGGTAAGACCAAGTCTGCTCGGAAGCCAAGAGATGAAGAAAATGACCTCTACAGGTCCTTCCGGTGTATGTTTCTAGGAAACGAACAGAATTTGTTGTTTAGTACTTGTTAAAGATTGCAGACAAGTATCACTTGAGATACAATTCAATTAATACAAACTAAGCTGACTGCACTTCATTTCCAAAGATCCTTGATTTCATAAAGATCGTTTAAACCCTAGAAATTGAAAGGCTCTATTCAGGAGGCCCCTATCTCGATCTCAAGAAGCTAAGACCTAGAAAGACCCTGTATCAATAATCAAAATGTCACCATTTCTTAAAAAGGTGACCAGTGGCTCCTCTGACCTGGGATTAGCACTGAAATCTCTGTACGTGAGCAGGACGCTTTCATGACTCTGCATAGACTCATCGGTGCTTTGTAGCTCTTAGGTGTGCCTAAACGGATCTTTTATTTCTTATCTAGATTCAAAATAAGGAATTGCTTAAACAAACAAAAAACTCAAACAAAAACAAGGAATCGGTGTGTTTTGTTAGAGATGGTTAAAAAAAAAAGTTCCCTGAACTTTGTGGGAGCCTTTGAACACACACAGAACAGAGCCAGGAAGGGAACTCGAGTCGGCCTATGCAGGTCTCTGCTGGCATCAGGTCTAGAGTCTGCGGTCAGCCTGTTAACGAACATCTGTTTTTCCAGCGGACTGGACAAGATTTTCTCCAGCACATTCCTCTCCATAGAATATCATGGTGGGCCCCATTTTTGTCATGCAGGTGAAGCACATATACTATTTCTAGAAATTGCAAATTAAGTAAAATCATATTTCCATCATAACTCTGCTAACTCCATTATTGATGAACAGGTTACAAATGTTTTATCATCAACTCAGTAATTCTTGTCAAGAGCAATAGTATCCTTTGGTCAGCTCACAGCTAGACTATAGTCAAGTGCTTGGCTCGCTGGAAGAATAATGCATCCAGCCATCATTTACGTTACTATTTTTCCTATCAGTACTCTGTTGAGCTTGGCTTGCTAATAAGCCACCCAAGAAGTAGGAGGGAAGAGAGGAAACTGGGGTTAAGTGGTGTTGAATAAGAAAGGGGTCATATTATTCTTTCCTCCATGGGTTTAATTATGTCAACTAACACAGAAAACCTGGTGAATCCACAGAGGCTTTATTTTCCTTCACGGCAAGACTGTCAATATTTCCATGAGGTCTTAACTCTGCAGTTTTCACCCTTTTTCATAACCCAACCATCAATATACTTGTAACTGAGAAAACAAAATCCAATCTTACACTGGCTTCCGTTGGTCCAAATGACATCTCAAGTTTATCTAATTCTCTGTATCTCTGTGACTGCAGCCCTGATGGCCTCTGAGCTGGAATCTTCCTCTCCTGTTCCCTCCAATCCATCCTACACACAAGCTGAAACAGCCTAACGCAAGTTACAGACATCAGTTTCAGGCGGGCATGAAATATTAGATATTAATTTTGTTTCTATCTCAGTTCAGTTTCTTTTCTTCCATAAGACCCCATCATCTTGGTCACCCCACTCTATTGTAATTCTCTGAATAATACTGATTCATTGTCTGTGTTCCCAAACTGAATAAATTAAGAAGTTTTCTACGGAACACCTCACAAGTTAGTGAAGGATAAAGATACATAAATAAAAGTTCAGCCAAGGTAGACTATGATAAGTGATACTATGGAAGGAAAAACTAAATCCTATGAAATATATTCAAGAAGGAGAGAACAACTTGGACAGGAATTTGTCATCTAATTTGTCATCACTATTTAACTTCCGACTCTGGGTCAACCTGAAAAGTTAATAAATATGAATTCATGTCTCATTCAGGTCAGTGGCAAAACACTGAGAGGACAGAGAGAGGAGCAAACATGTTCACGAGAAGAACTCATTAATCAACCCTCTTTAAGTAAAATAATTTAATTATTTATGTTTTTTTAAAATATTAGAAAGTGCTAATGATAGTTTAGGGCAATATCAAGGAGTTTCATGTGGGTTTTCTCAAGTATCCTGACAACAACCCTATGAGTTAGGTGCAATCAGACTTCATTTACATGCAAAGAAGCAGGCTCAAGTAGTTAAATACCATATAAGTGCTGGTGTCAGAATGTGAACTTGAGAATTCTAACTCTAGTGCTCACATCTTCAACCAATGTGCTCTGGAAGTTTACTGTGAGATTTAAATTGGGAAGGATGCAGAAGCATGGAAATCCAAGGTATATGATATGAGAATATAAAACCACCCAATCACTTAACAAGATGCCCCCCCAACTTTATGAGATTTTCCCCACCTCGATCCCAAAGATCTAAAACCCGAGGCTTTGCTAATTTAAGTAAAAAGCCATACCTGCATCATAACTAGAAGACAGATAATGCACAAATGTCAAACTACACAAAGGTAGAAAAATACCCCCGCCCAGTGCACTATCTCACACCCCACTGCATGTTTTTGTGGCAAACAAAGGAAGTACAAGAAAAACGTCATGGGAGAGAAAAGAGGGCAGCTAGCTGCGGGCCAGAGATGGTCCCCAAATACCACAAGACAGAGAAAATCCATGACATGCGCAAGATAAAAGGGGTCCTGAAAGATCAGAAGCTACAGAAAGGGACCAGTGAATGCAATCCATTCGAGGCGGTGGTCTTTGGAAGACATTGCTTCTGTGGAAAGAAAGGAACGGGGGGCACTCTGTGAATAGTGGGTGTAAAAGGGAAAGTGAACAAAATGGGTAAATTATGGCCCTGTGACAATACCTCCACTGATGAAAATTCTCCTAAAGAAACAACCACAGTGCAAAAGAAAACTATAGCACAACACTCCAAACTGACTAATATCCTTGCAAGCATTGGGGAAATGAAAGACCATCTTGCGTCAGAATATCACCATTTGACAACCATCATAGTAATGATTCCACCACCAGTGATGTGTACCCAATGGATGCTAAAACCTGGGGGTGAAAGTTTAATGAGGAACAGGATAATTACACGGTCACAAAATATCTCCCTATAAGCACTGACTAATTATAAAAGGCACCTTGAAATTAGTTTTGCTGTAGAAAACAGTGACTTCACGGTGGGGAAACTGCAGAGACCACATTAACCGGATAATCAAATGGCCCTTTCAACATCATAGTCTTCGGATATCACATATTGTGAAAAACACATCATTCTTGTGATAGTGAAAAAAAATACAGAGTCAGAATCTAATGATAAGAACCATCAGACAAATCCAAATCAAGGTTCATTCTATAAATAAATGACTTGTGCACAGTAAAAATATCAAGATCATGAAAGACAAGGAAAAACTAATGGACACTCCAGATTAGAAGACACTAAGAGCCATGATAAGGGACTACAACTTTTGGTCCCAGATTTTTTTTCTGATAAAGGACATTATCAGGAAAATTGGTGTCTTGAGTAAGAGCCGTAGATTAGCTAATAGTACAATAACATTATTAAATTTCTTTATTTTTATATTTGTACCAAAAGAGAATGTCTTTGCTTTTAGTAAGTGACCATTGAAGTATTTAAGGGTAAAAGGGAATAATATCTGTCGTTTACTCTCAAACGGTTTAGAAAAAGAAGTAAATACAGATATAGATAAAGATACAGAGAGAAAAAATGATAAAGCAAATGTGACAAAATGTTAACATTTGAGGAATCTGCGTTGGGGGAAGGTCTACAGGTATTCTTTGAATCATTTGTACAACTTTTCTGCACGTCTAAAATTATGCCAAAATTATAAGTAAAAAACATATAAATTAGAACTTGTCACTTCCATGATAAAATAGTCCAGTCCAGTGACTTCCCATTGATTTTCCATTGAAATAAATTTCCCATTAAAATAAAGTCTGTGAGATTATTTCAAAAGTATGCACAGGGCACACTCTAAAATATATACCATTGTTGTATAAAATCACACATATTAAAAGGTTATTTCATTGCCAGTTTTAGACCAATACCAAAGTTGCTGCTGTTCCATGTTTGTTCTTCCTCTATATTTCCATTTCTAAAATTTCCTCAATTTCCCTAACAAACAAGTTTGATTTTTGTTGTTGTTGTTTTTTGTTTTTACTATTTTCTATAATCATTTCCAACTACTTCAAAGCCAGTTGAACGCTTACCAGTCTTTATTCAGATCAGTAATATCTCTTAATTAAGTACCATCTGTAAACTTCATGAATTTGTTGTTTTATCTTCTTCTATTGGATCATAAATTAAGAGATAAATTAAAGCGAGTCCAAACAGCAAATCTAGAGGTACACCAGGAACCCACCTCGCTACTGAATACAAGAAAACTTATGATTGTCCCATGTTTATTGCCTTTCTGAGCTGTTATTCTAATTATTTACACAAGACCATTTGTGTCAATATGGGATGTGTTTGCATCTTCCATAAAAAGGTATTTGGTACTTCCCTAAAGTACTGCATGTAGAATCACACCAAATCCCTTAATATCCTTGTTTTACAGTATCATGCAAAAACAAAAAAAAAGAAAGAAAAGAAGACATTTATTGGCACTTCATAATTGGCTTTTATATTAATTAAACTGCTCATCAACTCTCTTTTTCTGGAAATGTGATTACAAGTTCTATCTCTACAACATCCTCTCCAACTATTTTATTCATCACAAAGGTTTGTGAAGTACCTACCACGTTCAAGACATCTTGCTTGGTACAAGAACTGAATGAAGACTGTGTAAGACATCATTCCTGCCCTCATGAAACATTCTTTGGCTCCATATGCTGGATGTATCTCTTTCACAGCATTTATCACATTCCTTTATGAGAGTTTATTTCCATTCCTGACTTTCCCATTTGATGGAAATGTGCAGATTTTGGTCTTTTATCTCTGTATCAAGTGGTCCTTTATCTCTAGTCAATGTCTCATTCTTGCATTAGAAATCTTAGTTAAAAATTAAATGAAATAGAGTGAAGTAAGTCAGAAAGAAAAACACAAGTACTGTAGATTACCGCATATATATGGAATCCAGAAAAATGGTACTGATGAACCTAGTGGCAGGGCAGAAACAGAGACGCTGACATAGAGAATGGACTTGTGGACACGGGGGAAAAGGGGACGGTGGGACAAACAGAGAAAATAGCATTGACATATATACACTACCATATGTAAAATAGTTAGCTAGTGGGAAGCTGCTATATAGCACAGGGAGCTCAGCTCGGTGCTCTGTGATGACCTAGATGGGTGGGATCGGGGGGGGCGGGGGGTGGGAAGGAGATCCAACAGGGAGGGGATATATGTATACATATAGCTGATTCACTTTGTTCTATAGCAGAAGCTAACACAACATTGTAAAGCAATTATAATCTAATAAAGATGTAAAATAAATAAATAAAAAGTAAGACTCAAAAAAAAATTAAATGAAATAAATGCATGAGGGTTCTTCTTGGCTGGGCAGAAGGTAAGAGATCAAAAGGGCTGGTGCAAAGAGTCTGCTTGCATGCAAGTGAAGAGTCTACGAGGGCACGAGTGTTTGTGGAACAGGAGAAGCAGAGACAGCACAATTTCTCTGACGCAGCCCCGTCCACCCAACCCCTCCAGCAGGAATCAGAGAGGGACCTCTGCAGGGTGTGTAGGGCAAACACACCTCTGGAGAGAAAGACGTGGTGCCCGAGACACACAACAATTAAGGGTCTGGTCTCAAAAGTTTAGTACCTCTGGTCTGGACTGGTGTGGGGTGAGGAGTGGATGGGGGGGGGGGTGTTGTGTGGGGAGGGGACCAGGCAGCAAAAAGCACAACTTCTCCTTCTTCTTCAGAACCTCCTCCCACCCTCCACCACCACCTCTTAGAATAAAGCTGAAGAGGCAGAGCTCCCCTAACAGAAATGCAAGTCTAAAGAAGATGGATAGAGCCATGTTTTATGTTCTGTTTTAAAGGAATGGTGTAGATAGTGTGTAGGGATGGCTGGTCAGAGAATGAGAAGGTCCCGGACATGGAAAATATTTCTCAAGTGCTTACTTCACTCAGAGTTTCTGGGGAAAAGGACTGAATCCTATATCATCAGCAGTGAAATCTCATCAGGCCACTTGGGTCTCCACTGTGACAAACTGAAATCCAGACTCCTTACTTATATCTGGTAAAAATATAAATAAGTTTCAAAATCAATATACCTCCTTTCCCATTAAGACATTAAGACATCCTGGTACATTTGATCTTTTAAATAAGCAAATCACATATGTGATTATATCCCATGTTTCATGGGAAAGTCCTAGAAACTATGGATAAGTATGACCCAAATCTATAACAAAATTTAAATCTATTAATTGATTTATTTATTCAATGAGTATTTATTAAGTGCTCATTATGTACAAGGCAGTCTGTTTACAACTAGGAAAACAGAAATGAATAAGAGCATATAATTGAATTTAAACCTCTCCTATTTTCTTATATTTTGAAGGAGAAGAGGAAGGTTATGGAAATGACAATGTATGGGAGATAATTCCAGCTATATTCTGCTTACATGAGATATACTTAAAATAGGATACTGCAAGTTTGAAAATAAAGGTATTATAAAAACATACCAGGAAAATAGCAAAGTCAGTATAGTTTTATTAATATTAGACAAGATAGATGATAACACACACACAAAAATCACTAGCTATTTCAATTTACTGGGTAGATAAAAAATATTTCTAAATTCATATGCCTGTAATAACATTGCTTTAAAATTTATAAGGCAAAGTTGTTTAACGGCACTACAAGAACAGATTTACAAATCTACCATCATAATGGCAGTTTTAATATATCTCTCTTAGTATACCATCAGGCAACAATTTCAGCACAGCAAAGTTAACAAGTCTAATCTAATGAATATATGTCAAATACCACAGCCATCATCAGAAGACTTGATATTATTTTCAGCGATGCATCAAACATTTAGAAAAATTAACTATGTATTAATTTATAAGGCTTGGAATACAAGGGAACTTTCTTAACCTTGACAAAGGGTTTATGAAAACCACTACTAAGCACCATTTAAGCCATAAAATGTATTAGAAGAATTTCCTTTAAATAAAGAATAAGACAGAGATGCCTGCTAATGCATCTTCTATTTAACATTATTTTGGAGATCCTAGCCTGCCCAATAAGTTCAGAAAGAGAAAGTAAACATACAAGGAAAGAAAACTTATTGTTCTTAGATTATATTATTTCCTCCATAGAATACTACTGAAATCTACAGATTAATTTTTTGAATTGACAGGATGATTTAATAAAACTGCTGGACAAAAAAAAAAAAAAGCTTACAAAAATAACTTGCATTTCTACACATGAGCAAAGTTCCAGACATTAGAAAGAGATGTCACCACGATGTCAATAAGAATATAAGAATTCTAGAAACAAATCAAAAAAAAGTATTCAAGATTTGATGGAGAAGATTATTAAAGGTAGGACAATTACCTAAATAAATAGACATACCACATTTATGAGCAGGAAAACTGAACACAGGCCATCCTCACTTTTAATGTTTCTCATACACACACATTTTTTATGACTACAGTTTAGTTCAAAAGCACCCATCCACCAACCTCACAGTTCAAATGACTGTTTCCACCGTCTATTTTCTGAGAGTAACTGAATAGATACAAACTTTGCTACTAGGTCTTCCGTCCACACATCATGACATAAACAACAGATGCGCATCATGGTCAGTGACCAATCACATAGTTTCTTCCAAAGTCTGTTAGCGATTAGTCACTGCACATCTGTCACTCAGTTCACGCACAGAGAGCAGAGCTCGGGTTTGTCTACTTGGCTCCCAGTAATAAACCCACATGTCGTTTTACAAAAATGGATAATTGAAGGAGGAAATTGTCCAACAAAGATAAAAGTGCAGTATATTCATTTCCTGTTGCTGCTGCAACAAATTGCCACAAATTCTGTGGCTTAAGACTACACGAATTTATCCTCTTATGGTTCTGGAGGTCAGAGGTCTGCAATGAACCTTACAGGGCTGACATCAAGAAGGAAGCAGAGCTGGTTCCTTCAGGAAGCTGCAGGGGAGCATCTATTCCTGCCTCTTCCAGCTTCTAGAGGCTGCCTTGCTACCCCCTGGCTCACAGCCACATCGCTTCAACCTCGTCTGTCTTCACATCACCTTCTCTCTCTGATCTCCTGTCTCCTGTGATTCCACCAGGTCCACCTGGATAATGCAGAATAATCTCCCCCCCTCAGGATCCTTAACTTAATCTCATCTGCAGAAGCCCTTTTGCCATAGAAGGTAGTATTCACAAACTCTGGGGATTAGGACATGGGTAGCCAGCCTGCCGTGCAGCAAAGAAACAAACGTGATAACGGGAAACTGGATGTGATTAGAAGACAGCTGACCATGGGAATGTTGACACTGCCACTTTCTGAGAGGTTTTAGATAGGCAGCCAGAGGAACTTAGTGGAGGTAAGATATCAACATAAATGAGGAATATGGTTGTGACACGGTCCCAGGAGAAGTGAAAGACGTCTCAGAAGTGTTCCACAACAATGAGAGTGTGTAGAGCAAAATGTTGGACACCTATCCAGACTTAGAAAGGAGGAAGAAAATCCTTCAAGGCATGGATGAGATACTTGCTCCAAATCATAAGTTCTATGATGAGAAGTAAGCATACACAGTTCCAACTATTACGTTTTTTAGGAGAAAAACAAAACAAAACACGTTACTTCTCAATGTTTCTCGTGTTTCTAATTACCATGTACTAAGTAAACATTAATTTTACAATTTTCTGACTTTCTATATATTTACAATTGGCAATAAAAGAAGTTTTAATGTTTTGACAGAAAGTTTTAAAGGTCACAGAACCGTCATGATTATCAAGATGGCTTTGCACGTTTCAGCTGACACCCCCAACATTTTACATCCTCCAAAGCCCTGCAAAGTCAGTCCTGCCCAAAGTGTAAATGCCAACCTGGGGAGAGGCTGGCACCACTCATAATCAATCTTAGTTTAAGGTAAACAAGATGGCATGATTTTGGCAGACAGATAACTACAGGTCTCGAACAGACCACACAGGTATGGGAGTTGATATTGCATATTTCCTAGGAAAGGAGAAATTACTCCAGATGGAAAAATAACTAGACTTGAAAGGCAAATCTAAAACTTTCAGAAAAAATGTGTAAAAGAAATCATTATAACAAAGATAAGAAATGGTTTCTTCATAAAGCCCTAAGGGAAAACATTGATATACTGGACTTAATTAAAATTAAAAAATTTCTGTTAATCAAAAATCACAATAAGGAGAGTGAAAAGACAAGCTACAAAATGAATCTATACGCAGCAGAAGCAACTTAAAAAGTCTTATTACCCAGAATATATAAAGAACTTCTATAAAACAGAGAAAGAATATCCACTCAAAAGAAAATTGTACAAAAGGCCCTAACAGACAGTTCACAGGAAAAGAAAACTAAACAGACAATAAACATACGCAATCAAGAATATATGCCTTAATACCACATCATCAAGAGTGGCAAAAATTGTAAGTTCTAACAACAGTTGACAAGGAGCTAAAGCAATGAGAACCCTCACGTACTGCTGATGACAGTGTAAATATATAAAAGAACTTTGGGGAAAATTTGACATTACTTTAAAATTTTATCATCTGCCTACTTCATGATCTAGCAATTACATTCGCGGCCACACACCCTAGAGAATGTCACCCAAAGGTGCACCAGGGGACAAACAGAATAAACAGAGATCCCTGCTGGTATTCAGAAAGAGAGGCAGAACCAAGTGTCCACGCAGAGGGATGGACAAAATAGACACAGATGCATCCACGCAAAGGGCCAGTGACGGGAAAGGATGGAGTCATGGCTACAGGTGCCCTTTGGGATACATAGGGAAACAAAGATGGAAAGGACAAGTCAAAGAGAATACCTATGGGATTCCATTATATAAGGTCCCCAAAATAGGCAACACTAAAGTATATGTTGCTTAAAAAACTCATACACACACACACACACACACACACACACACACACAGTAAAACTCAAACAAAAGAAAAACAAACATAAAATTTACTGTGGTGGCCCCTGGATGGACTGTAAGAGTGAAAGAATTCAGAAGAGGTACACAGTGGGTTCAGAGGTATTGGTGATGTTCTATTTCTTAAGTTTAGTGGTGGGCACATAGAGGTTCTTTTATGTAATAGATA
Source organism: Eschrichtius robustus (assembly GCF_028021215.1). Lineage (NCBI taxonomy): Eukaryota > Metazoa > Chordata > Mammalia > Artiodactyla > Eschrichtiidae > Eschrichtius > Eschrichtius robustus. The sequence continues at coordinate 97,235,689 of NC_090837.1, forward strand.
TATATGCATTTTTATATATAGCATAAATATATGCATATATATGGATAGACTATATATATACTTTTTTTTAATTTTTTTTCTTTTTCTCTTTGCCTACCTTTTTTTTTTAAATTTACTTATTCATCTATTTTTTTGGCTGTGTTGGGTCTTCGTTTCTATGCGAGGGTTTTCTCCAGTTGCGGCAAGCGGGGGCCACTCTTCATCGCGGTGTGCGGGCCTCTCACCATCGTGGCCTCTCTTGTTGCGGAGCACAGGCTCCAGATGCGCAGGCTCAGTAGTTGTGGCTCACGGGTCTAGTTGCTCCGCGGCATGTGGGATCTTCCCAGACCAGGGCTCGAACCTGTGTCCCCTGAATTGGCAGGCAGATTCTCAACCACTGCGCCGCCAGGGAAGCCCCTATATACTTTTATATATGAACTTTTTCAAACCAAAAAAAAAAGTTTTAAAATTTTGACTGCTTAATAATAAATCATTCTGCTTAGAAAGCTCCCTAAATATAATAATAATAATTAATAATAAGCACAGGGTTTTGTGGAGACTAAAAAACCGTGTCGTTGCAAAAGCACTTTTCATTTTTTCTAGACTGTCCTAAAGGCCTTTGTAGATTGTTCTGTCATTAGCTAACAGCCAGTAGTTACAGATCTCTTTCATTAGAGAAAAGACAGTTCTAGAGAGACAGCTCCTACCAAAAAAATCTGGGTTGTTGTTTTTGTGTTTGTTTGTTTGTTTTTGAAGCATAGTTATATTAAAAACGATCTTGCTCAGTTCATCGTCGTTTGTGGTAAATCTCACCCATTCAACTGATAAAGTCCTAAGGAGCCAACTTGAAGATGCTCCCAAGCCAGATCTGGGACAACTGAGTGACGGGACAAACGATGGCAACGGATTACAACCCATAGGATAAAATAACGATCCGTGCATTCATAGTGACCTAAATAAGTGAATAACTAAATAAATGGAGGGGAAGGAACAGACCTCCCTTAGAGTAAAATTCCAATTAATTAATAAGAGAGGAACAAGGCGAGTAGAAAATCACCACTAGGCAAACACCACGCGGCGGGCACTCTGGATGCTACAATTACGGGGTGAGAGTATAATGAGAAAGAGGGTAGTGGCCTAGTCCCAGAATACCTCCTCATGAGCTATGTATTAATACTAACTTTACAGTGGAGACACCTGGCAAAGATCAGAATTCGTGGCATCGGGGTAAGAGGAATCAACTCTCGTGCTCTGGATACCCCAAGAAGGATGCAGCACCTCCCTGACGTCCTCCCCAGAAGAACCTCAGTCTCGTCTTGAGAAACGTCTGGCAAACCCAAAGGGGGGACATTCTACCAAAAAACAACAACTGGCCAGTGCCGTGCAAGTGTCAAAGAGTGAGCCAAAGCGGCACTGGGTCACTCATGGGGCACAGCAGACAGGGAGATGTGAGGACCAAATAAAAAGGAGGCTCCTGGATTAGATCCTGGACCAGAAAAAGGAAACTGATGGGAAAATGCAAAATTCCCATAAGGTCTGAAGATAGTATTTCATCAGTGTTAAATCCCTGGCTTGAATAATTGTACATTTTCCTCATATAAGATGTTTACATGAAGCAAGCCTGGGTGGAGAATATACCAGAACTCAGTATGTCTACAAATTTCATGTAATTCTAAAATTATTTTTAAATTAAAAAAAAAAAACAAAAACCTCTTAATGTGATACAAAAGATTCCAGAAAAGGCAAAACTACACTAACAGAAAGAGAGGCCGGATCACGTCTGGCCCTTTAAGCCTTGGGAAGAACTCTGGACTTTACCCTGACGATAAACAGGAAGCACAAGAAACTTACAGTGGTCAGAGGACCACGGACACGCTCGGAGGTCCATTTTGTAAAACTCATTCTAACTCCAGGGTAGAAATTAGATGGGGGAGTAGGGCCGAGGGAAGGCAGGGAGAGAAGTCCCTTGGAATCCAGGCAGGAAAGGAGGGAGGTGTGATCTCAAGATCCTCGGGGGTGGAGGGGAAGAGCGGACAGGAGTGACCCTCAGAGGGTAGCAATGCAGGACCAGGTGACCCATTGGACTTGGGCAGAAGATGGAGCAGGAGAAAGGCAGCCGAGTCCAAGAAGACACCGAGTTTCTTACTTGAGCTCCTGGGTAAATGTTATGCAGGAAACCTAAGAGGAGGAGCAAAGATCAGAGAGAAAATTTCAGAACAGAATTTGGGCACAATGGGCGTCCACAGAGACAACGACTTTGCCTGTCGTGCTTTTGCTGATGTCAAAGAAACACACTCCATACTTTGCATAGGAAGTCCAGCTCCTTGAGAATTAAGTTGGCAACAACTGGGTAGAACACTGAGCTGAGCCGGGCCACTAGGAACATCCATCCCTCTGCCATCTCAGGAGATGGTTCTTGCCTGCGACGTTGCCCTCTCGGGTGGGAGCCAACCTGGAGCAGCTCTGCCTTTGGATCCTTTCCCTTCTGGAACAGAGGGTTGATTCTTTCAGTGCAAGTCTCACACTTAGACCACTTAAAGGTGAGTTTGAAGTTCTGTTATGATCAGCCACTTGGAATGACCATGCCTTGACCATGGAACCACCAGCTGTCCCAGGAGGTCAGGTAAGATGAGACCACATAAAATCATGGCTGGTCCTTTGAGTGAAACTCCCACACGTTTCCAGGAGCTACTAAGTAGGTATGTATGCATAGATCTGTTCAAGCCTTTGTGAAAAAAGTATTTTTTGCTGAATGAAATGATTTGACTTCCATGTGGAAATTCTACTCAAAACACAGATGCTGAGTCTGGAATCCATTTGAGTGGACACTGTGGATGAAGCCCCTTGAAGATGGCATTGGCCTCCTCCTTTATGTCAAACCATTTCTCTGCTACCTTTTAAAACTTAGCAACTACAGTGGGCACTATCTCCTAGCTCTCAACTCTACTGCCTCTACCATGGTAACTGGACACTGCATAGCACAATCTTATACGTATACTATTGTTCCTAAGAGCCCCCATATTTGTGAGACTGTCTCCCTGACAGGACTGAAAATCGTGGAATGTAAATCAAGCTAAAGGATAGTGGCTCCCAGTAAAAGAACTTTTACGATTAAAATGCACACGCCCTTCTGAACGCCCTGCACTATAAAGCGTGTGGAATCTCTGAATTAATCCACACGACCTAATTCACAGGGGTGGAGTGGGTGAGGGGTGATAAACTCAGCCCCACTGAACAAAGTCTCCTGCAGCACGGTCAAGGCTTAAGACCACAGGTCGGAGAGTCAGTGACCTCAGCCACTCAGACTGGCTTGTCATTTTTACTTCTCTACCCAAGTCGTTTCATTTTCCTCCACCTACGTTTCCTCATCTCTAGAGTGGAGATGATCATGCCTATGTCACAACATCAAGTGAAATATTTATGTGTGCATGCATGTGTTCATACGTGTGTGTACATGTGTTTGCAGGTGTGTGTGTGTGCACGTGCATGTGTGTGTGCATGTATGTGTGCACAGTTGTGTGTGTGTTAGGGTTGGCTGTTGTTGCTTTCTGTTGTTCCCTACTCTGCTCCTTTGAACTTCATGCAGATGCCAAAGCAATCTGAAAATTCATGTTTGGGACAAAGCCTCTGGATAAATGCTTTTATTTAATATATTCTTGACTGTTTCTCAGAGCCTAGCACAGTGTCTGACAGACAAGAGTCCCTCGATGAATGTGTTTGAAAGGATGTCTTTACACGTATAGAAAACACACACAGACACACACAGTTCCATCATTCCAGAGATTCGATAAATAAAAGACGTTATTCAAGAAAGTGGCAGAATGAGTTGCATGGAACAATTAAATTCCCCATCAACAGACCTGGAAATGCTACTGACACACTCTTTCACACCCTTGTTGACATATACGGATTTCCATAGCATTTTGTATTTCAAAATTATGACACCTGGGGGGACCTTTAAGATGGCGGAGGAGTAAGATGTGGAGATCACCTTCCTCCCCACAAATACATCAGAAATACATCTACGTATGGAACAACTCCTACAGAACACCTACTGGATGTTGGCAGAAGACCTCAGACTTCCCAAAAAGCAAGAAACTCCCCACGTACCTGGGTAGGGCAAAAGAAAAAGGGAAAAACAGAGACAAAAGAATAGGGACGGGACCTGCACCAGTGGGAGGGAGCTGTGAAGGAGGAAAGGTTTCCACACACTAGGAAGCCCATTCACTGGCGGAGATGGGGGGGTGGCAGGGGGGGAAGCTTCAGAGCCATGGAGGAGAGCAAAGCAACAGGGGTGCAGAGGGCAAAGCGGAGAGATTCCCGCAAGGGGATCCGTGCCGACCAGAACCCACCAGGCTGAGAGGCTTGTCTGCTCACGCGCCAGGGTGGGTGGGGGCTGGGAGCTGAGGCTCAGGCTTCGGAGGTCAGACCCCAGGGAGAGGACTGGGGTTGGCCGCGTGAACACAGCCTGAAGGGGGCTAGTGCGCCACAGCTAGCCAGGGGGAGTACGGGAAAATGTCTGGACCTGCCAAAGAGGCAAAAGACCATTGTTTCCAGGTGCACAAGGAGAGGGGATTCAGAGCACCACCTAAACGAGCTCCAGAGATGGGCGCGAGCCACAAAAATCAGCGCGGACACCAGAGACGGGCATGGGACGCTAAGGCTGCTGCTGCCGCCACCAAGAAGCCTGTGTGCGAGCACAGGTCAGTCTCCACACCTCCCCTCCCGGGAGCTGGTGCAGCCCGCCACTGCGAGGCCCCCGTGATCCAGGGACAACCTCCCCGGGAGAACACACAGCACGCCCCAGGCTGGTGCAACGTCACGCCGGCCTCTGCCGCCACAGGCTCGCCCCGCCGCCTCCGTACCCCTCCCTCCCCCCGGCCTGAGTGAGCCAGAGCCACCTAATCAGCCGCTACTTTAACCCCGTCCTGTCTGGGGGAAGAACAGATGCCCTCAGGCGACCTACATGCAGAGGCGGGGCCAATCCAAAGCTGAACCCCAGGAGCTGTGCGAACAAAGAAGAGAAAGGGAAATCTCTCCCAGCAGCCTCAGAGGCAGCGGATTAAATCTCCACAATCAATCTGATGTATCCTGCATTTGTGGAATACCTGAATAGACAACGAATCATCCCAAAATTGAGGCAGTGGACTTTGGAAGCAACTGTAGATTTGGGGTTCGCTTTCTGAATCTAATTTGTTTCTGGTTTTACGTTTATCTTAGTTTAGTATTTAGAGCTTATTATCATTGGTAGATTTATTGATTCAGTTGCTCTCTTCCTATTTTTTTTAATATATATATATTTTTTCCTTTATGGAGGGTGTATGTGTATGCTTCTTTGTGTGATTTTTGTCTGTATTGCTTTGCTTTTACCATTTGTCCTGGTTTCTGTCTGTCCTTTTTTTTCTTTGTATAGTTTTTAGAGCTTATTATCATTGGTGGATATGTTTTTTGGTTTGGTTGCTCTCTTCTTTCTTTCTTTTTGTAATTACTTTTTTATTTTTAATAGTATTTTCTTATTTTTTATTTTCATAACTTTATTTATTTTATTTTATCTTTCTTTCTTTCTTTCTTTCTTTTTCTCCCTTTTCTTCTGAGCCGTGTGGCTGACAGGGTCTTGCTGCTCCAGCCGGGTGCCAGAACTGAGCCTCTTAGGTGGGAGAGCCGAGTTCAGGACATTGGTCCACCAGAGACCTCCCGACCCCACGTAATATCAAACGGCGAAAATCTCCCAGAGATCTCCATCTCAACGCTAAGACCCAGCTCCACTCAACAACCAGCAAGCTACAGTGCTGGACACCCTATGCCAAACAACTAGCAAGACAGTAACGCAACCCCACCCATTAGCAGAGAGGCTGCTTAAAACCGTATGAAGTTCACAGACACGCCAAAAGACACCACCGGACTCAGTCCTGCCACCTGAAAGACAAGATCCAGCCTCATCCATCAGAACACAGGCACCAGTCCCCTCCACCAGGAAGCCTACACAACCTACTGAACCAACCTTACCAACTGAGGGCAGGCACCAAAAACAACGGGAACTACGAACCTGCAGCCTGCGAAAAGAAGACCCCACACAGTAAGTTAAACAAAAGGAGAAGACAGAAAAATACACAACAGATGAAGGAGCAAGGTAAAAACCCACCAGACCAAACAAATGAAGAGGAAATAGGCAGTCTACCTGAAAAAGAATCCAGAGCAATGATAGTAAAGATGATCCAAAATCTTGGAAAGAGAATGGAGAAAATACAAGAAATGTTTAACAAAGACCTAAAAGAACTAAAGAGCAAACAAACAATGAAGAACAACACAATAAATGAAATTAAAAATTCTCTAGAAGGAATCAATAGCAGAATAACTGAGGCAGAAGAACGGATAAATGACCTGGAAGATAAAATAGTGGAAATAACTACCGCAGAGCTGAATAAAGAACAAAGAATGAAAAGAATTGAAGACAGTCTCAGAGACCTCTAGGACAACATTAAACGCACCAACATTCGAATTATAGGGGTCCCAGAAGAAGAAGACAAAAAGAAAGGGACTGAGAAAATATTTGAAGAGATTATAGTTGAAAATTTCCCTAATATGGGAAAGGAAATAGTCAAGTCCAGGAAGTGCAGAGAGTCCCATACAGGATAAATCCAAGGAGAAACAGGCCAAGACACACATTAATCAAACTATCAAAAATTAAATACAAAGAAAAAATGTTAAAAGCAGCAAGGGCAAAGCAACAAATAACATACAAGTGAAAACCCATAAGGTTAACAGCTGATCTTTCAGCAGAAACTCTGCAAGCCAGAAGGGAGTGGCAGGACACATGTAAAGTAATGAAAGGGAAAAACCTACAACCAAGATTACTCTACCCAGCAAGGATCTCATTTGGATTCGACAGAGAAATTAAAACCTTTACAAACAAGCAAAAACTAAGAGAATTCAGCACCACCAAACAAGTTTTACAACAAATGCTAAAGGAACTTCTCTAGGCAGGAAACATAAGAGAAGGAAAAGACCTACAATAACAAACCCAAAACAGTAAAGAAAATGGTAACAGGAGCATACATATTGATAACTACATTAAATGTAAATAGATTAAATGCTCCAACCAAAAGACACAGACTGGCTGAATGGATACAAAAACAAGACCCGTAGATATGCTGTCTACAAGAGACCCACTTCAGACCTAGGGACATACAGACTGAAATTGAGGCGATGAAAAAAGATATTCCATGCAAATGGAAATCAAAAGAAAGCTGGAGTAGCAATTCTCATATCAGACAAAATAGACTTTAAAACAAAGACTATTACAAGAGACAAAGAAGGACACTACATAATGATCAAGGGATCAATCCAAGAAGAAGATATGACAATTGTAAATATTTATGCACCCAACATAAGAGCACCTCAATACATAAGGCAAATGCTAACAGCCATAAAAGGGGAAATCGACAGTAACACTATCATAGTAGGGGCCTTTAACACCCCACTTTAACCAATGGACAGATCATCCAAAATGAAAATAAAGAAGGAAACACAAGCTTTACATGATACATTAAACAAGACGTACTTAATTGATATTTATAGGACATTCCATCCAAAAACAACAGAATACACTTTCTTCTCAAGTGCTCATGCAACATTCTCCAGGATAGATCATATCTTGGGTCACAAATCAATCCTTGGTAAATTTAAGAAAATTGAAATCGTATAAGTATATTTTCAAACCACAGTGCTATGAGACTAGATATCAATTACAGGAAAAAGTCTGTAAAAAATACAAACACATGGAGGATAAACAATACACTACTAAATAACCAGCAGATCACTGAAGAAATCAAGGAAGAAATCAAAAAATACCTAGAAACAAATGACAATGAAAACACGACGACCGAAAACCTATGGGATGCAGCAAAAGCAGTTCTAAGAGGGAAGTTTATAGCAATACAATCCTACCTCAAGAAGCATCTCAAATAAACAACCTAACCTTACACCTAAAGCAATTGGAGAAAGAAGAACAAAAAAAAACCCTAAAGTTAGTTGAAGGAAAGAAATCATAAAGATCATATCAGAGATAAATGAAAAAGAAATGAAGGAAACTGTAGCAAAGATCGATAAAACTAAAAGCTGGTTCTTTGAGAAGATAAAAAAAAAAAACTAATAAACCATTAGCCAGACTCATCAAGAAAAGAAGACTCAAATCAACAGAATTAGAAATGAAAAAGGAGAAGTAACAACTGACACTGCAGAAATACAAAGGATCATGAGAGATTACTACAAGCAACTCTACGCCAATAAAATGGACAACCTGGAAGATATGGACAAATTCTTAGAAAAGCACAACCTTCCGAGACTGAACCAGGAAGAAATAGAAAATATAAACAGACCAATCACAAGCACTGAAATTGAAACTGTGATTAAAAATCTTCCAACAAACAAAAGCCCAGGACCAGATGGCTTCACAGGTGAATTCTATCAAACGTTTAGAGAAGAACTAACACCTATCCTTCTCAAACTCTTCCAAAATATAGCAGAGGGAGGAACACTCCCAAACTCATTCGATGAGGCCACCATCACCCTGATACCAAAACCAGACAAAGAAGTCACAAAGAAAAAAACTACAGGCCAATATCACTGATGAACATAGATGCAAAAATCCTCAACAAAATACTAGCAAACAGAATGCAACAGCACATTAAAAGGATCATACACCTTGATCAAGTGGGATTTATCCCAGGAACGCAAGGATTCTTCAATATACGCAAATAAATCAATGTGATAAATCATATTAACAAACTGAAGGAGAAAAACCATATGATAATCTCAATAGATGCAGAAAAAGTTTAGACAAAATTCAACACCCATTTATAATAAAAACACTCCAGAAAGTAGGCATAGAGGGAACTTACCTCAACATAATAAAGGCCATATATGACAAACCCACAGCCAACATCATTCTCAATGGTGAAAAACTGAAACCATTTCCACTAAGATCCGGACGAAGACAAGGTTGTCCACTCTCACCACTATTATTCAACATAGTTTTGGAAGTTTTCGCCACAGCCATCAGAGAAGAAAAAGAAATAAAAGGAATCCAAATTGGAAAAGAAGACGTAAAGCTGTCACTGTTTGCAGATGACATGATACTATACATAGAGAATCCTAAAGATGTTACCAGAAAACTACTAGACCTAATCAGTGAATTTGGTAAAGTAGCAGGATACAAAATTAATGCACAGAAATCTCTTGCATTCCTATATACTAATCATGAAAAAGCTGAAAGAGAAATTAAGGAAACACTCCCATTTACCACTGCAACAAAAAGAATAAAATACCTAGGAATAAACCTACCCAAGGAGACAAAAGACCTGTATGCAGAAAACTATAAGACACTGATAAAAGAAATTAAAGATGATACAAGATGATGGAGAGATATACCATGTTCTTGGATTGGAAGAATCAACATTGTGAATATGACTATATTACCCAAAGCAATCTACAGATTCAATGCAATCCCTATCAAACTACCAATGGCATTTTTCACAGAACTAGAACAAAAGATTTCACAATTTGTATGGAAACACAAAAGATCCTGAATAGCCAAAGCAATCATGAGAAAGAAAAACGGAGCTGGAGGAATCAGGCTCCTGGACTTCAGACTATACCACAAAGCTACAGTAATCAAGACAGTATGGTACTGGCACAGAAACAGAACTATAGATCAGTGGAACAGGATAGAAAGCCCAGAGATAAACCCATGCACATATGGTCAGCTTATCTTTCACAGAGGAGGCAAGAATATACAATAGAGAAAAGACAGCCTCTTCAATAAGTAGTGCTGGGAAAACTGGACAGCTTCATGTAAAAGAATGAAATTAGAACACTCCCTAAACACCATACACAAAAATAAACTCAAAATGGATTAAAGGCCCAAATGTAAGGCCAGACACTATAAAACTCTTAGAGGAAAACATAGGCAGAACACTCTATGACATAAATCACAGCAAGATCCTTTTTGACCCATCTCCTAGAGAAATGGAAATAAAAACAAAAATAAACAAATGGGACCTAATGAAACTTAAAAGCTTTTGCACAGCAAAGGAAACCATAAACAAGACAAAAAGAAAACCCTCAGAATAGGAGAAAATATTTGCAAATGAATCAATGGACAAAGGATTAATCTCCAAAATGCACAAGCAGCTCGTGCAGCTCAATATCAAAAAAACAAAGAACCCAATCCAAAAATGGGCAGTAGACCTAAATAGACATTTCTCCACAGAAGATATACAGATTGCCAACAAACACATGAAAGGATGCTCAACATCACTAATCATTAGAGAAATGCAAATCAAAATTACAATGAGGTATCACCTCACACAAGTCAGAATGGCCATCATCAAAAAATCTACAAACAATAAATGTTGGAGAGGGTGTGGAGAAAAGGGAACCCTCTTGCACTGTTGGTGGGAATGTAAATTGATACAGCCTCTATGGAGAACAGTATGGAGGTTCCTTAAGAAACTAAAAATAGAACTACCATACGACCCAGCAATCCCACTACTGGGCATATACCCTGAGAAAGCCGTAATTCAAAAAGAGTCATGTACCACAATGTTCATTGCAGCTCTATTTACTATAGCCAGGACATGGAAGCAACCCAAGTGTCCACCGACAGATGAATGGATAAAGAAGATGTGGCACATATATGCAATGGAATATTACTCAGCCATAAAAAGAAACGAAATTGAGTTATTTGTAGTGAGGTGGATGGACCTAGAGACTATCATAGAGTGAAGTAAGTCAGAAAGAGAAAAATAAATACTGTATGCCAACACATATATATGGAATCTAAAAAAAAAAAAGGTTCTGAAGAACCTAGGGGCAGGACAGGAATAAAGCCGCATACGTAGAGAATGGATTTGAGGACACGGGGAGTGGGAAGGGCAAGCTGGGATGAAGTGAGAGCGTGGCATGGACATATATGCACTACCAAATGTAAAATAGATAGCTGGTGGGAAGCAGCCACATAGCACGGGGAGATCAGCTTGGTGCTTTGTGACCACCTAGAGGAGTGGGGTAGGGAAGGTGGGAGGGAGACACAAGAGGGAGGGGATATGGGGATATAGGTATACATAGAGCTGATTCACTTTGTTATACAGCAGCAACTAACACAACAATGTAAAGCAATTGTACTCCAATAAAGATGTTAAAAAAAAATTATGACACCAATCCGAAAAAAATAATCGGTTCTTGGTTCTGAGCATGACGAGTTTTCTTCTACTGTTCAGGAGATATTCTATGCCTTACCTTTTCATTTTACCAATCTGTCTCATGTATCAAATATTTGTTTGGGTTGGCAGGCACATAGAGCACCCTCTTCTTCTTGGTTTCCTTCCCTCCCTTACACCTTTATGCTGCTTTTTAATTAAAAGAAAAGTTTAAGATGTACTTCAATGTGTCAGAAAAAGAAAAAAGGAGAAAAGATCCGTGAGATGGAAAAAGAAAATCTCATATTTGCAGATTTCTAATGAAGAGGTTTTTAAAATATTTTCTTACACACACAAAGTTAATGCTTCGGTAGGTGAGTTGTAAATGCTTCTTTTCGTTCCATAATTATAAGTGAAATGTTCTTTAATGTGCAATAATAATGTTCAAGCTGTGCTATTTTGCAGCTAATAATTATACACAACAGCGTGGGGTATTATGGTGAACAGAAAGTTTTCCTTCTCAGTGTAATACCCTCATCTCTGCTCTCCCTGGTCCTGCCTTATTTGCAGTGACTACGCTTTTTAATCCACTCTTTACTCTAGGAATAGAAGCACTAGTTAGTTACTTTCTTAAGGAAAGAATGTGAGGCAAGACTGCTGACGGGGGAAAATCGCTCCCATACAAAGTGAAGTCTATAATAGGCTTGCTTTAAAGAAAAGGAAGAAAGAAAGAAAGAAATACACAGTCAAACTCCAGCTAAGCTTAAAATGTGCGTGCTTGAATCCTCAGTATTAAAAGGTCAGAAGTTTGCTGTGTGGTTTAACACAGTGTTACTGAAACAAGACTTGAAGTTGGCAGTGGAAGCCGAGGTCATTAAGCCCTGGCCCAGATATCAATTTCTTCGCAGATGGAGAAATAAATTTATCACTGCACACCCACATTTGTTCTTGTGGACATGCACCATTTCCGAGATATCTTGAGGTTAGCCAGCTGTGTATCCCAGTCAGCTTCTCCATTAGCTTCTCAACCACGTTTCCTTGAAATTGCTGAATATATTATGTAATTTTCTTTGAAAAAAATGAAAGAAAGAAAGAAGATGCCACACGTATGAAGAAGTGCCATACCAGATAAAATGAGATTTGGCGGGAGACATTTGAGGACACCAACTTACCTCAAATTGAGTGTTCTAAAGAGTTTAGATGAATTAACTTCTGCATAAATTTGAAGAACCATAAAAGGAATGTAACCCGGATATAGGAATTGATTCAGCGGAAGTAGGCATTCCTGACTTTCAGTATACCCAGTGCTCATTTGGACAGCTGCCTGGACTTCTTCAGCTAACAGTTAGCTCATTTCCAGCTGCTCTAAACATACCTCCTTCTTAATGGTTCACAATAAACTGACCATATGGGTTAATACTGAGTCCATGCTTTATTTGCCCTTGGTCTTATGAACCATGAAAGAGGATTCTTTGGCATAAACTGGTGGATATGATCAGCCATAATCCGAACAGATTACTGGAAAATGTATAAGTTTTACTCAGTATCTCTGGGCAATTAGGAACGCAGGTGAGAAGGCCATACAGAATCTAGAAATTACCCCTGTTTCTTATTGGTAGATATAGCCTGGGTTTTCCAGAAGCTTCCACAGGTTTAGAGCACAGTTGAACTACTTCACAACTAGTTCAACTGTGCTATACTACAATAATATAATGTTATAATAATATAATATAAAGTTATTTATATTATATATATAATATAAAGTTATTTATATTATACATATAATGTAAAGTTATTTATATTACTCAACTGTGAAATACTAGAATAATATAAAGTTAGAACTTGATGGGAACTTAGATATCAGTACTCTCTCCCCTCATTTCAAAGATGAAGAACAGTACGCTTCAGAGGATACTTTGCCCAAGGCTGATACAAGGTTGATTTGACTGTGACATTTGTCACCCCAAGAATCACTAAAATAGACTCCAATGGCTAGACAAATTCTCAATTATTTCTCTATGTGCGTGCCTAGCTTGGTGTGTGCTTTGCTGAAGGGCAAGAGTTGGATTCCCATTCAAATGGATTATCTGGATCAACCCGCACACAACAGAACACAAAATGGTAGACAATGCGTATAAGCATCAAAGAGTTGACAAAGCAAGGAAGACGGACACCTTGGAGGTAACAGGAATACGGGTCTATTTTTGCTTTGGGAGTGCATGCTAAACCTGAAGGCACATGTGAGGGTCTGAGCTGAGTTTCTGGTGCCTACATAGCCCTCCGGGAACAAATCTTAGAGTCTGGGGCACACCATGGGTAAGGACCCTGATACACTACCCCCGCCTTGGTCTAGAACTCAAAAAAACTGCTCCCTGAGAGTCAGGATATACCAGAAGTAAACCATCCCATTCATTCACAGACTGCAGAGCAGATTTAAACCATCTGGATGGCCCAAAGTACTTAAAGTAATCCGAGATAGTTAAAAGTTGCCGGAAGTAAAAAAAAAAAAAAAAAATGTGTCCAGAGGAAGATAATGTTATCCTATGCCTCATATTATTTCTATCAATAATTTCTAAACAAATGTGTAGCCTAAACTCAGAGATAACTCAGCACATGGGGAGATAAGCCATCATGAGAAAGAGCTGTTGGAAACCATGGGCAACAGAGACAGACCTCTGAGGGCTGCAGATACTGGAATCATCAAAGACTCTGAAATCACCGTGCGTACTCTGTTCAAGAAGATAAGATCTAAATTGAAAATTTGGAATACAAAACTGGAAACTATAAAAAACAACATCAGAGTTTTAAATGAACTGGCTATAAATTTTAGAAATGAAATATAAAATAATTGAAATGAAGAAAATAGACGAATTTAACTGCAGATGAGAGAGAGCTGAAAAATGCTTGAAGATAAAATGTCTGTGATAACAATGGAATAGAAAAAAGAGAAAAAGAGAAGCCTCAACCAAGAAAACAGAAATCACTCAAGTATTTTTTTTTAAGGAATTTTATGTAGGGAATTGGTTACACAGTGAGGAAAAGCTGAGAGTCCAAGCAAGAAATGTGAGATAACTCAGAGACAGCAATAGAGAAAATCCAGTAATCTTCCCCCAAGCCAGATGATCAAAGGAAAGATGTGGGTTGCTGGACCCCAGGGACCCTGGGTGGAAGAACAGCACGCCTTCCCAGCAGGAGCCAGAGTCAAAGAGCAAGTGCAGTCATGGCCAGAGACGTGCCCTAAGGAAGGTGGGAATGACCTACATGCATCATCCCCATGCTTTCACACTCGTTTGCCAAAACCAGCCCAACTTACCCAGAAGTTAACTGTCCCGGGAATCTGGGATCTGAACCTTGCAGTGGCCAGTGACTTCATGAGATAGAACAGAGCAAGGAAAGACCAAGGAATGAATCCAAAGGGTCCAAGAACTGGTGGAGGAAAAATGAGTCACAGAAGATTGGAATGGGGGCGGGGCAGGCAGGTCTAATCTATTTAACTGGCCAACAGAAGAAGAGAGAACATGTGGTAGAGGCAATATATTAAGGATAAGGACTGACAGTCAAGATCTGATGCAAAACTCAATCCACAAATTCAACAAATGCAACTAAAATCTTGAAGGAGAAAAAAGGACATTACTTTTAATGATGTGACAGCTCGCTAGCATGTGACATCCCTCTAATCAAAATAAAGTATAGGACTTTCCAAGACTCTTTAGCCTTTATGTGTATTAGTGTCCCACTCTGGTCAATGCAGTGCTGGGTTTAGAGAGCTGTGGTTCTCAGCCTTGGCTACATGTTAGCATCTACTGAGAAGCTTTAAAAAAAATATATGAAGCCCGTACACATGCCAGTTACATCAGGATCTCTGGGAAAAGGCCCATGCGTTAGTTTTTGTGATATTTACGGCTGTTTTAAATCTCTGCAGCTGATTACAATGTGAAAATTAAGCCTGAGAAGCACTGTTATAGAGGCATTCTGATGTAGATCTAGGAAAGAGTGAGGCCCAGTATAAATGAA
This sequence comes from Eschrichtius robustus, assembly GCF_028021215.1. Taxonomy (NCBI): domain Eukaryota; kingdom Metazoa; phylum Chordata; class Mammalia; order Artiodactyla; family Eschrichtiidae; genus Eschrichtius; species Eschrichtius robustus. The sequence goes on from NC_090837.1 coordinate 97,250,880, forward strand.
GACAATGATGTAAAGGAATTAAGAGCACCATAGATTCTCCATTTATTTCTGCATCAAATTCTTTTCTGTTGGCTACACTGATTTACAACAGTGTAGAGCCATGGTGCTCATTACCTCCTGAGTGGGCCCCATCCAATCAACAGAAGGCCTAAGAACAAGACTGAGGTTTCCCTAAGAAGAAGAAATTCCAATTGTGGACTGAAGTGTCAGCTCCTGCCTGAGAGTCTTCCATCTGCTGGCCTGCTCTAGAGATTTCAGACTTGCATAGCCAGCCCCTATAATTGTGTAAGCCAGTTTCAGGAGATAAATCTCGCTCTCTCTCTGTCTGTCTGTCCCTGTCTGTCTATCTATCTATCTGTCTATCTCTATCCTACTGGTTCTGGCAGACCACTGACTACTGAAGTAGCCTCATCAGTAGAATCATCTCTTTGCATAGGACAGCAAAGGCAGACAGAGATTTTAGGATTACACTGTTAAAATGCTTACAGATAATCTGTAATGTAAGTAACATCTTTAGGAAATCTTGACTGCTCCAAAAAGGATTTGGGTATTAGATTATTAAGATGTAACCTATTTGGGAGGAGATGGGTTACAGATAGAAATATTTTGGTAGGAAGTGCAGTTGGTCAGCACAGGAACAAGCTATAGAAAATACAACAGGAAATGGAATATGAAAGGCAGATGCAAACAGAAATACCCCAAGGTGGACCTGAGCTACAGGAGGCACTGAGGTCTAAATCCTACACCATGGGGTACCAAGGAGTACCAAGAGATATGCCTTAGGAAAATGGGGGATAGAGGCAAATTCAAATCTGGACCACTTTGGTACATAGCATTTGTTCATAATCTCTCATCCTTCCCCACTCTTGACAGGTCTTCCCCATCCCATTAACTTTGGGTTTGGTGATATGACATGCTTTGAACTATGGGGTGTGAGCAAATATGTTCCAAGGCTGAGCAGAAGCTTTAAACTTGATTGCATTTTATGACTATGACTCTCTTGTTCCTACACTCTGTCATGAGAAGACAAGATATAAGAGTTGCAGGATCTCATTCCATCTGCTTCTTAGTATAAAAACCAAACCATAATAACCCATAGCCTGGAACAGAGCTACAGAAGCACAGAGCACAGGCTAAGAATTAGCTGCCATCAGATACGTAACCTGGGCAACAAACAAACCTTATTGTTATAAGGCATTAAGATTTGGGGGAGGGGTGTGTTTCTTATGCAGCATTACCACAGCAAAAACTCACTGATACATCTTCTTCACTATTTGTCTTAGGATTCTCCGTTCCCAATTTTACTCCTCGTAAGTGTTCAAATAAAGTCATCTTGAAAGTTGTATGTGTTTCCACAAATGTAGTATTAACATTTTTATGATCTTTTAGCCTTAAGAGAGTCTTAAGTTTGAGGAAACAAGACAGTTCCTCATTTCAGAACAGCTGTGTTAAATATATTGTCCAAATTCTACTCAAGCAATAATGATAAATGTAGCATTAATATTTCAAATTGGTCCCACTGAAAGGTTAGTCTTCTAACACCCTTCCAGCTTCCCAATATCCTGCAGGGAAATTAAAGGAAGGTTGGACTAAGCAGGACTTGGACGGAACGAAATATCTTTAAAATACTTTTTAAAAGATGTGACAGACAACATGCAGCTGAGCAGTTAAAGCAATACTGCAGCCATAAAACAATAAAGGGCTGGAAAGCGAAACTCTTACAAAAAAGGTTTCGTGGCAAGGACTTTATGATTAAAGAAGTCATTTAATCCTCTCCTCATGGTTTTGAATAGCCCCAGTTTGATTTTTGAAACTAAAAGCTCAAATTCAACCCCATTTGTACTGTCGAGATGAGTAAGTGAAAGAGCAGGTGTGTCTGGGAGGCAGTGAACGTGCGTGCTCATCGCTGACCTGGTGGAAAGAACGAGAAGGCTCACGCAGAAAGAAATGCTTAAGGATGCTGAAATAACAATAAGGGAGTAGAATAGTTTTATTAAGTTTTAACTGTATTTTGATATAATTTCAAATTCACAGAATAGTTTCGGGAATAATAAAAGGAACTCCTACATATTCTTTAGCCTGAAACAATTGATTTACCATCCTCTCTCTCCCTCTCTCTCTCTCTCTCTCTCTCTCTCTCTCTGCCTCATATATATATATATATATTTCCCTGTACCAACTAAGAGTAAATTTGAGACATGTTGCTTCTTTACCTTTAAATATTTCAGCCTGTATTTTCTAAGAACAAAGACTTTTTTTTTTTTTTTTGAGTGAACAATTTTTATTGAAACCCTCAAAGATTAAAGAGGACCAAATGGTGAGTTTGGGTACCATAACAGAAAATCTCACCTAACTGTACCATCATTCACAGGAATGAACAAACCCAAACACGACAAAATTTAAATTCTCATGTAATTGCTACAAGTGAATGTAAATGAACTAATCATTTTATCATAACCTTTCTTTAATCATATGAAAAAGAAGGGAATTTACATGGCATAACAAATGATATGCAAAACTTAATGAAACACAATTCTCTTAAAGTTCTCAAACTTACTTTTATAGGATGCAGAATGCACTTGAAATGATTAAATGACTTAAGCTGATTCTTTTTTTATTGCAAACTGTTTTAACATCAGCTTAACCCCCATGCATGGTATTCAAAAAGAACACAGCTTTTGAATTAGAAAGATCACTTAAGTTAAAACGAGGACTGAACTTAGGAAAAGGCTGGGGTTTCTTTTGAAAGGAATCTTCAAGTACCAATATGTATAGAGAAAGAATACTAATTTTGGTTACATTTTCCCCCTTACTGTTAAATATACAAACTATATAATACCTTTCAAAATAAAACACCCACATAAGATAACTTTAATTAAGAAACATTCAAACCAGATTTTGGAAAAACATTCAGCAAGAAATTTACTGGGCCAATAATGTCTTAATTCGTGATTACTCAAAACACTGGATCAGTCTCCTGCTCTAGAGCCCAGTTTCCCTCCCTCTTGGTCCCTACAGTTAAGAAACCTTCCATTAGCTGTGCTACTGAGACAACCTCTGATCATCTCACTTACAGGAAAAACATTTTGCTGTACACTGACAGACCAAGGAGGGAGAGAGAGTAGGCACTCTGAAGAAAATTTAAATGAGGAAAAAAAGAAATTTACCAATTGAAAAGTTTTGTTTTGTCTAGTTTTTTTCCCCAAAGGAATGCTGCACCCATTTCACTTAATATTAGAAATCCAGGTTAAAGGCACTGGGATGTACTCCTCACCATGAGTAGACTGCTGAGTTACATTTGACATTTCTGAGTCTGCTATTGCAATCAGCCTGCTTGCTGAGTGTTTCCGTGACATCTCTTACACAGAAACCTAATGTAAATTAAACAAGTTTCAATCTGTGTATAATGCAACTAGTTTTATAAAAATATTCAGAGTTGCTAATAAAGCACCAAGAAGAAGAGAACCTCAGAGAGAAGACTCAGATCCTTTCCACAAGGTCACCCCTGTACAGTTTTCTCTAACAGGACCTCCAGAGTGACACTGGTCCTCTCTGACATGTCCTACCTATATAATTCTAGGGATGTAGAACGCTGCTGTGGTGACTATACCCAAATGCCAGTTTTCATTACAAATAGTTAGTTACGAGACATGTTACAAGATTTCATGGCTTACTCTTAAAAAAAGGTAAAATAGGTGCAATTTTCCTTTAAGAAAGTCTTTATTTTGTAATATACTATTAACATTTTGATGTTCCCTTCAGTAAACACTGATAACTATCCTGGGACTACCAAAGCACTGTGAAGTAGCTACAATTTAGCTACAAATACTGTATTGGTTTTCACTTGAATACAGTATTTGTACATTTTAAGAAAACATTGTACAAAAAAAAATCATATAAATGAAAGCCTCAAAGAAATATGTCACTAAATTTTTGAATCAAAGTGACCAAAGACCATAGTAAATGAAAACATTTCTAAACATGATGTAAACATAAGTGGAGTAATGCAAAACATCAAGGTACTCAAATCTACCGTATTGCTATTTTCATCCTTAACATATCTTTCTACATAGCTTTCTCCTTTTGGAACAGTAATATAAGGGGCAGCACATTATTTCATAACCATGTGCCATCAAATCAGTTAATACAGATGCTTGACACATAATTATACAAAATCAATTTGTTTCAAGATACAAAATTAATGTTGATATGTAATTAATGAAAAAAATAAGATGTTAAAAAGATAACTATAAGAATACCCAGATATATGCTGTATTCCCATTTATATAGATCTGATCAATAAAACATCAACACATTCACTTAGATACTGATTTAATGGATCCATGGATCAAGGCCATATTTTCAAATATTTTAAGGATGCCAGGACACTGCAAAAGCTGGAGAAAGGAGCTGAGGAACAATATATGCTTGCTAAACAAGAACTATGTTTATTTAGCTAGTGAATACCTAGAGTAATAAATTTTTTACTTCATGATAGCAATCAGGCTCGCAAACACCCAGAAATAGGAATTAAGGGTTTTAAATGTAGTTATAAAGGTCATAAAAAGTCTGATTAGACTGAGGTACATTACTCAAAATTTTGAGATTCATTAAGTGGTAGCAAACAAAATAATTCCTCAGACAAATGCACATTTTTCAGTATACATATTATTGGGGGAAGGAGGGGAGAAGAATGTGCATTAACTGGTGAAATCCACCAAGCTGCATATCAATATTCTGTTACACCAAACAGTTTGAAGACAAGGGAAATGTTCTAATATAATCTCAGATTATGTTTCATTTGGCTAAAATAGAGCATAAGGTTGCTTTGCCATATTAAAAGTTTACTACAATAATTTTCACATAAACATTTAGACTTGAACTCCAGGACTAAATATGGCATGATTATTTTGCTTTTAATCTGTCAAAGAGCTAAAAATTGACAATTTAAAAACTACAACAAAGAAAAAGTTGAAGCAGTGTGACTCTTACATCATTGAACCACTTCTAATGGTTAACTGTTAGTATTTAACAAATTCAAAGAGTTAATGAATCCTTGCATTCGTTCAGTCTTCTGTGCCTTAGCTAGGATGCATAATTACAAAAGACAGCAGATACTGGTAAAAGCTTCAGGACAGAAAGTGCTTGACGAAGTTACAGTTCTCAAGTGTGTTTGGTGAGAGTATAAGGGCAGATGCGCTGATGAAAACCATTACAAGAAGAGTCAGTTCTGTGTTAGAGTTCAAAGATGTCACCTTAAGCAGAAAAAAGCTTTAATAACGTCTTCTTTGACTTATTAGGCATTTCCAGAGTCTACATCATTAGTGTTGTAATTCTAACAGGACATCTTCATATGGTTATTGTTTGTTTCTATTTCTCTCCCTACGCATGGCTTCCTCCTCTTCTTGACGCTTTTCATAATGTGCAAAGTCATCAAAGATTGAGGTGGTGTGCTTGAAAGTAGCAATTATTTTGAGCACTTGCTTAGCTTTTTCTAGGGGTACCTCTTGGGTGTCCCTTGAATTGGTAACTGGCTTGTTGTCATTATTTTCTAAGCGAATGTGCCGTAACTGGTTATTGGGAACATCTTTGACAAAGATCCACTTAACTTCAAATTTGCCCTTCCACTTGTCCTGAGACCAGACACCGGCATACGCGTTGTAGTCCACAACAGACTTCATCTCGGCCACGCCGCAAAAATGTCCACTGCCATTCACGCTGAAGAGCAAATAGAGCGGGCCCTTCCCATTCAGGGAACGGTACGCGGCATCCAAACGCTTGTTACCGTGCTCAGTACTACACCAGATAGAGTACTTAATGGAACGGTGTATGTCATCCTCAGAGTAGCTTTTAATTATAAACACCCGTCCGTTCTTCAGGTTCCGGTCAAAGTCTTTGGGATTGTAGTTGTTTACGGCCTTTAGCTTTTCCAGCACTGGATGCACTTCTACGCTGGCGGGCGAGGCACTGGCAGCAACAACACCTAAACCAAAGTTCTCACCTCCCCCGCCACTGTTCTGGTGGAAGCCCGCCCCCCTGTTCCGAGGAGCCAGCCAGCGATTCCGCAGCGGCTGCGGCTGCGGCTGCGCTTGGTGAGGCTGGGCCTGCGGCTGCGCTCCCGGCTGCGGCTGCGGCTGCGGCGGCGGCGGGGGCGGCTGGCCTTGCACCAACGGTGGCGGCTGAATTAACGGCTGAGGCTGCTGCACTAGAGTCTGAGGAGGCAGAACTGGCTGGGCTGCTGGAGCCTTTACCACTGACCCCTTCTCATCCCAAGTTCCAATGTTCATGTTGTGTTTTATAGGAGGTGGTGGCACGGCGGAGCCCCCAATCCCCACGCTGCCCTTGGGTTTGAGTTTCGGTTGAGGTTTGGCAGGCTTTCTGGCAATGGCAGCCCAGGAGGTTGGCTTAGGCGCCGCGCTGCTAACGGGGGGCACACTGTTGGCGGCAATGCTAGTCATACCACTGCTGCTCAAAGCTGTTCCTACAGTTTTTGTCACTGCGGCTGTCAGGTCACCACCAATTTTCAGTCCGGTCATGCCTTGCTCAATACTGCTAATGCCAGGCACCTTACTTAAGGTATCACTGCCAAACCCAGCCGGTCCATCAGTAATAGCTCTCCCAAGAGAACTCGGTGGATAGCCGTAACTGCTACTGTAAGCAGAGCTTTGTGTGGATTGTCCCTGAGATCCACTTGTCCCCCATGTAGAGAAATCAGCATTACCAGGAAAAAAGTTAAATCCATGTTGACCAAGAAATGGAGGGGTATTTCCTAATGCCCCAGGTTGACTAAACACACCATCTGGTATATAATGATGTTCTCCATTACTCATTTGTCCATAGGTTGTCAGATATGGCATAGGTTGGTCTCCAGCTGTGGACCATGCTGCTTCCCCAAGAGAGTATGGAAATCCAATGGACGGAGCATAGTAACTAGGCATGTATGGATCTGACATTGGTGGATAGCTGTTATTCTGATTTGTCTGGCTACTCAAGTATGGCTCAAAATCATCATCATTTACAGCAGCTTTTTGATGAATCGAACCGTTTTGTACTGAAAATGATTCTTCGCCTGTTTCCTCTGCTCTATGAAGCAGAGTCAAATCAAGATAGAACATGGGCCTTAGGAGCCAGGTGATTCTTTGCTCTGGTCCTGACTACATCAAGTTAGGAAAGTCAACAGATCTGTGCATCATGTTTTCCCACCTTTATTTCCTTGCCCTTTAGGTCTCTGATCCACGCTAGTGGCTGACATTCTTCACCGCAACCCGAGAGCTGCTGCTGCTACCGCCGCCGCCGCCGCCGCCGCCGCCGCCTGGGCCTCTCCCCGTGCACTCACAGCAGTTGGCTGCCGCCCTCGGCCGAGAGACTCTTCCAGCCGCCGCCGCCGCTCGCTAAGAAGCCAGAAAGAGGACCTCGCGCTCGGGAGTCGGTGGAAGGGGCCCGTCTCTTTCGCTTGCACGCTCTCCTCCCCTCTCGCTCTCCGCTTCTCGGGTCCACAATGGCCGAACAAAGACTTTTTTACATAAACACAGTAAAATTATTGAAAGGATGAAATTTAATCTTAATAGAATACTATCAGCTAATGCACAATCCATATTGAAATTTTGATAATCACCCCAACTGCATCTTTTATAGCAATTATTTTTCCAGCACAGGACCATGCAGTGCATTTTGTTGTCATGTCTCTTTAGTCCCCTTCAAACTGGAACAGTTTCTCAGCCTTTATTTATCTTTCTTGACCTTGATATTTTTGAAGATGACAGGCTGGTTATTTTGTACAAGTCCTTCAATCTGGGTATACTGGATATTTCCTCATGATGAAATTCAGAGTATGCACTCTTAGCAGGAACAGTACAGAAGGAAGGTTGTGTCCCTCTAAGTGTATCACGTCAGACATCATGATCTTGCTTTGTCTCAGTATAAATGACGTCAGTTTGGTCCCTTGCTTTCTGCCGGGTTTTAGCACTATAACGTTGGTTTTCTTCCCTTTGTACTTTGTAAGTAATTTGTGGAGAGTTTCACTGTTATTGTGTGCGTATTCTGTTTCTCATCAAACTTTCACCCACTAGTATTAGCATCCACTGATAACTGCCTAAACTCCCTTATTCCTTCTACATTTTCTTAGATTGTATTCCACTAGAAGGAAGAGATTTGCCTTCTCTTCTATTTATGTACATACATACATATATATGTACGACAGCATGTATGTATCACAGTATATATGCATGTGTGTGTGTATATATATATATATATATATATGTGTATGTATATCAGTGTAGTCTTACAGAGCATTAAGAAACAAAATTACACTGTTTTCATAAATGAAAATGACCAAAAAGTTATGGAATAGTATTGAGATGTGTCACAGGAACCAGCCAGTTGGAACCATCGATTCAAGATGCCTCTCTGAGTAGCAGGCATTGAAAATAAATAAATAAAAGGGTATCATAGCTTTACCTCTCTGGTTGGGACTGCCCCTAAACCGGCTAGAATTACAAATATCCTCACAGAAAATTCTCCCTGAAAACCAGAAGCCCTATCATGCTTCCATAATCATTTTATCCTGAGCAAAAGATGTGATGGAAATAGCCCAGCCAAGCAAATGGCTTAATGAAGACTCAGAGATCCGTCATCTCAAAATACTGCAGGTGCCTCTTGGACCAAGTGTTCCAGTCAACTCGACATTCATAAACGCTGTCTGGTCTCACTGTGTTTCCCCCCCGTGTTGCTCTGGTGATGTGAAATCCACCGCAATGTCAAGGGAGACTTAGGTCTTGGTCAGTGGTTGAAGTGTGGAGAAATTTTGCTTCCAACATCCAGTGGACTTTTACTCTCCTGTACCCTTAGTCGCTCGAACTCACTATCAGTGAGTGAACTTGAAGGCTGCTGCTCCTTCAAGTTCAAGGAGCAAAATGACATGTCTTTAAAGAAGGATGTTTGCTTCCTTTAAATACCAATGACTCTTGAATACGTTCTTTAAATATTTGAATAGAGTTGTGTTTTGTGACATCTTAATGTGTTTCTGCATAATGAATAATCTCTCCCATTCCATTCCTAACTCATCAACTTGGAAGGCACAGGACAAGAGTCAGACCCCGTATGATTTGATGTCCTGAAGTTTCAGCTCTGCAAGCCGAGAATAAAATGTAAAAGATGCTGAAGAGTAAAATCACTGTTGACAACACATTTTACCTGGCCGTCCAACACTGTTTATCAGCATAATAAAATGTGCCAATACTTATCACCACTCTAAAATATGCACTAATAATAAACAGAGATAGAGGGCATAATATGGTCAATGATGAGATATGAATTTATGGCTCCTGGGGAAAGAAAATGATGGGCTACCTCACAAAGGACAGAGTTGGCTCTGGATAAAACTGAGGACTTTTCTCCTTTCATAAGCATCAGATGAAAATAGCATTGATTTTCTTTCTTTCTTTCTTTCTTTTTTTTTTTTTTTTTTTTTTGCTGTTGTTATAAAATAATTTTGTAAGACCAAGAAACAAAAAATATCCAGGATATGCTTTTTGGCTCCGTATCTCCCACCTTCATTTTTTGCACATCGTGTTGATGGTTAAAAACAAACGGTTTTATCTGGAGGACAGAGCCACGTGTTGTACATGCTGATCATTAATCTGACAAGTCATCAACTACAACGCTGTCTTTCCTCCATTCTTTAAGGCAAAGGGAAAGAAAAACATCCAAAGTCACTTCTCCACTGTGGCTTTCTGTAATACCTTGATTCTCTGCATTTTCCGCAACTAAACATTCACTCTTATCTGAAGAGACCACGATTTAAAGGTTGCTCATCAGCTATTGAGGACAAGGCCACAGTCCCAATTTCCCTTTCCATGTACAATGGCAGGTTGGAGCCGCTACGTGAAAATAAATAGATGACCTGACCACTCTGACTTGTGTGTAAGCGCTTCAGTGTGACATTAAGCTTTTTTCACAGCCTCGGTTGGAACTCAATACTTAAATATTACTGTTCCATCTTCCTTTCCTCTTAACAACCTTTTAACTCAATTTTGAACTTTTGGAATACTGTGGCCTCCAGCTCTTTCTCTAAACCACATAAGCAGCATGATCATTTCACATTTGATATTTTGTCTGTTTTCCTGTTACAGGTGAGTCAACTGGCACCTGTATCCGCTGAACTTTATCATGTTAAGTTTTTAGTTGGTCTTCCCTGTACATGTCACTTTGGAATTCATTATTTTTTATGTCCCCTGATCCTAATATGGTACATATGTTAGACAGGTAGATATATTTATTAGCCCAGTTGCCATCTTTGTACCTCGGGTAGTTTCCGCACCTAAATGGACAATCACTGGTAAAGAGGTAAAATTGTTCCAAAACCACCAACAACCAGGATAGAACTAACTAATGCAACTATATTCATCGCCTTATCTTTATTCCTCCCAGAACTAAAATGATGCCTTTTACCATGAAAAGTCATAGCAAACAAGAGTAATAGCTAGTTTGGGCTGCGCTCTGAGTCTGCGTCAGGTACCCTGCTAAGCCCTGGATGCGTTCTCCTCTTTAATTCTCACAGTCAACCTAGGCAATAAACACTCAACACATTCTTGCTCAGTTAGATTGTGCGGTGACAACCTGTCGGTCCCGAAGATGCTCGCAGGACACCAAGGTTCGGGCTCTTCTAATTAAATGACGATCCTACTCTCAGAAGGATGCTGCGGTGGGTCCTCAAAGACAAAGCCTCAAATACTGACGGAGAGAGGTCCCCCAAAGCGTTTAAGAACAGGAGAACAGAGAGGGGCCAGAAAACCACCCTAAAGACCCGCCCAAAGAGCACGCGTGAACGCCCTTGAAGGGCTCGGGGGGGCTCTCTCTGACCCTAGGCGATCCTCCTGTCACAGAGCTCCCATTCAGAGAGACGTGACAGGCTCCCCTGGAAGGAATAAAGGTGGTCCCCCCTCCCTAGAACGGGCCACATTTTCTGTAGAAAAGGTGTGAACTCAGGTACTGTGTTTGAGAAGTTCGCTAGCAAAGCAAATGGCTGACCCCTGGCGGTGGGTCTGGGGGGTAAGGGGGCTCCACCATGTGGCCTCTCCTCTCCTCGTTGGCTTGGGCCTGGCGGTGTCCTGGAGTATGGCTGTGAGTGACAACAAAGATGCTGGGCCCCAGGGTTGGCAACGCGGGAGGACAGTCCTCCGGGGTCAAAGGTGAGAGGCATTTTTGCAGCTGGCACAAGCCTCAGCTCGCAGTGGGAGGGCTGCCAACCACCAGGGGTACTTTGGGGCAGGAAAAAGAACACAGAGTCCTAGTTCTCCCTCTGTGCAGGTATTGAGGGCAGGGTCGCCACCTTTGGACTAGTTCCCTGAGGATTTGGAATATGATGGCTCTCCCCGCTAACATGCATGTGAGGTCCTTGGGCGACCATTTGGAATAAGAGCAGTTGACTCTGTTCTCACTCCGGGTGTGTGCAAGGGTTTACACAAGCTTCACTTAGTATCACAAAAGCCTGCGGAATCTCACCCCATGACTAAGAAAGCTGGCGGATGAGAATCAAAGAAGTCTTCTTTGGATTGGGTTGTTTGTTTATTTGATATGGAGCTGCATGAGCTGTTTGTATATTTGGAGATTAATCCTTTGTCAGTTGCTTTGTTTGCAAATATTTTCTCTTACTCTGAGGGTTGTCTTTGTATTTGTAGTGAGGTGGATGGACCTAGAGTCTGTCATACAGAGTGAAGTAAGTCAGAAAGAGAAAAACAAATACTGTATGCTAACACATATACATGGAATCTAAAAAAGCGGTACTGATGAACCTAGTGGCGGGGCAAGAATAAAGATGCAGACATAGAGAATGGACTTGAGGACACAGAGAGGGGGAAGGGGAAGCTGGGATGAAGTGAGAGAGTGGTATGGACATATATACACTACCAAATGTAAAACAGACAGCTAGTGGGAAGCAGCCGCACAGCACAGGGAGATCAGCTCGATGCTTTGTGACCACCGAGAGGGGTGGGATAGGCAGGGTGGGAGGGAGACGCAAGAGGGAGGGAATGTGGGGATATATGTATATGTATAACTGATTCAAATTGTTGTACAGCAGAAACAAACACAACAATGTAAAACAATTATACTCCAATAAAGATGTGAAAAAGAAAGTCTTCTTCAGGGGAACAAACACTAAGAGGGAGGCTCGTGCCCCGGTACCAGAACTGGAGAGGCGCGTAGACATCAGTGCACCCACTCGTCTTTCGTGAAGGCCCCGTGAGAGGCAACAGGACTCAGTCAAGGTGACAACACACAAACCAGGACGATAACTCAGGTGTTTTGACTTCCCCACTCCGTAAGCAAGATGGGCTCATTCTAAACCATTAAGAAGAAGACATAAGCTATCCTATTAATAGCATCTAACCCTAGAATAAGTATTGCTTCTTCTAAAAGCACTAATCCCTTGCTCCAGTGTTGGGAAATTCCCATAGTCCGATTGTATTTAAACTTCAAAAAAGATGTGCACTTTGTTCAACAGAGTCCGAGGCCTTCGGGAGGAATCCTGAAGGAAACCTTGGGCAACACGACTTTCCTCAGGACGATCCCCATTCAAAACAGCAGAGCAGCGGATTGGAGGGTCTCTGCCACTTATTTTATCTGAACAGAACTGTCACCATAGGAAAGAGTCACACCGCAAATAAGGGGCCCTTTTCCATGGGCCCGTGGACTCCAGAAAGCCCCCAGCCCCACTAAATTAAATGCCAAATTCTAGGTGTATGTGAATGTGCCCTCTGTGAGGATCGGATCTGCAGCTCTCATCAGATATTTTAGAGGAGCTTGTAACCAAAAGAAAAAAACAGTTTGCAGTCACCACCCAAATTTATACACTCACCATGCTTGCTTCTATTTATTTACAAAAGTGTCTCACTTTTCAATCCCTACTGTTTATTCTATTATATTAAGTTGTTTTTTAACATCTTTACTGGAGTATGATTGCTTTACAATTGGTAAAGCAATGGTGTGTTAGTTTCTGCTTTATAACAAAGTGGATCAGCTATACATATACATATATCCCCATATCTCCTCCCTCTTGCGTCTCCCTCCCTCCCACCCTCCCTATCCCACCCCTCTAGGTGGTCACAAAGCACCGAGCTGATCTCCCTGCGCTATGCGGCTGCTTCCCACTAGCTACGTATTTTACATTTGGTAGTGTATATATGTCCATGCCACTCTCTCACTTCATCCCAGCTTACCCTTCCCCCTCCCCGTGTCCTCAAGTCCATTCTCTACGTCTGCATCTTTATTCCTGTCCTGCCCTTAGGTTCATCAGAACCATTTTTCTTTTTTTTTTAAGATTCCATATATATGTGTTAGCATACGGTATTTGTTTTTCTCTTTCTGACTTACTTCACTCTGTATGACAGACTCTAGGTCCATCCACCTCACTACAAATACCTCCATTTCATTTCTTTTTATGGCTGAGTAATATTCCATTGTATATACGTGCCACAGCGTCTTTATCCATTCATCTGTCGATGGACACTTAGGTTGCTTCCATGTCCTGGCTATTGTAAATAGAGCTGCAGTGAACATTGTGGTACATGACTCTTTTTGAATTATGGTTTTCTCAGGGTATATGCCCAGTAGTGGGATTGCTGGGTCGTATGGTAGTTCTATTTTTAGTTTTTTAAGGAACCTCCATACTGTTCTCCATAGTGGCTGCGTCGATTTACATTCCCACCAACAGCGCAAGAGGGTTCCCTTTTCTCCACACCCTCTCCAGCACTTATTGTTTGTAGATTTTTTGATGAGGGCCACTCTGACTGGTGTGAGGTGATACCTCACTGTAATTTTGATTTGCATTTCTCTAATGATTAGTGATGTTGAGCATCCTTTCATGTGTTTGTTGGCAATCTGTATATCTTCTGTGGAGAAATGTCTATTTAGGTCTTCTGCCCATTTTTGGATTGGGTTGTTTGGGTTTTTTTTTTTTGATATTGAGCTGCATGAGCTGCTTGTATATTTTGGAGATTAATCCTTTGTCAGTCGCTTCATTTGCAAATATTTTCTCCCATTCTGAGGGCTGTCTTTTTGTCTTGTTTATGGTTTCCTTTGCTGTGCAAAAGCTTTTAAGTTTCATTAGGTCCCATTTGTTTGTTTTTGTTTTTTATTTCCATTTCTCTAAGAGGTGGGTCAAAAAGGATCTTGTTGTGATGTATGTCATAGAGTGTTCTGCCTGTGTTTTCCTCTAAGAGTTTTATAGTGTCTGGCCTTACATTTAGGTCTTTACTCCATTTTGACTTTATTTTTGTGTATGGTGTTTAGGGAGTGTTCTAATTTCATTCTTTCACATGTAGCTGTCCAGTTTTCCCAGCACCACTTATTGAAGAGACTGTCTTTTCTCCACTGTATATTCTTGCCTCCTTTATCAAAGATAAAGGAGGCAAAAATGTATGTTAAGTTTTTAAAGATCAATTACAACTAAAGGTTTGGAAAAGACAATTTTTATTATAAAACTTAAGGCTATTCCTAAGGCTATGAGAAGGTGCCAGTTTAAAAAACAAAAGATTAGGAAATCATAACTAAAGATGTATACGTTATCACTTCAGGTAAAAATACCATAAAGAATAGAGTCGTTGTCTCTGGTTATTGGATGTGAAGGAGGTAAGTGTCCCCAGCCTGGTGCGGCCGAGGGCCAGTAACACTTTCCCACTGACTGGATACAGACTCAAACATGAGTTAAGAATCATCGGGTCATCTAAGCGGAGGATTATTCCCCACGCAGGCCCCCAGGTCAGTGTAAATTATTAAAGTTATCTCAGGGGCCCCAGGGGCCCAGCTGTCGTCGTGTTTGCTCTTTAACTTGCAGTCTTGTTCGCATGAGCTGAGCAAAAGGTCAGAGATGACGGGGGAAGAAACCAACGAGGATCTGAAAGTCCTACCTGGGCATTTAGGGTTAGTGACCGAGTCATAAGGAATCTGCCTAGACTGTGTCGAGGGCAATCTCCTGCTGAACAGCTTTACTGATGCTTTTTTATCTTTATTTTGACAGTGACACACTGAGGTAACTATTGGTGCCCACGGGCCGTTGGTCCACAGGCAAGGAGGAGAGGTGAGGCATGGTCCTTCGTGGGAGGCTTCCCACATCCAAGGAGGTCGGCGCCACCCTATTTCAGGGTCTGATGGGTCTTCACTGTTCTGCTTTCCTGTGTCCCTTGACTGGACGCTTTCCAACTTAAATTCCTGTGCACGAGTGAAGCCACGCTCCCTGGACAAACAGCCTACCACGGTCCAGAGAACTCTGACCCAGCCCAGAGCTGTACAGGACCAAGCCTGGGACATACATACCACCTGTCCTAACCCTAACCCACAACAGGCTTTTATTTCTGACACACCAGGTGGCTAGTGTCAGAATCAGGGGTCCTGTAGCCTCTCAGAATCCCAGGGAAGTTGAGAGGGAAGAAAACCTTAAGAAACTGTACTGACCTCATGGCATTCAGGAAAGTACAGGGAACTACCAGGCCCTGCCGTTATTCTCCTTGAAGAAGCAAATGTTCTTAAAGATTCTGGAAATCCTAAGACTATGTTGTTCTTTCTCTCCCCCAAGGAAACTCACCCACTCCTGTGGATGTCAGCGTCATCTCTACAGCACCTCTGCCAAAATTCTGTCTTCAGCCCAAACCGCTCAGATCTGCAGATCCCACGGCACACTCGACACTCCATCTCGAAGCCGCCCCGTGTCCCTGACTAACCAGACCGACACAGTCTCTTGAACTCTCACCCCAGGTCTGCTCCAGGACCTTGGTTCCATGCATCACAACCCCACCATCTGCACAAAGGCCCCGAAGTCATCCTGGAAGCTTCCCTCACCCTCTGTAGTGGATTGAATAGTGTCCCCCACAAATTCACGTCCACCCAGAACCTCAGAATGTGGTTTTATTTGGAAACAGGGTTTTTCCAGATGTGGTTTGTTCAGGATGGAGATGAGGTCCCACTGGATTAGGATGAGCCCTGTATCCAGTGACTCATGTCCTTATAAGAAGAGGAAACACCTGGTAGGAGGCCGTGGGGAGATGAAGGCAGAGGCTGGAGTGATGCCGCCAGAAACCAAGGGACACCAGGAGCCACGAGAAGCCAGGAGACAGACAAGGAAGAGTCCCCGCCTAGAGCTGGGACAAGGATCCAACACTGGTTTTGGACTTCCAGCCTCCTGAATAATGGGATTCAATTTCTGTTGGGTTTTTTTTTTTTTTTTAATTTATTATATTTTTGGCTGCGTTGGGTCTTCGTTGCTGCACGCAGGCTTTCTCTAGTTGCAGCGAGCGGGGGCTACTCTTCGTTGTGGAGCGCGGGCTTCTCATTGCGGTGGCTTCTCTTGTTGCAGAGCGTGGGCTCTAGGCGCGTGGGCTTCAGTAGTTGTGGTGCACAGCCTTCAGTAGTTGTGGCACACGGGCTTAGTTGCTCCACAGCATGTGGGATCTTTCCGGACCAGGGCTCGAACCCGTGTCCCCTGCATTTGCAGGCGGATTCTTAACCACGACGCCATCAGGGAAGCCCTCTGTTGTTTTTAGAAAGTTCATGGTACCAGTCTGTGGCATTTTCATATGGCAGGACCCTAATACACTCTCACACTCACATCAAATCCATATGCAAGCTCTATCCTTTCTACCCTAAAGTGTATTTTAGATACATGTTTTAGAACTGGTGCCTCTCCATTGCCATGGCCACTGTGACCAGCAAGCCTTGGGCAATGCCTCCCAGCAGGTCCTCCTGCCGCTGCCCAGGGATCCCACATCCACCCTTGACTCTACCCCATCTGATTTCTGCAGACCAGATGTGTGATAGTGGGAACCACAGATTGGATTGTGTCGATTTCCTGTTTGAATCACTTGGCAGCGTTGTGTTGCTCTTACAATAAAATTCAAGATTCTTAGCACAGTTTCAAGGCTCCAAATGTTGCAGGACTTCCTCCCCATCCTCATTACCCTCCCTTCATGAGGCTACAACCCCAGTCGCCTTCTTCCCATTTCTGATCCGACCAGGAAGTCTTTGTCTCCACTCTTGCCTCTGATGGAGACGCCTGTCCCGTTCCTCATCTGCTCAATTTCTACATCCCTAAGTCTCAGGGTAACTACTGGCTTTACTTACCTCTCCACGCAGACAAACATGATATCCCTGTTACACTTTCTTAGTCCTCTGTAGTTCTTCTTTTCATACTTTTTCAGAATTATGGTCATACATTTATCTCGACAGTGACTTGGTTGGTATCTCCAACCCTCTACCAGGCTACAGGCTCCAGGATGGCAGGGACCTCATACTGTGTGTCCAGTCCGTAGCACAGTGCCAGGAATGCACGTAGTGTTTGCTCCGTAGACTTTGTTGAATGGATGTTCATTGAAAACTTAAGTCCTCCCGCAATTCCATCCATCTTCCACCATGTAACCCACCTCTATCAAAAGCAGCAGAAAGGGAAATGTTTGCTACCATCTTTCTCAACCCCTACTTTCTTTCTAATATCTGAAGTCTGCAGCATCAGTGGGGACTTCCACCTACAGCTCCACGGTTGTGCACAGCCCCCCGACTCCTGTAGCTTATACTCCAGGCACAGACAAGGTGGTCCGACCACCACTGACGTCCTGGGCCCCAACCATGCTAGACATCTGGTGCTCCTCTGCTTAATTCATGTCGGACATGTCTTTTGAAAATCTCAAGTTACCTAAATCAAATCTGGGAGACCACGAATCTCAAGTGCCAGAGGAGACAAATCTGTATATGTAGAACTGATATTCTAAGCAATTAACTAGAATCAAAGAACTGCCATTGTGTAAACGCCAGGCACGCTTAGCCTATCCTACTTTGAAAATATAATATTGTATCTTTGATTTGAAGGTTTCAAAAGTGTCAAAGGAGAGACATTTTATCATTTTCTGGCACTGAGCACTAATGAGGGCAAGGTGGTGACTACAAGGTCTCCATAATCAACATTCCTAATAAAACTACACACTTAATAAAATTGTATAATTGTATAATTAAACAATTCTAAGCTATATTCACTCATTCACAAATATAACTTGTTTTGTTTCTTAATTTGGGGAGTATTTTTCTGTCTTTAATTTACAAATATTTCTTGAATACCACTATGAACCAGGTATGTAACTGGCATCTGGATATGTAAAAGAGAAGGAGTGAAAGAAATGATGAACTATTGAATAAATTTGGTAGTGCCAAGCGTGCTATTTTGTAAAGGATATTCACGGCAGTCATGTCTGAAAAGGTGATGATTGATCTGAGACCTGAAGCAAGAGCAAGAACTACCAGCAAGACCATCTGGTGATGTGATTTCAGACAGAGGGAAGAGCCAGGCCCTGGGGCAGAAGCAGATTTGTCGCCAGGAAGAACAGGAGGCCCGTGTGCCCAAGAAACAGGAAGGAAGGAGCAGAGTCACGGGAGTGAGATAGGAGGAGCCTCTGGGAACGTATCACTAGGGCTCCTTGAGCTGTGATGAGAGCCTTGGATTATTAACATGAGTGGGGACAAGCAACAGGAAGGAATGATAGACACGACTTAGTTTTTAAAGGATCTCTGAGTTGCTGCACGGGACAGGCTACAGGGAGCAGCTAGTCAGGAAGCTAGTGCAATAGCCCAGGTCAAACGATGCACTTGGGTAGCAGCAGCAGATTATGAGAAGTGATTTGATTTTCATTCTTTCAGTGTATTTGTAATTCTGATTTAAAGTCTTTGTCTAATAAGTCCAACATCTGGGCCCCCTCGGGGCACTCTTCTATGGTTGCTTTTTTTTTTTTTTCCCTGTGTACGAGCCATGCTTTCCTGTTTCCCTGTGTCTCATCAAATTTTGGTGAAGACTAGACATTTTAGATAATAGAATGCAGCAACTCCAGAAATCTGATTGTGTCCCCTCCGCAGGGCTTGTTGGTACAGCTGTTTGTTTGTTTAACTATAATATCTGAATTTCCTGACATGGATGACTACTGAAGTCCCGGCTTGGTTAGCCTAGTAGTAAGATATAAATTGGTCAGAGACTTCCTGAAATGCCTGAGCCAGTGAGTCTTCCAGGAGCCATTTAGTATCCTGTGTGTGTCGGGAACACCTTCAATGCTCAGGCCATTTACAAGTCTTCCTTAGCCTCCACTGCCTGCTTCTGCAGTATCAAAGTCAACCAGGGGTGGGTCACTGGGGACCTCTTCAGGTCTTTCCCTAGTGTGTGCACAGCCCACACGTATATGGCTTCCTAAATCCCCAGGAACATGCCAGAGCTTTCCAAAACCCGCTATGGACGTCTCATTCCCCAGATATTTCTTTTAAATTTTGCTTAAATTTTTGTTTTCCCCAACCGGTATTGTAACTTCAGGCAGGTATGATGTTAAAAAAATTTGCAGCTAATTATTTCTGACAAATGCCCTGGAGATAGGATTTCTCCCATGGAGTTCGGAGTCAGGTCAATAGGACAACGCCTTGTGAGTGGGGCTTTTCCAGGGACCTCTGAGACAGATGGATTAGTGACAAATGCTTTGTGGTCGGACCATTCTGAGGAGCTCAAACCTACTCTGCTCCCTCCAGCTACAGTTTTTCATGGATGCTCTGATGGGAAGGCTGCTGGTTTTCAAGGCTACTGTGAACTGAAGAGAGGGAGTGGTTGGGGGCCAAGTTAAAACACCACAACCCAGCTGTTCCTACCAAAGGTCAGTAGTTTTTCTTGAATAAATGCTCTTCAGGCTGTTGTAAGCCTTCCATTAATTTCTAGAGTTCTGAAAAAGGATGCTGTTGAAAATTTTACCCGTATTGTCATTACTTTCATGGAGGAGGGGATTTATGGAAGTCCTCATGCCGCCATTTTGAAAGCTCCACCTCTGAGAAGAGACTAGATTTTAAAGGTGTACTTGAAACTGAGTCAGAAGGATTTCCCATAGATTTGGATGTGGGCTGTGAGAGAAAGAAAGGAGTTAGGATAATTTCAAGGTTTATGTCCTAAGAAACTAGAAAAATGGAGTTGCTACTTACTATGATGGATAAAAATGGGACGAAAGCCGATCGTTTGAGGGAGATCAAGAGTTCAGTTTTGGACATGTTCAATTTTAAGTGCAAATTAGTCATTCAAATAGAGAGGTCAAGTGGGCTATTGGATATACAAGTCTGGAACAGAGATAGTAGCGTGGAAGAGATCACCATAAATGATGTTCACAGCAATGGAATGGAATGTTAACCTAAACAAGATAGCGTTTCTACGCAGACGTCCTACATCCAGGAGTCAGGAAAACAAGGAGCATCCAGCAGAGAGAAGTCAGGAGCGAAGCAGAAAGAGAACCAAGAGGGAGTGATGCCACAACAGTTTCAGTGGAGCCGAGGGAACAGATCTCCAGATGGATTCAAGGGAGACTTGGAGGGGGAGGAAATGGAGGCAGCTTTTCAAGGGATTACTCTGCCCGGGGCGGTGGTGGTGGGGGGGGGGGGGAGGCGGGGCGGGCAGAGAGGTGGGTGGCGTCCATACGGCGTTGCTCTTTGAGACGGCTGAAGCGGACCCTGGGCCACCGTGGCCAACACAGGGCAGAATGGTTTCACTCAGGGAGCCTCACGGATTCTGTGGGGCTTGATCCGCACTTAAACTCCCAGCAGAAAGCAACTCTTCCTACATATGGGAGTAGAACATAATGCCCACCCCACCCATCTTGACAGCAAGCATCTGTGCAGGATGAAGGTCTTCAGTAAGAAAGAGGGACAGGCAAACAGAGCAATAATCGAGGCTGTGGACAGTACTCTGCTGTAGGGAAGGATACAAGCTCCACAGAAACCAATCGCTAGAGCGGAAACCCAGAGTGATCTTTGGGTGAACGTGGCGCAATGCAAAACTAGTAACCAGGCTCCAACAGAAGAATATTTCACTATCAGGGCAGGATACCCAGGACAGGTCTGGTAAGAGGGGCAGAACGGGGGCAGCGGTAAATGAGGTTTGGAAACAGACTCAGGCTGAACCAGAAGAGAAAGAGCCTTCAACAAACCTTTCCAGTCTTTTGAGGGGTTTTTGGTGGATTCTGTTTGTTGTCTATTTTTACGCATTTATGGATTCTATACTCATTTATTTGGCGGGGGGGTCCAGTTCCTTAGTGAAAAGGAACTGAAATTTATATCAGAGCCCATGGCTCCTTCTTCAGCATGGCATGCGTTTGTGGTTAAGTTCGTAAATAATGATCTAAAGATAATCAGCATTAGAGAGGCATGCACGGTCCCTCCTGCCAAATACTGAGGTCACGCCAAAAAAAACTCTGAACTTCAAACATCCTCCCGCTGTACCAGGCACGCTGAGTATGAATACCAGGACAGGTCCACCCCACAATTACAGTCAAATGCTCGCTCCTAAATCATGCAAACCAGGAGAACGGTCAGCCCTCGGGTCACTGTCTTCGCTCTCCTCCCTCTGGACAGCCACACCTTACACGCCCCTCCCCCAGGCAATCTCCCTGAAAGTACATTGTAAGTGTTTGCAATGCACATCCCCCCAAATGTGTTTGATATAATGAACTTCAAGATTTTTTAAACCGCAAATATTCTTAAGGATATTTTTACTTCTCTCATCTCGGAAGCTGCCTCTCTAATCTCACTGCCCAAGTTTCAGGTCGCCTTTCCTCTGCTGTAGACAGAACCGAAGCTTGTAAGCACGGGTGCCGCACCCCAGGTTTCTAATCCCCAAACACACCTCATCTACTGCCCAGTCAAACCCAGTGGTTACGGCAGTTACCTAGGCAGGCCCAACCCTGGAGTTTAAAACTCCCCTTCTACAATATATATATAGTTAGTCTTAATAAATAAATGACTTGGACCATGCATTATATATCACTCAAATCCACGAGGACACAAATTATGTATAATACATCGGCTGTGTAATTTATTTATTAAGCAAAACGTGAATTTTCCATGCTTGTGTTTGGAGGCACAGTTTGTCACACACAGCTAAATGATGTATTCTTATTAGTCCCACTCAATTACCAAGTCATCCCTCTGTGTGCGGTGTATTTGTTAATGATAGTGCCACAACGCTGCGTCTACAATACCTGTGATTTTAGTGATTCATAACCGCTCACTAAAACTGTGAAAATGATAAATTGACTGCTGTTGATTAAATGCCGCCAACAGTATGTTTCATATGTGTTTGTCGCAGTTAGGAGTTAAAGAAACAGCATTGATCAAAATCATTTAAATATCTAATTAAGCCCAAGCCCTCAGTCGATATAAAGAACTCATCAGAATACAAGAATGAAAAATAAAAGAAAGCTCGCCGGGGGACAGGGGAGGAAATACAACCCTCACCATCACGGCCTCATTGATTATAAGGAAACTGTCATCATCACAATTGGAAAGGGACAATAGCCACATCCAAAAAGGCCTGGGTGTTAGTCTCTCTGCTCACTGGCGCGGCTGTCTGATGCCCTTGTCTTGTCTTTGGGATTCGTCTTGGACAGCAGTGGATTTCAATCAGATATAAGGAAGCTCTGGGTGATGGCCTTTGAAATGGGAACAAATTCATAGACGTTGGGAGAAGGGGGTTTAGGGGTAGAGAAGGGGAGGGGGATTCTCAGGCAGTTTCAAACAGCATCCCTTTGGCTTTCACTGCAGCGAAGGGGCTTTTTAATGCTTCCGCATGACAAATGGCAGCAGAAAGGAAAATATCATTTCAAACAAAGATTAATTATCTTTATGGCTTCAGCTAACTTTTTCTCCCCTTAGATGAATCCATTTAGAGGTCTTACAGCTAATATTCAAGGCAGGGTAGAAGGAGCCCAAGCACAGGGGAACGTTCCCGTGCCAACGCTCAGCTCCTGATTCAGGCTGCCAAAGCGAGTAGACAGGATCATAAAAACAGATACCCGGTGAAGCTTGGTAATCTTATTAAGACCAGCCAGGAGGTGTTTACTTTCTTCTTTTGCAATTTTGAAAACAACTGAGAAATGTAAGCGGAAAGCACATGATTTCTCTTGGAAATCAATCTTCCTAAAGTAGACCATGTCTCCTGAATGTTTGAAGCAGAGAGTCAAACAAAAGGAAAAAATTAAGTGGACGATTTTGAATTTCAGAATTTGCGTGTCTTTCATTTGGGCTGAAGACCCTTCTTTGTTATCCTTTTTTTTTTTTTAATAATTTTATTGGCGTATAGTTGATTTACAAGGCTGTGTTAGTTTCAGATGTACAGCAAAGTGGATCAGTTATACATATACCTGTATCTATTCTTTTTTAGATTCTTTTCCCATATAGGCCATTACAGAGTACTGAGTACAGTTCCCTGTGCTATGCAGTAGGTCCTTGTTGTTTATCTGTTTTATATATAGCAGTGTGTATATGTCAGTCCCAATCTCCCAATTTATCCCTCCCCCGCCCTGCTAACCATAAGTTTGTTTTCTACATCTGTGACTCTATTTCTGTTTTGTAAATAAGTTCATTTATAAAAATAAAACTCTGGGCAATGTCCCGGTGGTAACTTTGCCTTAAAGTGTTATCTTAAAATTAAGGTGGAACATTGATCATTAGCCACAGAATCTATAACGGACCATGAAGAAAGCACCATGTTTTCTATTGCCTTTGCAAAAGCCAATTTCACTCTTAAAACCTGAAACTCATCAGAGGGTGAGATGCTGAAATCTTAGAACTTTGAAGGGCTCACGATGACGTTCATGGTGCAAACTTTTATAGGCATAGCCGAGGTCACTTGCAAATTCTAGACCAGAACCCAGAGCCTAACACATATGTATCAATTTAAACACACTTCATCTAGGAAGTTGGGATGATTTCCTTGATGTCAAAAATCCCTAGGGTACTTTTAATGGCATTTAAAAATTTTATTCCCACATCTGAAAGCCATTCCACGGTGTCCTGGCAACCAGGATCTCAAGAATCTGTGTGCACCCGCACTAGTTCCTCGATCCTTGGATGGAGTATGTAAGTCAGCCACTCACCTGTTTATAGGGTTGTGTTTGGTTGTGTTTTGTTTGCTCGATTTTTACTTGCACTCAACCACAAAGTAAGATTATGAATTTGTTATCTGAGAAAAGAAACGCATGGACACGCAAGTTCACAGGATGGCAGGAGGGCACCCAGGTGTAGAAGAGCTTCTCCAAAGGGACATTCCCTCTAAGTTTCTCTGCAGCGAGACGTGGAGAAACCAATGTCCTCACATGTCTTCCTAACTAGCTGCATGGCTTTGGGTACCAGTATGAGATTTCAAAAATGACAAAATTGGGCTTGGAGACAGTCCTGGTTTCCATCCTTATCTAACCTTTAGGGTCCAGACCACTGCGCTGCCTTATAGCGGCACCAAGACCCCCAGTGGGCCCATCAGCATCCTTGGAGCAGCTCCCGGTGCCACAGCCGCCCCCAGCTCTCACGTGTCAGTGTGGGGAGGGGGGCAACTTAGGTGGCATCTCAAGCTAGGAATCATTCCAGACGCTCCTGACCCAATGAAACCGATTCCCCGCCCAGTGGAATACGTGCACGGTTTACAGAGCTCGGGGGCCCAGGATCCCTTTCCTCCTGTGGTCCTGCCTCACCTGCTCTGCAGGAGAAGAAGCCTGCTCCCTCCCCACACCTCTGCAGCAGGTGGTCTTTGAACTGTTCCTCTTTGTCAGTGTGATTTCTTTAACCTCTAATATTTACAGGGATGTTCTCATGGCCGAGAAGAAGATAGACAAGGCACAGTGAAGACGACACAGGGAAGGACTACAGAAACACAAAGCCTCCTGTCATTCTTTCTGCCCCCATTGGATGACAATGTAGCCATGTAGGCATTTTCTGGAAACTTCTCCTTCATCAGCAATGCCATGGACCAATCCTTCTCAGGTCTTCTGCTTTCTTTACCAAACTTGTAGAAGAACTTTTGAATATAAAGTCGAGTAAGGGGGGAAAAACCCTGAATTCTATTAAACGAAAATCCCCAAAGCATGAAGTAATGTCATACAAGAGTGCTGTCACGTTCCACAAATAAAGTTGTTCACTAGACCTCGTGTGAGACAGTTTCTACAGTGAAATGGAAATGGAAAATTTCTCAAAAAATTGTTCCGTGGTAAAGAGTAAATCTGTGGGGAAAAAAATCCCTTTTTACCGCTCACGATAGCTATAGAATTAGAAGGTGTCTGTTTTACCTACCAGCTGTGCAGAGAAGCAAATAAAATTTATGGAGCTCCTAGCATTACAAGTTGATTTTATAAGAATAATAATATTTTTAAAAAGTCCTTTGGAGCAATCATTTTGTTAGTCCTGCAGTAAAGTTCTCAGGCATCATTTTTGAGATAGTTTTTGCTGGAGATCTCGGGTTTCAAATTGAAGGGCAGGGAGCTGGAATGTTTCATTACTTCATAATGACCTAGAGTTGCAATGGAGAGGCGGGACTTCCCTCCTGAGGGTCCCAGGAAGCTGTCTGAAGGGGCTTCGGGGCCATCTCCCAAGTCTCACAGGTGTGGCGGAGACAAAGGCTCGAGGTCTGGAAGATACATCACAGGCGCTGCCTGAGGTGACCTTGGGCCCACACTGGGTTCAGCTACCCCATCAGCCGGGGTGGGACAGGGCCCACCTGTAGAGCAGAGGTACCCCAGAAAAGCAATCGTTTTCACTATTTCTTTAATACTGGGTAAAGTAACACAATATTATGCATCACAGATGCAAGAAAGAAAAGAACAATAGCACAGATTAAGAGGAAGTGGGTCCAAGCATCGGAACCCTTTTGAGTAAGCACCAGCCAACACAGTAACATGTTTTTTTCTTACTCCTTTGTGAGTTAATATTAGAAGATATGGTGTTTCTGGGGCCCTTGGAGGTCAACCATGGTGATGGTAATAATACTTTCCAGATGAAGCGATACAGACCAGCATGGACGAGGGAATCAGCAAGACTGAAAATTAAAGGGAGATTGTGTAAGAAGATCTGAGTTATGTAACGACGGCAAGTATCGTATAACTTGCACATTTTCTTCTTATGAGCACTTATAATACCACATCTAACTGGCCGAGTGAAGGATAACAAAAATATGAAGGTTATGATAAAGGGAAACAATAAGAGAATTTAAAAATGCAAAAAGGAAGGAGAAAGAAAAGGAAAAGGAAGAGAAGGAGAAGAAAAGAGAAGCAATTTTAAAAGGTTATTCTTGCTGCCATCAGTGGGGCAAAATGCCTATTGTTTGGGGGTGTGGAAAAGGGGCAGAAACCAAGAGCAAGTCATGAAATTCTGGTGACAGGGATGAGAAGAAAACCTTGGCCTTGAAACCTGCCAGGAAGGAAGGTCTGAAAATTCAGCAGAAATGCCTGAAAAGTCCTTGGCAGAGAACCATTTCGGGACAACTGCACATCGATGCTTTGCTTCCAAGGCCCAACGAACGACATCTGTTCAGTGTGGAAACAATACTGCTGGTGGTAAAATAAGCAAGAAGCACAAAGTCGCTAATTTGGGAAGGCGGGTGGGGGGAATCGCTTTTAAAGTGTCTTTAAACATGTCAAGCCAGGACTCATTTTTAGATTTAGAGTAAAGATGTAGCGCCCAAACCACTGGTCTCCTGGGCCCAAGGAGAAGGCGTTTCCACCCCAGCGCTGGCGATTGGAGCCTAACATCCACGAGATAGTGTCTTAAGGAAGAGTGTCCTCCAGGGCAGTGGATGCCAAGACGAGATCAGAGGATTAAACCCCAATTCATGGATCAAAGGGTAGGAAGCAAGGATCCAGAAAGAAGACTAAGGATTTTCTATCTCCACTGAGAATAGAAAGGTGATAATGGCGTGAAGCTGGCGAGGGAGACGGCAAATCGTTGAATGAAAAGAGAACTGTCAGGGCAATATTTTTGTTAGGAGAGAAGATGATGAAAGGAGACCCATGGGATGGGAAGGAGCTGGAATTCAGACGCTGCTTCCATCAGCTTCCGACGGATATCTTCCACGGAGACCGAGGGTCACCGAGAAGGCAAGGTTGGAAATTTGGGGGGCATTAAATAAGAATGCAGAACGGACAGGAAGTAAAACATGGCAAGGCGGCTTCTCCTAATAAGTCAACGTAGCCCACAAGCTTGATCAGCAACACGAATGAAGATTCGGGAGTTTATTCCTCACGGCTTTTCTGCAAGGATGACTTCTCATTTGTCCTGAACAGCCACTTGAGGGTCAGGTCCATCCCCAACTCAGAGAGAACACTGATCCTTCCAATGTCACTCCTGAAGGGGCGATGCCAGGATTGACAAGTTCTCTCCTGGAGTTTCGGGACCTCTGCCCTGAGTGTGGCCACCGTCACCCTCCCATCTGTAGACGTGGGAAGGAGAAAGGAAATGACGCGTTTTATAAGACGTAAGACAAGAGAAACACAAAACGGTGAGTGCTCTGGTTCCTCCTGGTCTGCGGCTCGAGCTCCTGTTCTGTAAATGTGTAACAGCCGGGAAATGTGCTCACTGCTGAAGGTGGCAGCAAAGCCTACAGTCTCCTGGGGACCATCAGGAAAAGAGCGCCATGTCTGGGTTCCAACCTCCCATCTAGACTGTAACTGACTCACCTCTAACAATACTTGAGCTCCAGGTGGGTTATTTAAAGCTCTTTCAGCCCAGTACCCTCACACAGCACGAACAGGACCTGTAATCTTACGAAATGGGAATAAGGCAGCACCACTCTTCCTGGGTGAGTGGGAGGAGATGAAGGAGGAAGGAAGAGGGCCCTGGTGGTGCTGGCGGTGGCCAGGGGTGCCTGGGTGACCACTGGGACCAGTCAGTGGATGGATAGCAGGGCTTTGGCAGCTGTGGTCTGAAGCACGTTGTGACGGAAGAGAATCAAAAAGCTCAGTAAAAGAATAAACTGCCGGGGCTTCCCTGGTGGTGCAGCGGTTAACAATCTGCCTGCTAATGCAGGGGCCACGGGTTTGAGCCCTGGTCCGGGAAGATCCCACATGCTGAGGAGCAACTAAGCCCGTGAGCCACAACTACTGAGCCTGTGCTCTAGAGCCCGCGAGCCCGCGAGCCCCAACTACTGAAGCCCATGCGCCTCGAGCCCATGCTCTGCAACAAGAGAAGCCACTGCCATGAGAAGCCCACCCACTGCAACAAAGAGTAACCCCCGCTCGCTGCCAACTAGAGAAAGCCTGTGCGCAGCAACGAAGACCCAATGCAGCCAAAAATAAATAAATAAATTTATTTTTTTTTAAAAGTAGCAGAAAGTGTCACCCCAACTTAAAAAAAAAAAAAAAAAAAAAAAAAAGAATAAACTGCCGTAGGAAATGCTAAGGCTCCCCTCAGAACTTTGCGGGAATAATCAGCCAGAAGGCAAGGATGGTCCCCTTCTCACAGTGTCAGTGCGGGGGTCAGATGAAGAGGTAGATGGACAAACACCTGGACACAAGGGGGAGCCCACAGCCAGGATGGAGGGCCACAGGACACCGTGACCACCCCCAGAGGAGCCACGCAGAGACTGCCATGCACCCTGAACAGTTGTCCAAGGCGCA
Organism: Eschrichtius robustus; assembly: GCF_028021215.1. NCBI lineage: Eukaryota > Metazoa > Chordata > Mammalia > Artiodactyla > Eschrichtiidae > Eschrichtius > Eschrichtius robustus. The sequence goes on from NC_090837.1 coordinate 97,279,307, forward strand.
CACTGAAAAAGTCCTCCTCTGAGCCCCTCCACGGAGATCCTCACGCCCACCTCTCGGGGGCCACAGTTCTTCCAGGGCTTTCCTTGATTTCAGTATTTGTCAGACTGAAGTACTATTACAAAAGAATCAGCATCAACGGCCCAAGGGGCTGGAGAGCGTGGTACACAGGCCAGCAGGAAATATCAGCCGGGTAGTGTCAGACCAAGTGCCAAGTGCACGTCAGGTGCAGGCAGCCAAGGACGGGGGCCAGACGTCACAGCACCCTGGGAGAGCCATTTCGTGGGGGCTTCTGAAGAGGAATGAAGGTCTAACGAGTCTGTCAAACCCCCCGGGAATCTGGCTTGCTCTAACCCACCGCAACGTCAGGCAGCAGAGCCATGATCACACCGTATGCGATTACACTCTGCACAGCTACCCGAAACCCTCCGACGGTGTAGAAAGCATCACCATCCAAGACTGATGGTCCAAATATCAGCACGTCAAGAATGAGATGGGTGAGGCCTGCCACAGAAGACACAGAGATTTAACGAATTAGGCAAATATGTCTTTGGTGGGTTTTGCATTGTATCATCCTGGTTGGAGAAAATGAACAACAATGTCAATGTAACGTGGAGCGTTGGCAACACTTAGTGAGCTAAATCCTGTGCGTGCACGTCTACTTTCACCCTCGAGTGAGCCCGCAACTGGGTACAATCGTTACTACAAGTGGAGAAACCGAGGCTTGCTGATGTTTGTGAAACTGTGCCCGCGGTCACACGACGGGTAGGGGCACAGCCTCGATGTTTACTCTAGCTCCCGAGCTTTCAATCACTGTTTTATACGGACTCGTATTATTTGAACCTTTGTATTGAAACCAAGCGTGTGCCAAGCTGTCTGTGAACGCCTGGTCTTGTCCAGAATAACGTACAGATCATGTCTTTTTATCTTCTCCCCTGTCCAGAGTGGCTGACAGTCCTAGAGAAGCCGAATCGGGGTGAGGTGCAGACAAGGTAAGACCAGAAGGCATGGCATCAGCCTCTGAGTCAGGCAGAAACAGACCTGTGGTCCAAGCCAAGGCCTCTGCAGGCCCTCCTCCTCAGACACTGGGGAAGGACCCAGTGATGCTCCCCCAGCTCGAAATCCACCGTCGGTGACGGAGGTACGGCTTTGAGGAGGGACAGGTGTCGGAGGGGACCAAAAACCTTCCTACTTGAGGTACTGTTCTAAACATCGGGCACCTACAGTGCAATCCTGAGTCAGGTGTTTACTCATTTAAACATTTTTTAATGTTCTTTTCTTCTCTGCATTGGATAATTGGCCTCTTCCGGACACGACCTTGGGTCTTTGAGTGGTAACAGAGCTGGAGCAGCTGGGACAATAAATGGCCCAGAAGCATCACCAGAAACGCGTTCTGACCAGGTGGGAGCCCCATCACCTCCCCAGGCGCACCTGTCACCCCAGGAAGGGGAGTTCCCGTTTCTCCTCCAATCACCAGTTGCCATCCTGGGAGAACACAAACCTTCGAGAACTATTTACACGAGTACCATTGACTGTCCCATGTTTTTGGTAAAACTGTGCAGTAGAAACCAAGTGCCCTGCAGCCGCTGAGTATTGAGAAAGAGGAGCCCTAACTCTGGGCCCGGGGGACCAGGGACAAGAGCAGCGCGGGGGGTCCAGACCCCTCTGAGCAAGACGCGGGAGACCTGGGCCACCCTGACCCACCCCAGCCCCTTCGTGTGAGGTCGTGTTGCCAACAGAGCTAAAGGTCTTGCCTTCCTTGTTTCCCCTTCTCACACTCTTTTCTACCTTCTAAGAAGAGACTAAAAGGAAAGGAAGAAAGCGTGGCGGCAGCAGTGGCCGCTCTCCTCTGCGCCCTGGGCGTCCGCGGGGCCTGTCCTCCCAGTGTCCTTCCCCGGGCCCCGAGTCAGGCATCACTCATCTTGTCACATTGAACTCCAGATGCTCCTACCCTAGAGAATGCTCTGACTCCGGCCATTTTTCTTCATTCTCGCTAACAATTTGGTAATGAAATATTGATTTTTAGTTAGATTCATATTGATGCTATTAGGTTTGCATTGATAAATCACGCTGGGCTCCTGTCTGGGCCGCTAGAAAGTGCCACACTGAGCCCTGGAGATTACAATCAACTCATTGATGTGTTAATTTGATGGATTTTTCCGTTCTCTTAGAAGGAGTGGGAGGGTAAAGGGAGATTTTTCAGTGCGGCCATGGTAAAGTTTTCACAGTGAAATCAGGGACAGTAATTGCAGGCTTCACGGGGTAAGTTCGCCTCCAAAGAGTCCTCAGGCTTATTTGGCCAGAACCTGAAAAGCGGGAAAGGCGGTGGGGCTGCAGGGCCGGCGTGGGAGGGGTGGGTGAGGGGCGGAAAGGACGTGACACACCTTGTAAACACTGGCCTGGAGCCCCACAGGGCGAGGGGAAATCATATCGGTGAAATGCTAATTAAACCATTAGAGGCCGTCATGAAAGAGCATTTCCCATCTCCAGGAGGGTGTGTGTCTGCAGTCTGCCCCCCCCCCCCCCCGCCGGGGAAGTGGAGGTGGGCCGTGGGTGCCCGTGGACCACCTGCAGGCAGGCTCGGCCCCTCCCTCCCCGGGGGCTGGCTGGCGCCCCGGTGGTTTCAGGGACATTTCTCGGGTTCTTTCCCTTGCAAAGTGCCACTTAGCCAGCAATGTCCTCAGCATCTGCAGCCTATTTAAAACAGCCTCTCGGTTTGATTTATGGTCCTGTGCAGACGTGATGCCTGTCGTTAAGGGGCAGGGCTTGGCTGCACCGAAGGATCATCTTGTGATTTCCTTCGAAGACCCAGGGCTTAGCGGCTCCGGAAAGAAAGGGCTCTGAAAGTGCTTAGGTAGAAACTCATTATGTTGTGTTTCGTTTGTTTCGTTTTTCCAGCAAAACTATTTTACATTCAAGCCAGATGTGCTTTACCTCTGCAAGCTTTCCAGCCCCTTCCCTCTGATGGGCACCAAAGAGCAATTCACATCGACCAAGTTCATTCAGTTACATTCATGTGTGTGCAAACGTGTGTACCTGTGTGCAAAGCAAATGTAAGGCCGGCTTTCTGAAATAGATACACACACACACACACACACACACCACACACACACACACACACACACACACACACCACACACACACACACACACACACACACACACACACACACACCACACACACACACACACACACGGAAAGGAAGAGAACGCTCCAGAGCCCTGCTGTGTTCGGTGCGGGAGCCTCTGGCCTGGCCGAGGCGGACGGGAAGGAGGCAGGGGAATTTGCAAGCTTCTCTCATCTTAGCATCTTAAAGAGCTTGAATAACCAGCCGCGCCCACTGTCTTAACCCACAAGCTGCTTGAGAAACAGCCCAGCCCAAGGAGCCTGCCAGCCCGTCCTGGTCAGGAGAACGTGTGGAGGAAGCCTGCGGTTGCAGCAGGTGCGTGGGGTCAGTGTGGCCCTTTTCCAGGTTAAACGTGCGTGTCTGCCTGTGCAGAGCGACGAGGGTGAGAGAGAGGCGGCTGGACTTCACACCTCCTTGTCACCCAAGGGTATTTTTGGTGGCAGTCAGTAAGGCTTGGGACAGCAAGAACTTATAAACCACACCTCCTTTCGAGATCACAGTCATAAATCACCACTTTACGTTTCCAACTATTGTCATCCACTCCTAAGCTCACCGGGGTTCACAGGTATAATCCTCTCCTTCCTTTTGAAGGTGGGTCACGTGTCACTCTGAAAGGAACCAGCTCTAGTCACTGGGACAAATCCCCATCGCCCCAGGCTCCAAACTTGACTCCAGGCCCGGGTCCTGAGCACGAAGACAGGAGAGGAAATCCTATCTGGGAAAGCATTTAGTCAGTAATAAAACACTGGCAAAGTCAGAAGCCGTGGTCTCATCGGGCAAACCCAAGATGCTGGGGAGATGGAACCCTTTCGGAAGCACCACTGCTGCCAGGATGTACAGTTTTCCATTCTAGGCCACCAGACGCCACGTGAGAGCCAGGCCTCAGAGTAGTAAGCAGGTCACGTCTCAGGTCGATGGGTAACTGGGAAGAATGGGGCTCACGTACTCCAAGGGGGACCCTGAGAAACCCCACAGGACTGTCCTGGGTCATCAGTCTCGGTAATTTCCCGTCAAGGTCTCAGCCCTTCCCCTTCTCAACATGTCTTTCTCTTGAACCTGCAGGTGACTCTGGTTATACCTCATCCTCACCATCACAAATGCCACCAATGCCTGACCCAGCGCCTCGCCCAGCCCCGCCCCAAAGAACACAGGGGTCCCCCAGGAGGTCACTCAGCTCTGCTCACCCTGGGACGCTGCAAGCCCAGAAGGAAAGAAACTACAACACCGTAGACAAGCAACTACATTCAGCTCCATCTCCGTGAATCACATAGTCGAAGAGAACTCTCTACTCAGCACTGTAAAAACCACCTTCATCCCATATTTTCTGTCAGTCTTAACAATTATGCTAAATACGTACGTGCACTAAACGTACAGTCTCTTGGGTGGATCCACCTTCTACAGTAACAACTCTAATTTCAAGAAAGATCAGACCTACACTCAGTTTGGCTGTAAGTCCCAAAGAGGAAGCACGCGTCCATACCCACCTCCCTCCCTTCCCTCCACCTGCTCTCCTTGCGGGACGCCAGCTCACCCACCGATCCAGACCACCAAGGGTCTATCCTTCCCATGGCCTTCTCCTTTTCCATCCCCATCCCACGTCCCCAAAGTCCCACTGTCCACATTACGATAACTTCCTCCTCACTGGATCTCCAAAACCTCGGCCCTTCCCTTTCCCCATCGTGTTCATACTGTCGGCACAACATCAGTCTTCCTTAAACCTAAGTCTCAGGTCTGTCTCCTCAAAAATGCACAATGGTTCCCCTCGCCTATAATTTCACACCCAAGCCCCTCCACCTGGCTTTAGCGTCCTCCGGGAGTCGCTTCCAACTCCGACCAGCCTTTTCCTCAGCATCCCTCAACCATCAGATCAGGCACCTTTCTGTAAAGTGAATGTCCTCCATCACCCTCATCCCCAGTGTACAGATCTTTTCTTTTTTTTAATATTTATTTATTTTTATTGATTTATTTGGTTGCGCTGGGTCTTAGTTGCGGCAGGCGGGCTCCTTAGTTGCGGCATGCATGCGGGATCTAGTTCCCTGACCAGGGATTGAAGCCAGGCCCCCTGCATTGGGAGCGTGGAGTCTTATCCACTGTGCCACCAGGGAAGTCCCCAGTGTACGAATCTTGACTTTGCTCTTTATTCCACTACGGGGCCTTGCACATATTCCTTAAGGAAACTAAGATTCAAAGAATCTATCTGCAAAATGTGCATCCCTCCTTGTGTTGTCGAGAGCACTGACACGAGATTCCACAGGTAAAACACCTGCAGAGGTACCCAATGGATTGTAGGCACTGATGCACCCCCGGCCCCTTCTCTGACTCAGTCACCCCTGGCAGAAACACCCTTTTCATCTCAAGTTAGACAAGCCTCTCCAATCCCGTCCCTCCAAGAAGTCTTGTCTTCCCAGGGCACTCAAGCTCACTAGGACCTCGGGCTTCTCCAAGCTCTTGTTTTATTGAGTAGAGGTAGGGGAGCTTCCCGGGAGACCAGCTGGGAGTACAGGTGAGCCCAGGGTCCACAAGGCACATGTGATGCTAAAACTGGCACTGGTGATGCTTCTCCTGTAAAGGGAGCTAATGGTAGGACCAAGGTGGCCACCTGGGGCTCCCGGACTCCACATGGTCCACAGCGCTTTGTTTCATATTTGAATTTGGATTTTTAGACGATTTCCAAAATGTGGTCAGTTTCTCATGAATGTTCATACCTGACTCCCCTTTAAAAGCCTGGAGGAGGGTAAGGCTTAGAAACACATGCTCTGGAGCCAGACCGCCTGGGTTCCAATCCCAGTGTTATCCTGTCCTTGCTGTGCAATTTCAGGTGATCTCCTTAGTTTCTCTGTGTTTACCTTATGAACAGCATGAAGATCCTAAAAATGCATACCTAACAGAGTTGCTATGAGCATTAAATGAGTTAATATACATGAAGTACGTTGAACAGTGCCTAGAACACAAAGGTCACTATCATCTTACGTGTTAAATTTTTTCTGGCGAGTTGGACCCTCATTCTTGCTCAGGGGGAAACTTGGGGGCAGCAGAGACAGCCTCCTTTAGGCTGATCATGCCCACTCCTGTCATATCTGGTCAGGGTCCCTGGGGCATTAACTCATCTGGCCATCGTAGACAGCGGCGTGTGCTGCCCTGGACATCAGAAATGCGTCTCAGGATGGCGCTGTCAGATGTAGCTCTGGTCGGGAACGTCACACCAGGTGCTGGTCCGCAGTCAAAGGGGCCAGGGAAGGAGGGGAGCTGATGGGGGTTTGAGATCAGGAGAACAAGGCCGCGGTGCTGTGAATCAGCCAGTGCAGAGACAGGCTGATGAGAAGACAGCCCTACAGAGGAACAGGCAGCCAGGCAGCAAAGGCCTGGGGAGCAAGACGGCCTCAGCTCTGTGCTTTCACAGAGGGGAAGGCAAACAGTAGAACTGCGAGCAGGGAAGCCAATTGAGAGATCTGGGGAGCGGGATGGAAGAGGAGGCATCCAGAGAAAGAAAGCCAGCACACCGCCAAGCCCGGCACAAGGGAACCAGCTAACAGGCCCGCAGCTCAGCCCAAAGACACCTGTGAGGTACATCACGGGAGAAGGTCAGCCTAGTGTTTTGACCGCTGATCACAGAGCAGGGGCGACCTGCCATCCCCCCTGGTTTTATGATCCCTGCTCCCAGGATAAGCTCCCGGGAGCACGGGCCAGAGGAGGCCACCACTCCAGATATGGGCCACACGCTGGGGTCACAGCATCAGGACCAGAGCTTACAGAGACTTAAAAAAGTTTGCATCCATGGTAGACATCACACAGATTAGTCCAGGCATCTAAGCAATTTCTTAATCAACCACAAACAATCCCCCAGGTCTGGAAATACCAGCTCCTTCTGTAACATAGAAACAATTCCAGCCAAAGTGTTTTCTAAACTCTTAACTAAGAGCCTCAAAGAAAATACAAGTTGCTATTTAAGTCTTAGGGCTAAATAGTAGTTTCCAAGATCACTGACCCTACCTAACAGAACATGAAATTCTAAGCTCCAGAAAGTTATACAAATTGCAGATTATTTTCCTTTCAGGGCGAGGCAGGTTTCATAGTCCCACTTACTTTGAGTTTTACCCACACGGTGAAGTTTTCAACTAGGCGAAGGAGGGCAAAGTATATCCAATAAAACTTTTTAATTGAAAATCACGACCAAACGGCTTTCTTCTAAGACAAGCAGGCTTCGGAGCTAGAATCTCTTGTCATTCTCCAATTGTGACTTTTTGTAGCATTTCCTGGCAAGGGCAGGTCAAGGCGACTGACAATGGTGGGTCTGACTTCAAGGCCAGCTGACAATTCCTTACCTGACAAAAATAACTTCTTTCAGAGGGAATTTGAGAATCTAAAAATTGGCGAGCAAGCCCGCTCCATGGGAGACAAGCACAAAGCAAGGGCTCCGTCTGAGGAGGGGCCGTAACACTGAAGAAACCCCTTGGATGTGCCTGGCCCTACCTCGGGGCCCTTCTGCAGGCAATCACAATCAAGGGCTTTGTCACCGAGAACAAGGCATCTCCGTGGCAGAGCCTGTCCTGTAGTTAGCCTGGCACGCACCTGTCAGGCTGTTGACACTGTTTCCAGTGAGGTTTTTTTCCTAATGCTTCCTCCCCTGGAGGGGACCCTCTCCTTGACATCTGTGACAGCCCCATGGGGGATGATTCTGTGAAACGGCCTGCAGCGTGAGGTTTGCTCTCTGATCCGACCTCCCCTAACTGTCCGTGTCTTCCACGTCCTGGTTGTGTTGGGGCCACAGTGGCACATGCAGCACCCCGCATGCACCCCAGGGAGGCAGGTGATTCACCAGCCTGTACTTTCACCGCGTTCCTTTGCCTCTGGGAACTAAGTTCAGGATGTCGGCGAGCAATTCCAAAGCCCTATGCAGCTCGGGTCCCAGCGGCCTCAGCAGTGAGCTCTTCACCTCCTTAATTTAATGGCAATGATGCATCCATCCTCTAGAAAATTCCAAGAGGGGAAATGTGGGAGTCGACGTCGGAGCTCTGTGCGGTGAGGGCTCCAGGGGCAGAAAAGACACTGAGGCACAAACGTCAAGGTCCTCTGCAGAGGACGCAATGCTCAGTATTCCTCCCCGGCTCCCACCCTCCCTCCACCGCCCGAAACAGACAGCCCAGGTCCCCACGTAGGCTGTCTGCCCCACGCAGCACGCCCCTTTCTCCCTGTCTGCCTACCTAGGATCCCGCTACCTGTCCTTGAGGGCTGGGACCAAAGGCCCCCTTTAGCAGCGGGCATTCACCGGGGCAGGGCGGGGGCGGGTTTCTAATCTGAGCATTGACGGCATTGCCTCTACGTGGCATCTCCACTTCTTCTTCTCCCATCCTCTCTTTCCATCGCTCCAATCAAGCTTGTGTCTCACCAACCACCAAAACTGCTGTGAGGACCACTGCAGCCTGAGAAGGCCCATGGTCTGCCTCAGCCCGCATGCCTCCTGACCGGTGAGCAGCGGTGGGCGGCCCGGCCTCTCAATCCTCATTAGTTGGCCTTCTCCACTCGGCATCTGCTTCCCAAAGCTGCTGGATTTCCCTCTTCTCGTCGGCCCTCCTCTGCTGGCTCCTCGGCCGATTCCCCCGTGTCTCCTGGAATTCCTAATATGGAAATTCGCTGGATCCCTGAGCTTGGTCCCCTCACATCCACACTACACCCTGGGCCATCGGTCCTCATCTCACAGCTTGAAATGCCATTGAAACGCCCACGACTCCCAAATCCATATCTCTAGCCTGACCTCTCCCCTTAATTTTAGACTGATTTACCCCATTACCTACTCGCCATAGCATCTGACCATCTGATCGATTATCCACACAGACCCCTCCTATCAAAGGTGAAAGAAATTCAATTATTGGAGTTGCTCGGGAAATCTGGGGCCTCATCTTGGACTCCTCTTTTTCCCACCCTTCCCCCAATGCATCAGCAAATCCGGTTCACTCTGTCTTCAAAGGCTCTCCAGCCACTTCTGACAAACTCCACAAGCAACACCCAGGACACCCCAGCCATCACTTTGAAACAGGAGGGAAGGGGGCAGGGAACAACCTTTAAAAGAATGACAGTCATAGTACACGACGAAAACTAGTGAGAACCAACTGGGTCCAAGATGGCAGAAGATTCGACTTCCAGTAGACACTGAGCCTCATTATACGCTCATTGGGATACATCAGCATCTAAATGACGCACCCACCAGCGCCATGACAGTTCTGAGGCCAATAAAAGGCCAAAAAGGGGGCGGTGGCCCAATTCCTAGAAATCCCCACCCCTTCCCCAAAATAGCTGGAATAATCCTCCCACTCATTAGCCTATGACATTACCCAGCCCATCAAAATTAACCACCCCATACTTCGAGGCCTCTTGCCTCTCGCCTTCCGAGGTGGCCCGCACTCTGTCTGTGGGGCGTGTTTCTCTCTAAATAAATCAGATTCTTACGTATCACTTCATCTCGCAATTCTTTCGCGACGAAGAAAGAACCTTAAATTCACCGGCAACAACTTCTCTCCTGCATTAATGCAGTTGCCTTCTCCCTGGTCTCTCTCTTGCTCCCTTGCCCTCCTGCGAATCTGAACACAGCACAGTAGGTAAAGGGACATTAAATACTTAAGTCACACCTTACACCTCTGCTCTGCTCTGATCTCACTCAGGAAAAACACCAAAACCCTTCCATGGCCAACAAGACCCTACGTGATATGGACTCACGATGTCCTCTGGCCCCTTTTCCATTGTGCTCGCCTCACTGCCTGAGCTCCCTCCACACGGGGCTCTTCAGGGTCTTTGAACACACCAGCTACACGCCCTTAGCGCCTTGGCACTGGCTGTTCCTGCTGCCTGGGATGCCCTCCCCAGCCTTTCTCTGTCCCCAGCCCTTCTCTGTCCCCAGCCCGGTGTTCACATGGGCACCGCCTTCCTCTCTTCCTTCCTTTATGACTCAGAGACCTCCGTGCCCAGCCCATTAGCAATGCCGGGTCCCCCATCCAGCACACCTCACCCTGCTCTACCTCTTTCCTCCAAAGGCTTAACACTTTCTGACACACCCTGTATACTTAATTCTTGCATCTACTATCCACCAATTGTGTCCCTTCCCTAGAATCAAGGTGCCCTTGTGCCACAGGAGTCTTTATCCTTTTCCTTCATGGATACATCGCAAGCACCAGCCAGAGGCTTGACACACAGTCGGTGGGTAACGGATCCTCGCCTAATGAGCGAATACCCTTCATTCTTTACATGTTAACATCTTGCATCTTAGTCATCAGCCCACTGGACAGAGAGTGGGTCTTGTCTTGTGCTGTGTCCCTTGCCTTCAGCATGGTGCCTGGCTTGGAGCAGGCAGGCAGCCAGTGCTTGAGAAACAAACACATGAACAAACAAGCAAGGAAGCCAGTGGAAGCCAGTGCGCACACACTCTGTCCTGCACTGACCGTGTGCCTCTCCTCTCCTCTCAGACAAGGAAACCGCCCTGACTCTCTTTCTCTTATTGAAAATGAACACCGGAATTCATACCCTTTTTCCTATGGAATGGAATATTTTCAATAGGTTTGGGATACAAACATCCAATTCCTTTTTAGTACTGTGGAGGGGAACAGCAGGAAATAAAATCGTCCACGACACTGGAGTTCTACTACAGGTCTTACTTTCTGATGGTTTGCAATGTCTTATGGGCTGAATTTTGTCCCCCCCAAAACACATATGTTGAAGTTCTAACCCCCAGGACCTCAGAATATGACCTTATTTGGAAATAGGCTCTTCAAAGAGGTAATTAAGTTAAAATAAGGTCATGAGGGTGGGCCCTAATCCAATATAACTGGTCGCCTTATAATAAGGGGGGATTAGGACAGAGATGCATACAGAGCGAAGACCACCTGAGGACCCAGGGAGAAGCCGGCTGTCTGCAAGCCAGGGAGAGAGAATCAGGAGAAACCAACCCTGCCAGCACCTCAACCTCCGCCTCCTAGCCTCCAGGACTGTGAGAAAATAAATACTTGTTGTTTGAGCTCCCCAGTTGGTTGTACCTTCTTGTTACGGCAGCCCAAACAAACTCATCCACGATGATAATCATATTAACCACCAGAGCATGAGATTTCAAAATTAAACCACCGATATTTAGAGTCCAGAATCAGAGGGGCTCTTTTTCTCCTTTACAGGGAAGTTGTCATGAAGGAGAAAATTCATGCCAATAAAGGACCTCTGTTCATTCTACACCCAAATGCAAATACCAACCACAGCTGCTATTCTCATCCTATAGCAGATCATCTGCTTCAATAAAAGCAAATTTTCTACCACAAAATGGTTTTATCATAAATGGCAATTTCTCATCATAATTAATTAATCATTAGACAACATTTTGCCCTGTATTGACCACTGGAATTTGATTATTCATTTTTTATCCTTTCCTTCGCTACTTATTTACTTCCCTAGAGAAGACAGGACATTTCTTGAGTTAAAGTTCCTGACCTTTACATGACCCTTGCCAACTATTCAAACACAAAAAGCCGTAAAAAAATTATTATGGGTCAATTTAACAGAAATCCAAAATTCTCTCTCTCTTTTTTTCCCTAGCTACTGAAGAAATATCAGAAATGACACAGAGAAACCGGAAATCATTTCCCGCTTGCCAGCATCTCTTAAATTGACGTGGCCAAGAATATTCCTTGTAACTGTTAAATGAATTTAGGTATTCTTGATGTATTGTTCTTTGCGTGAAAATCACTCATCATTCTTCTTTGGCTATCTGCCTTTTTTTCCAAGAATAGAGAAAGTTGCATAGGACACACCAAAAAAAGTATCTCCTGCACACAGGACATTGGCTAAGGACCACTTTTAACCTCACAACTCAGGGGTGCTTTTACTACAAAGGTCACATCACACCCAAAGCACAACATTGAGATCTGCTCCTGGAATCTTAAAGTACAGGAGGGAGGTTGAATTTTCCTTAAAGGAAAATAGAGATAAATAATTATGCCTTTTGGAGGAAAGGCCTCCTACGAAACCTCCTTAAAAAGTCTCAACATCTGCAGTCTCCCTGGCTAGCCAGCAATATTAACTAAATGTCAAGACAACCTACAAATATTTTAAAAACCCAATAAATCATCTCCTGATTAGTTTTACCTACGAGTGTAGAATCATATTGGGCTTGGCTTAAATGTTATAAGAAAACTAGAATAATTCAAAAGAAATCCAGCTCTACAGATTTTCCCCCATTTAAAAATTACATTCTGAATGATGCAGTTTTCTTGCTGCTCTGTACCTCAGTGAATGCTGAGTGAGTTCAGGTGATCTGTTGCCCTACTCTGTGTCGTAAGGATTAAAATAGGGAAGGTAAATTTTTATAATTCTGTGTTCTCTTAAGCTTATCTAAAGAACATCTATTGTTTGTTAAAAGAGAAAGTGGGTTTACATTTTTAAGCAATTTGATTTGGACATTTTTATTTTTTGAACAAAATGGAGTTTCTATTAAATGCTTCATGCAAACCATAAACAAACTTTGTTTCCTCTTTTGTATTCTAAAGCACCTTTGCAGGACTGTTGATATCCCAGGGGTGCATCATGATGGGGGATATTTGGACCTTAAGCCCCGTGGGTCCACACCAGCAGTTTACAAGTCATTCAAGACGCCTACCGCCCAGTCTCTACCCGGCTGACTACCAGGTGTTTAGAATCTCACCCCATATGTGCATATGGGCCCCATAGGATACAAATGCTCTCCCTTATAAGAAACTTACTTCATTACATGGCAGTAGCGTTGTCTCCTTCAACTAGCATCTCTGTATCTGCTGGGTTCGTGTCCTCACAGGACCAGACCCGTCCCTGGTGGTCTAGCAGCCAGCATGCCATGTTGGGATGCTGGCCACGTGCCATCTCCAGGTCCGGGGTCTCGGGACTAGGGCAGAGGCCCTATTCACACACTAGGCACTGAGATAGGACCATGCCACTGATGTAGGGCGGCAAATGTTCTCTCGTGAACGGAGAACCCTTCCATAAGAGCAGAATCACCGAGTAAACCAAAGAAGTGCAGTGTTTTTATCTGAAGCCAGATGCATTTTGACAGAGAAGCCTTGCGAACAAAGTGTCAAAGCTCCACTATGGAATAAAGATGAACAGGAGTGATTTACCCAATAGGAGTTACCAAATCCTGGGAAAGCCTCTGCAAGTTTAGGAACTGGGTGAGGAATGGGCCCCTGATCTCAGCATCTAATTACTCGGGGCGTCAGGACAAACTGTTAAACCCACACTGCGTGCCTCTAAGGAAAAGGAGTTAATTTACCGTGAATCAGGACTGTATGGTTTCCTGCAGAAGAATCCTCATGGGTCCAACTAGCTAAACGTCCATGCTTACTTTAAAAATTAAATAATGCTACCCACTTCCTTTTCATGGATTTTTTTTTTTACTATCTTCTCTCTTCACAACATACTATAAATATATATATTTATACAATATCTAAGTGGTATAAATATATATTTAATAAATATATAATACAAATACATATATATACAGTCCCCTACTTAGGATGGTTCAACTTATGATGTTTTGACTTTACGATGGTGTGAACGCAATACTCATTCAGTAGGAACCATACCTCTAACTTTGAATCTGGATCTTTTCCTGGGCTCGTGCTCTGTGGTCCGATCCCCTCTCGTGACGCTGAGCAGGGCGGCGAGTGACAGCTCCCCGGCGGCCCCGCGACCACGAGGGTGAACAGCCAGCACACCGACCGCCGTTCTGTGCCCACACCACCGTTCTGTTTTTGACTTTCAGCACAGTATTCAATAAATGACATGAGAGAGTCAATGCTTCATTATAAAATAGGCTTTGTGTTAGATGATTGTGCCCAACAGTAGGCTAATAAGTGTTCTGAGCACACTTAAGGTAGACTGGGCTAAGCTGTGATGTTTGGAAGGTTAGGCACATTAAGTGCATGTTTGATTTATGACATTTTCAACTTGTGGGGGATTTATTGGGATGTAACCCCACTGTAAGTTGAGGAAGATCTGTATTTATAAATATTATATACATGACATTTACTCATAAATACTTTGTGTGTGTGTGTGTGTGTGTGTGTGTGTGTGTGTATATATTTATATTTATATTTATATTTATATTTATATTTATATTTATATTTATATTTATATTTATATATATTTACTCATGGTCCAAGAAGAACTGTAAACCCTTTGTGCTGGTGTCCACGTGTGCTGGGTTCCCAGGTGTGCTGGGGATGGACGTCAGTGAGCTCCATATTCAACCGCCTCACAGCCAAACACAAGCTCCAGGGCAGGGCAATTCCAGCTACGCCCTCGCCAGGCCCTCCCCTGGCTCACCTGTGCGCAGGTGAGAGTCTGCACGCAGCACTCACCTGCACGCACACGTATACTACATGGCACATGAGCTCTCTGCTGGCGGGTACCTGAGGAGTTTTTCAAGTCACAGTCTTTACCTCCACCCCTTACCCGTACGTCTGACCGCACCTGGGCTGCCCCTATGACCTCTGTTTCTGTCCATCTGCCTCTAAAAAAGGTACAACTCCCTAAAACACAGCACCTTCGCTGGACGAAGAGCTCCTATCTTTCCAACGTACACTTGCACCAGCTGAATGAATGGGGCTCCTAGCGAGACCAGAGGGGGGAGGCTGTGTCTGGAGCGCCACCAAAGGGGGAAACCACCGCGGATTTGGCTTCTTTCACGACGGGGGAGCGGCTGGGGGTGCACGGGGACGGCAGTTGCATTTTCTCTTTCTTCTCTTAGATTTATACGGCGCTTCCACTTCACAGAGCTCCCCTACAAGGGCCCACGTACTAAACATCTTTTAAAACAGAACAGACACGACTGAACAGAGGTGTAACCCTGAGAAGAGGAAAGAAAATGACCGAAATCTCTCCAGCTAGTTGGCCTCGGTCTGCGTGCCTGCTTCAAAGAAAGCGTCAGCAGTTGCAGGAGAGGAATCTTGGAGGGTATTCATTTGATTTCCTTCATCCCGTTTACGTGGGGAGTGGAAAGGGGGGTCATTTCTGAGGTCGGGGGAGGGTGGCAGCCCGGACCTCAGGAGCCAACGGACATCAGAGAGCGGGTTACAACGCCAGCTCACCCCAAAGTGCTACGGAGCTGAGCGACCGTCCCAGGGGCCTCCCCCGCCCCTCTCTGCCCTGTGACTTTGGTGACAAGGACAAATAGCAATTTATTCAGCAAAGCCTGGTCAAGGGCCGAATATGGCCCAGAAACAGGAAGAAGGAACACACAGATGGAAAGCACACAGGTAAAAGATGCAGACCCTGCTTCAAGACGCTGCCCACCATCAAGCGGGTGAACTCACAGGACAATTAAGCAGTCCAGAGCCCTCACCCCACGTGCTTCCGCGGAGCGCAGATAAAGCACCTCAGAGCAAACTCCCATTTGAAACAATGAACTATCATAATGTGAGAATCCATCACAGCACATCTTGAGTCTTAAAAAATAAACATACCTTCATCCATTTAATGAACATTCATTAGCTGTCACCTTCTACGTAGACTGGAGATAAAAGGACCCCCTTCCCTAAAAAAAAAAGAAAGAAAGAAAAAGAAAAACACACACTGTCAACAAGCACAAACACCCAAAGACCAGCAACAGCAAACCATCCCTGCCTGGGTCACAGGGAGGTAGAGCCCACTGAGACCGACGGGGCGCCGATGTCTGCACAGGCCGCTGCGGGACATCACGGAAGGGCAGCCCACCCTTCCCACGGGTGACCTGCAGGCAAAGGCAGGAGGTAGAGCCCACTGAGACCGACGGGGCGCCGATGTCTGCACAGGCCGCTGCGGGACATCACGGAAGGGCAGCCCACCCTTCCCACGGGTGACCTGCAGGCAAAGGCAGGAGGTAGGCAGGGGCCCGTCCATCAAAGAGTCAGACCACGGGGATGCCTATAAAACAAGGGATGTGTAGGAGGGCCAAGAGCTCGGGCCATCGTGCGAGCTGCTGCCGGGCCCAGAGTCCCAGGAGAGAACAAGCAGGCCGAGCGAGCTCCCAGCGGTCGAGCAGTCGGAGGAGATACAGCGGGAGCCCCTCGGGGTTGAGGAACCGCGGGCCTGGTTGCTGCCGCAGGAGCGCGATGGGCCAGCTGGTCGCACCGGCGGCTGCCGCCCTTCCACCCCCAAACAGTGGGGACCACGAGTGCCTCCTGTGGTCCCCACTCACCTGGAACCAGGCACCAAAGGGAACGCTGGGAACATCAATCTCGCTCAGCTGAGGTGACCCAGCACAGAGCCACCGCACCTCGCGAGAGGGTGCCCGGGACGCGTGGGCCGGATCCGGCCTCTTGCAGCAGGGCTGCCTGTGCACAGGTGAACGGATGCCCCTACCCCGTTCACACAAGGACCCCAGGCCCAGCACCGCCTCAGGCAGGGAGCACGGGCAGGAGACAACCTCCCGGGTAGCCCAGGCGAAGAACAAAGTTGTTAAGACTTTGTCCAGTAAGTGTTTCTAAGTTGTGCATGCATACATTACATGGAAAGGACTTTTAAATGTTTATGTAACTTGGTTTCGTTTACTTCTGCCAAGTTTTATCTACCCAAGTGCCCTAAAACCAATGGCATAAACACGCCTACAGATATCCACTGAGCTATTTATATGAATGGAAGTCATCTACATTAAAAAATAACCATTTCTGGGCTTCCCTGGTGGCACAGTGGTGAAGAATCCGCCTGCCAATGCAGGGTACATGGGTTCGAGCCCTGGTCCGGGAAGATCCCACATGCCACGGAGCAACTAGGCCCGTGAGCCACAACTACTGAGCCTGCACTCTAGAGCCCACGAGCCACAACTACTGAGCCTGCGCTCTAGAGCCCGCGAGCCACAACTACTGAGCCCACGTGCCACAAGTACTGAAGCCCCCGCGCCTAGAGCCCATGCTCCACAACAAGAGAAGCCACAGCAATGAGAAGCCCGCGCACCACAACAAAGAGTAGCCCCCGCTCGCCGCAACTAGAGAAAAGCCCGTGCGCAGCAACGAAGACCCAACTCAGCCAAAAATAATAGATAAATAAAATAAATAAATGTATCTTAAAATGACCATTTCTGTTTTCAAAAAATAAAACTGGATAGTTTTCAAATAAAGGGCATTAAAATGATAAGCTTCTTAAAGCCAGGACCCTGGGATTCTCAACCTCCGCTGCACATGAGAACCGTCTGAGAAGACTCACGAAAACAGGGCGTGTGAGTCAGGGAGCGGCCTCTGCCTTTTTTAAAGCCCTCCAGGTGACTCCAGCCTGCCGCCACATTTGAGAACTAGTGTCTGCAGGTCTCTCATTTTGCTTGAATTGGACGGAGGCGTCCAAACATCTTGGATAAACTGATGATGGCAACTCCAGACTCACTTTCTTCAACAGTTTTGTTGTCCTGTCCCAGCTGTGAGCCCACAGTTACTGGCACGTGCATCTGCCCATTGAAGATGCAAGCCACACAGATCTCACTGACAAAAGGATAATAAGAGAAAGGTAAATGGGATTAAGCCACATTTAAAGGCACACGCACTCAGTGTGGCAAAACAATCAGAAGTGTGTGGCCTGTTCCCTCTTCTCTGTGCCCTGTAACCTTGTTACTTAAAAACATGGCTTCCTGAAAAGGTTACCAAGGACCGTAATGGACATAATGGATGTCGAGGAAAACGCATACGAGAGGAACACGGCTGCTGTTTCCATCATCCTTCCCTGCGAACCCCTCACTTTTAAAACCAGCCAAGTGAGGAGACCAACTTCACTCTGAGTCAAGAACAAGAGCTGTGAACGTCAAGCCTTCGCTGCTTCAGTAACTTCACTCAGCCAACAGGCAACACGTAAGACTGATTCCTAATAAAGCAATGAATAAACACTACTTATTAGCTTTGGTGAACAGACAGAGGTGGAGAAATTAGGGTCTAATAAGATGACTGTGCGGCCCTTCCCCTCCACGCTTCCGGCTGCGGAGAACCACACCTGGTTTAGAACCTGGTTTACAGCATCGATCGGCCGGAGCTCACGCAGCCATGGACCTCCACCACCGTTCCCACAGCCTGGGTTCCCTTCAGACGCGCGGGGACAGCACCACTGTTTACTAGCTCTGTGGTCTTGCACCGGGCATTTCACCCAGGGTTCAGTTTTCCATCTGTAAGATGGGATTAATGCTCGTAGCTTCAACACAGGATGGCGAGGCTTAAACGAGGACGATCTAGGTCAAATGCTGACACTCGGCATTAAAACGGCAGCTGAAGGGCCCCCCTTACCCTGTTGTCCATGCGTTTTATATCCCACCAACACGTTCCCTGAGGGTGCATGCTCTGTCACACCTTCTTCCCTTTTTTGGCATCCTCCCTGCATCTACCAAGGAGGCACTCAATAAAATCTTCATTGCATTGAATTGGCGCTGAATTTTTAAAGAAGTCTGGAGATTATTGTTTTAAATAATCGGTCATCTTTTCCCAAGAGACTCAGACATTCTCCTTTCAGATAGCTTCGCCAGGGGCCCTAATAGTTTTGTACGCTTTAATGTAAAAAATGTATTAATGATAGAGTACGGAAAGGATTCTTTCACATCATCTCCGTGGCTTAATATTCAGTTGAAACATTTCGGTATAATAAATAGTGAGAATAATAAAGAAAGCCTGAAGGATTGCAGGTGCTCTTCTCTAAAGACGTTGCAACTGTTGCGTTCTCAACGCCCATTTCTGGAAGAAAATAGAAAAGTTCCTGAGATCAGGATGTGAAGAAAAAGTCAATCGGGAAGAGTAAAGAGAAAGGAGAAAGAGGCTTCTACTACTTACGGAAACAAACAATGCCTAAAAAATAAATTAAAGCTGGTTGTCAACAGTCCCTTCTCCCCAGGGATGGATATGTGTGTAATAAAGATCTCCAGAAGCATCCACCCATATGGTTTGGTAAGGGTGCTCTGAATAGGCTGCCTTAAACTCTACCAGGAAGAGACTAAAGTGATTTAAAGTTTACATTCCTGTTGTAAACGGGCATTTCATTCTCTGTGTAAGGTCATATGATTTCCCTAGATTTACAGCTGCAACAAAAGACAACAGTTCAAACTTATTAGGTTTCTGGGGTGAAGTTTAAAATGTTAGGAATGTTAAAAATGCTCAAGTGTCAGGCTCACGCCTTTGAATATAGTCCTTGCTCTTATAGCATGAGCTGCCATCATGCAAGTTGGGTATAACTGATCTGATAATTAGAGAACACAATCTGCGTTATTGCAGACCTTTATGGATTATGAAAGACCCCTATCTAGTGCCCAGCAGAGGATAAAGAGGCTGCAATCCCACACGGAGCTCTCCTGGAGTGGCTGGTGCCTTGTTAAAAAGTGAAGAGAAGCCATGAAAAACACTGGGTTAATGAGAGTGAGGAAAAGCCTTAGGTCTTGAGTTAGGAGTTAGAATGAGAGTTAGGGTAAGAGCTGAAAAGACATTTGTTACGAAGAATTAGGAAAAATAAGCGTGCTCATTTCGTGTGATGATTTTACTTGGAATCTATTCTAAATATTCAGTGATATTTATATCTTGCAGCTTTACACTATGGGGAAAAAAAGTACTTTTAATTGAAATTCCTACAGAATAAACCATTTTGTTGTCTGGGGCTTGAAATGCCAACTCCTTTTCCAATAGAAATAAATGTCGTTATGTAGGGATTTGTGTAGGGTTTTCTAAGGAAGGCAACTAATCAACTACAGAAGTAAAAATTTAAATATAGCAGACCTGACCACTTATTGAAGTGAACAGCTGTCCTCATCATAGTCAATGAAGCAAACATTTTCCACAAAAATCTATGTTCTTTCAGGGCTCTCGGCCACGGGGTCTATCTCCTCTCCCTGGCCTTGTGTCAATCAGAATTTTTAATCTGCAGAGTTGCATGCCCCCCCCTAAAATAACCAGCCACTTTGTCTAATGATAAGCAACCCAAAGGCAGAATCCATATGAGTTTAAATATCAAGATAAGTGAGACCCAGACATGGAGCTCAGACTTGTGGTTGCCAAGGGGGAGGGGGTTTGGGGGGGATGGAGTGGGAGCTTGGGGATAGCAGATGTAAGTAAGCTATTGTATATGGAATGGATAAAAAACAAGGTCCTACTGTACAGCACAGGGAACTATATTCAGTATCCTATGATAAACCATAATGGAAAAGAATATTAAAAAAAAAAAAAGTACAGCCGACTTAAAAATTGCTTCAAAATTTAAAAGGTTAGATCTCATGTTAAGTGTTCTTACCATAATAAAATTTTTAAAATTTAAAGTATAATGTTGGGGCTTCCCTGGTGGCGCAGTGGTTGAGAATCTGCCTGCCAATGCAGGGGACACGGGTTCGAGCCCTGGTCTGGGAAGATCCCACATGCCGCGGAGCAACTAGGCCCGTGAGCCACAATTACTGAGCCTGCGCGTCTGGAGCTTGTGCTCCGCAACAAGAGAGGCCGCGATAGTGAGAGGCCCGCGCACCGCGATGAAGAGTGGCCCCCACTTGCCGCAATTAGAGAAAGCCCTCGCACAGAAACGAAGACCCAACACAGCCATAAATAAATAAATAAAACTAAATTAAATTAAATTTAAAAATTTAAAAAAAAATAAAATAAAATAAAGTATAATGTTGGTATTTAGCATACATTAAGGGCTTAATAAATATTTGTTCCTTGTCACACAAAAAAAATGTATATGTATGTATAACTGAATCACTTTGCTGCACAGCAGAAATTCACACAACATTGTAAATCAACTATGCTTCAATTTTTTTTTAATTTAAACAAATAAATAAAAAGATAAATGAGACCCAGGCACAAATATCCATTGGTGCACTTGAGAGTTTCTCACTTTCAAGGGCATCTCTAGGAACTGGTCCCAAATATCCAATCTGCATGTCAGAAAAGAATGAATAATTACAGGAAGGGCCCTGGCAGAAGATAAGATACATTTTCCAAAGGCGAGAAACTGCTACTAGCTCTCTTGCTTTTCAGCCCCTGGAGATGGTGTGATCTGTTCTCTGACTTGTCGTTTTGGAAATCACACCCACCTTTCTCCTACCACCAATGGCTCCTGCAGGCACTGTGTCCCAGCAGCTCCCCACTCCCCACAAACTCCAGCACCCCTTCCAAGACTTCAGGCCACCCTCAACTCTGGAAGGCTTGTCACAGCAAAGTCCCCACAGAACTGTCTGGTAACATGAGCAGCTGAAAAGCACATCCTCCTGTTTTATTTCCAGGTAAGGAATGAATTCTAGAGAAATTTTAACCAAGAAAAAAGCGAAATGTATCTTTAGTCGGCCGATGACCATAAATTAACACCAAACATCATATTTGATAACCTTCAATGGAAATGACACAACACCACCATTTTGGCAAACAGGAGAAGTAAGTGTAATCCAGAGAAGTTACAAATGCTCAATAACTTATCCCTATTGCCTGAAATTGGCTACTTTCTGTAATTGCAAGAGGTCTGTGTAAACTATTCGAAATACAATAATTATTGGGTTGGCCAAAAAGTTCGTTCAGGTTCATATGTATGGAAAAACCCGACTGAACTTTTTGGCCAACCCAATATTTTGGAATTCACTGTGTATTTACCCAGATTTCGTTTGAGGAAACCCATTGGCCCTCACTTCCAAGTCCCTGTGGTATATAACAAACTAAAATGAATGATTAAGAGCCCAGGCTCTAAATCACACAGAGCCAAGCCTGTTCTATCATGTGTTTTTCCTTCAATAACGATTACCGAATTATCGACTAATGATGGAATAGGCCACCCATCCCAGTTCTGCCACTTATTTGCTCTTTGATTTGGGGAAAGCCATTTCACTTCTTTTGAACCTCTCTTTTCTCGACTGTAGAACAGAAAATAATATCATCTCCCCCGGCTGCGCTAAGGCTGCCATGAGATCATGAATGTAAGCGTTTGGCATAGAGCAGGGCTCAGTAAACGCACCCGTTGTCTGAGCTGCTCCCAGTGAGGATTCTGTAAGGAACAGATTCTGCTCCCACACTGGCCAGAGGGCGACTTCCTAGGCAATGTTGTAAGTACTTCACAGCCACTCTCCTTTATGAGCCCTACATTCTAGCGGCTTTAAATAAATCAATCATACATCTGGACTGAGTTGACAGGTAGCCTTTACGTTCAAGGCAAAGAATTAAGGGCATAGTTTTATGAAACTATTCCTCTGTGGTCTTGGGGTCAGTATTAGAAACCCTTGCAAAGCTATGTCTCGGCCAAACAGACAAACGAAGGGGTGTCTGTAGTAGCTCAAGTCATTAGTTCTGTAGAGGAACCAGTGCAGATAAGGGGGAGGCGGCAGACGAACAATGGGAAATCCAGACGCAGACAACATACTTTCATCCCACACATCAACTTATCAGATTACTGAGGGGAAAAGAAGCAAAAAAGAAAAAGAAAAAAATGGGGGAAAAGAATTTAATATTTTCCCTCTTATCCTGTCATGCATATAGAAAGAGGCCATGTGAGCTCAGTCAACTGGGTAAAGTGTTTCTGAAATTGCTGACATAAAACTGGACATTTTTGAAAGCCAAGGACTGCTTTTCCTTCAGTCTGTGTTAATCCGGGCAGAGATACACTCACAATCGTAAACTCACTGGTGAGCAAAATAGCACGAATGTAATAAAGTATTTCATAGTCTGGTACGTGTAAAGCTGGGAAGGGCCATACCTGCCACCAGCCCATTACATTCCCATTCATTCTCACCTCAACTATTCTATGGGACTTGCTTCACAATAGAATAACAATTATTACCACTGCTAATAATTGTATTAGTGCTTATCGAGCACTATAGGATGCCAGGAATTGTTCTAAGTACTTTTCATGGATGAATTCATGTATTCTTCCCCAAATCTTATAAGATAGCTGCTCTTATCCCCATTTTACAGAGGCGTAAACTGAAGCAAAAGGGCTTAATGTACCCAGGGATGCAGGTTCTGCCTGGCAGCACTGGGTCTTGGACCAGGACGTCAGTCTCTAGAACCTGTGCTGTAGCCACCACGTGATGCTCCGCAAAGGAATCAGCCAGGGAGTTATTGGATCACCTTCGAAACGCATAGCTCATGCTAAGGCAGATGCTCCTCAATGTCCAACAAATGGATACACTCTGCGCTTTATCCTCTGGTCACTTCTTCTCCAAGTCTAGCCCCAGTTCCACCCTTGGGTCCTGCTATTAACAATCCCCTGGTCCCCTCCCCCAAGCTCATTTGTGAGCTGACTGCGTCATTGTGAGGTTCCTCATCCAAAGAACTACCTTTTCATGTTGGTGTTTAATGGGGGATGGAGTGTGGTGGGATTCAAGGTGGGTCAGAGGCAGGTACCATTTCGCTGTGGCCTGTCATCTGGGAGAGATACAGGAGGTTCCGTAGGAAAGGATGAAGGTATTGAAACTGAGGAAGAAACTGAAGTGAAAACAGATTTTGAGAAGGACTCTGAAGTGAAAACAGATTGAAAATATAAATTGTCTACAGATGACGTGTTAATAGGGCTGAGAGAAAAGGGCTATGATCTCGGGGGAGGATATGCATGTGAGCTGAGCAGGACCAAGGAGACGGTTCAACACAGGCTGGACACCGGCTCCTGGTGGGTTAGATACAAGAGCAGCATGAGAATTCTTAATACGCAGTGATCCATGGATTTCTAACATCTCTTGGTGCGGAAAGTCGTTTTGTGGGTTGGAAAACCTGGGCCTGGAAGTGCACAGACCTCACGCCCTGTCACAGCTCTTCACACGACATGGTCACTGGCAGAGAGAGACCTGGCCTTTCCCAGCAGACAGCTTGCCAGCTGGAAGGGACCATCCCGAGGTGCCCAGATTCACAGCCGGTGCCTGGAATCCCCTGGGTCACTGAGAAGGGCAAGTTCACATAGAAGCAAGGTAGGGGTGGGGGAAGGTTTCCAACAGAGGGGCTGTACGAAGGTGTCGGGCTGGAAGGGGCCGCACAGGTTCACACATGCCTCCATGCAGGTATATGACCCCTGGACCGAGCCAAACGCCCAAATACTAAACTATGTGTTCAAGATAAGAGCAGAATCCACCTTGAGCCTAGACATGACACCGAGGCCCTCAGCCAAGGCCCTAGTCTCCCCTGAACTCCTTCTAGAACGGGAAGAAGGATGCTAGAGCCGGGGACGGGCAGAGGGCCAAGCAGGTGCTCAGGGCAGAGTTCAAGTCGCTGGGCAGTGGTGAGGGGTGGGCACTAAAACTTGTTAAAGTACGCCCCCAACACTCGACCTGAGGAAACCGAAAGCGCTTTAACTCCCATCTGAAAGGATTTTAAAGGTATTTTCTAGGCTTAAAATGTATGTGGAAGTTGTGTCTCTCTACAGGTCCCGAAGCACTAGTATGGATATTATGAACCCCACTGTTAGCTCCCATGTGGTTTCAAACTTCGTATCACAAACACGTGGAGACTGGGAAAGAGTTAACAGCCCAGCAGGCAGTTCTGCGCTTCCCTCTTCCCTCTTCTAAAACGTGCTTCATTCACAGCATCTGGTCGCCCTCCTGAAATGGTTGTAAACTGAGCAGTGTCCTGATCTACGGCACTTCGCCAGCATTGCTGACACCACCTGCTATGAAGTGCGGCTCAGAGCACTGCCGTGCGGCCTGTCCTGTCTGTTCTTTGAATCCTGTCTCTACAGCCCACAGTGCTGTTGTTATAAGTGAAAGAACAGGAAATGAGAATTAGATTTTGTATCACATGTAATCAGGATGCTGTTCAGTTGCCCTCTCGGGGTGCATGATGCTGTGCTAAGCTTCTCCACTTGCAGACCTACTACTGTGTGTAGGTGTCCTCTCTCTCATATGTGTGTGTATGTGTGTGTATCTATGTATTTATGTATAAGTTTATATGTGCATAAATGTGTCTGGATATATATGTGCGTGTATTTTTGTGTATATGTGTGATGTATGTGTATGCCTAGATGTATGTGTATGTATGTGTGCATGTATGTATATAGGTATCATGTGTATGTGTGTATATGTGTGTATACGCATGTAAGTCTATGTGTATATCTGTGTGTATATATATGTGTGTATGTATATGTGTGATATATGTGTGTATGTGTGATATATGTGTGTATGTGTACGTGAACATGTGTATGTATGTGTACTGTGTGTATGTATGCACACCTATTTGTATACATATAGATATCCTGACATCAGTCCTGTGAGATCAGCATTTTTCATCACTCTTGTGACCTTGAGGAGTCAGGCGAACATCCCTCGCTAAGTGACAAGACCATTGGCACCCAAGCCTGTCTGATGCCAAAACCCACTTGTTCTAATTCCAAAGAACAGTTGGGACTAACGTGCATCTGAATGGGGTCAAATGGAGAGAGGAGACCAGGGATCCACAGTCAAGATAACAATAAAAACGGTAAGCTTCGGAAAGCCTTAGCAGCCGCCCGTGGATAAGGAATCCCCGACATCCTGGAGAGACAGGAAAGGCGGTTACCCGAGACCCAGAACGTGGCTCTGTCTCTCCAGCACTTCACGGATCCCTGTAGATCCACACCCGTGACGGTCAACGACCCACGCGTAATGTGCTCCTCTGTACGGACCCAGCTCTTTCAAACTAATGCTCCCATTCTTTAAGTAAGTCTGAAAATAAGATAACCCCTTTAGGGAAGAAAGAAGTATCTCTGTATGTGTGTGCACACACAAAGGCAACACGGGTGGCCAACCGAGAGAATATTCTTAATATTTAAAACTGTTACAGACTAATAACAAAAAGATGAATACAAAACGCAATAGAGAACGATGTTCACAGACAATTCTCACACACACACGCAAAACGAACATCTAGTCAACTTACGAAAAAAATGAGCTCATCATCAGAGAAGGAAAAAAATAGTGAAATACCGCTTTTCAATTAACAAGCTGGGGTATGATGACTTTCATTGCTCTGTCGTACGTTCTGTGTATTTCAAAGTTGTGACCGTGTTATTGTTACTACCCTCAGAAAAGACGTGCTGTTGCTTTACGAACGTGTCGAGGAGAGGGAGCACTTCGGGTCCTACGAGAGAGACTTACTACCCTGTAGAGGGACAAAGCTTCCTCCTTGACGCTCTGTGTCCCGGTGAGTCACATTCGTGCAAGTACCTTCCTTGGCGGGTCCGCCTTGACAATCTCTTTGAAATTGCCAGAATTCAAGTCAAAATAGCTTCTACGTCTGAGTACTGAGAGTTCTACCCCGCCTTCAATGTAGTCAGCCTAGCAATCTCCCACCATCTTGCCCCAAGGGGTTTAAAGTACAATTTCCTAAAGCAGCCAAGATCAGAGTCAAGGTTACAAAACCCAAGAAGTGTTCTATCCCGGCTCTCAGGAGCTGTTCTTCCTGGCACGGTGCCCTGAGCAGAGGCCGAGGCTCACGCAGGATTTCCTGCCGTCCCCCTGAATTGCCAGGCTTTTCTGAGTTGAATTCAGATGTTGCAGCTTTTTACTTAAAAAATAATTTGACACAACTGAATGGATTCAGCAGCCTACTTACTTTCAAGGAAAAAAATTGAGAGAGAGACAGAGACAGAGAAAGCCCTCCTTCAGCAGCTGGGCGCAGCCCGAATTCTTTACCTACCCATCACCCCCAAATAGCATAACCACTTTGCTACCTTTTTCAGATGCAGCTTCCCTGTGCCCATGTCAGCGCTTTGCATGTTCTCTGCAGAACTCCACCTTCTAGATGGTTGTTGTGTCTTAAAGCAGATAACTTGGCAAAGCTGTGGGATCCTTCTCATCTCAGGAAAATTATAATAGCTTGCACATTTCCCCGGGTGTGTGCTCACTAGACCTGGCAAATCCTTAGTTCCTGAAACATTCAGCCAAGTGAGTCTAAGGGACTTTTTGTGTTGTTAAGACAGTGGCTTCACCAGGATTAAACACTCCTTAATGCAAATCCCCAGAAGTGTAAAACTATGCCCAGTATTGTATCCAGAGCTCTTAAGATAGGGCCTCATTAATTTATGACCACTGGTTCACATCTGCATCCTTCTCAAAATCAAGACGTGTTGTTAAATGTTTATTCTACCCCTCTCCACTCCTCATTTTAAACCATTAAAAGGAGGAATGGAGAGGGGAAAGGACGAGAGGGAAAGAGAAAGGAGGAGGGACTGAGGGGCTCCCCAATGTGAGGCGCTGTGAACTTCCCAACACAACTCCGCCACCCCCGTGTCAAGACCACGTGCCTTGACAACCTGCCCTCTGGTCCTCCTACGCCTCCATTCCTCCTGTGTCTCTGGTCCTCCTGTGTTCAGTAAGATCGTGAGAGAGACTCAGACAGACTCATGAGGAGCACAGCATTTCTACTGAATTCAAGATCTT
Source organism: Eschrichtius robustus (assembly GCF_028021215.1). NCBI lineage: Eukaryota > Metazoa > Chordata > Mammalia > Artiodactyla > Eschrichtiidae > Eschrichtius > Eschrichtius robustus. Next base: position 97,306,738 of record NC_090837.1, read on the forward strand.
CTCCACAGAAACCCATGGACAGAGTTTCCCATCGATCAAGTAAGTTACCAGTAATTTTTTCTAAAATAATCTCTGAATCATGCCTCAGAATAAGCTCTTAGAAGTATTATTATGGGAACGAGATATATGAAGATTTTTAGGACTATCATTTTGCATCAGTACATTTCTCTCCAGAAACGTCTTGTATTTCACCCTTACCTTTACTGATATTAACAGAATTTTAATTTTGAGGCCTTAGGTCATTATATTTAGTGGCAATATTTATGTTTTTTAAAGAAAGTCATTACTTTCTTTCAATATTCAAATTGTATGTGACTTAATTTAATTCAAAGGAACTTCCAGGAGAATTCATGTTATGATTACCAATGTTATGATGGGTACCAATGTCAGAACAGGGTTCACTAAAATGAACTATGCTCTGGAAAGGATTGGCTATAAGCTCAGTGCAAGGAGGTCAAACCTGAAAGAGATCTGTGCAGCCTCATGTATTCCACGTTCATGGTTAGAATGTGTGCTTGTTGTCATAAAGCTTGTACAAGAGACAATACAAAACCCTGGCATTGTTCAAAATAATCTACCACATATTTACTTACACAAAAATTACATGTAATCCTGACCATATCTGAATATTTTACATGAAGTACGTAATTACATGTAATCTTGAACAAACCTGAATGTTTTACATTTTCCTGTATTCCAATAACATTCACTCCCCTAACTCAGTAGGGCAACCACAGTCAAACATGTGTGTTGTTGATGATTTTATGCTGTTGTTCGGTTCATGTGTCTCTTCTGCTTTGTTTTACCCACAACATGAATGGCTCCAAATTCAGTCTTGAGTCCTCAACCTCTCTACCCCTGACGCTATGTCTACACCAACACTGCCTTTGTCCCCCCAAACGTGAGGTAGCAACTTAGAGTTCTTAACTTCAAGAGATTCAAAAATATGTTCTAGAGATCCTTAAATTTAATATGCCCAGTGCTGGACTGACCATTTTACATCTGACTCCCAACCATGTACTATCGGCACTGACCATCCTAGTTAATGGAACCCTGGCAGTTCACCTAACTTCCTCTCTCTTTGTCTCTTGGTTTTTGCTCATCCATCTGGCTTCCAACCCACATTCTCCATCATGACCACGTTGCCTTTGTTCATTTCCTTATCTCATTTTTTTATGACATGTGCTCTCATTCACCTCAAACCCCTCTCCCCCAAGAGGCACGGGGCAGCATGAGTAAGGGGACTTCCATCATAAAGTGCCCAGGTATAGGAAACCTCTTTATCCCTGCAGGTCAGAGACTCTCCTCGCCTACCTCGATACACCAGGTGGCCCAGCCTGGGGAATCTCCCGGTACCCTCCCAGGCAGCACCAATAGGAACCAATCTGAACACCAGCAGCACAAGATAAGCCAAGCAGACCAAAATGGAACCACAAAGGGTCTGAAAATTTTGATTGTTTTTGGAACCACAGCCTATAAAGCTAGACTAGGATCTACAGGCAAAGCTTAAATAGAGTGACTGCCTTCTAAAATAAAATACTTAAAAAGTCCCAGAGGCTCCTAACATAATACTCAAAATGTCCAGGATACAATTTTAAAAATCTCCCATAATACCAAGAATCAGAAAATCACAAGCTGAATGAGAAAAGTCCATCAACTGATGTTAACAGTAAGATGAATCAGATGTTAGAATTATTTGACGAGAATTTTAAAGCATCCATTATAAAAATGCTTCAGTAAACAATTATGCTATATCTTGAAACAAATGAAAAAGCAGAGAAATACCAGCAAAGAAATAGAGGTCATAAAAAAGAACCAAATGGAAATAACAGAACTGAAAAATACAGTATTAGAAATTTTTTAAATAGTGGAGTGTCCAACAGTGTAATGGAGAAGACAGAAGATGGAATCGAGGAACAGAAGGACAGATCAATAAAACGTACCCAGACTGAACAACAGAGAGCTACCAAAAAAATGAACCAAGGCTCAGAGACCTGGGGTCAATAACAAAAGACCAAACATTCATATCAGATCCTCTCAGAAGGTGAGGTGAGGAGAAAAACTGTGGAGCTAAAGAGTATCTGAGGGAATAATGGATGAAAACTTCTCAAATTTGGTGAACACCTTAAACCTATAGATTCAGCAAATTGAATAAAACTCAAATACAATAACCCCCAAGAAATTTGTGGTAAGTCATATCATAATTAAACTGCTGAAAACTAAGGACAGAAAAACCCTTGAAGGCATTTAGAGAAAAATGATACATTACCTTTAGGGGAACATGAATTCAAGTGACAACAGATCCCTCAGTAGAAATCACGGAGGCCAGAAGGAAGTGCCACAACAGTTTTCAAGTGCTAAAAGAGGAGAATTGTCAACCAGTAAAGCTATCCTTCAGGGATGATGGAGAAATAAAAACACTCTTAGATGAAAGGAAAAAAGAAAAGAATTTCGGACTAGCAGACCAGCTCTTAAAGCATGCTTAAAGTTAGTCCTTCAAATGTAAAGAAAATGAAAAAATGAAGAAATTTTGTAGCATTAGAAAAGAAAAAGGAGCAAAGGAAAGAGTAGAAGTATGAGAGTATATAATCAATTATCCTTTCCTTGTGAATTTTCTAAATAATATATGATGGTTGAAAGAAAGAGATAACACACTCAATAAAGTCATATTTAAGTGTAGAGCAGGTAAAGGGACCTAAGTGGAAGCGAGGTGTACACACTTCACTCAAAGTGGTAAAATGCTGCTACCAGTAGACCATGATAAGTCACATGTGTAACTGTAACACCAGAGCAAACACCAAGAAAACTACACAAAGAGATACACTCAAAAATACAATAAACAAATCAAGGCAGAATCCTAAAACATGTTCAAGTAACCCACAGGACGGCAAGAAAATAGGAGTAGAGAAACAAAAAGCAAAGGAAACATACAGAAAACAAACCGTAAAACAGCAGACCTAAGTCTCATCATATCAATAACCACTTTAGGTGTAAATGGTGTAAATACATAGAGTAAAAAGCAGAGACTGATGCAATACATGAAAAGAACAGGACCCACTATATGCTGCTTAAAAGAAATTCATTTCAAATTCAAACACATAGATACATTGAAAGTAAAAGGATGGAAAACAATATATCATGCAAACGTTTATTCACAAAAAGCTGGAGTAGCAATATCAATATCAGATAAAGTAGACTTCAGAGCAAAGAAAATTACTAGAGACAAAAAAGGGACATTATTACCAAGAAAAAAAGACCATCTGTTGATATTCTGGACCATAAAACAAACCTTTAAAAATTGAAATAATGCAGAGTATGTTCTCTGTCCGTATGGAATCCATTCATAATTTTTAAAAAAACTGTCAGAAAACTAGGAATACAAGGATACTTCCTCAACTTAATAAAGAACTTCTCCAAAAAACCTACATCTAACATTATACTTAATGATGAAACACTCAGTGTTATTCTCCTAAGATCAGGAACAAGGCAAGAATATCCATTCTCTCTTATTCAACATCTTCCTGGAAGTTCCAGGAACTGCAATAAGGCAAGAAAACAATAAATAAAAATAAAATAGATTGGAAAGGAGGAAATCACACTATCCTTATTTGCAGATAAAATCCCAAAGAATCTGCAAGAAAACTCTCAGAACTAGAAGGTGAGTTCAGCAAGTTTGCAGAAACAAGATTAACACACAAAGGGCAATTCCATTTCGATATATTAACCATGAACTAAGGAAATCAAAATTTAAAATAGTATTATTTGCAATCACTCCAAAGAAAATGAAATTCTTACTTATATACTTAACAAAACATATTCAGGATCCGTATATTGAAAATTTTAAAACACAGATGAAAGTCATAGAATACCTAAGCAAACGGACCCTCATGTGTTAGAAGACTCAGCACGGCTCTCCCTCCACATCGTAAACCGCTGCCATGACATACGGTCATCACCACCATCACAGCCACGTGAGAATATACTAGAAATTCTTGCTTTCTTGTCGGAATCCAGCCGCTAAACAACACACTGCCTGCGGGCAGAGACTGAATTTTTCACTATTGTTTTTCCGGGGCCTGGCCCAGCACCTGGCACAGAGACCTTCAGTAAGCACTGCTTAGACCAATGAGTCAAGCAAAGAAGGAGTAAGTTGGTCCAGAAGGGAATGTCCTACAGGCAACTAGGGGATGTAGTTCTGGGTTTCAGATGAGCATTCAGGGTTAGAGGTTCAGATTTAGGAGGCTTCAGCCTTAATAAGGCTGACTGCAAAGAAACTTCTGGGGAATAGAGAAAGAAAGAGGGGGTGGAAAGAGAGGTCTGAGGGAGGGAGGGGGGAGGCGGAGGGAGGGAGGGGGAGGGAGGGAGGAAAAGGTAAAGCCATGTAGAACAGCAACATGTGAAAAACAGAGGTGGGGGAAAAGGTCTAATGAGTGAGAAGAAACAGACAGGGAGTAGGAAAAATCCAGGATAAGGCTCACAAGGAAGCCAAGCTGGTCAAGCGCAGCAAACCTGCAGAGGTCTAGTGGGTAAAGAATACAGGGGCGGGTCAGGACAAAGTCACCATCCCTGCCTTGTGGGGTGGGGGGCTGGGGACGGATAGGCAGTGAGTTGGGGGTCTCGGTGGCTGTAAAGACCAGAGAAATGGGGCAGAGACAAGGCGCTAAGGGAGGGTTTGACAGGAGGAGAACAATCTGAGGAACGTAAATGCTGAGAGGACAGAGCCGATGGAGGATGAGAAATCGAAAACCACAGAAAGAAGAGTAGGAGACATTACTGCTGGAACAGGAGCCCCCAGGGGATGGGGGGAAGACCGGAGCACAGACCAGAGGGAAGGGAGGTCACCGTGAGAGGTCAGGGGACCTCAGATGCTCCGAGGTGAGCAGACTGGGGTGCACACGTCAGGGCGTCAAACTACTCTCTCTAATCAGTTATGTGCTGAAAGATCTGGTCCAGGGAAGGTGATCCTTAATGGACTGACAAGGTTTTAAAGTTACAAGGTGAGTAAAGTAACTGGGGAGGAAAAAAAGTTGCCAGGAGTCACTGGAAGTTGACCTGAAGTGACCATGTGTACTTCCCAGCCAGACCTTGACCTTCCCTCGGCCAGAGGTCAGCGGTCCAGACAGGGAAGGAGAAGACAGGAGGGGGGCTTCAGAGTCTGCAGGACGGATCCCGGGGCCTTCTCCATCTTCCCTTCTGTGTTTTGTACTTCTGGGCTCTTGGATGTCGGCCAAAGTCTAGCCAGACCCCATTTTGCTGTATATGTGAGGCTACACAATCCCTGTGTCCCCCAACGTTTCTACCGTCTACTAACAAAGCTTATTCATTGTCCTAGCAGCAGAAAAGATTCCAAAATTCATCTTCTCCATAATTCAGACCCAAGTCAGCAGGATGGCAGGCTCGGGTAATCTGGCCAACTCGCCGGCCACGATGTCGCACGTTGTAATCCATCATCATTGTGAGCTGCGTTCACAACATTTCTCTCTTTGGCATAAAGTGTGAAATGCAAAGGACTGTTAGGACAGAGAGAGATGAACCAATGAGATATTGAGACCCAAATATGTGCTTTGTTAGAAACGAAAATGGAAATGTGATTCCAGGAGAAAAAGGATTTTGTGGCAACATGGTCACAAACTCCTTTCAAAACGTGAAAAATAAATTCACTCTCAAGAAAAAGAAGAAAAATGGATCTGACAGATTCATTCTCTCCTATCTGGAGGTTCCTCCTCTGAGCCTGTACGTCGAGAATCAGCCTGAACCAGCAAGGCTGGGCCGTCAGGACGATAGCCTGATTCCCACTGTCACCCAGCCCCCGTCCTCTCCTCACTGGTCGCTGCTTTTTAACCCAAATGTGATTAAGTGGCTTGTCCCAGAAATGAAAAAAAAGTCAGCTTCCAGCCCAAACGCAAATCGATTACGCACTCATGAGTACCGTTACCACTCCCAACATCCGCTACTAATTTGAGTGTTCAGACCTTTGATTGTATTTCTAATCCAAAAAGGAAAGAAAAAATTCCTTCAGTGGCTCATTAATTACAGATTTCTCCTTGTAGTCTTTGAATGTAGGGCAGAATGATGCGTGTTGGACAGAACAGAATTATAAACTGTGGTCCGAGGCTCTGACGATTATCAATGCCACTCCCTGATATTGTAGATGGGCTGCCTACAGACCAGGAGAGGAAGGCCCCACGGGTGGCTTTTCCAGACCCGGGCAGTTTTGACCACATCCTGCCACCCATCAGCTGTAACACACAGAAATGCAGGCAACCGGATTTAACTGGCATATGCCCATCTTTGTTTACATCAGGGAGATTTTCTGCCTACCTAAACCTAGATGTGGCTGGAATGTGCCCAGGACACAGTAGATTCTCAATACGTATTTATTCAGTGCTTCCTGAAATCAACGCAAATGAGAACCCACTTGATCTCCTTGAAGTCCCAACCGTAAATGATTCTCGGACACAAGGGGAATCCTGACAAATTCCCTGCTGAGGATGATACAGTTTGTCAAATTATTATAGAATCATCGTGACCATTTCTGAACCAAATCTTGGAATACTAAGTCTAACGATGGACTTCTTCTGAGTTATGAACTAATTTATATAAATATTCATCATCTCATTATACGGTTAGTGAATCGCTTTAGTGGATAAATTTTAAATTGCTTGTATTCAGAACTGTCTCCGAAAATCCAAAATAACTGTAAGGCAAGATCTAAGGGCCCCATCGCAAATCAGAGCTAAACAAGTTGAACGCTGTGATGCTCACTTTGAGAAGTTCTCACCTGCAAAGGGACATGATCTGATAAATTGCTCAGTCCCCAAAATTATGTAACTCTCCATGCATGAACCACTTTAGAGAGAGAGATCAGTGATGTAATATTACGATGATAAGCCTACTAGAATCTGCCATCATCTTTCTCTTACGCGTGGGGGAAATAAGTTTATTCACAACATAGTAACATTGTTTCATCTCTCCTTCTTAATAGTTTGTAGTCTATGGATCCATTTTTGAGTGTTTATCTTGCCATCTGCCTGGCTGTACAAAGACGGGGAGGTTTTTCTGATGGATGTGTCTGCCCCCTTCTTACCTACTAAAAGCAAGTGTCATGTTCAGCTACTAATACTCAGATGGAACAGATAATGGTCAGATAACCCTTAACAATTTTAGATAGATTCCCCAGTCAAGACCTTATAAAGGTTATATAAAAATGTTCAAAATGTCTAAAGACATAATGAAATCACAGCATTCTCCTTAGTTTTGAAGTACGCAAATCAGCCACTTATTACTATGTCAAACTAGCTGCCCACTAACGGTATATGTCAAAATTTTAAAAAAACAGTTATCGTTGTGTGAAAGTTTGAGAAAAAAAATGACTAATTGGGAAGAGGGGGGGAAAAGACCATTTCGAGTCTATTTTCCAAAAGAAAATCAAGGAGGAAGCATTAGAAGAATTTGGTTTCATCCAGCTTTGCTACTAACTTGTTATTAACTAGCTGCGTAAGTCAGACAACCTCACACGGTTTCTCATGAAGTAGGGTGATAATCCCAAAAGCAAAATGAAATTATTTGAACTTCCCAGCTCCAATAGTCTCTGATTGGCTACATTTTGAATGTAATGTGAACGTGAAAACACTTTTTTTTTCTCTTTCCAAATCTCTGAGCCTCCTGGCGCACGAAGTGAAAACACACAACATCCGCTCCTGAGCTGCCAAGAAAACCGTCCTCACCACACTGAGCAGCGATCTGAAAACACTTTTTAAAACAGATTTTGGTAACGGCAGAACAGTGACTGGCAAGATAGGCCCTCGATGACATCGAAGGAAGGTCGAGGGTAGCTCCAATGGGGACCCCAGCGCACAACGGGGACCCCAGCTGTCGCGGGCGCACAGCTGCTCAAGAGCCGCTGTAGCATCTTCTTTTCCGCACTCAGAGAAGACGCGGGGTATCTTTTTTATCTGGGCTAAACTGACATGACATACGTGAGCATTAACATATGTTTTCAATCTTTATTAGCAACGCTATTAGCCTCAAACACCGCTGGGACTTTCTGCAGGACGGACATCTCTGTGTTGAGCTACATACTTGCTCTGTTTTGAAGTTTCTCTCCCTCCTTTCTGCCCCCACTTCCCCTTTTTTTAATTTAACTAGAGAAAATGACATGTTAATTTCAGCTCCACCTCTGCTGGGTCATCCTGGGGTCAGCAGATCAGAGACATCAGCAGAAGAAGGAAGACAGCGCCTCCGACTGCGACTGCGGGGCAGGGTGACCCAGCCATCAATCACGCTGACGCACGTTTGAACAATGACAGTCGTCTGTCAGGAAGCGGGAGGCGGCGCCTCATTAACACAGGGCTCACCTGCCGGGAGCTACACCTCACTCATAACAATATCCATCACTCACCTCCAAAGTGTTGCTTTTTTCTGCTTTGATGAAATAACAGGCCCTCTATTTCCTCCCTTGTCTCCCCTCCGAGTTCACAGGGCCAAGTCACTGGGGAGGGAAGGAAGAAGTGGTGAGTTGGGGTCAGGGCAGGACCAAACAGCCCTGGGAGGGGAAGGGTGCCGTCAGAAGCCGAAAGAAGACATCTCGCTTCACGGACCGGGAGAGGTCAGCGGATGGGGCCACTGAGAGGTGAGCTCCCCACACCCCAGCCAGGGCTGCGAGAGCCGGATCAAGATTCCCACGCATCCCCCGCACCGCTGCCCTCAGTGCAGGCGTCTCCTGGACAGAAATATTCCAAGACCTCAAATTCGTTTTTCACTTTGTTTCTTGTAAATACAGATTAACTTGCAAACAACCACAAAACTTTCGTTTTCTGAGCGTCGGAATCTACCACCACAAACCTCTACTAAATACCTGCACTTTTTCTTTCTGTGTCAGCCTCTAGCGTACAACATTTAATTAATTTAGCCTAAGGAAACCTTGAAACGCTGCCCACAAAGAGAATTCTTCTAGAGAAAATTTTGTTGTGAAACTATATTTAATTATGTTCCCCAAAGGAGGCTGTCACGCACTCGTTGTGATGCAGCCTTCATGGCCTGTACAATCCCAGGTTCTGGGTGGTGTGTGTGTTTCTTTGATGGGCCATAAATAGACTCTGTTACAAAGTTTTAATGGGAAGCCCAGTTTAAACTTGGGATACCATCCAGATCGGCTCACAAGTTACAAAAATGTGTTACTCTCCCACTATAGGGGAGTTACACACACACACACACACACACACACACACACACACAGAGAGAGAGATTTGGCCTTTCTCAATTCTTGAAAAAAGAAAATAATAACATACCTTTTTTTTTCCAGGTTGGAAAAGTAACCAAAGGCCACTAAAGCTCAAAGGGAGCTTATGGACGATAAGACCGAGGCCAGGAGTGATGGAGTGACCTTTCTGAGGCCGTGCAAACGAGAGGCAACACAGCCAGAGCTCGAGGGGCTGCCTGGCTCACAGAGGAAATGGAGGTCCACGTGGAAACCTCATTGTAGGGGCAGGAGTCGTAACAGTCGGCGGCCAGCGTGACACGCACCCTGGGTGTCTAAGGGACCTCGGGGTGGTGGTCACTTGCACGCAAGAGGCGGACGGGCCTTGGGGACCAGGAAGAGAGAGAAGCTGGCACTGAAGCACCCCGTGCCAGGGCCGGCCAAAGAGGCAGGTTTCCCCGCCCCGGGGCAGCTGGAGGCCTTTAACTTTAAAGTAGCGAGAGAAGCAGCTGACGGCCAGTGGATGCAGGGACCACGGAACACCGTCCTTCGGGGTGTCCCCAGCTGGCAGCCAAGCTCCACCTTCCGCTAGCGGCCTAGCCGCTGACGGAGGTCACGTGATTGCGCAGGTGCTGCGGGGACAACGCCACCTGCCGGCCTCTGAAGGGCCTGGCCGGGTGCAGCACTTCCGTGTGAGGCCGCATCTCCTTAGTGACGGCAGAGTGGGCTTTCGTATTAAAAAGAGTGCAGATGTGCGGTCCCTGATCTGCAATTACAAAATCCCGAAAAGACTGGAAAACCGAAAATATCTTCGAAGCTCCTTTCACGACAAAATCTGATCTAAGCTTAACTGACGTGAGACTCTTGACAGTTTCTGTCTAAGCCACGGAGAGCGAACACACCTCGTTCGGCGGCATCTACATCCGTGTGTCTGACTGCGGAGCCACCTCCAACTCCTCCCGGGTGCTCTTTCGTACACGCCCGTGCACCGTTCCGCCCTCTGCAGCCTTAGGATCCTGAATTCCAAACTCATCCGGCTCGGTGATGAGATCAGGTGTTACGGAATTTACTCTCCTCTCCGCCTCAGATATGAGAAGCGTTCGGCAAATTTCCGTCTAGGCATCAGCTGACATCCCTGAGGTTGACAAAACCACCACCAAAAAAAAAATACATAGTTCATTTTGTTGTTTCTGGGAACCCCCATGTTGAAATTGCCCATCGATTATTGTTTTCCCTTCTTTTCTAGGTAACAAGTGAAGGTCATGGTTAATAATAGTTCTGCCAAGAATGCTGTGTTAATATCAACTCAGATGGAAAACAGCTCCCTGTGCCCAGGACGTAGCTCCTCGCAGCGCAGCCACGGGTGACTTACTTCCCTGGAAGCTACGGGTCAGCTTGCAGGACACGATGGGGACAGCACCCCCAGAGAAAAGGCCAGAAATCGGATGGACCTCCGAGTCCCCAAATCTTCATGCTTCCTTCTCTGATTTGCAAAAGTCATTATCATAGTTGCTCTAAGGGGGGAAAATAAAATATAGGCCTACCCGATTCTAATTCCCAAGAACTTAATCTATATCACACAGGATTAAAATATTGATTTTCCAGGAGGCCACCAGAAGATAAGAGGTGGATTTTGATGCAAGCGTCTTACGTGTAACAGAAACCAAATTTCACTCTTCGTGATGACCGTCTTATTTACCATGACAGTACTCTTTCCTGACACTTGCCCTATCTCCTTTTGTTTCATAGAAATTATTTTTAAAGCTTGATATTTTTCCATCTATCACCTGGCTGGCTGAGTAAGATGTTTCCCGATCACAGGGCAATGATCTTTTCAAAAATACAATCCAGGTTCCTTATGCAGCTCTTTAGGTTCCCTTTATTTATTAAAGACTTTGAAAACGCACACACGACACACACCTTAATTTTTTTTAACAAATCTCTTCCTCTCTCTCTCTTTCCCTCTCCCTCTCTCTACCTTCCTCCATCTCTCCCTCTCTTCCTCTCCCCCCTTCTCTCTCTTTCTCCCCCCACCCTCCCTAATTGTCCAGCCTTTACAAACCCATGCCTGTGAAAGAAACACCCGTCTATTGCCCTGTCAAATGTGCCTGCCTGGGATAGCGATTGGGTTTATAGAAGAGACAAACATTTCAGGCATGCCATTCTGGGGTAATGAAGCATGGCAACAAAATATACCTGTGCAACATTTGATAAAGATGAGCTGACACGCCAGTCCAAATAGGTCCTTTTGTGTGTCTGCACGTGTCTACCATCATGGCTTTCATCTGAACACAGGAAGAAGCAGCGGCAGCGGCAGCTGGCGGGGCCCAGAAGGAGAGCTGCTCACACAATTACACGACGTTTACCTCTGGCCTTGATTTCACTCCCACTACCCTTAATTTATGATATGTTTTCTCCCTTTCTATGCAAAGAAAAAAGCGACTCGATTTTTCTTTCTTTCTCCTGCTATCTAATTCCTGTTCCAGGGGCATCGGAGAAGACAGTGAGCTGAGTCCCCGGGTGTTTAGCATGGGGTCTTAAGTTAAAATGCTTCTTAGTGTGGTTTTTATGGCTCTTATTGTTGTTTGATTAATGCAGAGCAAAATTAAATCCTACAGTTACACATGGGTACATCAGCCAGGGAGCAGGCCGACTGTACTTCCTACTTTGGTTTACAGAAAACATCTTTTGTTGCTTAATCTTCAGACAGAGAAGGTAGGGGGTGGAGGGGAGAGAGAGAGAGGGAGAGGCCGTAGACCAGATAAAAAGTGAGCCTGGAAGACGTAGGAAATCTAGTGACCCAAATATGGGCTAGACAATCGTTCTGATCACTCATCTGCATTGGGTTTTTCGAGTTTCCATTTATTTCCTGGCCTGGGGACAGCCACGGTGGCTGGCCCAGGTGTCTCTGAACAGGTGCCTGCGGCTAGGATGACGCCCAGACAGTGGGAGGGACGCTGTCCCGCTCCCTGCCGCTCTCTCTAAGCCCGACTTCACAAAGGCCTATACAGTATATTGCCTTTATGCTATTTATAGAGAAGCACATCCTATTTATAAAAGCAATGCAGTGAAACTGAAAGGGGTATAATAGCCACTCTGTATTATAAAGCTCTTCTGTTGAGAGAGCTGGACAAAGTGCCTTGGGTGATTTGGTTTCTTTCTTCCTCTCCTGATGACGGTCACAGCGTTTGGCGCTCCACACGATGACAACAATGAACACTTCGTGGTGTGATGAGCTCCCCAGGAACCAGACGCTCACAGGTTTTACTTTTGTTCACTCGTTTAATTACCAGCCCTTCATTATACCTGCACTCAGACGTACAAACTTCAGTTAACCTGTACGTTCAAATGGGACAGATCTTCAATTTGTCTACCTCAGAGGAAGACTCCTCTGAATTGTAATTTCTGCACAAAGTCGTCTGGGATAAGGATCATTCTTTATTCCCCTGAGAGCTTGTGCAATAATACAACGCAAACTTTGACTAGAGAGACTAAGGGGCAAGCATGTGGGGTTTGGTATGAAAGGACCCGGGTTCGAGCGTCTGCCCAGCCTCTTGTGAACTGGGAGAAGTCTTAACTCCTGTTTCCTCTGCTTTAAAATTAGAATAGGAAGATGCTGGGCCTACCATAGGAGGGGCTGGAGAAAATCCAATAGACGATGTATATAAAACACTCTGTGAACTGCAGAATGCTATACACAGGTTCTCTCTTTTATAAAATTTTTAAGTAGTTTATCTAGGTAAAAGCAAATTCCAGAAATAATAACGGAATAAAGTTGTGTTAAATCTCAAAAACTTAGTGAGAAGGGGAAAAAAGCCAATAAACCTTAAAATTGTAATGCTTCTGGCCTTACAGAATCTAAGTTTTATAAAATCCCCAGTTATTTAAGGCTTCTGTCTTGTCAAAGCCATTTCATTTACGTCATTCTTTCAATTTGCAAAGGAATGGTGAAAATATCCCTTGAGATTTACAGCAGTGAGAACTGGATAATGGAAGTCACGTGGTGAGTTGACTATTGTTTTGTTGGTAATAGGAAACATACTGCTGACAGAGATGTATTTGGGGAGAAATTGCATAAACTTATAAAATCAGCCCATTTCTTTTTTTTTAATTGAAATACGGTAGATTTACAATGTTGCATTAATGTCTGCTGTACAGCAAAGTGATTCAGTCATACAGGTACATACACTCCTTTTTATATTCTTTTCCATTATGGTTTATCACAGGATATTGAATATAATTCCATATGCTATACATTAGGACCTTGTTGTTTATCCATTCTGTATACACTAGTTTGCATCTGCTGACCCCGAATTCCCACTCCCTCCCTCCACCCTCCTCCCCCTTGGCAACCACAAGTCTGCTCTCTATGTCTATGAGTCTGTTTCTGTTTCGTAGGTAAGTTCATTGGTGTCATATTTTAGATTCCACATGTAAGTGATATCATATGGTATTTGTCTCTCTCTGTCTGACTTCCTTCACTTTAGTACGATAATCTCTAAGTCCATCCATGTTGCTACAAATGGCATTATTTCATTCTTTTTTATGGCTGAATAGTCTTCCACTGCATTTATATAACACATCTTCTTTATCCATTCATCTGCCGATGGACATTTAGGTTGTTTCTATGTCTTGGCTGTTGTGACTAGTGCTGCTATGAACATAAGGGTGCATGTATCTTTTCGAATTAGAGTTTTGTCTGGAAAATGAGCCCATTTCTTAAACACACAAAAATCGTGGCGCTAATAAAATTCCTAAGGTCAATTAAAAGGTCCCATTATTTCCTTGTGTGTCTGGTTTCAAGTCAGATTTATTGAGGTATCATTTCACCATTATCAAGTGTGATAGACACATGCAGTCATGGACCTCCCACCAGAGTCAAAGTATAGAGCATGTCCATCACCCTTAATCCCCTCTGTAGCCAGTCTTCCCCCGCCCTGATGACTTCGGCCACCACCACCCCAATCCCTAGCAACCACTGCCTCATTTCACGTCTCCATGGTCCTGCCTTTTCCAAAGTTTCACATAAACGGAATCAGAGTAGGTACACTTTGAGTCCGGCCTCTTTCACTCCGAATGATCCACTGGGAGCCTTCCATGTGTCATGTGAATCCGTAGCTCAATTTTTTTTACCTTTGAGTAGTATCGTTCAGGTATCCCACGGTCTGTTTATTTACCAGTTGACGGATGTTTGGATTGTTTCTAGATTTTGTCAATTATGAATAAAGCAGCACACCTTCGTCTTAGCCCTACACATCTGCAGCTCCAGAGTATTTTGTCCCCTCATACTCAACACAGGCAGGCTTTTCTATGAATGTACATTTTCATTTCTCCTAGATAAAAACCTGGGAGTCAGATGGTGGGTAATATATAGTGGATATCTCCTTTCGGAAGAATCTGTTAAATTGTTTTCCAAAGTAGCCGTACCGCTTTGTATCCCCACCAGCAATGTATGAGACTCGGAGTTGCTCTGCATCCTTGACAGCACCTGATGTGCTCTGTCGCCATCGTAGTGGGTGTGCACTAGTATCTCATCATGGTTTTGATTTGTATTTCTCTAGTGACTGATGATGTTGAACATCTTTTCATGTGCTAATTTGCCATCTGTATATCTTATGCGATGAAGGCTTTTTCAAATCTCCTGCCCATGTGTTTTATTGAGATGTTTCTCATATTATTGAGCCTTGAGAAGCTTGTCATATTATTAAGCCTTGAGAAGCTTTTATCTAGTCTAGATCCCAACACTTTATCAGATACGTGTGTTAAGGATATTCTCTTCTAGCGTGTGCCTTGTCTTCTTTTTTCTAACAGTGTCTTCTGAAGATGTTTTAAACTTTGATAGAGTCCAGTTTATCAATTTGTATGTTATGACTCATTCTTGTTGAGAGATTTTTCGGATGCAAATTACTTAGAAAGACTCGTTCACCAATTAGGGGATCCTCCTCAAACAAACAAACAAAATTGATCACGAGAACACCTCAATACAACATCTTCCATTCTTTTTAATGAACTTGTGAAATTCAAAGACCCACATGAGGAATGTGGCCTGATTGGGCTCCAGTAGGGTAACTGGTGGTTTAGGGCCTGAGATTCATAGGCTAATGAGGCTAATCCTTACCTAATTATTAAGTGTTTGGAATTTGGTGAATTTAACAGTAAAACGACTGTAGGCAACTTGGTTTTTCTGCTTTTTCAGTTCCGAAGGTTCCTTAATGTATCGGTCCCCAACCTTTTTGGCACCAGGGACAGGTTTCATGGAAGACAATTTCTCCACGGACCCGGGGTCGGGGAGGTGTGTGGTTTCGGGACGATTCAAGCTCATTACATTTATTGTGCACTTTATTTCTATTATTATTACGTCGTAATATATAATGAAATAATTATACAACTCACCATAATGCTGACAGGAAGTGGAGCTCAGGTGGTAATGCGAGCGATGGGGAGCAGCTGTAAATACAGATGAAGCTTCACTGGTTTGTCCACCACTCACCTCCTGCTGTGCGGCCTGGTTCCTAACAGGCCACGGACCGCTATCGGTCTGTGGCCCAGGGGTTGGGGACCCCTGCCTTAATGGACTCTGAAAAAAAAGAAATTGATTATAAAGAAATTTTAAGCTCTGTGAATGACTAATAGACATTAAATGAACAATTAGCTTATGTGCATATACAACTCCTTAATATATAGAACAAGTATCTCTTTTTATTTGTTTAACTGCTCTTTTTTTTCACTTTGGAGGGGGCAGGTTGTAAGATTCTTCTTGACTAACATGTCGAAATCATCTTTGAAACACAGACGGGCAGATCGCGGTCTCAGTGTGAGATGTTGTCTTTGGCATCTTCTATTTCTTGGACTTCCCCTGCCCTCAATGGCTTGATCACCACCTGTATTGCTGGAATTTTCTAGAACTATGTTGGTTTGAAAGTTCTTGGCCTTTTGGCTTCAGATCTCTGTTTCCATTCCTGCCATTGTTCCCATGCTGTTGCTTGTAGCATTTCCCTTCCATACCTTTATGCTTTTCATGACACCTGTAAGTAGACACTTTCCTCTGACCACTCAGAAAATAAATGGAGTTTTTCTTTGACTCCATTAGCAATTCTGCCTTTTCGGCACCCACACAAATCCTAGCTCAGCTCCGGTTTCTCAAGCCACAGCGCCCACTGGGCTCCGGGCCTCTGGTATTTTCTCCAGTTTCTCCCAGCCAGCCTTCTCACCAAGGACTGGGCAACGTGTATCTGCTGTGTGTTCTCCAGGCCTGGGCATAACCACGTCTCTGGCCTCTCCTCTGCCTCGTGACTCAGGAACTCATCTGCTCTCTGCATCTCCAGCAGATGCCACAGAGGGCAAACCCAAGAAACCCCTGATGTCTCTGGCCTACGATCTAAACCCCTATTGTCCTTTCATCCCAACACTGAAGGCTGTTCAGTGGGGGACCCCTGACCCCATTCCTCGGACAGATGTGCGCTTCTCAGTGGACACCTGTGGTTCCAGAGAAAAGCCCGCCGGACTCCCTGATGCACTGTGAGTCGCATGAAACCAGCTCCTCAGGATTCAAGGCTCTGGTACAGGAAAGGGGATGGAGGCTGCCGCGAGCCAGGTGGGCTCACGTGCAGGGCCAGTCTGGACCAGCCTGCGTGGCTGCGGAAGATTCATCAGATGGACTCGGTCATCTCACGCTCAGCAAGACTCAGCCCCAGCTCCTCTAGTGGAAGGGGATCGGGGAGAACTGGAAACGTTCAGAATGATTGACCAAAATGGTTTCGCAATTTCTAGACCAAGGGCCATCAATCTGAAAACAGTTCTGAGTCTATTTGATTTCAATAGAAAGAAAAGACTCCTCTCGAAATAGACAGCGACAGCCAAGTTCAGAGATAACAGACTGGCAATGACAAGGCTGTACTTCTTAAAACAAACAGCAGAAAACCTTTCCTAGCTGGTTTGGAGAGCGTCGCTCAGTTGGTTTTTCAGGTCATCGTGAGAGGGGCTCGTGTGCCCCTCCCCAGTGGCTCCCCTGCCCTCTGAACTCACCCTCCTGGGGAAGCGAGGCCAGGCTGATGCAACAGGGCAGAGGGGCGTGGGGCCTGGAGGGCAGGAAGACGGGGGGATCAACACAACAGGACCAGACAGGTGTCCCCCGTGCCAGTCTCCCTCCACACCCTCCACATGCAACAGAAAGAAAACATTGCGTGAAAAAGGGCGATGCAACACAAAGCGAGGAAGGATGGTGAAATAAAATGATACATTGACCCAAAGGAGAAGTGTGTGTCTGTGTGTGTGTGTGTGTGTGCGCGCACACATCTGTGTTTTAGCACCAACGTTTGGACGATCGCTAGAAGGACAATGGGACAAGGTCATGGGAAAACGCTCCTTTGAATCACTCTTAAGCAGGCCAAGGAATTAGGACTGATTTATGAATGTATTTCCACAATTTACCTGAAAATTTGTAATGTCTGTGCAGCCTGGCAAGGAAAGAAAGGGGCGGCTACTGTGAAGGAACGCTTCTGTTCCACTTTATTGTAAAATTATCCCATTCTACCTGCTCTAATCCCCTGAAAACAAATTAAATCCTCACTAAGCTGACTTTAAATCAATAGTTTCATTTAAGAATAGTGTGACTTAATAAAAATAAAAAACTAACTGGTCCAGCCAATTTAAGAGGGAAATAAATCATTGCCCAAGGAAAAATAGCAGATTTGACTTGTATATGGCCCAGGCTCTGTTTAGTGGGGAGAGCCTGTGTCTAATTTAACTCTGGCCACAGATGAAACTCATCGACCCCATTCAGAAACCTGCTTCACTATGGGCACCCCAAGAGCTGGGATGCCTGCCACCCCCAAAAGGAGAAGCAGTATTGCAGTCTGTATTCTGAAAAAAATAATCACTGAAAAAATACAAGGTGACACTCCATGGAATCCCTCTTCAGCAACCCTGTGTTAACAGCCCGGGGACGCCATGTGTGGACTAAGAAATACATTCTTGATTCCCGCAGAGACAGAAAGGTTCCTGGTGAAGATGTGTTGGTTAAGTTGATACTTTCCTCTACCATCCAGGACAAATGTAATAGGGGTGGACTATTAACATTGGTAATTGTAACAGATGAGCAATCTATTTGCAAATCTTCTTTTAAAAAATCTAAGGGTTAAGTAGACTTTTTTGGGTGCAGTACACAAGAGGTATGTTGCCATTTTATGAAAAAAGGAAGTCATCCAGAAATAAAGACCGAAAATTTACTCAAGAGGTCTTTGCAAGTGGTTACAGAGAAAACTCTGCAATATGGTATTCTGAACTAGTACTTTATCCATGTAATGGAGTACTGGTTTACTAATCATATAAATGAGAAAAATGCCGGGGACTCAATGCTTGCCTACTTAATTTATTATTATGTATTGGGGACACATAAACATTAAAGTGAGTGCTTTCAGACCATGACACATCAATATTACCAGTGCCACTATTACCACATGAACATTTTTAAATTTTCATAATTATAAAATGTCGATGCCAGTTACTTACTGATGTTCGTTGCCGATAGGGTGCTTTTATTTATCATGTTGACACTGACAAATAAGAAAGCACATTCTTTCCAATGTAAGATTTAAACCCAAAACGCCCGGCAAGACCACTTGTTCCTCCCCATAGTCCCACTCTTGGGGACTAAATTTAATTTGTTGACTAGAAAAACACTTGGCCAAATACCTAAAGAAATCAGTTTCTTAAGGCAGCATAATTTGCAGGGAAACAGCACTTGGGCTCAGATCAGGCTTACATTATGCTCCCATGTCTATAATTCTAGGTCATCTAGTTATTTGACATTCTGGCCTCAGTTTTATCATCTGTAAAATGGGAGTGATAATACCTGCACAGTTTATAGAGTTATTAAGAGGCCCTGACTAGGCAATGATACTTAAAGGTAAGGAATGACTGGGCCTCCTCTCTCTCCAAAGAAGAGCGTAGAGATTCATTCCAACACAGAAAATATTGGCTTTCCTGTGGCATTTAAGTACATCTATCCAATGTGTGGGAAAATCCCATAATCACCCTGTGGCTGCGGGTTCTAGGATGGAAATACAGCAACTAACTGAAGAGCTTGTGATCCCAGGGTTAACTACGGGGTCCTCACAACTGTGTCCCTTTTAAGCCAAGTCCAGGGTTCGGAGTGGAGAGCCCCGGCCTCAGGAGACCTGGAAGGGATTTCTCCAAACTTGTTCGAATTTGAACAGTGGAGGAGGTGAATCAGTGTCTGTTTCATGGCCCGGGGCTTGGCCCGCTGCAAGCAAGGGACCTGACAGCTACAAACGAACAATGTATTTGTTTCTATTTGTCATAAATTAGGAGCGTTTTCCTTTCCGGGAAGGTCAACCCTTTGTTTTCAATACCCACTCAAGTGAAAACTTCACTATTATGAAGCAATTCTACAGCAGGCTCTCCTTGAAAAGTGCTTTAAAATCATTCTGTGAATGACTCCTCTCCATTACCCTGGGAGGCAGGTGGGCGTTTCACAAATGGACAAACATAGAATGAGCAGGAAGACCTGCCAGACCGCAGGCAAACGACAGCATGGCCCAAAGAAGGGTTCATTATGCCTTTTTGCGATTCCCGAACATCCAGCCTGTGGTCCGAAGTCTCTGCAGTGTAGACCCAGCACCCGTCAGCCCAGAGCAACGTCACCACTACGAGAGCCATCCTGGGAGTATGTTACCTGGTCTTCAGGTAAAATTCTATTACACTGATGGGCTGAACAGTGGTTCCAGAGCAGCCCAATCTCATGGCCCCCATTTGCCCTTTAAGAAGCCCTCGCCTGTTCTGAGCCTATGATCGTGGCCGAGTGACTCAGAAAATGCCTTCTGAGACAGAGAGTCGCCCATCTTTTCCTGCCAATCAAGCTGAGCCGACATCTGCGGCTGTACCAGGTCTGGAGGACCCACATCCTCACATCCTAAGTGGAGCTCCATAAGTCCTGGGCCCTCAGCCAGAACATCTGAACCCCAGCTTGGCAATTTCAAAGGCAGAGGCCATTAGAGAAGGGCCCGGGCTCTCCCCACCCTGCCTGGGAACCCAGGGACGCGGGTCAAGTCCTGGAAGCTGAAGCTTGCCTCAGGTTTCTCCAACTTCCTGGTAACAAGGATTCCGGGGCCTCTGGTAAGCACCCAGACCCTCAGGTGCCTGCCCTGGAGATTCTGTTGTTGCCCTGGGATGGGGCGCAGGGCTCTGCAGTGGGCACGGGCACCCAGGCCATTCTATTCACCAGAAAAGTTTGGGAAATAATAACCAATAAACCTGATTGGAAGCCAATGTTACACCCTGGGCAGGAAGTGAGTAAGTCATCAGACCTCTTGCAGCAAGATTTGCATACGTGCTGAGCCCCTTCCTTGCCCCAGGGACTGGGCCACAAACACTCTCAAAATACCTGCACCACCACCCAGCGTCCCAGGGAGCTCCACGGGGCTGTCAAAGACTCTTAGGGCAAAATGTTTCAAGATAGAACAATTGCAACTAAAGGAAAAGGTTTGCCTACGAGGAAACGGAGACTTAGTGTTAGTGCATACTTGGTATAGCTTAGGCTCAGCCAGGCAGCCCGAGTGTGGTACCCGCATCAGCAGGCGTGTGTCAGCGCCCCGCTCAGGGGAGAGGGTGCTAAAAGGTCGATGAGGAAGTGCATCTGTTTCTTGAACAAAGACGGCCTCACATCCTACAATCTGGTGACCCCTAGTTTCTGGAGCTTGTTAAACTTCTGAACGAAGCTTCCCACCCAAACTGTACACACATTTGTTTTGATAAGTGACAAGAATCACAAGAACACAAGCTTATCTTCATGGATAATTCTGAAATAATGCTAATGTGTCCTTATTATGCATAGTTTGCCTACTTCCAAAAACATTTTCAGGGAGCTTACAACTGAAATATATATATATATATACACATATATATATATATATATATATACATATATATATATACGTGTATATATATATATATACTCGTGAAAATTTTTGAAAAAAAGTATTTAAGATGGAAGTCAGGTAAAAATGTAAAAGTTAAGTTTAAAAAATGTAAAGTGAGTAAATAATTATACAAGCAGCCAGGGGTTTGATATTTACCCTAACTGAGTTCTGAACTTGGCTCTGAGCTTCCTGGCAGTCAAGGCAAAAAGTGAAACCTGCTATATTCTAAGGATATTAGAGTTGTCAAGAAAGACAAATATTTTTCCGATTGTAAAGTTCTACACTTAATTTACGAAGCAGACACTTAACATAAAAGACACTGAATAGGACTTCCCTGGTGGTGCAGTGGTTAAGAATCTGCCTGCCAATGCAGGGGACACAGGTTCGAGCCCTGGTCCAGGAAGATCCCACATGCCTCAGAGCAACAAAGCCTGTGCACGACAACTACTGAGACTGCACTCTATAGCCTGTGAGCCACAACTACTGAGCCCACATGCCACAACTACTGAAACCCTCACGCCTAGAGCCCGAATTCCGCAACAAGAGAAGCCACCGCAATGAGAAGCCTGCGCACCGCAACGAAGAGTAGTCCCCGCTCGCCGCAACTAGAGAAAGCCCGCGCGTAGCAATGAAGACCCAACGCAGCCAAAAATTTTTTTTAATTTTAAAATAAATTAAATTTAAAAAAAAAAAAAAAAGACTGAGTGGATATAGAAAGCTGCAGGAGGTTGGCAGAAAGGGAATCCAAAAAGGAACGCAAACTCACCTTAGGATTTTGCCAAATCTGGCTTGGTTTTGATGGGTTTACACCTAAGGTTTTCAAAAAGAGCTGTGGTTCCTAAAGAATCAGTTATTATAGTGATGCAAACCTAGGGTTTGGTTTCCTCTCTGTGAAAATGACAAAGTCCCTTAAAAATATATGCATGTAATTAACCCTATTTACAATCCTGACCAAACATTCAGCTCTCCTTCCGCATTTGCAAATTAGTACAGGCCCAGAGTGAGACAGATACACAACTAAGCCTAAAGATTTCAGATAACCAAACATTTTAGTAAAAACATAAAGTAAAATCTGGACCTTCCTATTGGTATTGCTTTGGGACTATATTCCAGGTCCAGGTTAAAACAAATTTGCATTTGGTACACTTTCTAAAACCATTTCTTTTAGGATCAAGCCAACCAGCACAACGCATCACTTTCCTGCTGACAAAAGTTTAAAGATCTTGACTTTTCAAGTTGCCAAAAAACCTTCATACATCTTCCACTCACTCGTACATCGTGTGCCCAAATTTCATATTTTGCAATGGCAGGATACTATTATTTGAAATATTTTGCTATTTATTTTTTCTGGTAATTCATTGCTTTCCTTTGTGTTTACCCTATTCAAGCACCTATGCTGTTCTGTGTTTATTGCCTCAGGGGAAGAATTCCACAAAGGAAGTAGAAGAGAATCTGTGAATGTCTTCTGGCTCACTTGCTCCGAAAACGTAGTCCCTCAGAGGAACAAATAAGCAAGCCAAGACACACAGAAGATTTGGAAAAGAGGTGGGAGGTAGGCGTCTCTCCCCAGTCGTCCACTGCAGCACACCCTTAGACTGGATAAAATTTTACTAGCTTGTAGGGAAAGAGAAGAAAGATGGACAAGAAAAGATGAGAGTACAGTTGCAGGTAGGTTCCTGGGAGGCTGTAAAGCCTGAAAGAAGTTTGTAAGATGCAGAGTTTCCAGACACCTAAGGTAGGTCGTCAGGACAAGACTCCAGAGGGAGCGTATGCAAAGCAAGTCCGGGTCAGCAGGTCCATGGTGCCCCACAGAGATTCCTGTCCTCTGGTACATGGCAAAAACAAGGAAGAAAGATTCCTGTGCTCTAAAGTGCCATGGGAGTCACAGCAGAGAGAGACCATCAAGGGGAGCCCCAGACGGGACCACGGCCAGCACAGCTGCTCCCAAGCGGGCGGGTGGCTCCAGATAGAGGACGGAGAGGACCACAGGCTTTCCTCAACATCTGGGCGATGCTGTGAAGGACGGTGGGGTGGGTTCAAGGGACCAAGTGACTCTTACTAAGTTTCTGCCGCTGCCAGAGAAAGGGCAGTTGACTTGGAAACTTAATCGGTTACTAAAAACTAAAGACTTTTCCATCTCTTGGCCAAGATTTTGGGAACCAAGAGTTGTACCTCTTACAAGTAACAGTCAACAGCACCGAACCTGCTGGAAGCAACTCATCGTGACCAGTGAGTTTCAGTTTCATTTCTGGGCAGAACAATCCACAAATTCAAGTGTCCCTTAGCTGACAAGGCCAATGCTCTCAGACCAGAACGTCCCGTTCCTCACACTTGAACCGCCAGACCCACATCCACTTACTTGCCTTCTGTGTATTTTGTGGTCTGGTGCCTAGAGCAAGAAGTGCAGACACGGAGGGCAGGGGTCACACCTGCATCCAAACACCAGCTCCCCTCGGAGCCCTGTTTTAATCCTCTTCAGTGTTCATTTTCCCTTCGCAATGGTTTTATTAATAGTTACCTCTAGGACTTAACTGGACATTAAACAATGTCATGGAGCGATCTCTGGGGAGGGATAGCTTCCGGAAGATCTCCTTCCTAAGCCAAGAATTCTTGGAGCGGGAAAGGGCAGCTCTTTCTCTCTTACAAACCCACTGTTCCCTTCCAGCTGGGAAGCAGCGTCTTCTTCAGGATGTGCTTCTCGGGGTGATGGATGGCCGGCCACCTCCGAGGTAGGGATTGAGAGTTCTAAGCAAGTGTGATCTCTTAACCCACGTACTGAAAACCTCCTGCTTCCCCTTTGGAAATGGCACACGAGGTGTCCCAAGAGCACTGGGGAGACGGAAGAGAGGATGAAAATTTCCAGGAGAATCACAACCGAAAACCAGCTTGGAGGTGCTGGTCCTCACCGGTGCTTTCTTCAGAAAATTATTTGGGTAAATCACAAAGCCAGGCACGTGGATTGATTTTGTTGGTTGTCATACTTTTCTTTCCATGCTCATTATTATCCTTCAAGTCATCACTGCCTGATCATTTCCTCTTACAATAATCATCGTCTACATTGAATTGGTAGGAAGTGAAGATTTGTTTCCTTCTGGTCACAGCTCGTCAGTGCCGGTCTTCTTGCCTGTTCACGTATCCTACCCCCTCCTTCTACTCCCAGCGCCGCCCGACTAATCATCTCAAACCTGGATCCAGTAACAACTCATCTGCCTCCCTCCAGCCCCCTCTGCATCCAATCCGCTCTGCTTTCAACTCCGAGGTCACTCTCCTCTAATCACTGCCTGATCTCACCACTCGTGATTGCCTGCCATAAGTAAATCAAGATTTTAGGCCAAGAGACCTCTTATGTCCCTTTATGAATGCTCTGCTCCAACCAGACTAGTCAACGTGCTAGTTGACTAGCACCTGGAGACTCTCATCTCCCTCTCTCCCCCAGGGTCACAGAGCAAACACTGGGGAGGCTAACGAGAGTCTCCAGGTGGCTCCCCCAGGACACCGCATGGCTTGAGGCAAGTGGCAGATCCTCCATGGGTGTTCTCTAAGACCCGTTGCCATTGCAGAGCTGTAAGTCCCCCTGCCATGCCTCTGCTCATGCAAATTTCCCATCTGAACGTTCCCTGCCTCAGTTTCCTCATCTACAGAATGGGTATCATAACAGCACCACCTTGAAAATTGACCAGACTTAAACAAAACTATTCATATCAAGCATTTAGAACAGTGCCTGGGTCATAGTAGGATCTCAGCAAATGATAGCTTTATTACTGTTATTATTATTATTATCTCACTATTACTTCCTTCAAACACCAGCCCACCTCCACCACTTCTGGGAAGTCTCCCACGACAACTGTCATCTACGGTAATCTCTGCTTCTCAGGAGCCAACAGCATCAGTTGCATCTTCCTTTCACTTGACAGGCAATCGTGCACACTCTTCAAAGACTATTCTGGTACCCGGATGCTATCTAACTTGTGATGTAATCCCTCTAACCAGATCCTGGAGGGCGCCCCAGGCCGGACTGCTCTGTAAGCACCGTAGTACCTTCCACAATGCTCCATCCATTGCTGCACAGCTGGAGTTACACGTACTGGGAACTCTCAAGGGAATGTCAAGTGTCCCGCTGTGCCCAGAAATGGGCACCTCAGGTGAGCTGTGAGCTGAAAACCAAGAAATTGACTTCAGAGAAGGTAAAATGGTCACTGACACCCCCACTTCCTGGGGGCTGTTCTGTGAGCAGAGGGTCCCCTTGGCTGCCTGATCCACTTATGGGGGGAATAAAGCCTGGAGACTTGGGGGAACTTCAGGTTTGGGGGCCTTCTTTAAATTCTGCACGCTATTCATGGTTTCCTTTCTCTAACCAGTGAATTCTGTATCATCCGTCAGTAGCGACCCATCTCAACATATAATGTGCTTGAAAGCAAAAAGGAGGGAGAGAAAGAGGCCAGGGTGCGAGGGTGGTGGTCATTCCTGGAGTTTAATGCGACTCAAAACACTCGGTGCTCAGTGTGTCCTCAGGGAAACATCAGTCTTAAAAGAATTACAGGGACTTCCCTGGTGGCGCAGTGGTCAGGACTCCTCGCTCCCAATGCAGGGGGCCCGGTTCGACCCGTGGTCAGGGAAGTAGATCCCACGTGCCGCAACTAAGAGTTCGCATGCCGCAACTAAGGAGCCCGCCTGCCACAACTAAGACCCAGTGCAACCAAATAAATTAATTAAATTAAATTAAAAGAATTACATCAGTCTCAGAAGACACCACTGCCAGGAAGAATCACACCATAGCAGCCAGCCAGCAGGCTGGTTCTACTTACCTGAGAAGATCAAACGCACAGAAACACGTGAATCATCCACCCAGATCTTCTACTGAGTAGAGCCTTGTGGGAAGATTGACAAGTCTGAAGTCCAAAGTTCTTTGTCCATAAAAGTTGAATAAGAACAGGCAGCTTCTGCTTCTCTTGACCTCAATTCTGCTTTAGCAGAAACAGCTTAAAGAAAAACACCTGACACTAATATTTTCCATAAGCAGCCAGAAGTCCTTTGTAAAACCTGCTGCAAAAAAAAGAAGGAGCCGTTTACCTCCTGGGACATCCATGGCGTAAACACCTTTCAGACAATACATGTCAGAGCCCACAGGTAAGCACCAGATTATCCCAGGAGAAAGCCCCCTTTCTCAGGGTCTTCATTTTGGTCGATTTTCTGGCAGATCTTTCCAGATGATCATGTCTTTACTCTGTAGTGATCTTAGGAAGTTGGAAGCCTTAGTTCTTTAAAATGGAACAAAATGATCATCCCAGCAACAATATACTGTCACAATAGGTGGTCCGTTGTAGTAATAACCCATTGAACTTGGGATAAAAAGAGGACTCTGCTTTTCCACTATGGTGATGGATTTTCTGAAGCCCTGTTGGGGAAAACAGCATAAAGTTTTGCTGTAGCTTTCTGGGGGAAAGCCTTTGGCCATAACAAAAGTAAAAACAACAGAAACAAAAACAAAACACAGCCCATGTGAGATCTCCTTACCCAGCAGAGCTAACCAAGGACCTTTCAGAAGAGCCAACATAGATATTCTGAAGACAGAATGTTCTCAGTGGTCCTGGAAGATTAAGTCCTTGACAGTGAGATCAATGGCTTGCAAAGGAGGCCCTCAGTCAGGATTCCTCAGTCTCGGCCCTCTTGACACATTGAGCTGGATGATTCCTTGTGTGAGGGCTGTCCTGTGCGTTGTAGGAAGTTTACCAGCATCCCGGGCTTCAACCCACCAAATAGAGTAGCGCCTCCTAGTGGTGACAACCAAAAGTGTCCACAGCGCTTGCCAAATGTCCTCCGAGGGGCAAAACGGGCCACCTGTTGGGAGCCACTGCCTTAAATTAACAGGAAGATCTCCTTCCTTTGTGACACCAGATTTTCAGCCAATGCCTGTCACCTGACTAAATGAAGCAGCACTTTTTACCACTATCACACTTTGGCTTTGGGTAAAGGGGATGGAAAGACTATCCCCTTATGTTCTTCCAAGAGACTTTCCAACAGAACTTCCTAATAAACCGGTGATCCCACGGGTTCCAGGCCTCCTCATGTTTCATGCATGGGACGTGGCCCAATGGCACTCGATCCCGCCTTGTGAATAACTCTTTCATCCTCCCCAGGGGACAAATCCTCTGGCTTTCGAAGGACACCCAGACAGGTTGCTTAGTGATCATTGGGACATTGTGGCCCAGATTTTTTAAATGAAACACACATAAATATCCTGAATCTGGGGGTTATTTCTCTCTAGTCCTGGTGGCCTCTCTCATCTTAAAATAATTTACAGGAATTCTGCAACGATAGTAGGGCCAGGGTTGTTTTTCCTCTCACCACTTTACAGAGATACTTATCAAAAGCCCAAACAAGGAGCCATAAATCGCTGGCTTCCCTGGTCAGCGCACAGCGTTCTGAGTCCCATGTGGTCCATCAAAGGGTCACTTGGTGAGAGGCCAAGCTGCCAGATATCCCCCCTCATCCCTTTTTTAATTTCCTCTCTTCCTTCCTTTATTCTCAGAGATGCTACGTCTTTAAATAAAAGGCCATGCACAACTTTACAGGGAATTTCATTTTAAATAAAATATTCCTGAATTTAAAGAGGAAGAAAAAGAAGGAAAGGGCGGGGGGTGGGGGAGAAGAGGAGAAAAAGCAAAGCCTTTTCTTGATAGCTTGCCTGGATTCTCGGCTCGGGCGTTGGCCGGGTTCCCACTCCGTTAGTCTGCACAATCGGTGACTTCAGACACCTCGTCAGTGGCACCAACGCCACACAGAAGGGGTCGGGCTCGCTGGCTGTTTTCTGGACGCCTTGCTGTTTCCAGGAGACGCGTTGCTTCTGCCTTTCGAGGGCTCTCCTCGTTTGATGGCTGGCATCTTCCAGGAGAACCACTCTCCCTCTGGAGCCGCCTCCACGTGAGGGGCGCAGGTGGCCGAGGACACATCCCCAAGGCGTCCCCCTCGCCCTCCAGAAGCTCTCTCTCCTCCAGCTACTTCACAATCTATTGTGTCCAAGGCCGAGGACGGCCCAGGCCCCTGAGGATAACTCCTTCACCTTGAACACCTGAAGCCCCGTCAGTAGGAATCAAAACCTTCTGCCTGACAGATGACCTGGTTGAAATTTCATCTCCTTTTTTGGATTTATGAAGAATCAGGCATCTCATGGCTTCCTATGAAAGCAACCTGATATGGAGATGTCATTCCTTCTTTAGACACACATTGCTGGACCAGGAACTCTTGGTCTTCTCACTTCTACCATCTGTGATGTTTGCGACCTGGTGGGTAGATGAACCCGTAAATGGCTGCTATGGAAATTCTGAGCGAGAACATTTTATTTTAAGACACCAAGTGATCCCACGTGTGTGCTGGGGTTCTGTTTTCAACAGAGTGCAGTTTCCCTGAGGACAAGGACTTACATGGAGTTCTTTATCCTTTTTTACGGTGTTATTGGTGCACTATGTCTATATTTTTTTCCCTTAAATTGGGATGTGGGTGGTAAGTTTCCACTCCTAGTCTGAATCAGGTTCACAATGTACAGTAGTCCCTACGGGGTGGTCCTTCAGTCCGTGGCTTCAACCATGTCTGTAGGAATGCCTCTCACACGGGCAGAGGACAATCTGTCCCCAGTCCATGGTCATGACGGGATATGACTGAAGTGAGGAAGGAATTTATGTCCAAAACTAATATGGACTCCTCCCCTGTTTGTTAAAACACTGTCAATAGTGTACAGAATTTTGGCAGAGAGAATATAATGATGTAAGCTTTTTTTTTTAATAAAGTAAATTTTTTTGGCCTTCTTTCCCCTTTATTTATTTATTTTTTAATTGAAGTACAGTTTTTTGGTTTTGTTTTTGTTTCTTTTTGCCACACCACATGGCTTGCAGGATCTTAGTTCTCCGACCAGGGATTGAACCCAGGCTCCCGCAATGAAAGCGCCAAGTCCTAACGACTGGACCACCAGAGAATTCCCAGTACTGATGTAAGCCTGAATTAAAACCCAAGAAAGTAATTATGAAGTGACTGGAAAATTCAAGGAATGAAAAGATGGGCCATAAATCTGGGTGAAAGGAGAGAAATCGGAGGGCACCTTATTAAAATCCTACTTGTCTGATCTTACTTATTGTTACCAGCAATAAACTCAATACTACAGTCACCTCCTATTGCATTCAGCTAATCTTAGCCCTGGGACAAAACAAGTATGAATTCTACATCTAAAAGTAGCTCATTTCTCGTAGGAAGGAAGACATGAGACAGAGGGGGGTATCTGTGCTTTACTGAAGGGTGATGTGAATGAGGTGATGACAAAAGCAAATGCTGAACATGAAAGCTGCTGGGACTGTCAACACAAAAATAGAGTCAAAACCAATCAATCATCCTCAAAAACAACAGCAAAAGGCTTCTTGATTTAGAAAGTGATCATTTCATCAAAACTTGTCTCTCTTTTTTTATTTAAGGCTCTCCAGCCTCACGCTAAGAAAGTATAGGGTAGATCCAGATTCTTCCAAACCAGATGAAATCACTGGGATACGAACTTTTCACAGGATTTAGGAAAACGCAAACATTTTAACTCCGAAAAAAAATTTTAAACAATTTTATTAGTATCTGCTGTTATTACCTGTTATTAAATTCTTTTTGAAAAACAGAAAAACAAAAGAAGCAGGAGGAATTAAGGAAATTGAGGGGCAATGGGGAAGAAGTAAGGAAGGGACGGAGGACAGAAGAAAACAAGGGAAGAAGGGAGGGAGGGGAGGAAGGAAGGGAGGAAGGAAGGGAGGGAGGGACGAAATCACCTTCTAAGCTGCTTACAAGGACGGGATTCTGTTGATCTGGAAGCATGACACAAGGAACAGATAATGTAATAACATGCTCAACCCTTTTAAAAATTACTCTACATTACTTACATTTCCAGAAAGATGGAGTAGACATAATTTTTACTGTTCCTCCTGCTAACGACACCTAAAATCCCTGCACATTATCCCTAGAACAAACATAGAAGACTGTAAAAGTTAGAGAGGAGAAAGCAGACCAGAGGGACCTGGGAACCCAAAGAAACACACAGTGGTATCATTTTTTAATTTTGTGTGTGTGTCTGTCTTGAATATACTAAACTGAGTATTAGACTAGAGAAGCCAGGAACCCAGAAATACCCATAAACACAGATGAAAAAAGGGACCAAAAGAAGCCTGTTCTCACTAGACAAAGGGGCAGTTCAGCAAAAGTGAACACTTTTAACAAAACTCATTCTACTCCAGCCAAACACCTCAGTAAATAACTGTACTCACCCTCACGACTGCCAGCAAATGGGGAGTGTAGATTCCCACCATCACTAGGCTATCACAAGGCATCCCAGCCTCCCCTGCAGTGTTGTCAAAGGCCCCGTGGTGAGGCCTAGACTTCCAGCTCACCCCAGCCACCCCTCCCCACCAGGGTGTATCAGAGGTGAACAGTATAAACAAGGTCACCATGCCATGACGTCAGTGAAGGCCATGTAGGGAGAGTGACAAGGCACCCTGCCCCTTGGTGCCGGCAGAGGCCAAGTG
The DNA here is from genome assembly GCF_028021215.1 of Eschrichtius robustus. Classification (NCBI taxonomy): domain Eukaryota; kingdom Metazoa; phylum Chordata; class Mammalia; order Artiodactyla; family Eschrichtiidae; genus Eschrichtius; species Eschrichtius robustus. The sequence continues at coordinate 97,337,421 of NC_090837.1, forward strand.
GGGTGTCTGAGCTCCCCACTCCATTCTGCAGTGATGAGGGGCCCCCACCTCCCTGTCTTCCTGTATCAACAGAGACTGAGTGGGGAGCAGAGACTTCCACCCAAGCTGGTACAACAAATGGCATCCCTACCTCTGTTACTCTGCCAGAGCAGCATTAGATGAGGCTTGCCAAATAGAAGACTTGAATATGATCCGGAGACTCATAACATCATACAAAACATGCCCAGGTCTCAATCAATAATCATTCATCATAGAAAGAAACAGAAAAAATCTCAACTTCAATGAGAAAATACAATCAATAGACAGCAACATTGAGATGATAGAGATGCTAGAAGTATCTAGCAAGGATTTTAAAGCAGTCGTCGTAAAAATACTTCAATGAGAAGTTACAAACATGCTTGAAAAAGATAAGAGTAGAAAGTCTCAGCAAAGCAATAGAACATATAAAAAAGAACCAAGTGAAAATTTTAGGACTAAAACAAACATAGTAACTGAAATTAAGAACTGAGGGGCTTCCCTGGTGGCGCAGTGGTTGAGAGTCTGCCTGCCGGTGCAGGGGACACGGGTTTGAGCCCTGGACCGGGAGGATCCCATGTGCCGCGGAGCGGCTGGGCCCATGAGCCACACCTACTGAGCCTGTGCGTCTGGAGCCTGTGCTCCGCAGCGGGAGGGGCCGCGACGGTGAGGGGCCTGCGCACCGCGATGAAGAGCGGCCCCCGCTTGCCGCGGCTGGAGAGGGCCCTCGCACGGAGGCGAGGACCCAGCACAGCCAAAAATAAAAAAATTAAAAAAAAAAACTTTAAAAAAAACTGAATAGATAGGGTCAACCCAAGAATGGAGGGGACAGAGGAAAGAGTCAGTGCACTTGAAGATAGAACATTAGAAATTATCCAATCTAAACAATAGAGAGAAGTAGATTGAAAAAAAAAATCAACAACAAAAAACAGAGCCTTTTGGCTGAGACAAAATATCTGACATTCATCGCAAAGCCTGAGAAGGAGAGAAGTTAAGATTGAAAAACTATTCGAAGGTTAATGACTGAAAATATCCCAAATTTAAACAAAGGCATAAACCTACAGAATCATGAAGCAGAGAAAACCCCAGACAAGATAAACCCAAAGAAATCCTTGACTAGATACATCATAGTCAGATCCTGAAAGTTAAAGAAAAAAAAAATATCTTGAAGCAGCAAGAGTGAAATGACATCTCACCTAAAGGAGAAAAACAATTAGAATGATAGCAGATTCCTGATAAGAAACCCTGGAGGCCAGAAGAACTGCCGTGACGTTTTTCAAGTTCTGAAAGAACGGAACTGTCAACCCATAATTCTATATCCAGGAATGAAGGAGAAACCAAATATTTTCACATAAAGGAGATCGGCTTGGTGCTTTGTGACCGCCTAGAGGGGTGGGGTAGGGAGGGTGGGAGGGAGACGCAAGAGGGAGGAGATATGGGGATATATGTGTATGTAGAGCTGATTCACTTTGTTATAAAGCAGAAAATAACACACACATAATTGTAAAGCAATTATACTCCAATAAAGATGTTAAAAAAAAAAAAAGTAAAGTGATAGACTTGCAACCTAACACACCAAGGATTATATTAGAGGCAAATGGTCTAAGTATCCCAACTAAGACTGAGATTTCCAAGATGGATTAAAATACGTGACTCAGCTACATGATATCAACAACAAATTCACATCAACTCTAAGAATATAGGCAGGTTGAAAGTAAAAGAATGATAAAAGATATGCCCTGCAAAACTTGATCAAAAGAAAGCAGGAGTGTCTATTAACACCACACAAAGTAGCCTTCAGGGACATTATATAATGATAAAGTACTGACCAACCAAAAAAAGATAACAATCCTATATGTGTATGTACCAAATAACAGAGCTGCAAAATATGTGAAGCAAAAACTAATAAAATTGAAAGCAGGCATAGACAAATTCAAGATTATAATTGGAGACTTCACTAGTCCACTCTCAAAAGTTGATAGAAAAACTAGAGAGAAGATCAGCAAGAATATAGATGAACTTTGCAACATCATCAACCAATAGGATCTAATTTATGTTTCTAGAACACTCCACCCAACAACAACAAAATACACATTCTTACCAAGATGGAGCATATCCTGAGCCATAAAAGAAATCTTGCCGAATTTAAAAGAATTTAAACCTTAAGGCATATGTTTTCCAATCACACTCAAACTAGAAGCTAGAATCAAATTAGAAATCAATAACAGAACAATAACAAGAAAGACTCCAAACATTTGGAAACTAATCAAAAAACTTCTAAATAATCTATAGGTCAAAAATAAAGTCTCAAGGGAAAATTTTAAATACATAGAACTAAATGAAGATGGAAATATATCAAAATTGGTGAGATGCAGCTAAAGCAGTACAATACAGTAAATGTATAGCACTAAATGCTTACATTAGAGAAGAGAAAAATTCTAAAACTCATAAACTAAGGGGCCATGTCAAGAATCCAGAAAACCAAAGAGCAAAATAACCCAGATCAAGCAGAAGGAAGGAAATAGTAAAGACAAGAGCAAAAATTAATGAGATTAAGAAAAACAATAGAGAAACTCAATAAAACAAAGAGGTAGTTCTTTGAAAAGATCAACAAAAAAAATGACAAACTATTCCTATTACATTACTAATATTATTAATGGAACAGGGCCTTTCACTGTAGACCCTGCAGACGTAAAAATAATAAGGGAATACCACAAACATCGCTACAACATAAATTTGACAACTCATGAAATGACCAATTCCTCAAAAAGTACAAACATCATATTTAGTGATGAAATATTGAATGCATTCTCCCCTAAGATTGGGAGTAAAGCAAGGACGTCTGCTCTCCCCACTACTGTTCAACCCTGTGCTGGAGTTCTGGCCAGCTCAGGAAGTCAAGAAAAGAAAATAACAGGCATGCAGGCTGAAAAAGAAAAAATAAACTATCCCTATTTACAGATTTTCTATGTAGAAATCCCATGGTATCTACGAAAAGAACTCCTATAACTAGTAAGTCTTGGGTTTCCCCCTAAACTTACCCTGTAGCACCTGAAATCCTCCCGCTCATTAAAAGCCTTCCACCCAATTACTCAAGAAAAACAGGGCTGCGTCCCCCAAATATTTCTCACATGTGCCCTCTTCTCTCCATCTCCATTCCTTCCACCTCAACAAAAACTGCACAAGTCCTTAAACGCTAATAAACCCTGCCACCTACCTCAATCCATTCTCTACCCAGCTGTGAAAGTTACCTCTTTTAAAACACAAACTCGTCAATGGGATCGAATCACTTCTTGTTCAAAGTCCTTCGATGATTCTTCTTTGTGCTTCCTTCCTCAAGTTCCCCAGCCTTCCTCTCACCCACTGTGTTCTTTTCCTGTGGCTGCCATGACAAAAAAAAGTGACAAACAAGGTGGCCTGAAACAGCAGAAACGTATTCTCTCACGGTCCTGGTTGTTAGAAGTTCAAAGTAAAAGGGCGGGCAGAGCCATGCTCCCTCCGAAGGCTCTAGGGGAGAATCCTCTTGCCTCTTCCAGCTTCTGGGGGTTCCCAGCAGCCTTGGCTTTCCTCGGCTTGCAGCTGCGTCACTCCAGTCTCTGCCTCTGCCATCACATGGCCTTTTCCCTGTGTCTCCTGTCTGTGTTCAGGTTTCCTTCTTTTAAGGACACCAGTCACTGGATTAGATCCCCCCGACTCCAGTGGGACCTCATCTTAGTTTGATGACATGTGCAAAGATCCTACTTCTAGATAAAGGCCACATTCATAGGTACCAGGGGTTGACTTGAGCATATCTTTTAGAGGGGGCACAATTCTACCCACTACATGTGTCTCCCCAACTTCTCCATACAGGCATCGCCTCCTCACCCACTGGCTTTCCCTAAAAGCGTCCAGCTCTGTCCTACTGATGGCCCTTTGGGCATCTTCCCTCCTTGCCCTGGAATGTTTTCCCCACCTCCCAGTCTCCATGTGGCTAGCTCCAACTCCTCTTTTGGGTCTCAGCTCACACACCCTGAGTAAGTAAGCCCGCTCTGATACGTTCTGTCTCAGCCTCCTGTTAGTTTTTGTTATGGAACTTATTACATCTTGAATTAACATTTCACTTGGGGATTGATTGGTTTGCTATGTAATGAGAAAGGGAAATGCCTTTTAAGAAACTCCATACCCCAGTACAGGTGCTCAGAGCTGTGGCCCAAAGTAGGTGCTGATGGACAGATGTTCACACTGGAACCCTCACCTCAGTGACAGCCTGAAACAGTGCATTTCAGAGTTGAAATAAAAGACAACCATCGAGCCTGCCTTGCTGGCCAAGTGAGTCACTCGATCCTATGTTCCAGTTTCTTTCTTCCTGCCAAGGAGATTCTCACACAGTGGCCCATAACCACATGGTCCTAAAGCCCAGGAGGAAACCCCAAATTAAGCAGCGGGTGTGGGAGGATAAATCATACCTTGTGGACCAACACCGAGGTCCCTGTGCCCGGACCCCCAGGGCACTCCAGCACGAGGGGCAGAGCTCTAGGCTGGAGGGCGGACTTCTCACCGCACGCCTGATGCCTTTCCCACCTTACCCACTGAACTCCAAATTATTGTATTTTTCACTGGAGTTTAATAAGGTTTCCTACTGTTGTGACACCTGACAGGCACTGCCTATGTTGGTGGGGGATCCAGATGTGAGCAATTCATTGTTGATGGTAACAAATCCCTGTCAATTTCAGACTGACAATTTCTACTTATGTTAAATGGCAGGAAGAAAAGATATAACACCCTCCCCTACGATGTTATGAAAAGAAATAAGGAAATATTTGATATGTGCTTTTACAGTTTTGAACAAAACCTCAAGCTTTAGCTTTCATACATTCTGAAAACAAAAAAAGAAGAAAAATGACTACAACAGAACTGACATTATATCAGACTGACGGTTGCCTCACAAGGTTTTCTCTTCACACAGATACACATAGGTCCACATGTTACATATGAATTGAGATTCCATCACATCGAAATGAAGAAAAACTAGACCGCTTTACCAATAAAGTGAATTAGGAAAATGTTTCTGGCTCCAAAAGTCTCTGCTTCTTAAAATGAACGTAATTATAAGGGCTATAAACTTCTAAATCATTTCCTTGAACGTGTACAAGTGCATACCTGGTGAATCTCTTCCACAGGAAACACTAGCCCTCTTCCTAATGGTACATTTTCTTAATGGCTTTGCTGTTCCTGAGTTCATTTCATTGCACTGCTACTTGTTATATCTGACATGAGTTAATATTGCACTTAAAAATATGGAAATGCATTTCTCCACCACATCAGCTCTCTCCACCTGCAGGGGAAGAAGGAGAGGATAAGACCAACAGGAAGGAGACCCATTGGATCCAAATTTCCTGGGAGGACATTTAAAAACTTGAATTGGAAGAAAGGGATGAGATACAGCAGGCTGCTAGAATAAATATCTCTCAACACATGAATGAGAAATATCTCTCCCCCGCAAAAAATATACTGTAAATGTAAATAGGGAAATAAGATACCCACAGTGCGGGACAGAAAGATTAATGCTAGGGGGCCCTACATGTGCAGCCCCCTGCAGCCCCTCCAATAGTGCCTGAACAGCGGAAGCCTGGGAGCCCACTTTGTAACCATCTCTCCCAAGACAGAAGCCCAATACTGAGAGGTGCGTTTTGCAACTATCCTGACGACCACAAGCCAACTCCACAAATTCCTTTTTTTGCATTAATGACCTTTTTTGCATTAATAATCTGGCTCTGTTGCCTATGACAGATTCACTAATTACATATCCATTCACTTAAATGTTACCAAGTGGATGCCTGACCTTATAAAAGGTGCCAGAAAACGGAGAAGTACTATGGGATGCATCCCTGGGGGTCGTCTAGACCTACACCCTAGTCTACCACAGATCTAGAGATGAAAAAGCCAAGGTCGGAGCTGTGCCTTCTTAAGGTCACACCATCAGTCCCTGTGAAACCCTAAACCAGTTCCTAAAGCCAAGGCCTCCTAACCCAATCGGATCATTGTCCCATGACAGTGTATGGTAACTCTCATCTGATGGAAAACAGAAATATTTAGAAAGTCCTTGGAGGGTCTTATTTCTTGAATGGAAAGTGAAGACTTGACGTTCTTTAAGACTGCCGGCCCACTCCGGACAAGCCGTATTAAATCATGAAGTGGGAACAGGGCCTGTGAAAAAAAATCTACTGGTAGGAAAAAAAAAAACAAAACTTTTTTTCAAACAAATTGTGTAGATTTCAAAGCACTTAGAATTACTATTTTCCTTTGATATCCTTGGCTCCTTCTTGGATTCTGGGTCCTGTTCAAATGTTAGTTTTACTGGAGTGTTTTACTGAGGCCAGACTAACATCCAAACTGGAATTAACGCTCACCTTGGTTCTGCCGACTCAAGACTCCCATATGTCATTCAGGTGTGAACACATTTTAACACTCAAGAATATTTCACACCAGAAAAACGCATCGATTTACCAAGAGGCAGGAGCCTCAAACTTTTAAACCCTAACCCACCTTGGCTGCTAGGCAGGGGTTCCCCCCACCCGCCCCTGCTTTCTCCCTGCTTGGGTGTTTCTTGTGTTTTGTGTTATCCTGAGCACGAGGGACAGGAGGACCAGGGTCTTTCCTACAACACTGTAATCCCTCAAACACTGCTACCTTCTTTATGTTCAGCTCCCTGGCAGAAAGAGGGAGATAAATCTTGTTCCCTGCAGGTTGTCACGTCGACGGGCGAGCTGGGGCCTCCACTGGCGGCCTCTGGGCATCTGAGTGCCAAGGCTCACCAGGGCTGAGTCCAGGGATCCCTTCCGTCCTGGCAGAGACAAGGACTTCCCTCTGATAAATCAACATCGTTTCATCTCATTTTGACACCTTAATGTCTTTTCCATACACCTGCTCTGACATTCTCAGGAAATCACTGCATCCCAATCAGCTGAGTAGGGAATTAGCTTTGTGACACCACCAAGCATTCTGAAAAAAGTGGGTTATTTTTTGTATCTAAATATCTCGCCCTCATTTGCCTCTTTGGAGAGGTAAGTTCAAGATGGAACACCCTGCAAATTTAAAAGCTTGAAATACACCTATTTGATTTTACAATCTATGTACAACATGTACCATGCATAGCTGGATTCACACCTGGGCAAATGGCTAAATTTATAAAATAAATCAAATCGAGGACTTTCATAGAAAAGAAATGTTCCCATGTTTCAGCATTTTAAAAGTAAGAAATACTTCTCAATTGCCGTTCCTGAAATTTCATATTAGAATAATTATTGTTGTTGTCATTAATCTAATGATAATATTCCTTGTTTTTGAAATGCTTTCACACACCTCCTACCGTGCATAGCACAAAAACTCCAGCATGATTTGTTTATTACTGGCTTACATTTACAGGCAGAAAACTGACGCGAAGAGATGGTGCATGTAGCGTTGAAGACCCCAAATCTAATTAATGGTGGCGGGTGAGGAAGGATAAAATTTCAGTCTTTTGACTTCCAAACCATCATACCACAAAGAACATTGTGGGAACACCGTTTTTAGTGCATGCAGCACTCTGCATACTGCTATTTCTAATCGTTTCTAAAATGAATTTCTAAATCCTTGAGTTTTTGCTTTATTTTTTTAATCAGTGTCATTTTGTGATCCAAGAAATAGCTAACCTAAATCATCCACGTGTGGGCTATGTGTAGTTAATTGAATGTTTAGAAAGGCCCACGCTGGATAATTTTTTTGTGTGTCAAATAATGTTGCTACAGCATTGGATGGTGTGGAAAGACTTCTTAAGTGAAGTCTCAAACCGTAGTGCCCCCTGTGTGTATCGGCCAGGAAACGTCTACAGTTTACCGATAAAGAAAAATGTAAAGCAAACATAATGGAAATTGTTTTCCTCAGTGTAATATGGCAGAGGTAGTTCCTTAGTTTGCCAGCGCAAAAACGCAATTTTAACGTAGTTGAAAGTAGCGTTTCTCTGCCTAAAATGCCTCATTACTTTCCACTGTCTCCTCATCCACCTCGAATACTTCTACTCATCCTACAAGAACTTAGCCAAACCCCTTTTTTTCTACTGAGTCTTCCAAATGAAACTAATAATTATTAACCTTTCATGCATCCATTTTCACCAAACACATTAACTATTACACTTAATTCAGTTTATTGATTTCTGTATTCATGTCAATTTCCCATCCTCTTCACTCCCAAAATTTTGCCCGTAAAATCCTCCACGGCAGGAATCATATGTTATGATTTTCAAATCTCCAGTGGTCAGCACGTGGAAAACCTTGTTAAATTTTACAGCAGCCTTCCAAAACTAAACATCACCTTCTCCGCTTCTGAATGATCTCCCAAGCTATATATTATGCAGGCAAAAATAAAGTAAGAAATCAATATGTATCTAAATAAATTCAACACATACTGATTTCTGCATCTTGTTTAGGGAATGCAATGTTATGCACAGGGCTCCATTTACCACCACCCTTTGCTAGTGGTGTGATCGTGTTTAAGCAATTAAAATATTTTAAGATATTTACCTATTTTGAAAACAAGTTCCTATGGGTGCATCTGCAGTTTAAATATAAGAAATTCTACATAGAATCCAGGAGCAGGAGGTGAATTCATTCTCCAAAGATCATTCCAACCTTAGTTTCTTCTCCAAGCCCAATTAGTGGCATTTTCTGGAGTTTAAGGTATGAACACTCACAAGGAGAATACACACAGGGAATTTTACTTCATTTTGCTTCTCACCCCTTTCAGGGCTATTTGCTCTGCTGAGCTGTTAATTCGTCATACCTCTGGTAGTTCTAATGGGTGTAAACTTGATAGAATAAGTGATATTTTTGTGGTGATTGTACATGGTTTAGCCTTCTCAAAGTTTGCCATAAATAGTAAAGGGCTGAAGGAAGGATTTTTTTTTCTTTAGGTGCTAGATTTTTTTAACTGTGGACATTGAAAACAAAGTGTTTAGGCCACAGAGATCATGGACCATTCTACCTAATTCCAGGGAGGTTATTTGTGTGGGCAACGGGTTGGGGGTGTCAGGAAGCACCCACAGACCTGTATAACATGCATTTTCCTGGACGAGTGATGAGAAGGTTGATGCATAGCTGATTTCCCAGGTGACGTCAGGTGTCACCTTGTCCATAGATATCCCAGTCTGGCCCAATCCACCCAGGGCCCCGGTGTGGGTGGGACTCCCCCAGTCTCAGGCTCCACCTGCTCTAGGTTCTGACACAGGAGGGAAAATGGGGTCCCTGACGAGCACCCAACAAAGCGCAATGCCCTACACGGCAAGATCCTCACAGCTGCAACCATCAGCCAGGCCTCTTTTCAGGCTTGATCCCCTTTCGTTAGAAGCCAGAGGGTCAGTTTCCCCAGAAGTCAGCCCACCAGAGAGTCAAAGCTCCAGCCTCATCTCCACCCACCCCACCACGTGCTTCGAGTGGGCCGTGACACCTAGGCAGGATCCCAACCCCAGCAGAAGTAACGGAGCCAGTTTCCGAGGCACTAGAGCAGCAGTAGATGAACAACAGGCCACAGACAACAGATGAAACCTCACCGGAGTTCCAATTCCCCTGCAGAGCGATGGCCGTTAGGCTTCTCGCCTCGACTGGGGTTTCCATTTTCATGTGTCTGAGCGATAATCTAGGCTTTTAAATTCCGAAGAGTTGGCAGGGGATGACGTTTGGCTTTTCAGCGACGTGAGCTTCTCCGCATGCGTGCTCGTAAAACATCAAATGAGAAACACACGTGTAGAGAATGACGAAGTGAGAAAACTGAAAACAGAACAACTTCAAACGCGAATGCTCCCAGAGCGTTTCTAAGTGGCTTCATTTGGGAGCCTCAGGTCTTCCTCCCTCACAAGGTGCCCCCCACCCCGGGCCATGTGCAAACCCAGCGCTCCATCCAGGGCAAGGGCTGGGTTTCATCGTCAGTATCTAATGAACAAAACAATAAAAGTGAGATGAATTGTGGCCGGTCCTCACCCTGTTATCCCCCCTGGATATAGCAGGACGCGTGTCTCGGGGGTTCCCATCTGGCTCAGCTGGGGACCACTTCCTTCCTGGCGTTCCGGAGAGAATACACGTTCCTCCTCTGAGGCTGCTGTTTATCCCAAATCTCATCAGTCTATTCATTGGAAATTCCAAGCATCAAATCGGCCCAATGACAGATAAATATCGGCTTGGTGTCAATTTGTTTGAGCCGAATTCTTTATAAGTGGGGGTGTCGTTGGTTTCTTTGGAGCCCCCCCAGCCACAGCTTCCTCACAGGTATCTGACGGTGAGACCAGAAAGGGGCACAGCTGCCACCCCCCTCTGTTCTGGCTGCTTCGTGAGCCCAAAGCCGGGGGGGCGATCAGGGCCTCCTGAAGACCATGAATGAGGAGCTGCGTAGAACGATTCTGTCCACAGTTTCGGCTCTTTCATCTTGAAGGCTGACAATGCAAGGTCGCTGCCCCGGGATAAGTCCTCTGATAACTGGCATTTGTTCATTATTCAGACCCTTTGCTGGCTGGTCATTGTTCAGCCAAGAGGCTAGCTGTGTAAGGAACGTGAGAGAGAGAGAGGGACAGAGAGAGACCAGATTTGGAAACCATTTCACACCCTAAACGTGAACAGATTTGCAGGGGGATATCTTGGAACCATATGAGGTAAACAAGCTCTAAATTCCCTGCTTTGGGAAGATAAGTGCTCGGGGTTCTGTAAGCTAAATGCACACTGCTGAAATTTGATTGAAAACTTTGTGATGTGAAGACTGAAAAATCCCAAGAAGGAGGCTGGCAGCATTTAATCTTGTGTTGGATGACAATTCAAGATAGACTGATGGAGATCCTTCCCTCCTGATACCCTAGTCAATACTGTAGATTGTAGATATTCCAGGAATCAGACAGCTCGGAAAGGGCCGGTGGGGGGGGGGTGGGGGGGTGGGGACCAGGGCATTCCTAGGTTGTCATCCAGCTCTCAGCTCCTTGCTAAGAAAGGTGAGACCTGTAACTTACTGTATTATGTTATCATACACCAGACCCCAAAACATCTAAATCCTTCCAGATAGAACATCCTTTTTTTTTAATTTAATTTTCATTTTATATTGGAGAGTAGTTGATTTACAATGTTGTGTTAATTTCTGCTGTACAGCGAAGTGGTTCAGTTATACATATACATGTATCCATTGTAGAACATTCTAACCTTGTACATATATACTCTTCAGCCATGATGTTTGTCCATTATGGACGATACATGTTAATCTATCCTAAATGGAGCAGAGAGTGGTCTTTGAAAGAAATCTCCCTACCTCAAGGAAAGCCAAATTTTCAGGCAGGGAATTTTCTAGTTAGTCTGTGCTTAAAATTCTTATTTTTTTTTAATGCTCAGGCAGGAACATACACACAAACACTCACAAAAGAATCAGAGAAATGGCTGTTTTAGCCAAAGGACTAGAATATACACACCTGCAGTGAATAAAACAAGATAAGGGTGCGTCTAGAGTTTTCTACTGTGTGTCAGGTGTGGGCAAGCGTGCGCCTGCACGCTTACATATATGTGCCAGCTGCTGGTGGTACATTTATTGCTGCACTTATCTGAAGGAAATTTGAGAAGATATCTTTCAACGTGGTTTTCTTAATGGATTTTATTTATTAAATAATTCACCAGGCTCCTCTTCCAGAAAAAAATTTCCAACTGAAACAGAAAGACAGCCAAGCGAGAAGAAGGTTTCTAGCCAGGAAGGGCTCTGCAATGTATTTGCTCTGGATTCTTTATTAGGTAAAACTATGTCACACCGCCATTCCTGTTGGAAACTATTCATTTAATTTCCCTCTTCTGTAGCTATTTTGTTTTCCCTGAAATGTCAGGGCTTGCTGGGAGAAAAAATATATTTTACGTTGTTTCTTTTTGAGCTTCTTGCTGTCTGCCCCCATCTGCTGGAAAGAAGCAGGCATTTTTGTTAAGTGCAGCTAAAGAGGTGGATATTCAGGAATGTCTATTTTCATATAGACATTATAAACACAGACAACAGATGTTTACCTGTAAACATCCCATGTAAATTAAATATTATGCATCAACCTACCACAAAATTGCACAATCGAGGTATTTTACTAAATGTAGTTTGGATTGAAAATAACTTCATTTTAGGGAAAAGAGACTTTATGTTGATGCAAGTAATCCAGAGTAGTTATTGAAATGTAGTCAAAGGTGAAACATACATCGTGGCATCAAACTTCTGAATGTTAACAAATTCTCTCCATTTCCCAAGTGGCAGCGTATCATTTTTATCAGCAATTAAAAAAGAAGCTGGGGACTTCCCTGGTGGTGCAGTGGTTAAGAATCTGCCTGCCAACGCGGGGGACACGGGTTCGAGCCCTGGTCCGGGAAGATCCCACATGCCGCGGAGCAACTAAGCCCATGCGCCACAACTACTGAGCCTGTGCTCTAGAGCCTGCAAGCCACAACTGCTGAGGCCCGCACACCTAGAGCCCGTGCTCCGCAACAAGAGAAGCCACCACAATGAGAAGCCCGCGCACCGCAACAGAGAGTAGCCCCTGCTCGCCGCAACTAGAGAAAGCCCACACGCAGCAACGAAGACCCAACACGGCCAAAAATAAAAATAAATAAATAAATTTATTTTTTAAAAACCACGCTGCACAGGGGTCTACACGGAATGTCTGTTTTACACAATAGTACATTCTGATAGGTACCCATGCTCTGTGGCGTGTGTATAAATTCAAAGAATTCATATAATTTACCTGATAGATCAGGAGCCATTACAGTCGGCTGTGTAAATTCATATTTTGGCACTCTTTAAAAAGTGGATTATTATTGACCCAATAGACCATAACAGTTCCAAAGAAGCCATTACTGTCTGTTGTGTAAATCCTTCAGGGCGTGTGTTTTATTGACCCTTTGGAGCCATCAGGGCCTAGTCTGTCAGTCCAGCTGCCATGTACGTGTACCAAACGCATGTGCTAAAGACGCCTCGGAAATTGAAGCCGTAGGTAAATTACCCTTGCTCGTATCCAACAAGCCACAGTGTAAAACTGGGTATTTCTACTGCATCTTTCTCTGCCTCCAGAATTTTATTTCCCTGCATTTATAAAGAGGTTGGAAATTCGAAATGTGGATAAGTGGTCATTTGATTTCAAAATTTAAAAAAGAAAAGGAAAGAAGGCACGGAAAACACGGAAGACAATTTTTGCTTTGCGTGAAAAAACATCTCAACGACTGCATGCATTTGCCAGCTGCATTGGGAGCTTGGCAAAGACAGTGAGATTTCTCTACTTGGAGCTTTTTGGAACCCAGATGAGATCTTCATTTTATTGTCTCCACGCTTATTTTGTGTTTCTCCAACCTGCCTGTCCTCCTCTTACATTAAAGAAAAATGCACACAGGAATATTTTGCCAGGAAAAACTCTTAGCTATTTGTACCTTCAGGAAAAATAAAATGAGATACTGCAGGGTAGGGCCTTGCTGCGCTCCTGGGCCGCTGACAGGCCTGAACTAAGCCGTCCTCACGCCCTCAGAGTGCAGACCAGCGCCTCTGAGGTGAGGATTAAGCTGTGTGTTATTCCTCTTCACCGAAATTGCCAGACATATGCAAATCAGCATGGATTCCCCATCTTCAGAGATAGGAAATATTCTAGAAATCAAGCTATGAACAACTGTACCGGCTGATACTACCCCCAGGACATTGAGGCTTGACGTCTTTAGATATACATCCTTCCCTTCTGGCCTGAAGCAAACGGGTTGGGACGTTTTTAAAGGTAGACAATGTTTATGGGATGACGGTTTCAAAACATACGATCAGCAAACAGATTTGCTAAAGAGACCAATATTCCTTCGCATTATAGAAGAGAAAAAAGAATAGAAAGGTGAAATTAAGTGCTGGGAAACTTTATTCTTTGCCCTAAGAAAGAGTGAACACGCACGTTTTTACACTGTGTTGTTTCCACCTGTCACTGTTATCACTGATAGCTTAAAATCCTGAAGTTCAACGGTAAGGTGACGAAAGGAGGACGGAGAGAGTGACCTGGGTGGGCTGGATCTTGAGTCAGAGGAACGGGCAGAGCGTCAAGACCCGCAGATTCATGAGGCATCTCTGGTGGGATCCTCTTGGGAACATCCCATTTACTTTCATGTTGCAAATATGTGCTAAGCACTGCGTTGCATCGCGTACGTGCCCAGGAAGAAAGCGCAAAGCCCCTGTCCCTGCGGCTGTGGAGAAAGCATGAGAAGCTCTTCCCGGAGCCCAGGCACAGCCACGGTGAGTCCCCGACGGCCACCCAGCTTCCTCTGGGAGGATATCCATTTGGACTCGTCCTGGGAGCTGGCCCTACCCCTGGAGGTCCCCAAGGGCTAAGATGCGGAGGCAGCCCCGTCACACGAGCAGCGACACAGGGCGGCAACCACCACAAAGAAGCTGGAGCTGTACCACTGTGGCCCTCGTGAGGGAATCCCAGCGCTTCCTGGCGTCCACTGGGGCCTGTCCAGCCGGCAGCTTGGGCAGGAGAGGGTTAACGCGGGGCTGCGGCCTGGCAGGGACCAGCTGAGACAGATCAGCTTCTGCGTGAATGCATTAACCCTCCAAAACCATCCCGAGACCATGGACAGAGGACGGCCAGCCCTACTGCGTCTCCGATTCACTTATTCAGGACACACACACACACACACACACACACACACACACACACACACACACACGGCTCCTTCTGCCCTGTGATCCCTTCACCTCTTGCCCTGATTTGAATAGGAAGTTCTACTTCCCAACGCAGTGTTTTCTTTTTAACAGGACTATTTTTGTAATACGGCATGCCAAGTTGCTGCCTTTTTTATAAAAAAATATTTGCGCACACACACCAGCGTGGTGACCTCATGTGATGGTGATCCTACGTCTTGCCAAGGGAATCCCTGGGCAACCATCGCCCTGGGAGAGAAAATACCCTCTGGTTTTGCAGGTCTGGCCAGCCTGGCCGCAGCAGGGCTGAGGTCACGGATGACCCAGCAGGACAAGGTTCTCAGCTCAGCTGCCAGCAGGGCACCCGGCCCCGTATAAACACGGCTCTCCAAGCTCACAAGGGTAAATATTTACTCACCTGTTTACCAACAGAAAGCAAAATTCCACTGCTCTGTCACTTCGAAAGAAGAGGGTGGAAACCAGAAATTAATTATTTGAAATAAAACGTAATTGCAGGAGAAATAACATTTTTTCAGATCCCCTTTCTTTCCCTGTTTTTTGTTTGAATTCGAGTCTGGCTCGCACACAAGGAAACTGGCACTCTTGGTCCCCAAGAAGCACTGGGGTGTTTGTTTGGCAAAGTTAGGATCTGGGTTCCTTCCCCGACAGCTGAATAAAAGAGTTACAGACCAGAAGTAAAGCAAGACATCCTAAAGGCAGTCACATCACACACATGTCCAAGGGTTTCTGTGCCTGGGGTGTTTCCTGCAGGGCACACCCTCCCTCTGTGCAAACGTGCTGGCACCATCAATAAATCATATTTCTAACACTGCACTAATTACAGGGGCAACATGCATGTAATAAAAAGTTGACGCCCGTCGCTGCTCCGGGAACGGCGGGGCGCATTCCCGGTCTCTGGTTGTGAAGACGGCCGACCAAAACGCACCTTCGCTTTAACGTCAGACACGAAGCACGTCTTCAGAAACCAGAAAGGCAGCATCTTTTCAGAGCACGTCGGGTCAGATCCGACTTTTCCCTCTCAGTTTTATTAGTCACTGTATTTCAGGCCCAAAGGTTGAGATTGATAGAAGCTGGAACTGGGCTGGAGAAGAGCACTGGGGGAGCCCCCCCACCCCATGCAGGAGAGGAAAGGGCCCTCGGTGATGTTTCTCACCAAGAACCTGTGATTCGGGCCGCATAGAAACGGGCCCGCGTGCGCACTGCCACTCGGTCGCTGCCAACTCCGCCACCACCACCCCCCCCCCCACGAGGAGGAGGATCCCTTAACACCTCGAACGAGGAGGGCGCCCCGGGACCCCCGCTCCACACTTGCGCGCCGGAAGCCAAGGCGGGCACTGCCCTCCTCTCTCAGGCCTGCCTTTTCAGGTTTATGTTCAGAAGGTGTCTTGTGAATGATGGATGTGGACAGTGGAGACTTTTTGTTCAAAAGGAATTTTAAAAGAGGGGAAACACTTGGGATCTTAGAATAAGAATCTTGATTTTTCTCGTCTCGGTATCTGTAAGTGTGTGAAGGGTGTCCAAGCATGCGGCGCGTCCACCGTGTCCAGAGCGGAGAGAAACAAGCAAGGGTCTTCTGCATGGCCCTGTTCTGCCTGTTTGAGACGAAGCTGGTCTCTCCTGGGATGGGGGAAAGGGGGAGGAGTCGTCTCAGCAGGGTGGGGGCCTCCGCGCGGCTCAGACGGACACTCAGGGCCCCAGGAGCGCACGTCGCTGGTCAGACAGCAAGGAAACCAGCCCCGTTTCTGGAATTCTCCGTGCATTTTGTCGGGGCCAGCTGAAGCAGAGGGAGAGGAGGAAGCAGAGCCAGCCACGCGTCGCCAAACACACCCATACCTGCTGCTGCTGGGACCCAGGAAACCCTAGAGGTCTGTCAACCTTGACCCCAAGGTCAAGAGCAGAATGCAACAACGAACTGGTCTCCCAGGGCTGGGCCCTTACTTGGCAAGTGGGAGCGGATGAGGGACCCTGTTCACGGCCAGAGCCATGAGGGGCTGGTCCATGTCTCAGGCATCCGTATTTTAAGTTCATGTATTGCCTTGCTGAGATAAAAAGGGCTCCCGGGGAGACCCTTCAAAAAGCCAGCCCTGCGCAAGACAAAGGGTCTCGACCCTTTCTGAGGCCGATGGAATTTTTAAGGGCCCCAGAAGTGGAGATACTCGACCCCAGCTCTCCGTGGAGGTGAGGGTCTTGGGTGTGGCCGCTCCCCCAGGCACCCAGGAAGTTGCCTGTAAGCAAGCACCTGAGCGAGGATGACTTCCTGTTTCTCCACAACAGGGGGCATCATTTATGACCCATTATGTGATGACACAGGCCTTATAAACTGAAAATAATGTCTTCTACGATGTTGTCTGTAAACATTTCCAGAGAACAAACAGGGGCCCAGGAAAGGCTGGGAGAGGGAATATTACTCTGGTTCTGAGTTCCTCTCTTTTCTCAAGGTATTAACAGTAGGCCCTGACTCTAAGGAAGAGAGAAGGGTGGAGACAGGCAGAAAAGGGAAGGGGAGGTGGTGGGAGAAGGCAGATACCCGCCCCCTACGCCGGTCCTCTGGCCGGGACAGAAGTCACCGACTTTGGGGGCAGACCTTTCCTCCACAGTTCATCTCAAACCTTCCAAACAGGTTAATTATCTACCTTACGGCTTTCCTTAAATGAAGATTCCAATCCCTTCTCCTTACACCATGCGCTTCTGAATGAAGCCAGCAGACAAACAGTACAATTTATAACGTCTCTGCTCAAATTCCCTGTGACCTCTCCTGCTTTTAGCCTGAATCTCTAACCTATTTTCAATGTGCCATTCCCGTCCCCAGCCCCCCACATTAGGAGAAGGGGTCCTTTTTTCTCTTTCTGTCTCCTTCCCCTCAGTAGATGAACTTTCCGTGCAATCCTGTGCTCATCCTGGCTGACCCCCTGCCGGGAGTCATTGTCTCGAGGAGAATAGGGAATCCAAGAGCCTTTGTGCAAGGGAACAGAGAAGACAGACATTATTATGATTTCGTATTCGAAGCTCTCGTCTTTTCTTTCTTTCCTTTTATTTTTTTCCCCTGGATCTAACAGCTGTTTCCCATCACAACTGGTGTTTGAAAGACATTGCAAAAATGAGTGTATCAGTATCACAATTAGTTTCACAGGCAGCTAATAACTTACTTGCCATCCATGCTTGATTTCATCAGGATGGCCCTGATTTATGGTTGTTTGTCCCCGTGGCCGCCAGTGCTACGGGGAGGGGCCTGCTGGCCCGCGGTGCCCTTGGGGTGCAGGGGTGGGACGCCCGCCAGTGGCTGGAGCTCCCCACGCCCGGCCTCCGTGGACACCACGCCAGCACCTGCCCCCTCCTCCCACCGGCTCCCTCCTTCCAGCTCATGGCCAGAGATACTTCCAGGCTTCACATTAGTCCGGACATGAAAGCACCGCGCTTCGGTGGGGAGGCAGCTGTCATTGGTGCCAAATTATGCGTGTCTAGTTTTGGTGATGTGATCTACTACCATTCATTAGGGACCGGGCTGAGACCATCGACGCATTTTTCTTGGGCCACCCCGGCCCCGAGCAGGTCTGCAGGGAGTCCCAGCGCCGAGAGGCCGCCCCATCCTTTGCTCACTCAGCAATTTGGCTCTTTGGATTTTTTTTTTTTTTTTTTTTTAATGAAAAATTTTCATGCAAAAGAGCGGAACCAGGCCTTTAACACAGAGTGAAAGGCTCCCATCTTGCCCAGACGGAGGGCGGGGATCTAGTGGAAGCAGTGAGGACTCAGAAACACTTACAAGTCTGTACTGGCGGGTCAGGGGGCCTCCAGGCGCCCCAGCTGGGCCTTAATGACACTCATAAAAAACAAGGCCAGGGACATAGCACACTTTGGGACTTTGGAATTCGCAGTGAATTGTACGGAGCACCTCACGAAGGCCGTGCAGAGCCAACGAACAGGTCAGGGCCTCCTCTCTTCGGTAAACGTGGGAGATTTGGGCTGAGAGTTAGGAAAGTCGCAAGCACCAGGCTAAAAGTAAGCCTTCCCGTTTCTCGGTGACCAAGAATGGACAAAGGAGACTCAAGGAAACCAGTGAAAAATGCCAATGGAGCAATAACTAGGGGGTGGGGAGGCTGACCCCCGACTCCGGGCCCTCCAGCTGCCACGTCCCACCTTACAGCTCCCGGGGGCAGAGAGGTGACATCATCAGGGCAGAGGAGGACACGCGGGGAGGACCGGAGGGGGCTGGCCTGGGCCCTGTGAATCAACCAGGGCTCTCTAAGCCCCCATCTCCCCTCCCTTTCCCCACAGGGAGCCCCCTCCTCAGCCTTCCAATTCTGGGGAGCAGACGTCCTGGCCCAGGATCTAGAGAGTGAAGTTCCCAGGCCTCCAGGCAGGCCGGGACCAGAACACGCAGGGCCCCTGGAGGCCCTGGGGAGCAGGCACCACCATCACCTTCCAGAAAGCCTTTTGATTCCTGCACAGCCACACACACCGTGCGCCCCCGGCTCCAGATGAGGCCCCGCTGGAACAAAGGTGGAAACCAACAGGGGTCCTCACACCCCAGACGAGCCCCCAACAGCCACTTCACCTCCACCGAGCGAGGAAGGTGCCGGCTGTATTACAGATTAAAAGGAAACCATAAAACCCCCGAAAACATGCCCTCAGGTGGTGACGGTGTAGACAGCTGCTGTTCCCCCAACTAGCACACAGTGACTTTCATGTGCACAAGCTCGGCAGGCACAAACGCAAAGTAGCAAAAACCTGAGTCGCCAGCATAATCAAAACCTGTTTGCAATTACCGAAAAAAGGAAAAAAAAAAAGATCTGTCCTCACAGTGTTCAACAGTGCTCTGCAGTTTTATATCTGTGCTGCTGATTATCCCAGATTTGGGGAGAAACTATAACAGAAACCGGCAAAGACTTCAACTTCCATTTGCTTTGTGTTTTTGTTATGTGTCACTTTTGCGGCGCGATTCCGGTGACTGGGACGTCGGTCGTTGTCTTGTTTGTTGGGAGGGGAGCCGAGCAGAAGCAGGTTTCACAAATGACGTAAAGAGAGAAAAGCCAGAACGCCGTCAAATGCCGAAGGAAATGCAACTTTGAGGTGGCCTCACGGGACATTAGGTCTCCATTTTTCCGCACACTTTTTTTCTGCATGTGCAAGAGGCAGGCTGAGTTTGGCCAAGTCAGGGAAGCCCTGCGTCCTTGGTTACTGCAGTCAAAGAGGAGAAGATGAGAGAGAAAAGTGACAGCCCATCCATCTCACTTGGCATGTTTACATGTTCCATTACCCCCCCAAAAAAAAACTGTTTACAAAATGGAGTGTCAGGAACATTGTGTAAAAGAACACTTATCTGGGAGACTTTGATCTTTGTCTGAAGCACCATTAGGACACTGAAAGGATGATGGCTCTGTAGTGGGGGGTTGGGGGGAGGGAGGGAGTTTTCCCAGAAAAAAAGCTTATTGTCCTGCCTCCTGCTTGCATTTAAGACAAAAATCCTGCGAGATCCCATGGGACCAGCTGGAGGCGGGCCAACGCGGGTAATGCCACCGCCCAGGCGCACAGCACATGGGGAGCAGGCCGGCACCCCAGGCTGCGGGCAGCCCCGCTCACGGGGCTAACGGACCTGTCAGTGCCATGGAGGGAACCGGCCCTGGTGCCGGGGAATTAGAGCCAAAGGGCACGCCAGCCCTCCACCCCAGCGGCGAGGACACTGCCCACTAGGTTCCTCACAAGGGGGTCGGGAAATCAGAGCCTTGTGAATTTCCGGGGATTGTCTATTTCATCTCCATCCGATAAAACAGGCACAAAAAGAAAGAAGGCAAAAAAAGGGAGGAAGGGAGGGAGGAGGGGACCAGGGAGTAGGGAGAAGAGGGGAGGTGGGAGGGAGGAAACACTCCATGATTAGGATTTCCATACCCACTTTGTTTTGTTTTGTTTTGTTTTGTTTTGGCTGCATTGGGTCTTCGTTGCTGTGCTCGGGCTTTCTCTAGTTGCGGCGAGCAGGGGCTACTCTTCGTTGCGGTGCATGGGCTTCTCATTGTGGTGGCTTCACTTGCTGCGGAGCACGGGCTATAGGCGCGCGGGCTTCAGTAGTGGTGGCTCGCGGGCTCTAGAGTACAGGCTCAGTAGTTATGCACATGGGCTTAGTTGCTCCGCGGCATATGGGGTCTTCCCGGGCCAGGGCACGAACCCGTGTCCCCTGCATTGGCAGGTGGATTCTTAACCACTGCGCCACCAGGGAAGCCCTCCATACCCACTTTTTTTTTTTTTTTTTAAATGAAAGCTTCTTTCTTTATTTTATTTATTTATTTTTGGCTGTGTTGGGTCTTCGTTTCTGTGGGAGGGCTTTCTCTAGTTGCAGCGAGCGGGGGCCACTCTTCATCGCGGTGCGTGGACCTCTCACTGTCGCGGCCTCTCTTGTTGCGGAGCACAAGCTCCAGACGCGCAGGCTCAGTAGTTGTGGCTCACGGGCCTAGCTGCTCCGCGGCATGTGGGATCTTCCCAGACCAGGGCTCGAACCCGTGCCACCTGCATTGGCAGGCAGGTTCTCAACCACTGCGCCACCAGGAAAGCCCCATAGCCACTTTTATTCTTTATCTTTTTATTGGAGTATAGTTGATTTACAGTGTTATGTTAGTTTTAGGTGTGCAGCAAAGTGATTCGGGGATAGATGGATAGATATAGATATTGATATATACACATAAATATATATATACATACATATATCCTTTTTCAGATTATTTTCCATTACAGTTTTTTACAAGATATTAAATATAGTTCCCTGTGTTATACAGTAGGACCTCGTTTATCTAGTTTATATGTAGTAGTTTGTATCTGCTAATCCCATATTCCCAATTTATCCCTCCCCACCCCCCTTTCCCCTTTGGTAATGGTAAGTTTGTTTTCTATGTCTGTGAGTCTGTTTCTGTCTTGCAAATAAGTTCATTTGTATCATTTTTTAGATTCCCCATGTAAGTGATATCATATGATATTTGTCTTTCTCTGTCTGACTGACTTCACTTGGTACGATCATCTCTAGATCCATCCATGTTGGTGCAACACTTTTATTCTTTATTTTTTACCTGTAAAGAGGCAAACAAAAGTGAACCCAGAAAGGAAATTTTAGTTTGTACTATGAATGTTCCAGCTGGAAAAATTCAAGTAAGAGTAATTCCGCGGCCAGAGAGAATAATTCATGAGAAGGGTTTGGGCCAGTTCAGATGGCCTTGCAGCTCACAGAGAACTTCGGAGCTTCCCAGTGAGTTTCTTCTTCATAAAATGATGCAAGTGACACTCATCTGCATGACTAGTATCACTCCTAAAAGTGACGTGGAGGATTAGGACGCCCTTGGATCTGAGTTCTTCAGATGTTACTGATTATTTCGCCCAGTAAGACAATCTTGGTTATGACCTTTGGGAAAGTGGTTCCGTCATGAACCATCTTCCATCAGGTCCTTGCCCATCAACCTGCATCAATTCCTCATGAAACCTCCACCCCCGTGGAGAAGGCCCAGCACACTGGGCAAGATCAGAGGTTCAGTATGAGCTCCCTGACTTCACGGAAAACGGTTTACTAAGCACCTACAACTATGGGTCAAAGGGGGTTAACCACAGAGACCCATGGAAATATAGGGCATAGTCCCTGCCCCCAAAACAAAGCAAAGAACATTCTAGATAGAGGTCCAAACAACCCTCATGAACCAGGAAGAAATAATCTCATACAATAAACTGCAAACAATGTGGCCCATACAATTAAAACTGGGAGCCGATGGTGCCAGTTGGAAGCGAAATAAAAGAATCATGAAGGGGTGCCTTGGATGATGAGAAAGTCCAGATCCAGTGGGCAGCCCTGCCCTGGGCTCTCCATGGACCTCTGGCCACACACACATCTAAGACCTGGGGTACACAAACGGAGGAAAATAAGGACCCACTGAGGAAATAAACTCAGAAAGCCACCTGGCACAGCTGAAAGGTACACACCCTGACCTGGTAGGAGATTTGGGGGAAATGGGTGCGTTCCTCTGAGCTTCTGTTGTCGACTATGATGGGAATTCTAGCATCTTCCCCACTTACCTCAAAGGTGTGGTATAAACACAAAGTGACAACCGGTGGCTATTCTGGTTAGCGCCTCTTTGAGCTCTGCTGGAAGGCAGGCCGCCACCTGCCTGAGCAACTCCAGGCAGCCCAGGGTGGTCAGTATTTTCAGCACAAGCCACAGAGAGCTAACTACGTTGCCCGAGGTCCACCAGCTACGGGGAACCAAGGACTTGAATGTGTTGTGTCCAAATTCTACGTTCCTTTTGCTACATTCTTCCATCAGTGATTCTTATGTCCTTTTATATCTTTTTCTAAATTTTACTGAAGTATAGTTGATTTTACTATGTTAATTTCTACTGTACAGCAAAGTGATTCAGTTATACACATATATATTCTTTTTCATATTCTTTTCCATTCTGGTTTCTCACAGGATATTGAGTATAGTTCCCTGTGTTGTACAGTAGGACCTTGTTGTTTATCCATTCTATATATGAAAGCTTCTATCTGCTAATCCCAAACTCCCAATCTATCCCTCCCCCACTCTCCCCCCTCGGCAAGGAAGTCTGTTCTCTCTGTCTGTGGGTCTGTTTCTGTTTTGTAGATAGGTTCAGTTGTATCAACAATTCTTAGACTTGAACAAGAGTTCAAACAAGTAACGTCCTAAGATGTTACTTCTGAAAAACAGTCAGAGCATCTGATAGATTTCACCCCATTTCATCCTGGTGGCAAGTGGATGAGGGGGCAGTGCTAGCTGCTCTCACAAAGGATGAAATTAAGGTGCAGAATCTTCAGCAAATCACCCAAAACTGCACATCCAGAAAAGAGCCAGAGTTCAAAGCCAGGTCTATCAGCCCCCAGAGCCCAACACTCATCCTGCTGTCACGACCCTGAGGACGTGGAGCTTTGCCCGTAGGGAGCAGGAAAACCCACAGTTGCCCCGGCACGCACGAGCTGTGTCGTGTCATGGGCAAGGCATTCAGAATCCCTGATTCCTCATCTATGAAATGGGGACACGAATACTACCTACCTAAAGCTGCATGTGAATTAAATTAAAATGTTGAAATTTAACTTTTTAATAAAAATTAAATTAATTAAAGCTTAATTTAGTTAATTAAATTAATTTAGATTAAATTACATTAAAATCAAATTAAGCTGATATGAAAATACAGCTCACCTAAGCTATATGTGAATTAAATGAAATAATACAAGTACAGGTCTTAGAACAGTTTAAGCAGTTCAAGGCCCGTTCACGTCATTCATGACGCTTGTAGGTACCAATGGTGTCGTGACCACCATCATCGCTATCATCGTTTTCGTCATAATTTTGCTTGTGGCCAGGAGACTTCACTCAGGTTCACACTTTTGGTCTGAAGAATATTCTGTGTAGCTCGTATACAGCGGTCAACATGAACAGGATTTTGAAATCATTTCTTTCAATGTCCTATGAATCTGACGTACATTTTCTATGTGTGAGTATTTAGCAAAATGATCAAAGTTTATCATCTGCCCTCAGGACCGCTCATAGTTGTTCCAAATCCATCAACTCAACCCATTTCCAAGGTCATCATGTCTTGTTTGCACACTCACCTGTGGCTTTTGACCTGAACACCCCTTCTTTTAAAATCTGACCATGTCCAGGGCCTGATAAATTGATTGATCAACTTGAATAAATACACAAGGAACTAGAAAAGGTTGCTTTGGGTTAGAAGGTAAACTGGAAAATGCCGAGCACGTGTCCAGAGCACGTCCCTTCCTTCCACGCCTCCCTGACCCCCCTCATTTCCTCACCCACCCAAGTCTTTCCTGTCACTCATGATTCAGCTCGTGCACCAGCCCCTCAGGGATTTTCTAACATGCTGCGGAGCTGAGCTAGGAGTTTCTCTGCTATGGAGAAACCGTGCAAAGTCTATCACCACGTGTTCCACACTCGGCTGAAATACTGGTTACTTGTTCCCTACTAGACTAGAAGCTTTTCCAGGGTGAGCGTTATCTCTTAGTCATATTAGCATAAATGCATCCAAACACTCAACAAATATTCATTGGACATCTGCCATATCCCAGCGCTATGACAGATGGTCCATTCCTAACGCTGCATGGAACTAGCCACGTAGAAGGGAGAACTAACCAGACAGATCAAACTTAATGAGTATTGAAAGAATCTCAGGCATTGGTCATTTCCAAATAGCTTGTCAATCTAGAATTAAACTATTTCAATTTATCAATATTTTGATGCCCTCCTGCATGTGTGTGACATGCTTTAGGGAACGCAAAATAGAAAACGTACATATTCTGCCCTCAAAGACCTTTTAATCTCATAGAGATAAGATACAGGGAAGAGATAAATATAATCGAATGCAGAACACAAACGCTATGAGGAAAGTTCAGTGTCCTGTGGGAATTTAGAGGAGAGGAATTCTTCAGCATATGTAAGATCAGAGAAGGCTTCACAGAGGAGGATTTTGAGATGGAGCTCAAATGATGAATGGGATTTTGGCAGGAGGAGAGGTGATGGGGCAGAAAGAAGAGGCAGAGGAAGGTTGCTTGGGGGGGGTGCAGTGTGGAGCCCGGCCAGGGAACCTGATGGACCTGGGTTTCATGAGAGCGTAATGTATGTATAATGGGGTGTATTCCTTTGCTGGAGCTGCTGGGACAAACTACCAAAAGCCAGGTGACTTAAAAGAGCAGAAACTTATTGTCTCATCCTTCTGGAGACCAGAAGTCCAAAATCAAGGTGTGGGCCTGCTCCCTCCAAAGGCCCGGGTGGAAGATCCTTCCTTGCTTCTTCAGCACCTGGTGGTTTGAGGCCGCCTTCAGGGTACCACTCCGAGGTGTCAGTATCACTCCAGCCTCTGCCTCTGCCTTCCATGGCCACGCTCCCTCTGCGTGTCTCTGTCCGAACTGTCTTCTTCTTAGAAGCATTAGGGCCCACCCTACTCAGTTATGGCCTCATCTTAACCGGATTACGTCTGCAAAGACCCTATTTCCAAACAAGGTCACGCTCATAGGGAATCAGAACTTCAACAAATCTTTTTGGCGGGTACAATTCAACCCCCAAGAAGGACCATCAGGAAACAGGGATAGAAAGGAAGTTTGGGGCCCTGCTGTGCAAGGTTGTGAATGACTTGGAGGGACATCACTGTTTACATAACATGCGAGACTGAGGTCCCCGTCCATCGTGAGAACCTAGAGTCCTTACGGGCTTTATCACGCTGCCCTTGGGAAAAGGGTGGCCCTGAAGAGGGGCCCATGTGGCAATGCATCACCTTCTTCTGGGACACTAACACTTCTGGTTGCACTGTACATACTGCGGGGAAACCTCCAGGCCACAGCTGTACTCTGTAGCTCTGTGAAGCAATGAATCACAGAACGACTCAGCAGTGGCCCGAGGGTCTTGCTGCCCATGGTGAGGATGGCCGTCCTGACAAGACAAGGCCCACCATGACCTTGACAGATACTCGTGGGGTATTTGATCACCCAAATCCATAGAGGCCAAGAAAAATCCCGTGTGCTGTTACAGGCAGACCTCAGAGATGTTGTGGGTTCAGTTCCAGACCATGCAATAAAGCAAATATCACAATAAAGCCAGTCACACAAGTTTTGGGGGTTCCTAGTGCAAATAAAAGTTACGTTTATAATGTCTATTAAAATGTGCAATAGCATTATGTCTAAAAAAAAGGGCATACTTTAATTTAAAAATACTTTATTGCTAAAAAATGCTAACCATCATCTGAGCCTTCAATGAATCACAGTAGTAACAGCAAATATCACTGGTCAGAGATCACCGTGACGGGTATAATAATAATGAAAAAGTTTAACATATCACGAGAATTACTAAAATGTGACACAGAGGCATGAAATGAGCAAATGTTGCTGAAAAAAATGGTGCTGATAGAAATGCTCAATGCGGGGTGGTCACAAACCTTCAATTTGGAAAAAAAAAAATCACAATACCTGTGAAATGCAGTACAGCAGAGCACAATAAAACGAGGTCTGCCTGGCTTGTATGTTCAGTATTTTATTGTGCTCTTACTGTATACTCACTAGTCACGGTTCCTCCATCAAAGTACATGTACATTAGGCCTAAAAATATCCAATAGGGTTTTTAAAAATTGGATAACTGTCATGCAGAACGAACCCCAATCCACTTCTAATCAGGGCTGAACAACTCATAAGAGGCAATGTGGCGCCAGGTGCACCACTGAACAACTGTCTCTTCAGGATGCATGCAAACCTTCAGAAAAGAAAAAACGTAACTACGCAGAAACTGATTTTGAACCCCTGATAGTTTGGTCAGAGTAAGAACACACTGCTTAAAGATTTAACCCACAAAATATATGTTGTTTTGTAATTTTGTTATATTATTTTCGATGTACACAATTTTAATAGCACCTCCCTCACTGCTCCCCATTTGGAAGGACACCATTCTGCACCCTGACACTCTGTCTGGTGTCCTATCCTCCTGCCATATAACTGTGTGAGCCCCTACGCCCCCTTTCCTGGGGAGACAGACAGATAAACCTGCAGCCATTTTTTTCAAAAGTTTATCTATCCTGTCAAGGTGATCGGTTTAAAAGACGGGCTTGGTTGTAAGTGTGAAAGAAGATCCTGCTGCTTTGGGGAGCGTGATTTACAGCCGAGAGAAGGAAATAACCAGGAGACGGGTCTCTGGCGGCCAAGGCCTCCATCACGAGGGTGGGCCCCCCTGTGCTGAAACCAGGAGGCCACCTGCCGGGACCACAAGTCTCACTCTCAAGTCCCCATGAACTGCACAGTTCTGGGGCCGCAAAATCGCCCTTCTGCACTTCCCAGGAAAACTGGGCTTGAACAATTGTCCTCCTTGGGTGAGATGAATAAAATGTCTGTTATTCCCGGAGCCAGACTCCCCTGCTGGGTGGGGAGGAGAAGGAGGAAGAGAGGCCCCAGGAAGAAGGGCAAAGACACAGGGCCCCGGCCTGGGCGGCATGTCTAAAGGAGGGAAGGTTCTGGCACTTAGAAGCATGACTCGGAGCCCCGTTGTGTTTGTTATGTTTGCATTGAGATCCAGTACACGTGCAATGCTGACACCTAATTTGCCACCCTCTGATGGGACAAAACGTCCAGCCCTTGCTAACCCTCTGACCACCTAAACACCCCTAACATTCGAAGGTCACCAGGGAAGACACACTTGCATAGACCTTATTCACCAAAATGTAATAGAAGTTGTCGAATCCTACTCTTAGGACCAAAAGCCTCTCCACACACGTGTACAGTTGACCCTTGAATAACAGTGGGATGCAGACCCCCTCCCTTTCCTGCCCGGTCCTGCCAGCTCTGCCTCTGAAACAAAGGAATTGATAAATGACTCACCCTAGCACAGGAAGCCAAAACAGACCGGACAGAACCAGGACCCAAACCCCAGTTCTTTTGATCCCAACATAGCGTGATCTCTAATCGAACACGATTTCTCCCCACGCGTACTTAATGGAAAGATCTGTAAAATGAAAAGACAGGTGCTGTATTTATTGAACACAAATCCTCCTGTAAAGGGACTGGTGCTGTTCAAACCCGTGTAGTTCAGGATCAGTGTGTGTATTTGCTCCGTTTTGGTGCAGGTCACTATTTGCTGACACCTATTCATACTGCCCGTCGTTACAGCCCCTGCTGTGTTTCCAGGGTACCACACCGCGGAATTCCTAAATGATGTAGCGATTTACATGGATGTAGACAGGAAGGGTTCCCCCGCCCTCCGCCTGCACCCTGTGCCTCACCTCCAATAAAGATGCCGGAGAGCCGAGCCGTGTACCCAAAAATTAAAGGCACCGCTGATCCCCGGAGCAGGACACGCGGTGACGCCGGTGGACACCGAGCAGTGTAGCGACACCTTGTGGCCGGAGCCGGCGACAGCGCTCCTCACGCCGCCTCCGTGTCATTACTCAGGGGCGAGGGGGCAGCTGGGCTCGGGGGGCAGCCGCCAGGACCCCCTCCTGCACCCACTGGAACTTTCCCGCTTTCCCACTGGCCGAGCCTCACCATCCCCGGGTCTGCCAGCCCCTCTCCCACCAAAAGCCCTAGAAATGGGGGGATGATTTGTTTGCTGTCCAATCATAGCTGTACACTCATTACATTTTATTAAAATGATTTTGAGATTTTTTTTTTTTAAAGCAGTGAGTTCTGGCTCTGGATAATTTTTGAGTTATTGACACTCAGAAAAACAAAGCATTATTTAATTAAAGCAAATGTTATAATAATGTGTTTCTTTTAAAGAAACCGCATCTCACGTTCCAAGCCCACTAAGATACTGAATACAAATGAATCCGCTTCACTTCGAGTGCATACTCTCTTTTACATCTGATCTACCAAACACACCGCATTGGAGTTCATTATTTCCAAAGATGATTATTTCAGCACTTCATCTTGACTGTACCAGTTTTACCATGCCAGGCGTTTTCATAACTATTGTTTAATTTACCATTCGATTTGCACAGCTGACATCCTGTGGTCTTGACACACAAGCAGTCCAAAATGGTATTGCTGCTTTTTTTTTTTTCCAGAAACTCAGAGGCCTGGGAGGTTTGCAGGAGCATATCAGGAGTATTGTCAGACGAGCTTTACAGCTTTGACCTGAGTGGCTTTGCATATTTACAACAGACCCTGAAGTTAGTTGGGGGTTTAATTTCTACGACTCCCTGGATATGAATTTACTGATAACCTGGAACCTCCTGCTGGGATGAAGGGCTTTGAGCAGCACGTGGCCTGGTTTCTTCCCAGACAGCACCCTCCCGGCATCTACTGTGTGTGCAGAGGGATTCCCAGGCCTTGAACTTGGAGTCTGGGATAACTGCACTGACCAGAATCCCTCCTGGAAACAGAATATTCATTTTTCTAACTAAAAGGATTCAGTTCAAATGTCAGCTGAGTCATCTGCTGATAGATAACTAATCTAACGTTACAAAGAAACCGTTTTCAGTAAATAATTTGAATTTCTCTGTCCTGATACAGTTCCAGTCAAGATGGCCACTTAAGAAAAATCACGTTTCATTCTCATGCACCCAAATCATCTGTTCTTCTGCATGTGTTGGTGTCACTTATTCAGTCCCTGCTCTGGGCAGATGCTGTGCTGGGTGCAAAAATACTGACCAAGATAGAGAGGACACAGTCATGGCTCTTAACAGGCTTAAAATCAAGAGGAAGACAAGAGACACATGAAGATTTCACCTAGGACGGACAGTGCAAAGTGGGCATCACCGGGATGTGTAGCAACAGAATACATCACCATGACCGAATATGGAAATGCAGCACTTCAGAGACCTGGAGAACTAACCCCGCCTCGCCCCATCTCCCCACCCTGCCCTGCCCACTGAAAGACATGATGCTTCTCCCAGGCTGGTGGGGAAAGAAAGGGGAGCATGAAAAAACAGAAACTAAAGGAACCTAACCAAGCTCCTTATCTGCACATTTTAGATAAAAGACAAATCTATTTTCTTCCTTCAAATCAAGGTAAATGTGAAAAGAAATGATTTCTAGAGTTGGACACTGACCCCCTCCGCTCCCCATCTCGGTGTGGCTCCATTTCATAAAGCATTGCTAACCCAATGATAAATGATAAAGTCACTTGGGCAGTAGCCAGTAGCTCTCTCCTTCTGTTCTGAGACCTGCATCCAAATTTGAGCCTGTGAAATGGCTTGGGTGATCTTAATTTGACAGTTGTCAACATTTCAAAATCATTGCCAAGTTCAACCAAATGGAAGTCTTTGATCAGGCCTGGCTCTGTGTGTGTGTGTGTGTGTGTGTGTGTGTGTGCGCGTGCGTGTGTGTGCCTGTGTTGTGTGTATCAGAGGGTTGCCAATCTGAGCCCGTATAATACACCTGTGCACCCTTCCCCAGTCATGTCTCATTAGCATCCTCTCTACATGACGAGTTCTGTGGGAGGCGGAGAGAAAATGGCACTTCACCTTCAGTAAGTCTGGTCCAAGAAGGAGCAAAATTCGTAGATGAAAATTTTGGAGAGTGGATTCAGTTAGTGAAACATTAAAATCTAAGAAAATTGTTGCACAGAATATAAACTTTTACATAAAAAAGAAGAGGATATAATTGTGGGCAAAAGGGTTCGTAGTAAGCATTCCTTTTTCAGTGCATATATTTTTCAGCACAAACATCTCATTCTAAGCTAGACTTGAGAACAATTTAACTGATTCCATGTCAGCAGAAAAGCAACAGTGAAAGTAATGAAAATAATCAGGAAAATAATGCGACTTCTCTGAGATTTGCCATGTACGAGATACCTTATTTGAAAATGAAACTATTGGCACAGTAAACATGGACTCATCAGAGGGAAGTTATTGAAATAAAAATGCAAAGATATCTAAACCCTCTGTGTAGGGAACCCGGCTCTGAGCTGAGGAATCTTTCCCCTTTATTCTGTAATGTTTACTCGTGCAGAACCTAAAGGTCATTTCTATTAGTGCCAAATATCATGAAAGCATGAACAGAAGAGAAAGAATATGTTTTTGAGACCTTCTTTCCCTTTTTTCTTGTTTCAATATATTGGGATGACTGTTTGCCAAAAATTAAAGGCTTCCATG
The DNA here is from genome assembly GCF_028021215.1 of Eschrichtius robustus. NCBI lineage: Eukaryota > Metazoa > Chordata > Mammalia > Artiodactyla > Eschrichtiidae > Eschrichtius > Eschrichtius robustus. The sequence goes on from NC_090837.1 coordinate 97,368,692, forward strand.
AAAGTAGATGCAAAAATACAAGGCCTTGCCTGATAACAGTGGGAGAGAATAAGTATCAAATAAATGTTTGTGAAATAAATCAATGGATGGTCAAGGGCCATAAACAAATCCATGTTGTTCCATAAAATGAAATAATATTGTTAAAAGCTGAGGGTTTTTAAATTTCTGGTTAATACTGTATTTCCAAAACCATCACCAGCTAAATTGTGCTGAATCCTTACGTCATATAGATGTGCCAATTACCTTTAATTTCCTGTAAGCAGCTCGTTGTAACAGTAACTAAGCAAAAGTCTATGGAAGGTTCTTGATCTTGTGACAGAATCATATTTAGAGCCTTGAAGAACTCAGTCTCCCTGGTCACACACTTTGTTGCATAGATGTGTTGACCTCACTGGGGTCCGTCTGTTGAGACAGCTTAGAATTTCCCCCACTGCCTTTTATACGTGGCCTTACATAGGTGGGCTAGAGGTGAGCGATTCTCTTTAGAATCGCTCCATGATGGCTGTGTGTTCCTACCCCGTGCTTCCATTGCGAGGGTCAAATCAGGTTCTGTGGAGGAAGGGAAGTCCATGAATTGTCTCAACAGTTTAGAGAAACACAGAGGTCTCTTCACAACCATTGCCCCATATTTCCTATTGGGGATAAGTGTTCATTTGAGTGCCTGCAGCCATGACTGGGTTTCAAAAATGTCCATCAGCAACAAGAAAGGTTGGTCCCCAAATGGCCAACGAACTCTGGGCAGAAGAGAGACCGCTTTCCCTGTGCTAGAAGCTCTGTGTGTCAGAAGCAGAAGGAACCTCGGACCTTCTATTGCTAATCATACAAATTTGCATACCCATACTTCTGTTGTTGTTGTTTTTAATTAAGCTTGTTATTGTGAGATAATTGTTAATTTGCATGCAGTTGTAAGAAATACTACAGAGATCCCATGTACCCTTTACCCAGTTTCCCCCAATGGTAACATCTTACAAAATGATGGTACAATAAGCTCAACCAGGATACTGGCATGGATTCAGTCAAGACACAGGACGAGTCCATCCCCACATCCCCCCATGTCGTGGCCCTTTTATCTACAACCAGGTTTCTGCAGCCCCACCCGCTCTTTTACTCCTGGCAAACCCTAATCTGCTCTCCATTTCTATGATTTTATCACATCAAGAATTTATGTAAATGATGCACACGATTACAGATGCAAACGATTATTCTAGAATGGATAAACAACAAGGTCCTACTGTATAGCACAGGGAACTACATTCAGTATCCTGAGATAAACCATAAGGGAAAAGAAGATTAAAAAATGTACATGTATGTATAACTAAATCACCTTGCTATACAGCAGAAATTAACACAACATTGTAACTATACTTCAGTTTAAAAAAAGAATTCATGTAAATGAAATCAAACGGTACGTAACTTTTGGGATTACCTTTTCTGACTCAACATAATTCTCTGGAGATTCATGCAGGTAGTTGCATCAACAAAATCCCATTTTATTCCTGAATAATGTCGCATTGTGTGGGTGGACCACAGCTTGCATAACTCTTCAGCCACTGACAGACACCCGGGATGGTCCCAGTTTGGGATTATTACAAATAAAGCTACTCTGAACATCCATGTGTAACAGGTAAGAGCAAACGTGACTCCACACTGGATCATTTCTTTTGCTGTAACCTTTGTATTCTATTGCTTTAGCTACAAGTTAATCACTAAAGGAATGTTGCCTATGGCTTAAAGTATACATAATGGCCCATCTCCAGGAACCCTGCCTCCCATGCCTGTGCCTTAAGCTAAAATACCTTTGTTTAGCTCACAGGAAACATCCTGACCAGGCCCACCTGTGAATGGCTGCAGGAAAGAAGAAATGAACACATCCCCTCCGGAGTCTGGCCAAAACCAGGAAATATTTTAAGAAAATGTAGAAAGAGACTTACAGATAATTTTTAACGTTGACAACTAATCAAAACTCTTTAAAAATACTGGTTTAAAGAAACTTCTGTGTCTTTTAAAAGAACTGAAAATAGGGACAAAAAATTCAAGTTGGCACAGGTTCATAGCAGCTCTATGCAAAACAGCCAAACTGAAATAGCACAAGTGTCCATCTACAGATGAATGGTCCATCCATACAATATTATCCCACGATAAAAAACGAAGTGCTAACACATGCAAAAATGTGGGTGAACTTGCATCGGCCTGCTACCAAAACCGCTGCGCGGCCAGGAGTGGAGACCCCAGAGCAGAGCCCACCACCACCACCCCCCAGACTCCCAGGGCCACCGGAAGAAGCCTGGGCGCCTCGGGTGGAGGCGAGCACGGAGCCCACTGTTTACTGCTGTGCCCATAGTTTGACTCACAGGCTGCTGTAAACCAGGAAACAGACGCCACATCAGCTTGCTCTTTTGTGCAGGAATTGGCTCACGTGCCCGCTCCAGGCCCCTCCCTGAAGCCTGGGGGGTCACTGGAAAGAGCGGAAGGGCTTCTTAGGCTCATTATCAAAAGCCACTGTTAGCACAGCGTTCTCCAGAGATTGGAGAAAGGGGCAGAGGAGGTGAGGGGGCTGCAGGAGCTGAGGACGCCTGGCTTGGAGCTCAGCATTCCCCTCTCGGATCTGCTGCCTCTTTGGGGCTTCAGTTTGAAGCCACATTAAATGAAATGAGTTCAATGCTCCCAGAACTGGTCAGGCTATGCATTTGGCCTCTCCTATCCCTCTTTCCAAAGACAGCTAAACTACAACTACTAGACCAACCGTCCCAGATGTACAAGAAGGTACAGTGTTTTCAAAAGCTCCTCAGAGAGGGGTGTTCTATCATTTCCCAATCTTACTAACACTCAGTATTTCCACAATTATTTTCCTGTGTCTCCTTCTTTAACTAATAGTTTTCATATACTTGTTTATTTGTTTCACTTCTCAAGATCTTTTATTATTATGGGAAAACTTTGCAATGATCCCAGCCAGCTCACAAAATAAATTATCTTAGGTTACTCTCAAAACAATTGACCCAACTGTCATTCATAAAGAGTCTTCATGCCATTAGCCCATGATCAAGTATCTTTGAAGTAGGTAGAGTGAAAACTATTTTCTTAGCCTCTAAGAGAGGAAACTTAGGAAACTGGGGTTGTAGAAATGAAGGGTAGATTTCCTTTCCCTACAAATAACTGTTTGTGTACACATCCTTCAAATAGCAGAGCCAGATATGTAAATAATTGCACCTGTGAGAGGTTATTTACAGAAAAACATCTGCTCTATCTGGGGTCAAGATACAGAAGAAAAGTTAATTCACTTCCTAGTCTTTGTACAGAGCAAAAATATATCATTTCCGAGGTCTCTTATATCCTACGTGCTTTACTTGCCATCTTTAGTTCTCACAATAACCCTATAAATTAGTCGGTTTTGATCCCATTTTACAGGGAAACTGGGGCTGAGAACTTGCTCAAGGTCACATAACTTGTCATTGTCTCTCTGCCTAACCCAGGACCTGGGTGGCACGATGCCCTTTGATTGACAGGCAAATGTACCAGTTAGCTATGCCCCAGGGAGGACCACACATTGATAATAGTGTGGATTACTCTATCTGAATCTGAAAATTTTAACATTTTTTCTTATATGAGACTTCTACTTAGTTACCTCGACCTTTCCTAGAGAAAGTGTGTGTGTGTGTGTGAGTGTGTGTGTGAGTGTGTGTGTGTGTGATCTTATTTTTTATAATCACTCAAAGTGAATGTTTGTTCAAGACCAGAAAAACCAAGTGACCTGGCACTAAGCCTCCTTCAGGTTTAATTTCATATTTCTTTGCTTTGATTCCCAAACTGGCTGTATGTTAGAATCACTTAAGGTACTGAAAAACACAATGCCTGGGCACATTCCCCAGAAATTTTAATTCAGTATAAAATAATGTAGAAGAATTGCTTATGAAGCAAAAATAGTTTTCAAAAATGAACTTAAAGGCATTTATTCTTGTTCTGTATACCTGCATAACAGGAAATGCCAAATAAATTTTCAGGCTGAAGATGAATGACACCAGAAGGAAAAAATTGCACTAGAAATGATATATGTTACTATAAAAAGTTATAATTTTATTTTTAAATTCATTTGAGACATGTGACTATTTAAAGCAAATATTATAGCAAGTATTATAGGGATAATGACATATGTAGTCGTAATATATAATAACTATGGCACAAAGTTACAATATGTAACAATAGTGTAGTGTAGAAAACTATGCTATTGTACATTTCTTACTTATTATGTAAAATAGTATAATATTAACTCTAAGCAGAATGTTATTAAAGATGCATTGTAGTCTCTAGAACAACCACTAATAAATGATGCAAAGTGCTATAGTCAAAAAGCCAGCTGAAGAGTTATATAACCCAAAATAAGACAGAAATGGAGGAATAAAGAGAAAAAAAACCTCAGAAAACCAAAAACAAACGCGTAAACCTAAACCACATAATGTTAGTAATTACACTGGATGTAAATGGATTAACACTCCAAGTAAAAGGCAGAGATTCTGAGACTGGATTAAAAAATAAATAAATAAGACCCAACCCTGTTCTGTCTACTAGAGATATCCATAAATATAAAATGAAATATAAACATACAAGCTGAAAGTAAGAGGATGGAATATATATTATTATCAAAATCAGTTGCAATGGCTATATTGATATCAGAAAAAAAATAGACTTTGAGACAAGGAGTATTATCAGGATAAAATACCTTTTCATAACGATAAAAGGATCAATTTATCAGGAAGACAAAATGACCATAAATATGCACACACTGAATAAAAGAGCTCCAAAATACCTGAAGCAAAAACTGGCAGAACTAAATGGAAAAATAGATGCAAGTACAATCATAGTTGGGGATTTTATCACCACTTTCTTAGTAATTTATTGCACAGTTAGATAACACGGTCAACCACACAGTAACTATAAACTGCACACTCTTTGAACTGTACATGGACAGTTCATCAGGATAGACCATATGTTGGGCTGTAAAACACGTCTCAGCACATTTAAAGGGATCAAAATCTCATAGAGCATGTTCTGTTACCACAATGTGGTTAAATTAAAAGTCAGTAAAATAACTGCAAAGCTCTGATTTTGGAAAGCAAGTGTGATGGCTAATTTTATGTGTCAACTTGTCGGGGCCCCGGTGCCCAGATATTTGGTCAAACCTTATTCTGGATGTTTCTGTGAGGATATTTTCGGTTGAGATTTACATTTAAATTGGTGGACTTTGAGTAAAGCAAAGTGCCCTCCATCATGTATATGCCTCATCCGTCAGTTGAAGACCTGAATAGAACAGGTTGACCACTCCCGAGCACGGGAGAGTCCTCTAGCAGATGGTCTTCAGACTTCATCTGCAACGTCAGTTCCTCCTGGTTCTAGAGCACACAGCCTGTGGACTCAAATCACAGCTCCCTCCTTGTTACCAAGTCCAAGGTCGCTCTGCTAGCCGCACGACAGGCCAATGAATCAGAGACGAGGTGTTGAGGCCAGGAATACGACTTTATTCGGAAAGCTGGCAGACCAAGAAGATAGCAGACTAGCGTCTCTGAAAAACCATCTTATTGGGGTTTGGATGCTGGTTTCTTTTATAGCACAGAGATGGGGAGGAGATGAAGAAGTAAAGTAAAAAGGTCATAAGTTTTGCAAATGTCCCCTGGAATGGCCAGTCTTGGGGAGGGGATGTGTTAATTTCTTCTTTCCTGCATCCATCCCCAGGCGGACAGGGTCGGGAGGTACAAAGGCACTTTGGTTTAATATTCAGGCAGAGGGGCAGGGTTCCCCGAGGCAGGCCATTATGTATGATTATATAACAAAAGCAACGAAAAGCAAAGGTTGAAGTCAAAGACACAGACCGAACATGGAGTCCGATTTAGCTCTTTCCTGTTACCTCCCCACTCTCCAGCCTGCCGACCCCGCCCATCAGATTTTTGGACTCACCAAAATCATTTATAAGCCATGATGTGAGATATCCTGTTTCTCTGGAGAACCTTGACTAATACAGCAGGTGACACATGTCAATACATTTTTAAATAAATAAGACTCAATATAAAGGAAATTAGAAAATATTTTGAACTGAATGATAATAAAAAGTATAATTAATTTGCTAGAGTGGCTCACAGAACTCTGGAAACAGTTTACTTGCTATTTACCAGCTTTTCATAAAAGGCTGTGATGAAGGATATGGATGAGCACCCAGAAGGAAGAAACACAGAGGGACGCTAAGTGGAAAGGGGCGGAGCTTCCACTCCCTTCCGGGGCTAGCCACCCTCTCGCCACCTCCACGTGTTCACCCTCCTGGAATCTAATCAAATCCCACACTTTGGGGAGTTTTATGTGGGCTTCATCACGTAGGCATGATCAATCATGGATTCATTTCCAGCCACTCTCCCCTCTGCGGAGAAAGGGGGGCTGGGCTGAAAATTCCAAGCTTCTAATCTCAGATTGGTCTTTCTGGTGACCGACCCCCATCCAGGAGCCCACCAAGACTCACCCCCTTAGAACCAAAGACACTGTTATCACCCAGATTAGTCTAAGGATTTAGGAACTCGGTGTCAGAAACCAGGATCAAAGGCCAAATATTAGGATAAAAGATTCTCCTAGTGGTCTTATCACTTAGGAAATTACAAGGGTTTTAGGACCTCTTGCCAGGAATCGGAGGCATACATACATATATATATATATATATATATATATATATATATATATATATATATATATATATATATATATATATATATATATATATATATATATAAAAATATATATATATATATATATATAAAAATATATATTCTATTACCTCAAATTATCAAAACTTCTCATAAAGAAAATCTCAAGCCCACATTTTTTCACCAGTCCGTTCTATCAAATATTTACAAAAAAATTTAAACCGATTTTATATAAGCTCTTTCAGAAATACAGGATAGATCATTTCCCAAAGCATTTTATGAGGCCAAGATAATTATCATAACAAAACTTTTAAAGACATGAGAAAAGAAAATTATAGATTAATATCTCACATGGACACAAAAATTATTAATACAACTGAGCAAATTAAATCCAGAAATATGTAAAAAGTAGAGACATGCAATGTTCATGAGTTAGAATCCTGCGAATTGTTAAGAGATCAATTTTCCACAAATTCATGTATAGATTTAGTTCATTCCAAATCATAATCTCACCATGTTTTTCAATAGAAATTCACAAACTGCTCCTAAAATGTATACAGAAATGCAAAGAACCCAAACAGTTATAAAAAAAAAAAATCTTGAAAAAAAAAAAAAAAAGGAACAAACCTGATTCTCACACTACCTGACTTCAAATATTATTATAAAGCTACAGTAATCAAGAGGGTATAGTGTTGGCATAAAGAGAGGAAAAAGGGTTTCTTTAAAAATAGATAGATTCCCAAAAGAGACCCACACTTCTGTAATCAAATAGTTTTGAAAAGGACATTCGAATAATTAAATGGGGAAAAGAAAAGTCTTTTTTTAATGGTTCTGCAAAAATAGGAAAAAAAAATCGTTGAAAAAAATAAGGACCCTCAACCTTATGCCTTACACAATACACGAAAATTAATTTGAGAAGCAGCATGTACCTAGGACACTAGAAAGTGATAACTATAAAGGAGAAACAAGATAAATTAGCCTTCAGCAAAACTGAAAACTTCTGCTCATCAAGGGGTGGAGGGAGGTCCAAGAGGGAGGGGATATAGGTATACATATAGCTGATTCACTTCCTTGTACAGCACAAACTAACACAACATTGTAAAGCAATTATACTCCAATAAAAAAATTGAAACTATAAAAAAAAATCACCATTAAGAAAACATATAGGCTAGAAGAAAAGGCTTAAAAACAAATGTTTGATGATGTATTTGTCTCCAGAACATATAAATAACTCTTTCAAGTTAATAATGAGACAAATACACTTTCTTTAATTCTTTAATCATACTTTCCTTCAATCTTTAGACATGATTACCTTTAGTTCTTTGAACTTACTTGTAATAGCTAATTTAAAATCTTTGCCTAGTAAGTCCAATATCTGGGACCCTTCAAGAACCATTTTTTTTTTTTTCCTTTATATGGGCCACACTTTCCTGTATCTTTGCATGTCTTCTGACATTTCGTTGAAAGTGGATATTTGGGGACTTCCCTGGTGATCCAATGGTAAAGAATCCACCTTACAATACAGGGGACGTGGGTTTGATCCCTGGTCAGGGAACTAAGATCCCACATGCTGTGGGGCAACTAAGCCCACGCACCACAACTTCTGAGCTCGAGCGCCTCAACTAGAGAGCCTGCATGCTGGAAACTACAGAGCCCACGCACTGTGGAACCCATGTGCCACAACTACAGAGCCCGTGCACCTTGGAGCCTGTGCATCACAACTAGAGAGAAGCCCGCGCACTGAAACAAAGAGTCCACATGCCTCAACGAAGATCCCGCACCCCGCCACTAAGACCCGACACAGCCAAAAATAAATAAAATAAAATAAATAAATGATAAATAAATCTTAAAAAAAAAAGTGGATATTTTACATAATGTTATATAACAACTGTAAAAATCAGAATGCACACACACACAGTTTTGGTTGTTTTGCTTTTCTTTGTTTGCATAGTGATTCCTGGGCTAATTCTTTAAAATCTGTATCCCTTTTAGTGTGTGGCCAATGGAGTGTCTGTTCAGTTAGCTTAGTAGTCAGTTAATAATTGGTAAGGTTTCTTTAGGTGCCTTAAACCGTAAGGTTCCACCGTTTGACAAGGAGCTCTGCACAGGTTGGGGCATGATTTCAAGGCTCAGGCTGTGGAGGGGCTTGTCTTCGCCTTCACTTACTGCTTGCATATGAACTCAGGGTCACTCAGAGGTCAAAGGCTGGGTGGCTCTCAGGTCTTCCCTGGTGGTGCACGGAGCCCTGCACATGTGTGTGACCTTGTAGTTTACCAAGAATATAACAGCTTTCCAAAGCCCCCGTGGACATTTCATACCAAGGATCTTCCTTCCGCCAAATGGTATCACAGCCTTAGGCAACTATGTCATTAAACAGTTACAGCTCATTGCTTTTTCGACAAATGCCCTGGGGACAGAGCTTTTCCTGCAGGGTGAGCTCTGAGTCAAGTCAAATGGTAACAATGTGTTCATGGGGCTTTTCCAGGGAGCTGTGGGGCAGGTGAGTAGTGGCAATGAATTCCAAACCTGCTTGGTCTCCTTTGATAGCTACCAGGCTGCTGGTTTCCACAGCAACCATGGTTGCATGGCTTCTGGTGTTCAAGGCTACTATGGGACTCGGGAGATTTATAGGAGGAGGACGTGTTCTACCACAAACCCCATCATTCTAACTGAGTCTCAGTCGTTTTTCTTTAATACATGCCTCTCAGATTGTCGCAAGCCCTTGGTTAATTTCTGGAGTTCCGAAGAAGTTGATTTTGACCATTTTGCATGCCCCCCCACCTTTTTTTTTCTTTGCTTTTATAGAGGAGTGGCATACTACTTTCCCATTGTTGTAAATTAGCACAAATGAGGTGGCTTAAAACCACGCAAATATATGATCTTAGTTCTGAAGACCAAAAGTCTGAAAGGAGTCTTTCAGGACTAAAATCAAAATGTTAGTAAGGTTGAGTTCATTCTGCAGGCTCTAGGGGGAAAATCTGTTTTCTAGAATTTTCTAGCTTCTAGAAGCTACACACATTCCTTGGATGGTGGCCACTTCCATGTTCACAGCCACCAATCACACCTCTGCAACGTCTGCTTCCACCGTCACATCTCTTCCTCAGATTCTGACTCCCCTGTCTCCCTCTTCCACACTTACATGACTTGTGATTACACTGTCCCCCTCCCCAGAGAATCAGGATCATCCCTCAACTCAAGATCCTTGACTTAATCATATCTGCAAAACCCCTTTTGCCATGTAAGGTAACATATTCACAGATTCCAGGAATTAGGACATGACCATCTTTGGGGAGCCATTATTCTGTCTGCTACAAACAAATCTAAGGAGGTCTTCAGTCTGTCCTTCCAGAAGTCCTGCCCCTATCTCTCCATTCTTAACCACATAATTCCATAGAGTTGATTCTATCCTCTGAATCATGGAAGAGCGTGTGTCTCAGGCCTGTGCTGACTACGTGTATCAGTCAGCTCTTACTTGGTCATTCCTCATAACAAGTGATCCCAAAGATTGCAGCTGCTTACAGCAACAGTGGTTTATTGCTGTCCATGTTATATGTTATGATGGGTCTACTGTAGTTCTACTGGTCTCTGCTCAGCCGTCTTCTTTATTCCGTCATCCCAGCTAAAAAGAATTCCTCACCCGGGCCATGTCAGAAATGTCATTTTTCCTTGATCTAAGATAGTAGTTCTCAATCAGAGGCTATTTTGTCACCCAGATTCAAAATTTGACTACAAGTGCATATGTGTAGGGAGGACCTTTTGCATCTCTGAATAAAATTAAATTATTTGCTCTGGTTCTGGAGGATAACTTTAGAAAAAAAACTGTAACAACCAAGGTGAAGCTTCATTTCCAGTTGACCCACTCAGCATTTTGTTCACATGGTTGAGATCTTCCAGCACCACAATAAGTAGATACGATTATAATGAAGAAAGAATTGAAGGGAAGATACGAATCTGAAACATCTATTGTCTCCAGTTACTTCTTTAGTTATAAGAAAATAAACTATATGAATGTTTGAATTAAGGAGGAGCAGAAAGAACACTGAAACAAACATGAGCACAGGAGGATAAATGGATTATTTGGACAGAATAGTCTAAATTTCTTATGCAAAAAGAATTTACCAAGCCCATATATTTGCTCAATTCGTGGATTCTTCAAACACTTAGGGAGATCCATGCACTAATCCCAGATTATTTGCCCTGAGATTGTATTATACAGATTTTGTAGCACATTTGCTATCAAAGTGAAGTTCTGCTCAAGCTAATGGTAAAGTTTTCTTGCATTATTCCAAAGCAAAAACCCCAGATGATAAAGCCTCAGGCTGGGATGAGCATTGTACTGTGTTGGGTCCACAGAAATGGTCCGCATGTGCAGAGGTAGAACTTGAATGTAACAATTTATTTTCTCAAGACACAGTCTCAGACTGAAATATTGTGCAGCCGCACAAGTGTAAGTGTGGAATATTATGTACGTATCGTTATGTTCCACCAATAAATTCAAGTTTAAAAAATGGAACAAATAAAACACAAAGATTAATTCACTATGAAAGACCAAGGGTAAATCAAGGTGTAAACCTTTTCTTAGCACGATTTTGGTGATGGCTATTTTCCTCCACCCAAAGAAAGGATCAAGAATCTAGCTTTACTGGGGGCAAGAGGTTCATTCCTCGCCTGCTTCAGGGTGCCTGGTCTGGTGCCAGCCAAGCTCGAGTCACGCTATAAAGGCTTACTGAATCTAAACACAGGTCTGCACAAGGAGCACGGAGCCTACACAGTAGACTAAACGTTCGCTTCTCCCTAAGGACATGGGTTGTGGAGGACTGAGGCCAACGTGGCTGTTTTCATCGAAATGTCTAACGGAGGAGTCCTGTCCTTGAAAAACGGAAGGAGCAACATAAAGAGACTTGTGTGATTCACTCCTAATCTGACCAAAGGAAATGCCTTCCCTCTCTCTCCTCACCTATATTTCATTGGTCCTGTAGTGTACATGGAAGAGTTCTCTTTAGGGTAAGAAGGTGATTCCACGTGGGTTGCAGGTTGAAACCAAGCAGGGCCCCGTGGGGCTCCTGGTCACAAAAGCCTTTCTGTGTACCCTGTTTCTTGATTATAGGAAATAGGCTTCATTCAGCCTCCAAGACCTTCCCTGAGCTCCAATGGGCAGGTTCAAAGAGTTGCTAATTAGGGAAGGGAGGGGATGCAGAGACCAGGGAGGAACAGTCAGGAAACAATAGCGCAGCCTTGGGGAGGGTCCTGGTCGCCCCTCAAGGGATACACAGAACAATATCTTCAAGCTGTTTGTCGGCTACTGAAACCCCCGCCAGGTGGGAGAGGTTAACTCTTTGCTGCCCACAAGCACGTAGACCCCAGACCAGCTGGAACCAGAAGGTTGATGATGCCGACTACCACTTTCCTCACTACCAACCAGTCAGGAGAACGTCCACGAGCTGACCACGTCCTCTTCGAACCATGACTATGAAACCCCACCACCTCCTCCAGGTCAGGACACACAGCTTTGCGGGCATGAGCCAGCTGTGGTCCCCTTTGCCTGACAAAGCAATAAAGCTATTCTTTTCTACTTCACCCAAAACTCTGTCTCCGAGATTTAATTCAGTGTCAGGGAACAGAAGTCAGATTCGGCTCCAAGGTCAGCCGTTATTCACACTCCGAGGCCCGGAGGGAATGATTCTGCCCTAAAAGGCCAGGAGGGGTTTCTCCATTAAAAGTCAAACTGCTCAGCGAGTGCCTTGATTTCAGAGGTACAGCCTAGAGAATCCAACTGTGAGGTTGCTTCTTCCCATACACCCCGGATCTCAGGTCAGGTTTTAAATCCAAATCCAAAGGCCCGGGGTCACGACCCAAAGCCCACAGCACTGCCACCCCAAATAGACAGAGTCACAGACCCTGTGCCTAGAGGGGAGGTTTGAGGCAGGGAAGCCAGATGTGGTGTTTTTGTAAATACCTAAAAGAAGACAAGGGGTAACATTTTCCCAAGGGTAGCTCAAAGAAGCAGCTTTGTGGAGATGAGAAGTGCACAGACAAATCGCAGCCTCCATAGAGATCTAACTGGTAGCAGCCTGATTTCAATTTTGGAAAGAAAAATTTTGGCCAAACACCACGAGATGTTTCCTCTGAAACCTCCTAACATAATCACGGCCGTGGGCCTGACACAGCTTCACGTCTGGGGAGGCCTGACAAAGCACTGGTCAAATGTTTTGAGCAAAAAAAAAAAAAAAAAAAAAAAAAAGGCAAATAGAATGGATCTTTGACCAGATTTAAAAGATAAAATACAGAAAAACCCTGTCCCATTGGGGAAGAGGAGGAGCTCGCCATCACTTAAGGAGAGATATTACTTTTGGGATCCAGCTGAAATCTGGGAAAATAACAGAACTTTCTGTGCACGTGAAAGCAGCCCCAAGGGGGTTGTAAGCTGCTGAAACACCCTTATCCCCTGCAAGAGACACAGATCTGACAGGGTAAAGGTCACGGGCTCTCAGAGCAAGAAAGGTTTTATCAGCATTCCAAGACGGCATCCCTACCCTCCAACGGAACGGATTCTTTAGGAAATGAAACACTTGTTTTAACACCTTCGCACATGTTTGTACTTCTTTCCCTTTTCCTTGGAGCTCCTTGGGAAGCCCCCAAAATGAAAGAGAATAAATTGCCCTCTGCGATCAGTTCTGTGCTCCACCATCTTCCGGAATGGAAGCCAAGACTCATGCAAGACTTTCCCGTGTTTAGGTGTAAATACCACTGCCCGAGTAGGAGGCTCCTTCTTTCCCGTTCATTACTGTCACAGGTTTGAAAAGAAAAACGCAGAGGTCATTTATTAGAGGTTATTTTTCATGCAAAACACCCCGTGTTAGCTGTCATTCAAAAGGATGTAGTCTACGCCTTCGCTCAGATATTAACAGAGCTTTGGGTCATAACCTTTTATGGCATTTGGAATTCCAGAACCTCTGATTAGTGCAATATTTACATATCCTTCAGTAAAAGTGTTCCTCCACAGAAATGCATCAAGTGCTGTAAATTCGTTTGGCCTTTAGTCTAGACTCTGCATGAACTCTGAATTCAAAGCAGGGTGCATTAAACCACATGACTTTGTCTCGTGATGGTGTTTCCATTAATGGGACGCCGGTTAACCCCTTAAAGATGGGCAAGTCTTTCAAACCAGTAACATCAACCCAGGGAGGTCTTTTCAATAAAATTAATAGTTGCCACTTACCCGAACTACCTTGACCATCTGATCCCATTTATATGTTACCGTATAAGAGAAATATTTATGTCCAAATCAGCCTTGATTTAATGGCCTCAATAGGATTTGAACCGGTGGAAATTTGCTGGAAGTTTTACGAACCTCATTGAATTATTGCATCATTGTATAGGAAGAGATCACCAGTCAGGACTCTGGGGTGTTCGATAATAACGAAGCATCTGCTGTTTATGTGGCATGATCAATGTACGCTGTTTTGTTTTCTTTTAATTTGCCAAGTCACATTGTTCCGCTAGCTGAGAGAGCTGCGCTGAGTCTTCGGCTGGCTTGTTGCTGCTGCGTAGACTCTTGAAGCCTGCCATACTCCAGTATTGAAACAGTGGCCCAACAGATCTATCCACTCCAGGTTACTTGGCTGAGTCGTTTTTGTTTTAAATAAAATTTAACCTAGAAAAGGTGACCATAAGGTACGGCAGAGGTCTCCCAAGAAACAGACTGCTGCCTTCTCATCGAATTCCTCGGAATCTCCTGGACTTCGTCAGAAACAGAGTTTAGAAATCTCCCTGAATCTGCTGCTCGAGCTGCACTGTGGTTTTGAAAAGACAGACATGTTATTGTTATCTTCTTCCCCAAATGGTCTCTCTCCCGGGACATTCGCACGTGTGGACGCCTAGTGGAACTTCACATTTCAAGAAGGATTTTCTCTCTCACGTATCTTAATTCCCACCTGAAGCTCTTGAGCATCGTTTAAAATATGTTTGGTTCAATAGAGAAACAAGGGTATTTTTAAATGTTATGTTTTGAAGCTGTCCAGTCTGCCTTGGATGATGAAAGTGGGAATCTGTCTCCCACCCATAAAAATGACAGGGCTGGTAGACACACGGGGGTAAGAAGCAGGACAGAGTTGAGGAGGCCAGAAGTGGGTGCATCCTGTGGACATTTACAACACTCCTTCCAGACACAGGAGGGCTGACATCCTTCCCCTACTTCCTCTTCAGATCTTTACTCATAACCTGCTTCTATTCTTTCACCTAATATTCCTTCTTATTCCCATTTTCCAACCCTATTCCTCTCTTTTCTCAAAACCTTTTTCCATCTTTCTGATTGTCCACCCAGAACTTTGTAAACAAAGTATGTGTATCTAATAGAGCTATGTTTTCAAAACACCTGAGACAGTAAATGATATATTATACTTCAATCCATAAAATCAAAGAATATCATCTTTGCATTTTATTAGTTAGAAAATATATGTTTAAAAAGTAATGCTTTCTCCCTAGCTTCTAGAAAAATATGTTAATTTTTTAGCTTGGTTAGAGAAACAAGTATGGTTGAAATAATACACATTTTCTCGGCAAGGAATCTTCACTTTAGCATAAGAAGCATTCAGACTTTTTCGTTTTGACTCCTGCATATTTGTTGCAGACAGGAAGCTGGTTTGCGATGTAAAATGATCATTTATTAAGCCCTTACTATATGCCAATATTGGTGCTACCTAAGTTATTTCCACCTTATTACTTAAGACTCACTGTTAGAACCTCTATAGAGCTGGGAATTTTATTCTCAGCTGGGGACCCTGAGATTCAGAGAGGGAAATTAACTTGCCTGAAATCACGGCTAGGTTGGTGATGGCAAGAAAGAGATTTGAACTTGGGTCTGACCCCAGGCCGTTGCTTTTGACCACGAGGTCATTACAGGTGTGTATTTCCTCTCCCCTCATTGGTTTCATGCCTTGTATCTCAGTTGTGATGGACAGGACACAAGGAGGTGACCGCCTCATTGAAGAGCCCCCTGTTCCGAAAATATCCGATCCAAAAGAGTTTAACGGCCCTCCCCCAACCGAGCATGAAGGGGGCAATAAGTTGTGTCCGAATGACAAAATACAGTGAAAAAGCTGATTCTCGCCACTCTCAGAAACAGACTGGCCGTGTCCAGCTTTGTTATGGGTTGTGTAGTCTTCTTGGCTCTTATTACAATGCAGGTACAAACATGCCTTCCCAAAACAGACGTAAATGGCTTGAGGATTATTCACAGTTTGGGATTATCCACTCCGAGGCACACTTTTATTGCTATGGGGAGTCACAGAGTCTGCCAAAGTCAAAAGCGTTCATGCAAGGGAGAAGAATAAATACCTGACCAAAAGAGCAGACCTAGATCCCGCAAACGGGGCCGTTCTCATCACCGCCCTCAGACCTCAGCTCATGGCGGCGGCAGCTGAGCATTCTGTAAACCTCTGGGAACAACTCAAGCCTCCCCAGAATCAACGGGCTGTGAACATAGTATCTGAGAGGAAAGGAGAACACCCGGAAGCCCACAAGTACTAGCATCATTCCGTTAAAACAGGCACGTCCAATGGACTTCAGCACTGCGCTCTGTCCTCTCTTTCGAGGGTACGAACACGACTCTCATAGGCATCCACGAGCGCTTTAACATAGGTTCCAAGTCCCAACAGCTCGCTGTGTGTGCACATGGGCAGAGAGTTGGGTTACTTTGCTTCCTTATTCATAACAGTGAATCCTAACATTTTATTTAAAAGAAAACAAACACTCATCATTTCTGTATGAGGATTTTACCTCCATCTCGGTCATTAAAGGCCACATGAGTGGGGAGCTTGCAAAGGAAAAGGGGAAGAAGCAGATGTGTGCAGAGCTCCAAGCCAGGCGGTTTGGAAGATTCTGGACGCGAAGGAAGGGGCAGGCTGAGGAGTGCTGTGCCGTCGCTGTGAGCTCCTCGAGGAACCTGGGACGAGGCCGTCCTCTCCGGGTCTGTGGACGGCCTGTGCTCAGCGTCTTGACGGCATCTTCTGCCTGGTGTGACCACATCCCTCTGCTTTCGACAGCAAGGGCAGGAAGCCTGGAACCCATCACCCCGGCTCCTTCACCCACCCGGTGCCTTGAATTCTCGGTCGCCTGGCCTGCGGATGAAAAGTGGGGCTTCCTGTGCAGCCCGTGGATTTGATGAAGGTGCCTGGGTGCTGATGTAAAAGGGGAGGAGGACTTATTTATTTCCCACGTCAGTTAGGACTCCAGGTCGGAGCAACTCTCAAAAACACTCCACGCTGTAGCACAGCTTTGCCTTGACTTTGCTCCTTACGGCAGAGAGGGCTAAGTTTGGTTGAGCTTTAGAAACGTGTATTTCTCTTTTTCAAGGGAATATTCGTTTGACTGATCCCTGACAGTTTCGGAAACAGGTACAAATGCGTTTGCTTCAGAAAACAAAGCTGCACACGACACTTAATCCATTACACTGATGGAGCGCTTGGCCGGTGTGTCTCTTGGCCGTGTGCACTGAAGGAAAGCCCGTGTGCACAGACTTCGGTTTTCGACCAACACTTGGTCTCCCCTTCAAAGTATTCCCATCCAAGACCAGGCCCCGAGTCCGAGGGGAAAATGCCTGCGCAAGAACCACCCTGCCACACAGACGTGCGTCAGGCCGATTTTTAAAATTAAGTGCAAATACACGTTCTTTTCTCTACGTGGTGACTGCGGTAAACACCCAGCGAAGGGCAGCCTCCCTCCGGGTTCACGTGTGCTCGGCTGTTTGTTCGACCAGGGTAACCGCAGTGACAACACACAATTACACTCTTCTACCCAAATACACCCTGTTCATTTCTCTTCTTCCCCCTTTTGTAGAAAACACTCCTACCCGGCGAGAAAAACACCAAGGCGCTGAAGTTCAAAACGATTATATAGGAAGAGTATGTTTTCTGAATCCTCTTCTGTCCCTCTTTCCCGGCCCTTTGTGCAGAGAAGGTATGGAACAGACCTTTGAGAACTCACAAAATCACTCCGCTTTATACTCCAAGAGCCCATAAAATGCACAGTGAGAGTCATGAATGTAACTTTCATACCCAGCTTGCATTTTAGCCCAGGCAGCAGCTCTGCTGGGGACTACTTGACTGGACTAGTTATCTGGAGCAGACTGTAGACTCCCGTTGCCACCAGTTTACTTGGCTTTCCTCTGGGGCCTCACACAGCTCGCCTAAGGCCAGGCAAGCGTCTTATAAATGGAGGTTATCGGTGACAAAACACGCGGGCCGGAACATAGGGAGGAGGCCGCACCATCAGAACTCCTTCTGGTCCTACTGGGGGCTGGGCAATGGTACCCTGGCGTGTACGAGGGGCCCGGAGGTAAAGGGTGAGAGATTTGAGACGGTGACAGACCACACGGCAAGAAGTTACACTCAGAGACCAAATCCACGAGTGACAAAAGCAGACTCGGGAAATATCAGCTTTTACGCCTACACTCTGAACCAGGGTCACTACTGCAAACCCTTCAAAGTGGTAAGTGGTTTGTGATTCGATCATGAATCGAAGCGCAGCACAGATTTAAAAATTCAGAGTTATAAGAAACCCAGGGCCCTCACTTTACCATCGAGAAAAGCAAGGCCTAAGGACAGCGTGACTTGCCCACGATGGTGGAGAGCAGGCTTTTCAATCCCTTGTTTTTCTTACCAGCTGTGTCCTCATAAAACACAAGGCCTTGACAACACTCTATCAAAAAAAAATAGTCGAAAATGTTAAGGGCAGAAAAATAATAGATAATCAACAGGTGTCAGTGTGTTATGTGTGTGAAATATGTTAATAAGCATATAAAGAGATGCACATAATGATATTTATGTACACTGTGGTATTTATATATTTTTGTAGGTATTGTACCAGGCAGAACAACACACACACCCCCCCCCCCCCCACCAGAGATGACCACATCCTCATCCTGGAACCTTTGACTATGTCACCTTACCTGGCAAAATGGACTTTGCAGATGTGATGAAGTTAAGGGTCTTGAGGTGGGAAGATGATCCAAGGTTGTCCTGGAGGGACCACTGTCATCACAAGGGTCCTTATAAGGGAAAGAAGGAGGCGGGAGGGTCAGAGATGCGAAGTCGGAAGCAGCTGTGAAGAGCAGCTGGAAGGTGATAGGCCGCTGGCTTTGAGACGGAGGAAGGGGCCGCCATCCAAGGATGCAGGGGCCTCTGGGAGTCGGGAAGGCAAAGACACAGGTTCTTCCCCAGAACCTTTGGAAGGAGTACAGCTCTGCCAGCACCTTAACCATAGCCTGTGAGACCCATCTCAGATTCTGACCTCCAGGACTGTAAGATAAAATTTGTGTTGTTTTAAACCATCAACTTTGTGGTACTTTGTTCCAGCAGCAACAGGAAACTGGAATATACATACATACATATGGATTTCAATCATTTAAATATATGTATATGTAGTTTCTCTTCTTCACCAACTTTATTTCTTCCTTTATATTTTCTTCCTTTCTATGAGGTCAATCCAGTTTAACTAATCCTTTACCCAACTAAATCTTCAGTTGCATGAACCATTGCTTTAACACCACATAGAAGAGGCCTAAATAATATATTTTAAAATTGCACTTTATAGATTGTCTCAGTGAATAGGTTCCACTCTAGACCCCTCTCTGGGGTCAGACAGCCCTGGGGGGGATTTCCGGACACACCACTAACTCAAGACTCAGGAGATCAGCTCTGGCTCCAAAGGCACGGTTTCCTCATCAAGATGACGGGCATCATAGGACGTGCTTTATGAAACTGTTGTGAGGGTTAATGAGCTTATGCACAGGAAGGGCTTCCCATCACATGTCACCACTCTTTGCAACACAGTAGCTGAGTCATGGGATAAATTATAGAAACTGCTCTATACCTGAATCCCTAATACCTTGCCAGGGTCACCCCCCTTCCCCGCCTCCCTCCTTCACGGTTTTGCAAACTCCCAGTGTCACACCCCCCCATCCCGTGATGCCCTCAATTCTCCCATTTCCAAAGGAAAATTAACCCCTTCTGCAGCATTTTCTTTATAGACACAGAAAGTACTCATATTATGTGAACGATGGTCGTGTCTCCATTTCTAACCATGTGGCTCTTACCCAGCGCTCAAAAACCGTGTAAAACCTACTTGTGTCCTTTGGGGCTCACGGCTGGTAACCCTCTCTGGAAAGGCAGGCAAAGACTTTGTCTTGGCCGTGGTCATTTACAGGTGTGACAACAAAGCTCCCTGGTAAGTATCACTATGTAGCCGTATGCAAGCAATTCTGAATGTGCTGTGGACGCTTGAGGCTTCTCCTTGGCAACAGCAAAGACTCTTGGTAATAATGGAGGAGAACTCACGGGGCCTTCTCATAGCACGGTAGCCGGCGTCTCCATCTCTTGGCCATAAAAATTCTCAGAGACACACTTTAGGTGAAATGGATACATTCAAGATGTGTTCAGAGGAGAACATTCAACGTGAAAGTAACAGCACACAGGGAGTCCTTTTTTTGTTTGGAAAGCTCACGCCCATTTTGCCAAGTGACTAATCGGGTCAAATGCTATTGCACCTACGGTAAATTTACCCAAACCTTCCACGGAAGCACCTCTTTCTCGAGAGGTTAAATGCTGCTTGGAGCACACAACGCAGAGGCTGATACAGCTGGGTTTACGACTTGGGTGGAAAAGTCTGACGAGGTGACCTAGATGATGCTATGTAACTAATCACACAGTAACTGATGTGTGTATGATGGCCAAGAGAAAGTCCGGCTAACTGTACATTTTTAAAAACGTAATTATCTAAAAGTCCTCAATTCAGAACCAATCTCAACAACTTTTAAAAGATGTCCCCCTGTTTATTAGGAAAATTTTAAAAGGCAAGTTTTTACAGCTCTGTTGTCTTAAGAAACATAACGAGTGAGTACACTGGCACATTTTTAAACACTCACGGGAAAATATTTTTGCCTTTTGAATGTTCCAGGGGAAGATACAGAGAGGCAGTCCTCTGTGTTAAGCTGTATTAACCTGCTTATTTTAAAAATAACTCCATGTTTGTCAGGCTACTCAGTCTTTAAAGTAAAATATTCAGAGAGTTCATAAAAAAACAGAGAGAAAACTGAAACCTTCCAAGAGGAATATCTCAATTTCTTCCAAGCTACACAATTTAATTCAAGCCTTTCTCTAATGGCCTGGATTTATTCAGAAGTGGTCTAATGCAACGGCCCTGTAATTACTGTACCCTCCACACTGATCCAGGGCTGATTACCGCTCAGGATCTTAAATCTCAGTAATCTATTTGAAACATTATTAAATATTAGGGATTCGTGTGATTTGCTTTGTCATCACTCTACTTGTAACTTCTCTGCCACTCACTGCCAGGAGATTATGAACAAGAGCTGCTACTTTAATCTCAATTTGTTACACTAAAAATGCAAAATTAAAGAAAAATGGGGAACGTGTAATATTACCAGGGAATGTGATTGATAACATTGTGTCACGTTACGAGCTTTAATATTATAAACTGAGTTTTATGTTACTCACTTGTAATAGTGACATATTTAACATTTTAAGACTGGATATAATAATTTTATGGGGTAAAATGGATATTATTAGATGATTATACTGTAGTACTTTGTCAAATTCTTGTATATTAAATACAAAAAAACTACAATAAAAATAAGAGGAAGTTCTGCCTTCAGCTGAGTGAAAAAAGACGATTCATCCTTGATTCTCTTCTTTGCTCAAGCGTTACCCTGGCCCATCTTCGGGATCTGAATCATGTCGTTTCCGTGGCATCGGATAAAGGCCACGAATGGTATTTTATCCCCATAAATAATTTAAAATCATTTGTTGCTGGTATCGTGGCGGTGTCTTCAGTTTTATTCTCAGGCAGCAGTCCCCCACCCTGATCTCATTCCTATCTTGGAATGCATTCTCAAAAGTCATAAACAGCAGGGTGTATATGGCCAGTTTAGGAGAGGCTGCCAGATGACATTGCAGACCCTGGGATGCTGAACTTCTAGAAGAGTCTCTTAAAGCAATGCTGCTTAAACCTCTGAAATTACAGTGAAAGGCAGATCATACTTCTGTAGATACCTACAACAGAGGAGCAGTTTTCTTTGGGGGCAAAGAGTTCACATACTGCACACGGCAGGTAAGTGTAAGACCTGATCAGGTGAGAGCCACAGAGGTGAGATGAGAAAAGGGGAGGAATCAGGCTTTGCACTCCCCACTGAGATTTCGGGAAATTCTAGCCCTTCCGACCAAACACGGACCACACAGGGGGGTCTGGCGGTGGACACTGAGACCAGCAGCAGCGTTCTTTTTATGCCGTTGATACCCACTCTCTTAGCCTTTACATGTGCTGGGTAGAGCCGACGTTTCAAACATATTTGCACTCATCTCCACACCGTTTTAAGGGATGTGGCGCTACTACTCCTTTGTGGAATAAGGCACATCTCTCTCTTCCTCACCTCCCTTTCTCAATACACAGACTCCTGACTCACCGCTCCCCTTGGGGCAGGAGCTCAGGGTCTCATCCCAAAGGCTTTACTCTCCTCGATGATCCTGGACTAGGCAACTGGCAGTCGATCTTTTTGCTTCCTTTTTCTTTTTGAGAAAAAAGGGAGGAAGAGGAAATTAGGAAGGTGAGGATGCCAGGAGAAAAAGCAGAAAATAAAGCCAGCTTTTCCTACTCATCAGTTCTCACACGAGCTTAAGATTTGTCACAAGCCTGAGGGTGTGACGGGGCATGATCTAAGAAGTGAACCCAGCTGTCTTCTCAGTGTAGGGCAGTTGGTTACCTGGATAAAGGCACTGAGAAGTCCTGTTCGCCTTCACCTCAGGAGGGAGCAGGGCTGTGTCCAGGTGAGGACACAGAGAATCGCTAAGGTTTCTCCACACCAGCTCACCTGTCAGTGACTCTCCACAAACCACTGTTGGTGCAGAGGCGTTGGGTCACCCCTGAATTCACATCCATCGTTTTCTGAAAACAGGAAAAGTGAAAAGCGAAAATTTCCCTTCACTTTCCTTTTTTAAAACATACATTTATTTATTCATTCATTCATTCATTCATTCATTTATTTATTTTTGGTTGCATTGGGTCTTCGTTGCTGTGCACGGGCTTTCTCTAGTTGCGGCAAGCAGGGACTACTCTTCGTTGCGGCGCGCGGGCTTCTCACTGCAGTGGCTTCTCTTGTTGCAGAGCACGGGCTCTAGGCGCGTGGACTTCGGTAGGTGTGGCACGTGGTCTCAGTAGTTGCGGCTCACGGGCTCTAGAGCACAGGCTCAATAGTTGTGGTGCACGGGCTTAGTTGCTCTGCGGCATGTGGGATCTTCCTGGACCAGGGATCAAGTCCATGTCCCTTGCATTGGCAGGCGGATTCTTAACCACTGTGCCAGCAGGGAAGCTCCGACCTTCACTTTCAAATGCTAAAAACACAATTACATCCCAAACACCTTATGACTGTCTCCTCCCGGCTTTCTTTTACTCTCAAACACATATATTCTGAATATTAATACAGATCTAAATACAATATGATTTGGATTTAGATACAAATCCCATACAGGTAAAGGCATAGATAGAGATTTAGATGTAAATTTTATCGACAGAGATATATGTGGTTACCTTTCTGCTACCTTCATAATTTAAATATCTGTGGTCATAGTAGCAAGCCTAGTAAAAAAAAAAAAAAAAAAGATCCAGTAGAGATACGTCAAAAAATAAGAATACCCACCATAGGTCTGCTTGGCTCACCTTACATCCTCTCAGCCCATTTGAGAGGAAAACAAGGCCCAGCAATGTCTCATCATTATCGTTCACTCAGAACACGTATGATAAAAGCAGGCCCTGCAATGTCTAAAACTTTCCCTCTGTTCTGATAGTAAAGCACAAAATAGGAGTGAATCCAAGGTCCAGTCTATGTGGAAAAATTCCTGTCAGGAGATGCACATGTTAAACCTCATTTCCAGTCCAAAAGACAGATTTCTAGTATGATTTATTACTTCAATAATTCAAGTTCCCTGACTCCCCTGATTAGAACGTAAAAGAAATCCAAGCAGCCTCCAGGACCCAAGCCCAGGGCCTCACGAAGATCCGGCATTGGAATTAAAAGGTGGTGATGTAACAACCTGGTCTCTTTTTTTCCTGTCATATTTGGCTTTTATGAGGCACAATGTCGGTCAAAGTTGTCCATATAACCTTTCAAGACCAGCGTCTTTTTCCTTTTAGGCTGATCATCAGAGAGGGGGGCTTAAGGATGGACATTCGTCAGGATGGGATGGAAGGGTATTCAACAGAGTGTGGTCCAGGGATGGGAATTTGACCCAGGGCAGCAAAATGTTTGTAGAGCAGTTTTGTTTGAAAATTATCTGGAAGGCTGTATGTATGTGTTTTTCCTTCTAAAATCTTGTTAGTATAGAACTTTTCCCTTTACCTATATGGGAAAAAGACAGTCAACATGGGTCCAGCTCAAGGATCCTGGATTAACCCCAGAGTTTTGACCAAAGCATCAAGACGTATTTGAATTTGAAGAAAAGTTTACTTACAGTGTTCTTTATTAAAGAAACCCAATCAACCTACCACACAAAGAAAAAAAGATAGAAGCCAGAACTTTGCCTGAAAACTTACATCGATATTTTCTAAAGACTAAAACAATTAGACTAGCTTCTTCGTTATACAGGTCTACTCAAAATTTAACTATTTAAAGCTTTCAAATGGCTGAATTTAGTAATCATAAGAGCAAACAAATTTGCATTTGTGCACTGGCTTCATCTGGGGCTCAGACTCATCTCGCTGGAGTGTAGGTTTTACAAGGTGGGCCCTGTGGTTTCTTCAGGCTGTGGAACTGGGTGGGAAGAGCTGAAACCCCTGATTGAATCCCCTTCCAGTCTCCCTCGCCTCTCAAGTCTCGGCCCGGGAACCAGGGATCCCTTCTTGGGAAGCCCTCCCAGAGAACTCAGCTGACCCTCAGGACACCTGCCCTCCCGTCCACTCACGTATCACAACGTGTATGCCAGTGCAGCCCGCGTGTCCGTCTGGGTGCTGGGCTTCCGGAGCCAGAAACCACATCTGTCTTGTTCAGGTGTGATCAGCCTCTTAATGAATGAACGGGGCCACCTTTCCATCACGCGCAGGCGACCGACACCCGTAACCGCGCAATGCTGGCTGTGTGGCCCGTGACACGAGCTCACAGAACATGCTGGCAAAGTGGACAAGGTGTATGGCGGCTGCATTTATTAACAATGACTTTGAGTTGCAAGAAAGCAGCATGCACATTGTGCAAAATGCTCCCTGTGACCCCCAGGTGCTCTGTAGCACTGGACAAGACCCCAGCTATCTTTAAGTTGTTGAGTCTGAGGCCCCCCAGAGCATTAAAGCAGCAAAGCTCCAGAGCGAAGAAAACAGTCAGTCTTCGGAACTAGACAGATGCAAGTTCCAATCCTGGTTCTGCCACTTTTCATGGGGCGACATTTGATAAGTTAATTAACCTCTCTGAGCCCCAGAGTGGTGATATTAATAGCTCTGAATCTCCAAAGTGCAAGTAATAAAATCATCCTTAAGAGGCAGATATAAATAAGACGTGTATATGAAGAACACAACAATATATTTTAGATGAAAATAACTCATCAAACTGCCATGAAAAGCCAGGGTGAGTGGGAAGAGGAGAGAATGAAAGGCTGGCTTCGAACTCGGCGAGAGAAAAAAAAATTGAGAAGACATTTAGTGATTCAGCTGCACTATTATTAATGTTATTATTTATAAAGCATGTTAAATGAGCAAGACATTTTACCAAACACAGACAATAACATGGTCTCTATTTTTACTTAACCATCACAAAGACGTAAAACCAGCCTCCTAATTGTCTCAGTCAGATGTTTCGGTGGTGTTTTAAAGTAAATGTAGAGTTCATGGTGCTATTGTAATGCTGTGTGTGATTTATGTCTGCAAAGTACACCATCACACACACCCTCCAGAACACCTGGAGAAATGTGGGGGAAAAAGAGAAGGAGGCTTACTGTTGGCTGTATCTTTATCCCATAACTTTAAAGTTTTTTAATAAAAAAAAAACCAGATTCCAACCAAAGCTAGAATGGCACCAGAAATGTCGAGAAATATGAAAAATAGTTACTCTTCGGGAAGAAATTACTAGAAATACCAGTGAGTGTATATTTTAGATCTGATTCCAAGCCTGGGCCAAAAGATGGTGGACGTAGAGAGTCAAAGTTGTCTTCCATTGACGTTCCGTGTAGCAGAATCCATCCCCTGACTCGTGACGGATGGATGATGGCGTCAGAGGCCCTGACGGGAGGGGTGCTTCCTTGTTTGGCCCAACTGCTGTTTCTGTGGACCTTTTGCCTAAACTCTTCTGGGGGTTCTCTACCCACCGCTGCTTGTGAGAGAAGGAGATGGGGGCTTCCCTTGCCCTCCCCCCCCAACTGAAACCCAAGAAGCATCCATCTCATAAACGAGGGTGTTTGTAGAGAGCGCTCTGGTTGAGTTTCAAATTGTCCAAAATTATCAAGCAGCCATTTTCTAAGTCATAGCACCACCGAGCTAATTGCAGGGACCATTTTATATTATGACATGTTATGGCACAGCACGAGGGTGGCACATGGACTTGTCAAAACAAATAAACCTCTTGTTTTTTTAAATGAAATCTATTGCACAAAGAGCTAAACAAATTACAGGGTAGAGGCAAATGTCTACCTCCCCATCAGCATTTACTACCTGGAGAAAAACAGTGGAAACGTTCAGGAATTGAGTGAAAAATTAACTGAGCACAGATGAAAGGTGAGCACGAGGGCAGTCAGGATAACTAACACCCTCCTTTATCATTCAGGGACCCAGGGGCCCACGCCACAGGCCTAGACGCAACTCACCGCTGAGACCGCAGGGGACTCTGTGCAGAGGCCCAGGAGAGGTGTCAAGGCCCTGGGGTGGCACAGAGAAGGGAAAGGAGATACTTCTCAGGTTACAGGAGTGGGTCCCTCCCTGGTCCCTGAAAGACAGAGACTGGTTTAGCATCCGAATCTCTACCTTCTTGTTTTTAACCAGAGATGAGAGAATTGGCCCTAAACGAGAATGGCAAATAGACAAGAACGAGGTAGTCAATAAAAATATAATTTAGAAGAAAGGGGCCTGCTTTAAAACAAAATGAATGAAAATGTTTAGGTTGGGGGGCAAAGGAGCCAGAGCAGAGGAGAACCGATAGAGCCTGTCTGGAAGGTCACTGACAAAATGTTTCAATTGCTTTTTCAGATCAGGGTGCAAGAAAGACTGGGACAGTGCCCAGAGATGGGTGAGCCAAGGATGCTTATCAGAGCTTTCCGTATATTAACTTTTTTCAAAAATAGAAAATAATCTATAGGCCCATCAAAACAAAACTGGTTAAGTAAATAATACATCCACAAAACAGTTGGCTTTGCAACCACTAAAAAGGATATTGTAGACAAAAATTTATTAGCATGGAAGATGTTCACATGATAGATTAAATAAACAGGTTATAGAACACATGTAAAATATAATCTCATTTTGGAGAACATCGGATACTCTATCCTATCCTATTAGCTATCGTATCATATACAAAAGCTCTTTGGAGACATAGTGACCAAAATGCTAACAGGCGGTGGTTATCTCTTCACTGTGGGATTTCAGATAGTTGCTTTTTCTTTTTGAGAACCAGTCTTTTCTAATTTTTTTAAAAATTAACGTGTTTAGTCTAATATTTTTTTTATAGATTTATTTTATTTATTTATTTTTTGGCTGCGTTGGGTCTTCATTGCCGTGTGCAGGCTTTCTCTAGTTGTGGCGAGCAGGGGATACTCTTCATTGTGGTGCGTGGGCTTCTCATTGCGGTGGCTTCTCTTGTTGTGGAGCAGGGCCTCTAGGCGTGCAGGCTTCAGTAGTTGTGGCATGCGGGTTCAGTAGTTGTGGCATGCGGGCTCAGTAGTTGTGGCATGTGGGCTCAGAACTTGTGGCTCACAGACTCAGTAGTTGTGGCGCACGGGCTTAGTTGCTCCGTGGCATGTGGGGTCTTCCCAGACCAGGGTTCGAACCCGTGTCCCCTGTGTTGGCAGGCGGATTCTTAACCACTGTGCCACCAGGGAAGCCCTAGTCTAATATTAAAGGGGAACTATTTGGAATTTTTTAAAAAGTAAAGTGAAAAGGAAGAAATAGCCAGCCATAGTACATACTTAAAAAGTAAAGAAAGAAAAGAAAAGAAAAAGAAAAAGCCCACAAGCACACAGCAGAGGAGGCAGGGTGATACAGAAATGCAGCTGCTGTTGCTACAGACAGACAGGCTTCCTTCCTTCTGTCTATGATCAGCCCCATCCATTTGTTTCTAAAGTGTGAGACCAAGCACTAGTCGTGGCCTCTTTCTCTGTTTCTGAACGTAATAGAAACAAAGCCTGCAAAACCAGCCCCGGGTGACGGCAGAAGAGGCCTGGCTTTCCGAAGCACATTCCAAGTTTAATAGTCCATCATTAGCTAGAGACGCAGCACACATAGTACTCTACCCGTTGACTTTTTTTTTTCCTACTGATTCGTTTAAAAGAGTAGTGTCAGTAAATGCAAAATCAGGCAAGGCTGCCCGGACAATAGTGATTCATTAGACACGTGACGTGTCTTTAAAATAAACATGGATGTGTGATGCGAAAGCAGACACACACACAGATCTATAATAAGACCGTCGCTGGCAGGACGAGGGAGATGTTTGGATAAGTGATGCCAGCAGCGTTATCCACCGAGGGACAGCAAGGGACACACCACGCGCGGTGGTGGGCAGGTGCTTGGAGACGGTGGCCGCTTCGGATGGAAAAGATACCCCTCTCCTGGGGAGCCTGGGGGCAAAGGTGAGGGAGAGCCGAAGTTCAGACCAGCCGGGCCCAGGACCACAGCCCCCCACAGAGAACACTGCAGCCTCGCAATCACTTCCACTCCTCGTCAATATCGAGGCCATTCCCATGGCATCTCCTGGGTGAAAAGCATTTCTTTCATTAACCTCATTTCTACGGTGAAGTCAAGCTCATTGCAAGCTGGCTGGATCTTCTATGGCTTTCTCCAGACCAGATTACTGGAAATGCCCACTTTTTTTTTTTTTTCAAATAATTTGCATGGTTTTGGTGTTGCTGCCAAGACTAAACCTATAAAAGGGTCATTTTCCAAAAGAGACAGGATGTGAATGACTGTAACAATGACATAGATTTGCTTCCCGGGTCAACGCCCCTGAGAGCAAGCACCACCTCTTACAGATCAGCCAGAGTTCTCCCCTTGAACCCCATGTGACGGGGCTTCGTCGTGCTGCTCTGCACCATCTGAGCGTGTGTTCCTGGGCGTCAGCCAAGGACACACACCACATACCTGAAAGAATCAGCCCAGCTTCGCCCTGAGCCTGTGGCTAGAGAGATTTCCTGCTGCAAACGCGGCACAAAATCATTTGCACGTGGGGAAAAGGACCAAGCAACTTACCACGACACGTGAGGGGCATGCATCATTTTAATGCAAAGCACAGAAGGGCTATAACTAGCTCTTCACCTCCACTCTTACTTTTTGGTTATTTGAGACTGCGTCCAGGTGAGTGTCTCACAGGGACACACGCTCTCCGAAGAATCCCAAACGTCATCCAAGCTTTTAGTCAGCCTCGCTTTCCAGGCTGTGCTGTTTCCAGCTCTGTAGGTGAAGGACGCCCAGGGAGAACATTTATACAAGGAGAGGGACACAAAGGTTAACCAATACAAGCGCATAATGTGTCCGTTTCTGGGTGAGGTGGGCAGACAACGTGGCACCCTCTTTACCCAGTCTCGTTTGCTCGTAAATCCCTAGGGAACCCAGCAGAGCCCATCAGTTCATCCTAGAACCCCAGGGAAAACGGCACACTTGAGGTCTAAAGCAGACGCGCGGTAAAGGAGAAAGAGCCGAGCCTGAAGGAGAGAACCTGGGGAGCGGCCAGTTCCAGCTCCAGCTCATCACAAGGGGCTATACCACAGGGCACGCCCTTCCGTGCTCCAGGTTTCCAAACTATGAAACAGAGACAAAAGTATTGCACTGACTTCCCTCCCTTTAAAGGCCCCAACCCTCAGTGTGAGAGCACAGGACAGAGCCATCGAGTGTCCAATGCTGTTCACTCTGCTTCGGTGTGTCCACAGGAACGCACAAAGGCCATGACATTAGAAGATGGAGAGTTCCAGAAGCTTTCGTATTGGGACGGTTGCCTTAATTAATTCGCGTCCTCTGTGAGCTCCGCCTCCCCTGCCCGCCTTAGGAAGGGGCGTCGACAGGTACCTGGGTCATTTGGCCAATGCAGTGGGTCCTCCTCCCCTGGGGGAGGAGCTTTGGCGTGATGAGTAAAAGAGATCAAAGCTTTTTGTCCTTCACGTGCTTTTCCTTCTTTCCTTCTCCACATTAGAGCGGTAAGGTGATGTTTACGGGATGGGGAGGGGAGCCTGCAGTCCGCGAGGGTTCTGTTTGGGAGTCTCCCTTGGGATGAGTCAGCAAAGGGCCGGGAGCAAGGTGTTTCGTCCCCACACTGTGGGCCATGGGGGTCCTGTCTCACCCCCTTCAGCATCTGTCCCCCGCACATTCGACTTCCGCGTCTTCTCCGTCTCTGTGGGAGTTGTTCAGATGGATACGGAAGAGCTCGGAGCCCGAGGCAGCCCCCCACAAATGATGGCGTCCACTCAGCTCCACTACGCGCGGCTCAAGCCCGACCCTCGCCCTCCCTCCAGGCACCTGCTCCTCCTTCGCTGGCTCCCCCGCTCAGGAAAGGGCCCCGCGGGCTTCTCCTCCAGGAAATCTGGAAGCAGGTTCACTCCCTCATCCGGCCGCCTCCCGTCCAAAGCATCACCAGATGCTGCCACTTCTGCCCCCCGGGGACACATTGGCGTTGGCCTTCCCCACCTCCACCCTGGGTCACAACATCTTCCGCTCCCCGCCCCTTTCAGTCCACTCCTCGCCCAACAGCCATGACGAGCCTTCAGA
The DNA here is from genome assembly GCF_028021215.1 of Eschrichtius robustus. NCBI lineage: Eukaryota > Metazoa > Chordata > Mammalia > Artiodactyla > Eschrichtiidae > Eschrichtius > Eschrichtius robustus. Next base: position 97,399,321 of record NC_090837.1, read on the forward strand.
GACACAGTTCAGATCACATCGTCATCTGCTTTTTTTTTTTTTTTTTTTTTTTTTAACGGGGGAGGGGTTTTTTTTTTGTTTTTTTGTTTTTATATCTACTTTATTTATTTATTTATTTATTTATTTATTTATGTATTTATTTGGCTGTGTTGGGTCTTCGGTTCGTGCGAGGGCTTTCTCCATTTGCGGAGAGCGGGGGCCGCTCTTCATCGCGGTGCGCGGGCCTCTCGCTATCGCGGCCTCTCCCGCTGCGGGGCACAGGCTCCAGACGCGCAGGCTCAGTAGCTGTGGCTCACGGGCCCAGCTGCTCCGCGGCATGTGGGATCCTCCCAGACCAGGGCCCGAACCCGTGTCCCCTGCATTAGCAGGCAGACTCCCAACCACTGCGCCACCAGGGAAGCCCCATCATCTGCTTTTGAGAGCCATCTGTGTCTCAGGTTTTCACTTAAAATCAGGACCGGAAGTCCTGGCCCTGGCACAGCAACAGGTCCTGCCTTTCTGGCCGCTACACATCCTGACTCTTCCCACATCTGCGCCCTTTTGTTTCCCTACTAAGCCACGCTTCTTCCTTTGCAAGCTCTTCCCCCGCCTTCCCTGGCGCCTCCCTGCTCGTCCTTCAGGAATCAGCCTCCACAGCCCTTCAGCTGAGAGTTCCCTGACCCCTCCTCCAAATCTGGATCAGGTCCCGCGTTTTAAAAATATCAATTTGGGGGCTTCCCTGGTGGCGCAGTGGTTAAGAATCCGCCTGCCAACGCAGGGGACACGGGTTCGAGCCCTGGTCCGGGAAGATCCCACATGCCGTGGAGCAACTAAGCCCGTGCGCCACAACTGCTGAGCCCGCACGCCACTGCTGAGCCCGCGAGCCACAACTACTGAAGCCCTCGAGCCTAGAGCCCGTGCTCCGCAACAAGAGAAGCCACCGCAATGAGAAGCCCGTGCACCGCAATGAAGAGTAGACCCCAGAGTGGCTGCAACTAGGGAAAGCCCACGCGCAGCAGCAAAGACCCAACGCGGCCAAAAATAAATAAATAAATAAATAAATTTAAAAAAAACATCAGTTTGTCATTATAAATGTATTTGCATAGGGGTTCATTAACTATCTTTTGAGTGAACGAGTAAATAACTCATGAAGAGGTCTTTTCATTTGTACATATGCCCGGGTCATATTTTTCACTTTTCTGCAAGAAGAGCTGGTCAAATCCCTTGCTGCAGTCCAGTTATATGATTTCTCTCTTAATTTGTTCATTTACTAATGTTTTTAAAGCTTTCAAAGGAGGAAGTGCGGTTAGACTCAGCATGATTGTTTCAATAATTTGTATTTATTCAATAGACATTTCCAGAATACAATGACATGTCAGCCCTGGGCCGGGAGGGGATGATGTGGAGGGACCAGTGACACAGTTCTTGGTGAATTGCTTCCTCTTCCAGGTGCTCTCAGACCATCTCCTTAACGCCGTCTTCCACAAGACTGCTCAAGCAAACCGGTATGGACTGTGTGAATCTACCATCTTATTATTTTAAAAAACTGGAGTGACATTTGTCTCTTTCTTGGCACTTGCTCAATTTTCACAATCCCTCTAAGGTCACCAACAAGTGCTCTCATCTGCAACTTCTTTTCACGTCTTCAGGTGGAATTGATCCAGTACAGGACATTCAAAGGAATTTCAAATATCTTGGAAACACTTCTTTTTAACCCCACAAATTCTTTTGAACCCCTCTCTTTTCCCTCCCATCTTTCATCAAAGTGCCAGTCACAGTGTAAGGTATCAGACACATAAACATGTCCCTGCCCTTGAGAAACGTTTTACAATGTATCGGCTCATGGTTACATAATCTAGAATTTATCTGAAAATAATAAACAGCTTTATTGATGCCAGACATTTTATATCATAGTCACTTATCTATTTGCCTTGAAAATCACTTTAATGAGAAAGTATTCCAGTGACACTGTAAGTTCATCACAGTAGTTCCTGCAGTAAGTTCACTCTTTTTCTCCCCTTAAGTCTTACATGATAACAGATGCTTCCTCGTGGCTTCCTGAAGTGATACGATGAAAAAAGAAATGGTCTGAGAATCTCCAATGACCACTTTCCTCCATTTAATAGTTATGTAACTGATTCACGTGGCTTCTAAATGTTTTCTATGAATAGTGCAAGTTTAAATTCTAGTTCTCCAAGCAAACATGTCAAAAGAGGCTCCTTAATTTGGTTCATTACAAACCCAGCAGGTGTCCAGCCAAGGGCCAGACTTGTACGTCTTCTGAGGAGCAAAGGCATTTGGGTGGCAGAAGTTCTGCCGTGTCTGGCGCCGTGAAAGGTGCGCCCTGCACTCTGAACTCTGTCTCCACACTCCCCAGAAAGCCCACCCTCCCCATCCACAAAGGCGGGCTTCTCCCAAAGCACGGCAGCCTCTTCACGATCCGTGTTTGCCTTGATCCCACTCGGGCACGGAATGCTGCCCGTCCCGGCAGCTCTATGTCTGACCCTTAACTGGCTACAGTTCCTCCACCTTCATCCCTCCAGAAGCATCATCACCTAGCAGTACTTTGATCTCTTTTTCATTTTTATTTTTTCTTTAAGGAGAACACATATTTTCCCGGTTTTTGCCAAGAGTGACTGATTGATTGCATACAAATTTTTATTTTCAATCTTACTCCCTAAATCTTAGGTCTGTGTTTCCAGCTATTTTATTTTATTCCAGGACGCTGTCATTTACATACGAGGATAATGGTAATGGTGAGGGTGGTGGTGATGATGGTGATGATGGTGATGGTGGTGATGGTGGTGATGGTGGTGATGGTGATGATGGTGATGATGGTGATGGTGATGATGGCGATGATGGTGATGGTGATGATGGCGATGATGGTGATGGTGATGATGGCGATGATGGTGATGATGGCGATGATGGTGATGATGGTGATGATGGCGTCCTCAGAACCTCACTCTTGCCCTGGACGGAATCCCTGCCTCTAGAAGAGATGGTCATTCAGCAGATAATTTAGAGAGAGAGAAAGAAGAACCACCTAGTCTAATAAATCTGCAGGTCCCTGAAAGATCAAGACACTCCAGTGTGTGAAACAAATAAACAACAACAAACATATGTATATACACTTATACGACACATAGTGACAAGTACCATGAAGAAAAACAGAGCAGAGAAGTGCATAGAGAATAAGGAGGATGGTTCCACTTAGGTAAGACAGCGTGGGAGGGGAGGCTGCTCTGAGAAGGGGTGGAATGAAGTGAGGGAACAAGTCAAGCAAAGATCTAGGGAAAGAGCCTCCAAGAAGCACAAAGGTTTTGTCAAGGACAATATTTATCCACCACCACGTGTAGCCCACTCCCTGGGATGCAGATAACGCTGCATATTTGTTCACCAGAATGTGGAAAAGCATAGTGTGTAATTGGGCTTTAGCAATATTTCCAAATGTTGACCCAAAAAATTTCGATACGAGTCTTTCCCCAAACCAGAAGTATTTCCAGCATTAGTGAAACTAATGGTACTTATAGGTGGACTCACTGACAAGTTTGATCTAGAAAAATGCTTCAATCTGCAAATCTAGAAAGACCTTACAAGTCTACTCACCTACATTTCACTCGCCAGGCACTGTTTTCCAGAATCTTCCCAGTATTTTTAGTAAAGTAGGAAATGCCAGGGTCGTTTGGAGTCATTCATGGCAGACGAATGGGCTGGTTCCAAGGAGGCGACTGTGCCCTGCCTGGGCCCCCAGCTCATGTCCTGGGATGTGGCCTTGGACCCGGAGCCATGCTTCTCGCTTCATCTTTGCCAAATTCCGGGATTTACGTTCCCCTCGCCAGCTCTGCACACCTGGATCCCGGTGGTCAGCAGGAGCTGCGCGGATGGGGCCAGCGGTGGGCGGAGTTACTGTGTGACCCACGCTGGGCCTGGCCTGGTGTGGCCTCAAAGACTCCCCGGGTGCCCGCGCTTCTTCCCCACCCACCTTCTCCACAGTCAGCACCGTCTTCCCACCTTTAAGACAATTCACTCACTCGCGAGCCCCGGAGCCCTGAGACAAGTGCGCCACCGACCCACCAAGGCCACATCGGAGCTCCGCGCAGAGGGCCCGGTTGCCTAACCCCACCCCCAAGCCCCGCTGGGCCTTTATTCTCATCCCCGGGACCCGAAGGCCTGAGGACAGAGCTCACCACCTAGACCCGCTAGGTCCAGCCTTTGGCAGAGCGGGTCCTCGGAGGGCTGACCCCAGGCACGATGGGGGCGGCTTTCTCCGTCTCCCCTCGCCTTGTCCCCGGACGCTGTGTCCAAATGGCCATCCCCTTCTCCTCCTGCGTCTCCCCCGCCCGCCCGCCCTCTCTCTCTCCCTGGGCTCCTCTCGGGGAGATGTTCACTGTTATGGAGTGCATTGCATCCCCCAACATCCACTGGTGATGCCTAACCCCCAGCGTGACTATGTCTGGAGATGGGGCCTTAGGGGCATGACTGAGGGAGGTCCAACAGGACTTGTGCCCTTCTAAAAACTAAAGGAGACCCCAAGACCTCTCTCTCTCTGCCGTGCGGGAACACAGCGAGGAGACAGCTGTCCACAAGCCAAGGAGAGAGGCCTCCCGAGAAATCAGTCCTGCGGACGCCCTGTTCCTGGACATCCAGCCCCCAGACTGTGAGACAACGTATTTTTGTTGTCTAAGCTGCCCAGTCTGTGGTGCTCTGTGACGACAGCCTGAGCGGACAGACGCGTTCAGTATTCCGTTTATATTACAAAAAGATGGACAATTTTATTCCCCGAATAAAAGAGTCTGCGTCCTCTGCAGTCACACCTCCTGCACCCCTTGCGCCGGAAGAACGTGGCATCCCAAGCCCTCGCCCTGCTCCCCGCCCCCGCCAGCCTCGGCCCATCTCCTGTCTCCCCACGCGGGGCTCCGTCCGGTCCTTCCTTCCGCTCACACAGCCACACCGCCCGGCCGTTCTCCCTGCGGGGCGGGCGGCCTCTTTCCCCTCATCCCGTGAGAATGCTGGGAACCGTGGGCCCTTGCCAGTGCCCTCCAGGCAGAGCTGCCAGCCTGGTCCCCCTTCCCTCCTCAGCTCTCTCTCCGGAGCGTCCCCCCGGGCTCTGGGCCGGAGATGTTGTGTAGACGCTGGCCGCCCCCGCTCTGCAGCCCAGCGCTCCTCTCCTGCGCCCGGCGCACACCACGGGGCTAGCTGCCCTGCCCTGTTCCCGAACCTCTAGGGATGCAAGGTCCCGGCCCGGCCGTGTTGGTGAAGAGCGCCGTGCACATGCCCCGAGACCCAGGCCCCCGTGGAGGCCTCAGGCCCGGCACAGCCCTGGTCGGAGCCCGGGAAGCAGGACGTCCCGGGAGCCTGGGGTGTGTCCGCCCTACAGCCTGTCTGTCCTTCCTCCACGCTCGGGACCCGGGACCCCAGTCCTCGCCCGGTCTGCTCCGAGCCCGAGGACAGGGTCCTTCATTTCCACGACCCAAAGGCTTCCCGCAGGCACGACAATCCACTCCGCCAACAGCAAAGCGAGTGGCCTTCGCCAAACAGAAGGGAGGTCACGCCTGCCCACAGCGACCCCCGCCCTCCAGGGTCCCGCGGCTCCGCCCCCGGCCGCTCCTCAGGCTCCGCCCCCGCCGGCCTGAGCTCCTGCAGCCCCGCCTCCCGCGGCTGCGCCGGCCTCGCGGGCCTCCTTGCCTGCGCACACCACGTGGTTTCCCCTCCAGCCCTTTGTCCTTCTCGCCCTCGGCCTGGATGTGACGTTTGTCCTTCTGGAGGAGGGTACACGTCCGCAGAGGCCCTGCCGGCCACCGGCAGTCCTCTTCACGACTCCCGGCCTTTCTCTGTTTACCGCACTCATCTCCTTCGGAAAGCTGTGCATTTGTCCTTTTGACCACTGAGTGTACCCCCAGGAGAACGCAAACGCCCTTGAGAGATGAGCGCTCGGCGTCCGACGCACCCCCCGCATCCCAGGTGCCTGGATCCCAGCGGGAGTCCAGCAGGTGCTCACTTCGGGGACAGCGGAAGGAATGCCATGGCAGCCGACGGCCAAGGCCAGCGCGCCCCCAGCGCCTTCATATGTCTTCATCTTGGCAGTGCCCTCACCAGGCAGTAAGCCCACTGTCTGGCATGCAGTAGGTGCTCAATCCTTGTTTGCTGACAAAAGTGATGAATAAAAGGAGTTTGAAATGGGGGGTTCCTTTACATTCTAGTGTGACCCCCATCTGCCATCTAGTGGTGAGAGCGGGCAACGTCAGGACGACAAGCTTGGGAGAAGCAGTGAGGGAGCTGAACAGGGATGCAGGCCTATGGGTACCAGGGGGACGGCGGGGTTCCCCTCACCTCCATCCTCCCGTCTGTAGGAGGAGCCCTGAGAATTCCGCTGTGGAGCCAAATCTTGCACGTTACTGCGGAGTAGGGTGGGTAACACGTTGAAACCCCAGCAGAGTAAATGATGCAAAGGAAAAGGAGCCCCAGATAAATTGCACATTAAGCTTCCAGCGGTCCCACAGGTAAGACTGTGCGAATATTCGTGGTTGTGTTTGATGCTCCAGCGGGACGATCTGCTTTTCTCCCGACTTTGGGGGGATCAGATCCGTACGGAGTTTCGACTGAAAAGTACAGCAACACTGCGTTCCGAGTTTCCTTGGGGAACCTACAGACAGTGGGGGAACATTCAAGTGAACTGAGAAGAAGGAAGGATGAGAATGAGGGAAAGGTGAAGAAAGCACGGGTTAGGAATCACAGAGATGCCCGAACGCCACACACTCAGTATATAAGATTACAAAAATGCGGTAAGACTGCAAACTCCAGGTACCTGTGGGTGCGGGGGAGTCACGTGACCCCTCTGGACCCCAGCTTCCTTCGTATAAACAAGAATTCTGGAAGACGTGGTCTCTGGGGGTTTTACAACCTTCAAGTTTCCTAGGCAGATCCCTAACTAAAACCTTAATGTACATTCATGACAGCTGTGAACTTTTCAAATATCTCCTTGAATAGTGGTTTGTTATGTTTCTGTAGGGTTCACCTCAAACTGAAGGGTGCTGATCCCAGATGAAATGTTACATGATTCATTAGTACGTTAGCCTGCGCCTTGGTTATGTGGAACCCTAACAAGGCTTCGAGAAAGCTGAAAAGACACGGGATTGAGGAGATGGGGGGTGGGCCTGCCACTGTGTGAGCCGTGGCCTCCCCGGCACGGGGCGAGTCAGGCCACATAGGTGGCCAAACACAGCGTCATAAACAGGCACCGAGAATCGCTGTCCGTGACGATCCACCAGCAGGCGTTTTAATAAATCCCAGGCATTACTTGACCACAGGCTACACAGACAAACATGGGATGGGCGCCAATCTTCTTCTTGGGGAAATTAGCCAAGAAGCCCTGGGGGTTCGGAAGTGGCAGCCCCTCCCTCCCCGCCCCCCCCCCCCCCATGCCCACACCCTCCCACACTCTCAGTGCACAGCCTAATCGCTCCCAGGCGTGGTGGTACCTGCAGGGCACCTCAGCCCACCTTCCACGCCGGACGGGCACTCAAACCGTCCCAGGGCGTGAGCCAAGGCCCCCCCACCCCCCCACCCCATAACCGGCCCCGTCTACCACCCAACCCCCCGACCCCCCGCCCCCCTGCCCCACATCCGGCCCCCGTCCACCACCCAGCCCCCCGCCGCCCTGCCCCACATCCGGCCCCCGTCCACCACCCAACCCCCCGCCCCCCCTGCCCCACATCCGGCCCCCCGTCCACCACCCAGCCCCCCGCCCCCCTGCCCCACATCCGGCCCCCCGTCCACCACCCAGCCCCCCGCCCCCCGGCCCACATCCGGCCCCCGTCCAGCCCCCAAGCAGAGCGTGGCCAGCAAGCATCCACCACGTCACTCCTGAGACTGAGACTGGGGACCAAGACCCAGACACTGGGTGATGGAAAACCGAGCGAGGTTTGAGAAGAAACTCCACGGAAGGCTCAAGGAATATAAGGAATGCAACATTCCTGTTACTGTGGTTTTTAAAAATACATCCCTCGGAGATGCACAGTGACACATTTACAGTTGAAATGTCATGACGTCTGGGAATTACTTAAATGATTCCAAGTCAAAACAACCACGACAACAAAGTAAAAGATACCAACAAATCTTGGCAAAATGTTGTCATCGTTGGAATCTGGATGACGAATATGAGTGAGAGTGTGTGTGTAATTTTCCATCAAGAAAAAGTTAGAATAAATGTAGAATAGAAGGAAAAAGTAATCACAATACACGGCTATAAGGGCCTTGATAACTTAGTTTTGGGAAAGCAGATGTCTGGAGCATGAAGGGAAGAACCAAGAGAGAAGGAAAGACTGAGTCTGGGCAAGACTGGCTAATGGTTCACTATAGGACACTCCTGGAACTCACACTCAGAAATCGCAGTCAGTGTTTTTATCTCTGTATGTATGTTAGTTCTCAACTTACAGAAGGTCAGCCGAGAGAAACTTCGATATGAAACTCTGGAATACGAACTCAGAAATCCAAAATGTCTTGTTCTGATCCAGTGATGGTCCTCCGCCCATCTCTTGACGGGCCATGGTATGTACGCTCCTTACCTGGCGGATGGGCTGCGGGGACCCACGGGATGATGGGTGTCAGTGCTTCGGAAAGCGGTAGCACGTCCCGTGAAGATCGTTACTAGGCTGCATGCAGGGCATCAGGGCAGAACAGAGCAGGGGGCTCGCAAGCCCAACACAACTGGGCTCTGACGGTGTGGCCGCAAGTTACTGGCTGCGTCACTTTGACTAGGCTGTAGCTCCTTCTCTGACTTCCTATTTTCCTTGCTTATAAAATGGAGCTAATAATGCCTGCTTTGATGAGTGCTGTGAGGCTTAAATGAGTTAAAATAGATGAAAACTCTCTACCTCAGTCCCTAGCACACGGTCCTTTAAAACATTAGCTATAGTTGTTGCTATTGTCCTGAATGTACCTCAAGACTGAAAGGTGTACCACCTAGACCTAGACTAAGACAATTCACTGTGCAACACGGTCTGACCCGTGTCCTTCCTGGCCTTTGTCTTTCTTACCTAAAAGGTCTCACCTTCTCTGTCTCACGTTCAAGCTTCCCCTTGACCCCTGGATTGTCCACCCCTGGCTTGTCTCCAGTCCTTGAACGACGACAGACACACACAGGAACTCAGGACAGATGCACGAAATCTACACAAAGGCAGGCTATCGTGCTGATGCTGGGTTTTGTCACAGCAACTTCCCCACTGATACATGTTGTGGATCTTTGCCTGAAGCCTCACTTTGAGTTAATGTCATCAAGGGATAACTGACAATGATCTCCACCCCTTTCCTCTGTCAGATGTGACAATTCAAAATACGTTCTAAATGTACCGAGGGGCATTTCGCAGAATTCGTTTCCTTAGGCTCTTCCTCACGGAAACTCACATGTCACTTTTCTCTCTCATATCAAGATCTTCTTACAGATGATCCAAGTCAACCAAGGTTTGATGCCAGATGCAGATTCTGTTTTAATTCCAGGTCATTACCCCAAGCATTTTATAAAACTGTTTCCAAAATTTCAGGCGGGTGCCACCCGGTCCTGGGGACACGTGGGCATCTGGTTGATTTTCCGAGCTCCTTGACCTCTCTCCCCAGGTGGACCCCATCCCTCTTCCGTCTACACCCCCAGAGCTTGTAGCCCTCTGGCTCAGAACTCGTGTTGACGTCTGCCTTCCTCCCCGACTGTGAGAGTGCCAAGGGCATGTGCTATTTTGTTCCTCTTTCTCTCCTGGTGTCCTGGCCTGCCTGTACTTAGCCACGGCAGGCGCCCAGAATTTGCTGAATGAACGTATAATGTCAAAGTTTCTGCACAATTTCAGAGAAGCTTTAAGTATTCTGATGAGACTTGCGTGTTCATCTGGTTCCAAGTGCCCTCTCCGCGCAGGGGCCCTGATACTGATCCCCTCACACGTGAACCTCGAGCTTCCGTTTGACCTCTCCAGGGTCAGGGACTCTTGTGTCCCGCTGCTGAATGGCCTGACCCCCAGGTCATCCTGTCTGCTAAGCCAAAGTCAGCCTGTACCTTCCGCCCACTAGTCCCACGTCTGCAATGCAAAACATCGGCAAGTTCTGACTTGCTATTTCTCAGGGCAGACCTCCAATCACCTCGTAACTGGCTCACCTGTCTCGTGTGACACCTGTCTTCTCTGAAAGAAACCCCCTCTTTTGGTTTCTGTTACCCCGTCCTGGAAATGTTTCTAGTTTGTCTTGACCACTCTCTAGATGTCATGCCCAAAACTGAACAGAACGTGACACGACACAAGGAGACTTCGTGGAGCACAAAGTCAAGTGGGAATGATCCTCCTCGTGACCTGAATGCTACTCTTCTGTTGACAAATCCCAGGACGATAAAAGGCCAGCTTCCTCTTGCCCGTACAAGATTGCAACTGTTGGCAGCAAAGCTAAGGGTTCACTCTGATGCCCTGCTCTTAGCTTGGCACGTGCACACATCTGACATCCCGTTGGGAGAGGGGGCTTGGAATGGGTCTCTCCATTGTGTCTCCTTTAGTTGAAAAAAGAAAGAGAGAGGGGGAATGAAAGAAAGAGGAAGGAAAAAAGGAAGGAAGGAAGGGAGGGAGTGAGGAGGGGGGAAGGAAGGGAAAGAGAGAAAGAGAGGAAGGAAGGAAGGAAGGAAGGAAGGAAGGAAACATTCTCAGTGCAATCTTCATTTCACTGCATCTTTCCTCTTCCCATAAAGGAAACTGACCGGAGAGGGGGTGTGCGACCATCACGTGCGCCTCCAGATTCCTGCCGGACTTCCCCGACCTTGAAGCCTGCCAGGGCTGGTGCGTCAGTTGGCAGAAAGGAAGTCAGACATTCCAAGGACTCGTCACAGAGGCAAAGACCGGGGCATTTCACATTTTGTTTCAATAATCTTGCTGATCTCTCGAGGAACGTGTCGCCTTTTTAAAAGGTAAGACTGAGAACACGAGTAGCACGGATCAGGAACGCACCGCTGTTGTTTTCAAACAGCAGGACAGCGAGGGGGAAAGAGAGGTGCCGTCACAAGCGGAGTCGTTTGTTTTGTGTGCGCAGCTCGGCCAGACTGCCTCCAGCAAGCAGGGCAAGGGGTAGATGACGGCCACAGCGAACGTTCAGGCGCCGTCTGCCACCTAAGTCCCACCGCCAAGGATGACATCGCATGGGCATGCGGCGGGACATCCTCACCGCTCTTTGGTGGCCAGCGGACGCACAGAGAGAAAGGACAGCCCGCTTTCCTGAAGGAAGGAAGCACAGTCACCGTAGGACACCCCAGAACCCGGGGAAGTGTCTGTCTGGGGTTTGAGTCCACGAACATCCCGCGCCTGTGTTCCCTGGAGGGAACTCCCCACACCTGGTGACACACACAGAGACCTGGGCTTGTTTTGGTTGTGTCGCACACCAAGAGTGCTACCAGGCTGGCGCTGCCCCTTCCTCATCTAGAATCAGCCACCCGGGAAGAGAGAGGTTCTAGATAAACTGAGTCATAAACCTCCCCCGTGCCAGGCTGGTTCTGCAGTTTACAAAACTCACGAGGGCTTTCCACAAACTCCTCAAATTGGCGTTTGCATCCAAGAATGGAGGGGGCATGAAGGGGCCACCAGTGACCCAGGCCTGGATGCTCTATTTTCTGCACAAAGCCACGTTCAGGTCCTGACCCCATCCCTTCCTTTTCCTGCCAACTGGGACACAGATCTTTTAACTTCGGAGCACGTGTTATCTTTTTACCTTAAAATTCTGTTAGTGCCTCTGAGGCCCCCAAGCCCTGTTTCTGCCATCTAAGCAGTAAATCTACTGCAAGTCTCAGAACAGTGTGTGTATTTGGCATCAGGAAATGAGAGGTGCCCGGGGAAAATGAGAAATACAGAGTTACCTTTAAAAAAGAAAACAAGTGTGCGTGTCCTGGAGTCCACAAAAGACTTGAAAAAAAATACCGTGGCCACCTTGGCATCTTTTTTTTTACATGAACTATCTCGTGAATCATCCAAAAAACTCCTCCGCTTATACAAATACAGAGCACTAACACTTGCGTTTGCGTTCAGCCAACAAAAATTTTCAAACCACAGATCCAGATGGGCTGTCAAAGGATTTAAGCCACCTCCTGAAATAGGGGAAAAAGGTCTTACAAATCTCAAGAACTCCAACATGTTTTTATTGATTTCAGTTTCCAATAGAATGAATATGTTTTCTCTAAATATTTTTCATCACACAACTGAAACATTGAATTATCTTTTCAGAAATAGAGTTAAATACATCAATCTAGTTACAAATTCTAATATAAAGAGTACAAAATATAATGTGATAAATTGTATTTTAAAAAAGAAATACAAACTCTATGGTCTTTTGCATTTTACTGCCTCAAAGCATAATTAGCAAAGTTGAAGAATGAACATTCTCCCTCAGACGCACTACGGGGCACCTAAACCATCACTTGAAGTCCTGGCCTGTGATTTTTTTATTCTCTTTCTTTTTGCTCAGTGTATAAAATGTCCTGCGATTAGAACAAACCCGAGTTAAAAGCAGTGAAACAGCATACGCTAACTTCAGACACGGAGACATTCTGAAAGTGGAAAAGTAAAGTTGTACAAACGCAGCTGTTTTTCTGTGCATCGATCACAACACCCCCCAGGGGGTGATTTGCCTGTTTTCAAGACGGCATGTCGGTAAAGAGAACCTGGCCGTGGAAACCCAGGAGGTGCGCTGCGTTCCAGGCACAGACCGAGAACTGCCAGTCACCTTCTGTGACCCTGTGGGCTACACTCTCTCTCCTGGTGGAAAGAAGGTGCAGCTACCTGAGCCAGGTGCCTGGGAGACAGCAGGGAGGTGTCACCTGCGACCTGCTGGGTCCAAGGCCACATCCCAGAGGCCTGCCGAATGATGACCCTGCGTGTGCACGTGCCCCCGTGTACTGTTTGCCTGCCACTGTACAACCTGTGACAGAGCGGCCATATCTGAAGATGGTCCTCGACATCCTGGGCAAAACCAATGCTCCCTAAGCTCACCAAAGTGGCATATATATGTCCTCCCCGGGGCCATTTCCTGGAGCACCTTCAAGAAACCAGTGCCTTTCTTGGGTTTAAAAAATAAATAAGTAAATATTGGGAGGCACCTCTTAAAAGCACTGAATACTTTTCAAACCCAAAAAGGCAAAATCCACTTGGTTTGAAAATCTGTACTGTGCCACGACCGAGGTGAAACGCATCCATCTGAGATGGCCCCAAGGCCTTCCAGGAACCAGGGGAGAAAAGTGACAGAACGGCTGACGAATGCCCAGAGAAGATGCTTGAACAGCTGAATTTTTCAGAGAATTTAAATGTTCACTCTTCAAGTTAAGGAATATGAGTGAATAACCTGAAAGAGTCTCTAAGCTCGTTATCTGTGTTACAACAATGAGGACGAGGGTGAGGAGGGGAGGAGGGGGTTGAGAGCAGCAGCAGGAGTGTGCGAGCAGGGGCCGGGAGACACACGGAGAAGCTGCAGTGTAGACAACCAAACCCTTTATTGTCTAAGTTACATTGACGCCAACACTGTCAAATCCTGTTAAGAAACAAGGAAACAGCAGATTGGTAGAGGTAGTAGAAAGTCTGTAACAGTCAGAGGGCGACTTACAGGAGAGACCATGCGGAAATTATCAATCGAAAAAAAGTGAATCAAAACACATTGGCTAAATAAATAAGAAAAACACAAATCGTATTAAATACTATGGTCAAACTGACACAAACACATGAACAAACCAATACAATACTGCGCTCGGTGGAAGAAAGGAAGTACAGTCGGGCCCCCGGACGGCTTGCCTTGGAGGGTGGTGTTCTTGGACGCCCCCCTCGCCCCGACCCCCGTCTGCTGAATTAAGGGAAAACCTTATTTCTGTGCTCCGGGCAGAAACAAGTATTCCAACTGGCTCGGGCTGCGTGTCCGGCCAACGGGACCCCGGGACGCGCCCCTCTCCACCACGCCCCCCGCAAAGGGGTCTCCCGGGATGACACCTGCGGCTCTGAAGGCCGCCACTGAAACGGTAAGAACGTACGTGACTCCTCCGTGTCGCTTTGGGTACAGAATTCCTCTGGATAACGAAAACACAGAGAAACAGACCGAATCACGAGCCCCTGTGCGTTCCTGAACTGTCACCCTTCACTGTCAGCCAAGAAAATAAATGCCAGAAAATGCAGAAACGATCACTGTGAGGAGACTACGGAAATGATCAAACGTAAGTCAACAGAAAGGCATGCTGATTTCTAGGGTGAACAGAGGAATGTATCTCTGAAACTTTGCTCAAAATAACTTTAGAGGACAGTCACTGAATCGTATCCGCAAGGACATTCCTAATGACACCAACACGACAGATCATTCTGGTACATATTCGGTGTAAGAATATCAGGAAAAAATAAGTAAAAAAGTTATATATATATACACACACATATATGCAGCTATATGTGTGTGTATATACATGTATATATATATTTATAGATATAAGCTAGCCAGTTACATTGCATTGTTTGCAAATGTTGCAAAGTAACCTGAACCGTCAAGTAATTTAAATTCAGTAACAAGTAGAATCCAGAACCAAACATTAACTAAGAACAACAACAACAGTAACAATAATAATAATATAATTCAACAAATCATTAGAACAGGAAAACCACACCTTACAGGGGTGTGTGTGTGTGTGTGTGTGTGTGTGTGTGTGTGTGTGTGTGTGTGTGTGTGTGTGTGTGTGTGTGTGTTTAAACAAGTCTTTCTGTATCAGAAGCCCATTTTCTACAAAAACTGCACTAATCCATTACTGTATTAAGTAAACTGTCGCTCTCACCAGTATTAAAGTTTAGGATAATTTCTGTACATGTAAAATTATTGCTTTTTTGAAAAATATATTTAGCATGCTCGTTTTAATCCATTTCCTGCCTTTACAAAATTTCACAATTAAAAAAAACCTAGTAAAGCTTTTGCAAAAAATTTCACAGAACATTTTCATTCAAGGCAGCAGTAACTTTTGATAATGCATAAAATCATTATGTGCAAAAATCTGAAACTCTCAGAAACATTACCATCACACACGGTGTCATGGTAATAGGAAAAGAAAATATTTATATCTGTGGAATACAATTTTAACTGCGTACACTGCAAGGTTTAAGACCCTTTGTGACGGCCCTTAACTCCCCACCGCTGAAACTGGCATCTGCGCGACCGAGGAAGAGGTATATAAAGCTGCCCAACCCACGGGCCGGGGGGCCTCCACGCTCCGGGAATGAAGGGACTCGTCCCATGGAGGCCCCCCGGCCCAAGAAGGAAAGACGCCTACTTGCTGGGACAGACGGACGGGAAGGCAGGGAGGGAGGGGGGCGCAGGAGGCCCCAGAGCACCAGGACCCCGGCGACCTGGGCCCCCCCCACGGGCTCAGGGATCCTCCCGCTACGACTAGACTAAAAGGGTCCAAATCGAGGGGGGTTCAGTGGCCAGATAATTTGTTAAGACGGGCAGTCTTCCGTTGTAAGCAGTTTGCAGAATGTAGCCCTGTTACCAAAAAGGTCCTGAGAATAAACAAAGAAGCCTGCTTTTCTTAGTGTTCAACTAGCTCTCTTTTCCGAAGCACAATAAAAGCCTTCCCACGGATGTGTTTCCTCTGCCGGATTCACTGAGCACAGATGGGAGAGAGGGACACACCTGGGAAACGCAGAGGGCCCCCAAGGGGATGCGATGGGACCACTGAGGAAGGAGGACCTCGTCGCCCGCCCGCCCCCCACTGAGCCTGTTTCCACAGCACCTCAACGCCCATCCTTCCTCTTTCATTCACTATTTTAAATACCCACTAAGACAAGGAGAGGCCAGAGCGTCAGAACTCCGTCAACCTGGACCCCTCCGCTGTTGTCTGTCCTGACGTCACCTCCAACAGGCCTCTGAGCATTGGCGGCGGCTTCTGTTACAGTGCTTGGCTGCTTCACTCTGTCCGACACACACGAGCATCTTTCTTCCAGTGTCTCAAACCTGTCTTGAACGATATCGACGCTTTGTGCTCCTACCGTGCCTCCCACCTCCACCGTTTATTATAAGAAAATACGACTATGGTCGGTGAGCACGTATATGCATATAGAATATCTACATGTAATTCTAAGTCGAGCATCTTCGTTGATGTTTAACGTGTAACAAGGAGAAGCCCTCCCTTCAGCTTCCGCCCCGCCCAGCGGCTGCAGGATCTGAGGTGTCCGGTCGGGAGTTCTTCCACGGGGCGGTCAGGGTCACGGTCGGGACATCCACAAGGGAACTGCGGACGCTGTCCCGGGGCACTGGGGATGGTGAAAGCGTGTCTCTAGGTTCCCTTTCTGAGAGGCACTGTTTGGACAGTATCTGCATTAGAATGGTCTCTCCCCTGGGGAAAAAAGAGACAAGAGAAAAGCTCATTTCTGCCTTTGGTTTCCAAGTGCGTTTTTCCTATTAATTTTCTTAGCAACGCCCAAAGCACAAACAGCAACCTTCGCAGAGCCACTGAGTCAGGTCGGCAGAGACCCCTGGCTTCAGCTTTAACTCGCTGCACGTGAGCAGGATATGTTTGCAATGTGCCTTCCTGCCTTCCAAGGTAGCTTGAGAAAAATCACCCCCAACGATCTACAGAGGATCATTAGGCGTCTCTGTTCCGCGTGCAAGAACAGCAAATCATAGTGCCTGAACCAGCTCCGGAGGAAAGGTTAAAAAGACGGCCAGATGGGACCGGAGGAGGATTCGAAACAACAATGCACCGTGAGTAATACAAAGCGGGGTTCACACGTGAATGGCAGTGCCAGAACAGGGTTGAATCTGGGGGCCATACGAACCAGAAGTACAGCACTCCCATAGGTCTGTCAGCAACTGAGGAAGCTTCCACCCATTTCCGTAAATAATTACCACGTTGGAAAAATAGAAGGGGTATTCTAAAGTCAAGGGAACTTGCTGCAAGATGAAAATGAGAATGAAGGAGAGCCGAAGTTTTCACAGAAGGCTCTCTCACGACACGTGAAGCATCACTGTTTGAACAATGGAGTTTACAATCTGAGGACACAACAGGGCAAGATTAATCTTACTTAACTGCATTAACCTTCAGCTAAAAGTCTCGATGAAGTAAAGCCAACAGCTTGAAATTAACATGCACACATAAAATGCAGCACTCATTGTGAAATTCCAACTGATTTCCAGCTATGCCTGCAGGAACCCTAGAAGTAAGTGTGTTTTGGGGGTGGGGGGGGGGGTCTGGTTGACATAATGAATTAAGTGCCTCTCTTCAGTTAATAGTTTCAGAAAACTCCTACGTAAAACTAGCTCTGCATTCACGACACCTACCAGTCGACATCTAGCGGAAGCCAGAAAGATACTCAACAAAATTTTATGGGGGGCTGGGGGAGTGGGCACAGCGGTCCCGACAGTAGTTTATTTGAAATGTAGGAAACAGTAACGGAATGAGAGAGGTGATAAAAACTTCCTTAAGTAGACGGTGCATTTCCTGCCGTAAACTGAGAAGGATGTTTTGCACTTTTGCACAGCGACATCACGCCGTGGGGAGATCCATCATCGACAGGGCTCATTTGGAACTGGTTCCAGATACATTCGAGGACGGAAAATGGCCTTTGTGTTTACGGACAGAAAAACAGGAGTTATTGTTAGCTGTTAGGTGGCTGGCCTTGAACGCTTTGAGGAAGTATGTAGCAAACAGACTTGCTGGGGATTCCATAAATGGGCAAAGAATGTGTATGAACACGTGTGTTGTGTGTGTCTACGTTCTGTATACACAATCCAGGCATCTCCTTGGATTTCCCTTCCTTGGGACCAGAATACACAGACGTGTATTGGAAGAAGGAAAAAGGATGGTTAGAGAAGAAGCATGAAGATGGCCCTCTGTCCGTAAAGGACTGAAGTTTTTACACTGCAGGCTCAGAAAGTTTTAAAGCGATTTATTTTAGAGGGAGTGCAAAATCTGGCTAACCCAAATAACCAGGTCGTTTAATTCAGTCCACAAATCTAGAGGCACAGATGCCAAGTTTCTCCTTATAAATGAGGGGATGTGTTCAAACAGCATCTCACTTTTAAGAGAGTTGTTTTCACTTCCGATTCGTTGGGACCAACACCTTATTCCTCAATACAGCAGTCTTATATATAGGGTTTTTAAGAAATGACTGAAATTCATCTGAGAAATCAGGCCCAGGGGAAAACGCAGCCATGGAAGAAAGGAGTCACAGAAATACTTAAATTACGTGGACACATGATATCTGAGCACAAACAAGTTGCTTTTATTCTCCCACAAAGAAAGAGACATCAGAAAACGAGAAACACGCTTCTAGAAAATTTGGCTTTTCTTTATTGCAGCTGTGTGAATTGTGGACTCTTCAGTAAAACTGAACAATATTTATTCAGAAATAAATATGATCTTTCTTTAAGGCGTTTCCGTGCTCCAGGGATGAATACTGACTTCCGTGACTTGATGAGGCCTACTTTTTCTTCCCCTTTTGTCTTATAAGGTAAAGGAATGCATACGTGCTCAGGCGTGGGAGTTAAGTGGCCTACACACACAAAAGCCTGTATCCCCTGGGACACACGCGAGTCCCTCGGCCTCCGTGGACCAAGGCCTGCATTAGACACGCATGGCGATGCTAAATGTTTAACGATGTACAGGGAACATCTTACTGACAAGGACCTTGCCCAACAAGCCAACAGTTAGCTGGGACTCGCGTTATTACAGGTCATTTTGGATAAATCACTAGTTACAGTCACGACTTTTCACGTTATGTTATACTGAGTGGGAAAATGGATACCGTGTTTCAAGACATTTGGTTTAACGTGAGTAAGAAAATTACTGAGACAAACCAGCTGAATTTTGAAACGCGGTCTGTGATACTGAGAATCTAAAAGTGATACTGAAAACAGATCATACATAGATTCAAATATACCAGCCTATGGGATTTATTTCTCCATCGTTTGCATTCTAATCTCCATAGCTAAAAATGAGACAAATTAGGTTGCCATTTTTCTTCTCATTTCCCTTTATTTTGATTAATGGAATTATTTCTCCAGCTTAACTATTTTAAAATAACATTTAGAATAATAAGAAGTAAACTATTAATCACAGTCTATAAATTTTTGGCAAGGAATCCAAAACAAATCATAACACCAGATTTCATATTTCAGCAAAAGATGGTCTGGTCTTTTAAATCCCAAAACCAGGGGAATGGAGGGAGAGAGGGTTAATTTTCCTTGGTTTTAGAAAGACCGTTATTCAATTTCTAACATTTAATGAACAATACAATTGGAAAAATACAATTTCTCCACAACATTAAAGAAACCCCCTGCTTTTTTTCTCTAACATCCATAGTGCGGTGATACCAATATTTTATTTTTTTTTATTTTTATTTTTATTTTTTTTACTTTTTTTTTTTTTTTTAAGGCAATTATACTTCAATAAAGATGTTTAAGAAAAAACACAAAAGCCTCAAACATAAAGAAATACAAAATGAGAACACCTCTATCCTCTCAGCCTCCCCAGAGGTCATCATACCCACGGTCAATGGCTTCTTGTGTTTTCTTTTTCTTTTTCCCCACACACACACACACACACACTGTATTTTATTTTTACAAGGGATAAACAGACTGACACCAAGCATTGTACGTGGATGACCACAACAAAAGCAACGACGATTGCACTTACCAAACATGAAACACACTCATACTATGTCATAATATTGACATTCAGTCCAGTAATCCGCCACTGTAACAGCTCCTTTACTTTGCAGTGAAAATTGATTTGATACCAGTATTTTAAAAAGCACACTATTTTCAAAAAATGTTCTTTTTGTAATGATGAATTTCGATGACTACTAGAAATTAAATGTTCAGTCGTGTTAAATAAACCCACGGCAGAGCATCTTGAAAATGATGATATACGTGAATTCCTCCTCTTAACGCAGAGTTTTGCTGGGAGTATCGGCTTCTCTTACGCTCAGAATTATCTTCCTAATACAACAAGCGCCAGCGGCAAGTGCCTTTATTGCCGAGGGCTGGGAGATTCATCCCCACAGCTCGGGAAGCTCTAGTAACCGAAGAGGGCTCCTCGCTGCCAGGGCTCAAACCCTTTTACGATAAATGCAAAGGAACGGGATGCCTGCAGAACAGATACCTTGCCCAGGAACAAACTACCTGATACCCTACTATTACCTAATCCAGACCTTTAACTTCCAGCGAGTCAGTAATCCTTTCCACCCCACCCATCAGAGGAATGTGCTGATAAAGAAACTGCTCCAGGATCTCTGAGTTCAAGGGCAAACCTGTAACACAGAAGGGGCTTCGCCAGTGTGCCTGCAGAAGAGAGACCACGACCAAAAACACATCAGAACGAAACTCTCTCGGGGAGGGATGGATTGGGAGTCTGGGATTAGCAGATGCAAACTAGTATGTGTAGGATGGAGAAACCACAAGGTCCTGATGTATAGCACAGGGAACTACAGTCAGTATCCTGTAATAAACCTGTAATGGAATAAGTAAATCCTGTAATGGAAAACAAAAAGTAAATAAACTGCCCGTATGACCCTGTAAACACAAAAACAAAACAGGAAACTCTTTTATTCCTCCTCAAGTAACTAAACTAACTGAATTAAATCCACTCCAACGTATGTATACTATGACATTAGGATTATCCCACATAGAAAAATTCAGATATTAATACAGTAAAGGAAGGGCAGGTGCCATATGGCTGTGGGTACAGACGTGGCATCCGCCCACCAGCGTGACGTCGCCTGAACACAAGGCAGCAAACTAGGGAACTACATTTATGTTGACAACACTTTCCTCAAGCTAAGAGCTCTCCTATCCTCCCTCCAAGGCACAACTAACAACTAGACTGTAAAACAAAACAAGACAAAACCGGGGTGTTTACAAGCACACGACCAGGTTCTGACAAAGCAGGGAGATGCTGAGGAGAGGCAGTGGCCGTGCCGACCGAGCACGACGGGCCACGACGGGCACATCCACACGTGACGACCGAGCACGACGGGCCACGACGGGCACATCCACACAGGCACCAGCACGTGCGTCCACCTGTTTACACGCATGTGCACCGTACACATACACGGCACCCGGGTCTCCCCAGCTGTTCAGGACAACTGTTCCCTCTCCGTTAGAGTAACTGACAACAGGTAGCGCGCTGGACGTCTGGTCCCCGCCAGGCTCAGTCCAGCGTCCTCGTTCATCTTCTCCGCAAGCGCAGAAGTACGTGTTGCCGTTGTCATCATTTTACAAATGAGGAAACTCAGGTGAAGTTCACCTGCCTGAGCTGAGGTCTAGGTGAAAGCCTCCTACTCAATAACCCAACATCTTAATAATTCAGGTTATTGAGTCCCTTGGAGTAGAACTGGCTGATCTTGGCTGATCTTCAACGTTGAGAGCTATTAAATATTTACATGTTCTCCACCAGGATCAAACCCACTTCAAACCCACATATTCGCCTGCCGAGAGGCATCACAAACTTGACTTGAAGGTCAGCTGGAACTGGTTTTGTCCGGCTCCTCCTGCCACATTCCAGGCTCCAGGAATGGCTCCTCCCGAGAGCTGGAGCCTGAAGCCAGAACCCGGGTCCACTCCATCCCTTCCCCTCCCTCCCATCCTGCATCCAACCCCCAAGTTCTTCCTGCTGCCAAACATCCCCACACCCATCTGCTCTCCGCAGCCCCACCCCAGCTTGGGCCGCCTCTGGGTCTCGCTGGGATGACCCCAAGCACCTCCAGAGTGGGGCGCAGCTGACTGTCCGGAACCTCCGCAATCCATCCCCGACCCAGACCAACCCGACTCCCCTACAGACACAACACTGGTGACGTCATCCCCGGCTCAGGGTCCCCACTGCCCTCAGGATGGAATTCCCACGTCGCAGAGCTGGTACCCAACGGTGGTGTGTCTCCCCCAGGCTCATGTCCTGAGCGCCTGGCCACCCGCCCAGCTCTCCCCCCATACGATTCCTCCAACGAGACATCTCTTCCACCTCCGGGGTTGGGGTCGGGGGGTATCGGCGGGGGCATCTGCCGGCTACCCGCACCCTGGCACGGTCTTCTCGACGCCACAAGCCTGGTTCCAGGACCCTCACCCTATCACAGCGCTGCGCCTCTCTGCCCTGTGTTCTTCTCTAAACCACCCACTGGACCTCAGGAACCATGAAAGCAGGAAAATTAATTCACCTTGTCTCCCAACATCCTCGTTATCTCCACCAATGTGACAGAGCCTGGCACGCAGGAGGTGCGCAATAAATACTGTTAATGAGTGAATAAATGATTATTGCAAAACTGAGTTCCCAAATACTGTTTCAGTTAGATAATTTAACATCTATTATGTAAATCTATAAAAGTCCATCAACTGTTAGTGTTACATCAAATAATTTATGCGTGAATACAGTGCTGTGCGATTTTAAAAACTCCCCTGATCCACAGCTTCTAAAGCCCACGGGAAAAGAATGATTTAAATATTAATTAATTAGTTAATGTTTGTAAAGCACACTACACATGAAAAAGAACATGACTGGTAAGTATAATGAGTCCCGTTCTAGACATAAATAACCACAGAATTGTCCTATGAATCTATATCGTATTCTAAATCTAAGACAGCAGTTGTGATTTTTTGTAAACAGTGAGAACTCCAAAATAAGAAAGAACAGTAAGATATAAGCCGATTACCTACTACTGCTATGTTTTTCACTTATCCTGGCCGACACATCTCTATGAGAATTCTTAAATTCCAAAGTACGTTAAAGAAAACAGAATTTCCTTCAAGAACCAAAATGTTCAGTGATTAATCAACAAAAGCTACTTTTAATGTAACAGAGGACAAAAAGTACTTCCAGAAGCCGTATCTCGAATATGCCAGCACGAGAGGTGTATAAATCCAGCTCAGTTCTGGTGTCACGGGCCTGACAACCACGGTCAGGAGATTGAAAAGCAGGACAGCTGACCCACGGAGGCCTTGCAACAGGAGTAAATAGTTCCTAAGACCACAGTATTGAGTCACTGTACACGTGAAACTAAGAGGTTGGCCGGTAATAAGTACGAAATTGCAGAACTTGGGTTTACAGAGACAAAGACAAAAATATAGATATATCTTTTCTCTTTTTTTTTTTTCTAAAGGGAACGCTATTTGTTTATTTATTTATTTTGGCTGTGTTGGGTCTTCGTTTCTGTGCGAGGGCTCTCTCCAGTTGCGGTAAGCGGGGGCCACTCTTCATCGCGGTGCGCGGGCCTCTTACCGTCGCGGCCTCTCCCGTTGCGGAGCACAGGCTCCAGATGCGCAGGCTCAGTAGTTGGGGCTCACGGGCCCAGTCGCTCCGCGGCACGTGGGATCCTCCCAGACCAGGGCCCGAACCCGTGGTCCCCTGCATTGGCAGGCAGATTCTCAACCACTGTGCCACCAGGGAAGCCCCCATCTTTTCTCTTTCATCACCAAGAATGGGGAACAGCTGTGATGAATTCCCAGCATAACCATAAGTAACATAGAACTGATTTAAAATACAGTCTTAAGTGATTGGCTTTGTTGATCTATTTCTCCCTGTACCAGAAGCCTTTCAAAGAGGCTCAGGTAGAATCCATGTGCACCAGATAAACGGATGTGTGTTCCTGAAGAATCTCACTATGTTATTCAGAGACCTGCCTGGTGCTCCCCGGCCCCGTCAAACACTCTTCTGGAAAAGCCGCATCTTAGGTGGATTGAATGGGTCACTGTGTCTGCAGGAACGCTCTGGACTGACTTCACTTGTACTGTCAGTATGTAATTCTCCAATTACGGCACGACCCCGCTGCTACTACAACCCGCAGACACATCACAGTGTGCCGTGTCGAAAGGGGGTTTTACTTTTCCGTGTAAAAGGCGAGTGCTGCGTAATTCGAGCTGAGGTCACATGTGTCCAGAAATCATTTATATTCTGCGTTCAGTGAGATGTTATTCTTTTCATCAATTGTCACAGCATCGTGAAATAACAGCTTTCATTCTAAAACTATGGGGTTTATTAAGAGAGAAGTCACTTACTAAAAAACTATAACAAAGGGCAAGGCATTCTGTCCATGATAGATGAAGAAAAGGCTTTTAACAAGAAACAGGGATTCTGAAAATTCGATAAAAAACAAAACCAAAGCCTCTGATCAGGTACCGTCCATCCTAAGGCCAGCTCGACCATTAATTAGCAGCAGGCTCTGGGCAGTGTTTTTATCGCTCACTATTCTCTTCTAGAGAAACGGACTGGGATTTCTGGAGGTTCTTCTGACATCTATGTCACCATCATCGTTGTCAACGACCATGAACCCCACACGCGTCCGGGCGAGATGTGCTAACTGGATCTGGCCACCTGGACCGGATCCTGGATGTTTATTCTGGCAGCAAGGACACCCCTCTTCATTTACAAGGGGGAGAGGCTGCAGTTACAGAACCTCCTACGGCAACCAATCAGAAAGCAAGAAGGTTATGGAGAAAATGCTTGTGGGAGTTACGAGGACGGGTGTGACATCCTGTCAGGGGCAGAAAGGAAGAAGAGCTCTGAAACCACATGCTCTTAGCCCAGGATAATGGGACAGACCACTTAGGACGGCGTGCACCCCCTTACTTCAGAGCTACAGACCGAATCCCACAGTCACTCGTGCCCAGGAGCTGGCCACCTTTTGTGGATTGAACGCACTAAGGCCACACATCTACGGTGACCCACGTTCTATGTACACGCACACGGGTATCTTACGCATTATGGCCGAGCCAGTAGTGTGCGTTAGACAGAGAATCAAATCAGGACAAAGAGGAGGCCCTGAGACACCAAACTCAGCAGAACGCTTCTTATGGAGTGATTCAAAAATACGGTTCTGAAATAATGCCATGTGCGGCGACATGGCTGGACCTAGAGAGTGTCATACAGAGTGAAGTAAGTCAGACAGAGAAAGATAAATATTAATCGTATAATATCGCTTATATGTGGCATCTAGAAAAATGGTAGAGATGAACTTATTTGCGAAGCGGTAATAGAGTCACAGACGCAGAGAACCAAACTTATGGTTACCAAGGGGAGGGACAAATTGGGAGATTGGGATTGACAAACGCACACCACTATATATAAAACAGACAACTAATGAGAACCTACTGCATAGCACAGGGAACTCCACTCAAAACTCTGTAATGGCCTATATGGGACAAGAATCTAAACAAAGAGTGGATATATGTATAACTGATACACTCCGCTGTACACCTGAAACTAACACAACAATGTAAATCAACTCTACTCCAATAAAAATTTTTAAAAATACGGTTCTGAAGACAAGAGACAAAGCCTAACTTGTTCTCAAGCTAACCTCCAAGCAAAACATCTTGAGTGGAAAAGTATGACTTTCTGGTGTTTTCTGTCACCACCGGTCTCTACCAATTCCGTCACCCGCAACGAGACCCAACGCAGCTGCATCGACCCCGACCGTGTCGTTCACGGCCTGGGCCGCCTTCAGTGATTATCAGGCACCCACAGACTGTCCCGCAGCCCTGGGCTCCGATCCGCGGCAACGCAAAGCTACGTACACAGCTGGTAAAACACCACGTGGTACCCTTGTGATGGCCATCGTGACACCCCTCTTCCCAGCTACCACGTGAAAACCCACACACCCGTGAGTCGGGAGACCTACTTGTTTGGGGGCGTCTGCGGAGGTGGCGTGGGCTTCAGCACCTCGGAGGCCATTAGACTCAAACAGCACTGTGAGAACAAGGTGTACGTTAGCAGGAGGACACTAGCTTCCCGACGCCCCGTGACACGCGCCCCTCACAGATTAAGCACTGGCACACAAAAAAAGACCCAGCGTCCAGCCTGTGGCCGGAAAATGCCAGTTTACCGTAACACTTACTGTCAGAGACTGAAAACGCTGCCTGGGGCCGGTGCCCTTTTTAATTCAGGCTTCCTCGCCAAAGAGACCCATCAGTGACAACATTAATTAGCCAGGCGCGCGCAGAGGGCCCCTCCTTCTGCGCCACTTACCGTTTGGCCCCTGTCACTTTGCATCAGACCCGAGCGGGGGTACGGATGCATCCTTCACGCTTGGGATGAAGCAGCCCCGGCCCCGCCTCCCCCTGGCTGTGTGGTGTTCCCACCACACACACACTGCGTCCCCCTGAGTCCATCTCAGGCGAGCTCCTGACAAACAGGCCGAGGAACTCCGCCACTCAGCACCCACCGGTCCACAGAGGCCAGCTGGTGCCAATGAGGAAAGCAGGCAGCCGGATGTCATGCCGATGGGGGACTTGGGTTTCAGTGCGTCCTGGTGGCAGCATTAACTCGTTACCCCGTGCACCTCTGAGGAGTCCACTCTAATTAAAGTGGAGCATTTGCAAAACAGGCTTATCTCAGATTAAACCACACGGCACTTGGATGCAAAGGAAAAATCATTGCAGGTGCAGATGCCGGATGGGACAGCCTAGAGTGTAATCCCAGGAGAGAAGGCCTGACCCCTCACCTCACCCGAGAGAAATCTAAATACGTCACCGACTGCGGGAAACAGAGACTGCCCCCACCCCGGGGCCCCCCGGGCAGGTACCTGTGTGAGCCCGCGTGTGGGCCCGGAGGTGGCTGGGCTGGTGGAAGCACTTTCCACACTCCACGCAGACGAAGTCTCCCTGGTGGGCCGGTGTCCGGAGCGTCCCTGGGCGGCGGTGCAGGGGTGGGGGAGGGAGGAAGGGGGCGAGAGGAAAACATCGTCAGTCCCTCCGCTGTGTCCTGATGGCAGGCACCTCAGGCCCCCGGACAGCCCGCACGCGCAGGACCGCGAGGGAGCACAGATGAGAGAGGATTAAATTCCACTCCCATGATGCGCCCTCAGGTGTGTGGGACCCGGGCAGCTGGTGGCCCGCATCCGGCCGATGGAGTGATGTGGCCAAACCAAGTGAGGGACCAGGAAGCAGGGCTGGGCCCTGCCCCCAAGGCGATGCTGGAGCACACGCCCGGGAGCTGCGCCATCCCCACCTTCCCCCCGCTGCCGGCCCCTTACCTGTGTGTCCTGCACATCCCGGGCAGAGCACAGACGGGACGCCTAGGAAGGAGGCCGGTCTTAAGAGCACCGACCTCCTGTTCCCTCCTGACCCTAAAAGATGTCCGGCTTTTGCTAGAGAAGGGACGCAGAAGACGCGTACTTGTCTGTCTGCCTTTTCTGGATGAGGGCATCTCTCTGAAGAAAAGCCTAATTTTTCATGTAACAGTAGCTCTGAAATGACTTTCCCAGCCTGATCTTCCCATCAGGCTCAGTGGTAGCTCAACTCAACGGGAAAACAAAAATCAAAAATACTAACTAGAAAAAGGTATGCCTATCACAACAAATCTTTTTAAACAATGTTCCCTGAGCTGAGTATTCACACACCTAAAGTCTGACATATGAATGTAAAAGGCGAGTGAAAGGATGGCCAAGTGTCTTAGCCAAAACAGCTGAAACCAAATCATTCTCTTGTCCTAATTCAGAAGCCACAACACATAAAAATAATAAAAAATTGTTTCTACATTACAGGCAATGTTTATGGAGATAACAGCCAAAGAAATGCACGAATTGTAGGGCAGATCTTGGTGGATTTCTCGTTGGACAAGTCATGAACGTGAGTCTCTGAGAAAGAGAAGAATTTGCCCCCAAAGTTCTCAGCTTCCTCAGCACCTCCTTCAGGGATGCGAGGAGAATGATAAGACACATTTTAACCCACTCGTGCCCTGTCATTAGTAAAAGATCAGCGTGTCAGGTTCCCGGTAAAACATGGAAAGTGTCACCCGGCCACGCAACCCCAGGAGCCGCAGGCTCATGGGCTGAGACCACCCGCCTCCTCTTTCCTGGAGTTCTGACCAGGCCGTGTCGGGGGAAGGAAAAGCTGAGGAGGGCGTTCCCTGGATGGCTGACCGACGGGCCCAAGACGGGGGCTGGGGCTCCTGAGTGCGCCGGACACCCCAGTTCTTCTGATCACAGGCAGCCATCATGAAAGACGGCTTCTATCAACAGCTAATATACTCAGCCGTTCAGGGCGGTCCCTCCCTCCTCTGATTCTGGTCCAGGAAAATCTCAACTTTATCCTCGCTTCTGTTCCTCCCTCCTTTTCACTATGAGCACCATCCAGCTGGGCTCCTAAGAAGACCCACCCCACCCCCACCCCCCCCCACCCCCCGACAGCAGCTGTGGTTGCCTGGATTGTCCCAAGAATAATGGGGCTGCATCTAGACGCAGGTCCTTAAGGATGCCTCCAGGACACCCACCAATGATGACAACTCCCCCATGTGGTCTTTGCATCTTAATGGTCACAACATGCAAAACTAAGCCATTATCATACTTTTTTTTCTAGGTTAATTCCCATCCAAACTAGCAGCAGAAAAAGCACGGCCCTTGTACCCACTCACCCATTCTGATTTCTTTGAATTCAGTATGCATCAGCACACATGCATACACACACTGTCTTCCCATGCATTCTATCATATCATTTTCTCCCTACTTTTTAAAGAAAAGACCCTTGCCCTTTACAGTCAATAATATTATGCCCAAGCTACTCCAAAATTCTGAGCTAGTGAGAAAGGTTACAAACTTCATTTGAATTGAAGGCTACCTGGTGAGCGAGCAGCTCTGACACTCTGACCTCAAAAGTAAAGTTGTGTATAGAAAGTGGGCTCAGAAAGGAAAGGAAGAGGCCTGGCGGGTCTTCGGGGGCACCTGCAGACTCTCCTCCAAAGCCCTGTCAACACTCATTCAACTTCATTATGCTGCAAGAGGTCCTCCCCACCCCTGCCAGCCAGGGGAGGAAGGAAACTGAAGGATCCTGCAAAGATTCTACCGAGATTCACACAAAGGAAGTACAAATCTTCTGTCATCATCCTATTAATATGTCTTGGGCATACAAGATTTTTTTAAAGTCCCAACAAGAAAAACCTTATATATTATCCTATCCAGAATTATCCTGTTCTTTTATTTTCGATTTTTTTAATTCTAAAATCCATATCAGGGCTTCCCTGGTGGCGCAGTGGTTGAGAATCTGCCTGCCAATGCAGGGGACACGGGTTCGAGCCCTGGTCTGGGAAGATCCCACATGCCGCGGAGCAACTAGGCCCGTGAGCCACAACTACTGAGCCTGCGCGTCTGGAGCCTGTGCTCCGCAACAAGAGAGGCCGCGATAGTGAGAGGCCCGCGCACCGCGATGAAGAGTGGTCCCCACTCGCCGCAACTGGAGAAAGCCCTCGCACAGAAACGAAGACCCAACACACCCAAAAATAAATAAAAAAAAAAAAAAAAAAAAAAAAATCCATATCCTCCTCTACTACAGGCTGGACACAAATTCTGGAAACACAGATAATTTACTATTTTATGACTGTTCTATCAACAAACCACTCACGTTACATTCATACCTGTTTCCAGCCTTGGGATCTACACAGCAGAATGATCACAGGAAATGTAGCTTTTTTTTTTTTATCCTTAAAGGATTAGGCTTCAAGCCCCTAAGGGAAGTGACGATGATCGTTTCCAAGTAACATCTTTCCTCTTTTGGCAGAGTTTCCAGACTATTCATTTCTACACAAACATCATTCGGTCAAAACACAAGTGGGGAAAAGCTCTCTGAGAATTCTCTCTCTTAACCTCATAAAACCTTGATGTCTCAGAGACGTCGCCCGAGAGCACCTCCTCTGTCTCAAGACAATACCTCCCTTGAGACTCACAGGGTCACACCTCCAGCACCACAAGGAGCTCGTGTCCACAACAGGTGAGTGCCTCTTCTTTTACAAGATTCCCTCCTGCACGTTTCTGCCTTCCTACCGCGATACGTGTCACCCACGGCCCGCGTGGGGAGGCTGAGATCTTCACTCGCAGACGACACCCTTCGGGGAAACACAGCAAGACTGCATCAGAGGACAGCGTGAGCCCCCAAAGTGCTGACAGACTCGTGGAACAGGACAGTCGCAGAGATCATTTTGGAATGGAGATGAATTCGCTCAGATTCTAGACTCTAGACTCCTGATGCCAAAGTCAACCACATAGGTACTCGAGAAAAAAATGGGCGCTCAGCACGGAGCAGAAACCAAAACCTTGAGAGTTTAGTTACTGCAAATTCAGTAACATGTCGGGAACGTAATTTTTGGGAGGGGGCTGCACATCGTTCCTAGGCTGTAATAGTAGACGCAGAGTCTCCGTAACAGGAAACATCACTTCTCTGTTCACCTCTCAAATAGACCTCGCCACACCTGCTGGGCTTCCCTGCAGCTACGACACTTTCAAAGCATCATAAACAACCACTCAAAGGAGAAAGGAACCAGCGAAGGCCCCCCGTAGGCCAAGCAGGGACTGGTACCCGTCCGCCGCTGGACCGGGAAAGGGATGCAGGAGAGGCAAAGGACAGGGTTTGAAGACGCGATGGGCCGGAGATGAGAAGAGTTCTGGGCTTGCTCTGAACCACCGCCAAGTCCAGACCAGGAGCCAAACCGAGTCCATGAGGGAGAGAAGGGGCCATCGGGGAGGAGCAATTCCCCCCTGGGGGGGGGGGGCATTCAAGGTAAACTGAGGCAGGCCGACCAGGATTTACACAGCTGACCTCAGTTCTTCCCTAAACCCAAGAGCTTCGGTTCTCAAACCGCACTTATGAACTCACACATCAAGGCCAAAAAATTTTAAGCACTTCCACTAAGAAACCCAAACCAGGGTGAGGGAAAGCACCATAAATCTGCAGACTTACACCTGACATGAGAAGAGTAAATCATCCAAGAACAGCACACACGCTTTGAGGACGATTTAGCATTTTTCACATTTAAAAGATAAATATCTAACCTCTGTTTAAGGGGAGGGGGGAGCCTTAGAACCATTTATTTAAAAAATCTTAAGGAAATGGAAAACATTTCAGGCTACCTGTACTTCAAAGTCTGTCTGTCATCTGATATTCTCTAAACCTTAACTTAAAACTCACTTCTACTTTTTTGGGAAAAAAAGCAACAACAAGGCAGGTCCACACACAGCACAGAGAGAGAGCCTTTAGGAAGTGGGCATGTGGGCCGCTTACTAGGTGCGAACTGTCAGGTTCAGAGCTGTATTCGGGCAGGCCGTGGGTTGTAACAAATGAAGTTCAAGTCGGGTTTACTAAGTGGAAGCCATCCAAACACTGGTGCAGACGCCACTCGCTCTGCAGCCGGGTGTAGACTCCGGGAAGCACTGGAGAAGGTGACCAGGAGCACGGCGCCCACGAAACTCACCATCATCTATATCCAAGTGCTCTCTCTGTTTTAGGGTCCACGAAAACCTGTATCTAGAGAACTGAGGGTTGGCATGAGATCCAAAAGGCCAACCAATATACGTTTATTCCATCTCAGAGCAAATAATCTGCACAACTGGGAAACACTGCTGAGAACATGGAAAGCTCACTAAACTTAACAACATCCAAAAAGGTGGAAACGCTAAGCTACGTGGTAGCAGCCTTTCCCCACCTACCAAGGGCCGTGCGCCCAGAGCACCTGAAGCACAGGGGAGGCGATGAGAGTCTTAACCAGGACACGCTCTGTGCACCGCATCTTATGAAAGCCTCCACCACCTCCAGGCAGCCAGGCCTCCGCTTCATTCTAGAAGTTCTCGAGAAGCTCTGTCTCTGAGCCACAGCCCCAGAAACACCTGGGGTAAGGATCCCGCTGCCAAAATCTCTAAGCCTGTGGAACGCCTGAGTTTTCTGCTAGTCGAAAAACACCTTCGTTTTTCTCTAAGGGTCAACATGGACCAAAGGCCTCCTCGTCACACCAACGTGGCACCAGCGACGGAGCTGGGCAGGTTCCAAGTCACAGGAGGAGACCAGGAACTGAGAGACGCACACCCGCCTGCCACCAGGCACCCCACACAGCGGATCGGGTGCCTCTGTGCACGTGACTCCCCCGATCTGAACTCTGTCCCCCAAAGGTGCTTCTGAGCTCCTGGAATTTGAGGGACTGGATCTCACAATTCATCTGAAATGGTACCCTACTTTAATAAATTACAGATGCTTGATGTACAGTTGTATCCAAAGAAGGGTTAGGACCACCCAGGTAAGGTAACTGAGAGCCAGAGCCCCATAGGGATTTTTGTCTATTTATTTTTTTAATGGAAATACTTAGATTTCCCAGTGTTCTGGATATTAACTGAGAGCTACCTTCAATTTATAATCAAGAAGAGGGCATCACATCCCATGCAGGCATTCAACAGAGCCTGTGGAAATTTGTTGACAATTCCTAATTATTATTCCTATTAGGTATTAATACCGAGGTACTGTGGGAGGAAAGGAAGATAATGATCTGAGGTATAAATTTTTCCAGAATTTTAAACATGAGTCAATTCCCCAAACCTGGTAAGGGACATTCACATTCTGCAAAGGCTCTGCTAACGAATGCTGCAGTACTGATGCGCGCTTTTAAAATTATATACGTGTAAAGATAAAACTTAAGTAACCACTTCAAATGCACATCTTGTCTTTGGAGAAGCATGAGACAATGAACATCTACCGATTCTTGTTTAAAATAACCAAACGGAGGGACTTCCCTGGCAGCCCAGTGGTTAGGACTCGGCACTTTCACTGCAGAGGGCCTGGGTTTGACCCCTGGTCGGGGAACTAAGACCCCTCAAGCTGCGGGATGCGGCCACAAAAATAATAAGAATAAAAATAAGATAAAATGACCAAGTGGAGGAAGTGCCACGGAGGCAGCCTGCTCAGCGTGGAGGGGACGTGACTGGGTGTGCCGGGGATGTCACCAGGAGGCCAGGCACAGCAGCCAGGGCGCTGCGTCGGGGCTCAGACACAGCCAGTGGGCACGCTGTGCCCTGCTAAGGAGGGGCGCCCCCGTGAGGTCCCAGGGCCCCCAGGGCGGGCGGGGAGAGGGCCCGCAGCCCTTACCTCTGTGCTCGAGCGCAGGGCCGTTGCCGCCCCAGCTCTGGTAGAGAGAAGCAAAGTCCTTTGGAATGTACGTCTTGAAGATATTGAGGATGTCCAGGCGTTTCTCGGGGCCCTCGGACGCAGGCTCTTGCTTGATGGTGTGCAGGACGGGCTGGGCCTGCAAGGCCGCAGTCCCTCTGGAGCCGACCTTGGCGGGGGGCTCTCGGGGAGGTAGAGGGGGGCCCCCGTCACCTTTCCCATGCGGCTGACCCTGAGGCTGAGGGCTGAATTTGGCTTTGGGCGGGTCCAGGGCACTGTGCTTATTTGGGGGACCGAGGCCGGCCCCCGCTGGGGGGAGGCCATACTTGTCCCCCTGCCTGCTGTTGGCCGGGGGCTGGGGAGCCGCCCGGGCGATGACGGTGGGCGTCGGTGTGGCACTTCTGCTGAAGCCCCCGCTGCCCGCCGCGGGCCCGGCTCTGGGGCCGGCCTCCTGCTTGGGCTTGGATGGGGGCGGCGGAGCCCCGGGCTGCTCGGGGCCGGGGCCGGGCTTGGTCTGCCGATGCCCGTCGGGACCGGCCACCCAGAGCGCGCAGGGCCCGCCGGGGTGGCTCTCCTTGCTCCTGGGCAAGCCGGCAGCTTTCGTGGGCATCCCCAGGGGCGAGGGGCTCCCTTTGGGGCCCGGAGCCCCGCCCGGCACCTGAGTGCGGGTGAACCGGGAGATGGGCAGCGGCTGGCACTCTTTGCCCCCGAGGGCAGGCGGGGGGCCCGTGCGTCCGCTCCGGGTGAGGAAAACCAAGTTGTTTCTGATGCTTTTGTAACCGTTGGGCTGAATCCACTGGGGGGCCACGGAGTGGCAGCTGACCCTGTGCCAGATGCGCTTGTGCATCCAAAGCACCTCGGGGTAGTAGGTCTTATGGCTGCAGTAAGGACACGGGTGGACGGCCAGAGCAGCTTGTAGGGAGGAGGCCAGCTCCTTGTGGCTGGGGTCAGCCCGAGTCGACCGCTCACTCAGGTCCAGAGGGATCAGGTCGGGGGCCGGCGCCCTTTTCCCTCCCCCGGAATGCTCCGTGTTGTGCAAATCGGACAGCTTCTCTTGCGGGTGGGTGGCCTGGCTCTCAGAGGGGAGCTGCAGATCCGCAGTCTGAGGGGGACGTGAAGGGAGGTCTGCAGCATCCCTGGAGCCGGGGCCTTCTTGCTCGGGGTGAAATGCTGGCATCTTTAAGTCCACAGAAAACCTAGGCTGCTCTGCTCTCTTGGAAGTGTCTCTGCTACTGTTTTCAAGTACGGACACAGAAGCTGCGATCGGCGCGCCGGGCTCCCTGGCAGCTCTTCCCGATGGGTTATTTCCAAGTGTGTGACTTTGGTCTCCATTGGAGAGCGCAGTGGAGGCTACTTCTTCAGGAAAGCAGCAGCGGTGTGGCTTTGTCCCTGGAGGATCGAAATGGAAAACGTGACGTTACCATTTCTCTTCAGAACAGAAGACAGAGAAGCACACCCAAACTGCCACGTGCACATGTGGAGGGAAGCGTGTGGGTCTCAGGAACAGTGCGATCCAGGACCTGGATCAGTAAGCTCTGTTAAGAGCGGATCAAACTTGAGGGCAAAATGGCGCTATTTGGGGTGAGGCTTCTTTTCCAATTAGATGACTCAGTAGACTACAGGGGAAAATAACATAGCTGCCTATCTAGTGACATACAACTACACTGTTACTAGTTAACAGAGGGGGACTAGTTCTATCAAAAACCAGGAAAAAAGACTTAATTCTTTATAACAGCATAAAGCTTTCCGTGACTTTCAAAGAACCCCTCAGCCCGTGGTCACAGAGAGGCAGGGCTGGAAAAGTGTGCTCTCCCCCCAGGGATCCTGTAGCTGCCTCAGAAACTACGGGCCGATTCAGGATGGGCCCCCGTGACTGCCTAGTAAAGTCCAACATACAGCTCCAAAACCTGGACACCAACAGTTTCCTTTGGAGGCATGAGAGGGAAGGGGGTGAGTCACACTCTTCATCCCCGCGCCTCCCAGGGGGGAATGCCCGGGAGAAACGGTGCTCCCTGGGTGGGACGCCCACTGCCGCTCCTGTGGGGTCTGCCTGGAGCCCTCTACAGGAGAGCTGGCCGGGCACAGGTTCCCTGCCACGGGGCGGCCTTGCACCCTCCCGGGTGAGTGCCGGCGACATCACCCCAAGAGCAGCCAGGCTACCCGAGCTTGGGCACCGAGGCTGCAAAGCTTCTCCCCGACCGGACTGCACTGCAAGTGGATTCGACACGATTTAACAAAAAACCCACTTGAAGTCTGCACTGACGACCTTGGGTTTATTTCAGTTAGAAGGTGCACAAACGTTTCTGGATGTCTTAAACCTTTCCGAACTACAGAGCGTGGATTCTTTCCATCAGTACGAGCTCGGAGGTGTTTTTTCTCATTACAGGTGTCATAGCGGGGATTGACTAAAATCTTAGGTTTTCTTTTATGAGAAAGCCCAATACTGTGGGTTTTTAAATAAGAAGTTTTTAGAGATTTTAACATTCTCATGGAATGTAGGTATCTGTTTACATAGAATGTTCTTTAAAATTTTTCTGTACTCAATGTTTTACTATATTTCTAAAGTTAGTATTTTACTATACTCAATATTTTGTAATAACCTATAAGGGAAAAGAATCTGAAAATACACACACACACACACACACACACACACACACACACAACTGAATCACTGTGCTGTACACCTGAAACTAACATGATATTGTAAATCAACTATACTTCAATAAAAAACAAAAAATAAAATAAAATAAAATATTTCTAAGTATATTTTTGGAGTTAAGACAGTAATCACATCAAATTGGTGAAAAAAGAAAGAAAAAAAAGTGTATTCCAAAGGGATCTTCAGGAAAGCAGGAAAGTGTCCTTCACAGAAGGCATTTACCAGAGACCTGAAGGAACACAGTGAACAAATATTCAGTGAACACCTGAATGAACAAATATTCCTTTTCAATTAGTAGGTAGTTAGAGAGCCACTTATAAGCAACTTTAAAGGATTACGTCCACATAAGAAATGTTACCAGTATGTAGTGATCGGCAGAATTGGTCAGGAAACAAGACAAAGGAGGAATACGTTTTCTGATCCTGTAGGCTCTGAAAAGCTAACATTTAAATAAAGTTAGATATACCTGCCTGTCATGTGGGTACCTAGCGTTTACTCAGAAAGCAAACCTGGCGGCCCTGGAAAGCTCTGATGATAAAAAGGGCATTTAACCTGGAATTAAATGCAGGGGACCGTCTTGGCCTTTGTTTAATTCAGGCTGAGGGGCTCAGTCTGTCAAATTCACTTTTACACTTTCAAAGAGAGTCAGGACGGCGGCTTGGGGGACCTAGTTTTTCCTGCATTAAAGGCATATGGATTTATGAGAACACACGCCAAAGCCTATTAGTTGAAACAACAGGGCCACTGTACCTGACACTACACATCTGCAGGTGTTCAGAGCACATCTGTCAGAGCCCCCAAAGGTTATGTGCTCCCACAAAGGATTTCAAACATCACGAGAATCTCCAGTACCTCTGACCAAAACACCAAGTGAAAAATCACAGCAGGCCCTCCATCACAGTAACGGAATTCAGAGACACGGCTCCGAGGATCCCCACACCTCACGGTGGGCCAGCACACCTGCGTGAGGGTTCCGAAACGCCTTCCTTAGCTCCTCACCTCTGTGCATGGGTCTTAAATTGCACTGAGTAGCAAAGGAAGCAGTTTGTAGCAATGTTAACGCAGATCAAAACGCACTTTTCAACTGCCCAGCTGAGAAAGCAGATTAGATCCATTCTGTGAGCCTTGGGATTCTGGTTTATAAAATAGGTACCGTTTCAAAATATTTTATCTCTGGTTTAGGGGGTAAAAGCAATAGCACCGTAAAAGCCCATGATTCCCTCTTTTGAGAGGCTTACCACACTGGTCATTTAGGGGACAGAAGGACACATGGACCTGGTGCCTCCGGACGGTCTTAGGCACAAGATGAAATGTGGCCGGACAACAAGGTAGACTGGGAGCTGACCCGACCCCCCCGCCCAGAATCCACAGGGAGGAAGGTCTCCTAAGGACGCTACAGCCTCGGTCCTCCCACAGCCCCACCATCACCAAAAAAAAAAAAAAAAAAAAGACAGAGATTCCAAAGTTTTCAACAGGATGGAACAAAGGCTCAAAACTAACAAGAAGAAACAAAGTGCAGGAAGTGAAAGGTCTGGCTTAAGGGCTGTGCTGTGAAAAAGAGTCCAGGTTCCTAGGGGACCACAAGCTCAGTGTGAGTCTCCATGGCCCAGGGTTTTATTGATGTATCAAGGTAAAGCCACAGCCACAGCCAGGGAGGCGAGGGCACCGACAGTGCTCACCTAGCTGCAGGAGCCCAGTCTCGGCTCTGAGCCCCATACTAAGAAGAGCCAAAAGCATATCCAGGACAGGCTCACGGAGGGAGGTCTCCGGAAACCAAGTAATGTGGAGAATGACTGCAGGAACTTGGACCGTGCCACCTAGAACAGAGGGCTGCTGGCTGGACCACCACAAACTTTGACATTCAGTCCCTGTGTCCTGAAGGGAGGGAGGGAGGGCTAGTTCATCCACAGCAGCATTCTGGCTGCCCCCTGGCATCATCTGCAAAGGACGTGAACCATCGCTGGAAGAAAGACCCAAGGCCAATGCCGAGACCAAAAACCAGCCTTTGGGGAAGAAGGGTCTGCACGTTCTTTGAAAGAACCTTTGGGTGATTCTAACTGTGGCCACGATCAAGGCACGCTGGGGTCGACAGAGGACAAATAACTGGGAGTCACGGAGAACCGGATTTCAGGAGAGGCCGAGACAGACAAAGAGCTGCCACGGGGCTGGAGGTCAGCTCCCAGCAGGCGGTGGCGGGGGGGGGGTGAGGAGCCGGCCTTCCGGGGTCCACAGGCTGTCTCTCTCTCCCTTCAACTCCAGGGCTGGGAGGATTATGCAGAAGGGACCAACGACCACCAGAAATGAATCGGCGGCTTCACAGGTGCCTCAACGGCCTCACAGCTTTTCTTCCAATTCAGTGGACTGAGATGTGGTGGAATCTGCACAGGTATGTCTGAGTGATGTAAGGGGGAAACACACTTCTTTTTTGAGAAAACGCTCTGTCATTGCTTCATGTGTAACTTTAAAAGCAGCAAGTTAGCACTTCCCTCTGGGAGCGCGGGTGCAGCCATCACACGGAAACCTGGGATGGGCCACAGGGAACGGTTTCAAATTTGGGGACTGAAGGCGCTTTTACAAGAAGAGCCTCATTTCTAATCCTTGGTTATCATATATCACCTCATCAGGTCATCTTGGTTTAGTCTGTCCCCTTAGCATATGACTGTGGCTCTTTGCCTCTCTTTTTATGTTTATTATAATTTCTTCGCTTCCCACCCTTGGTTAAAACAAAAAACAAAACAGAAACTCTTAAAACAGAAACAAAAAACAAAACAGAAACTAACGCAGCACAGAACCCTGCATGCCTTTACCTTACGGTGGGCCTTCCCCTGGCATGAGTGTCCCGACGGACCCTTCAGTAAACCTACGGTCACTGCAGGCAGCCGTGTCCTGGGTATGGAGGGAGGAGCTTTATAGGCTGACTTGTCCCCGCCGTCAACTGATTCCTGACCAGTCTCCCCAGCTTCTCACCCCAGTTAGTTATGCTGTGAACTCAGGTGACTCATTCTGATAGGAGCCTAAGCAAATCTCAGAGGATGTTATCAGCTACTAACGTCTATAACGGGATCGAGAGGAAGCAGGAGCAATGTGGATCACCAGTCCCGCCTGCCGAGACGCGGCTCTACGTCACCAGGGAGGGTCAACTGCTGGTGGCCAGACCTGGTCCCCGGCGCCCGCCGGCCTGGTTCCCCTAGGCGAGCGGGATGTGGTGCCAGACGCCGGCAGCGGTACCCCGGTCATGGCTGACCACACCATCCGGCCAGCATCGCCCAGCCTCTTCTAGGGGTGGCGTGGCCCTGATGGGGTCCCCAGGCAGCGAGGGCCTGGCTCGCAGCAGGAACCACACAGACGTTCGCTGTTGCCCTTAAGGGGAAGGAGGCGTCTTGGTTCCCGCCGGTGAGCTGCCGTCCAGCCGGGAGCGCCCAGTGCGGGACTGGGAAGAGGACTCCCCCTTCCCCAGGAGCCGGAACCCCAGCAGAGCCGTCTACACCCGCTATCACCTCTCTCAACACATCCAGGAGGTAATGCTGCTCTCCCCCGCGTTGCAGGTAAGGAAACTGGGGCAGAGAGCAGCTTCCAGAAGGCCTCGCTGTGGCTGGGGGAGCCCGATCCCTACCCTGGCCGTCCGGCCCTCGCCCACCCGCTGCGTCCACGGCTGGGGAGGGTCCGCAGGGATGGAGGTGACCCTGTGCGGTAACTGCTGGGGGAGAATCAGATGCTATGGGGGAAACCTAACTTGACTTTTCCAAAAACTTACCCGTATTTGGGCTGGGTGCTCGTAAGGTGAAGTACTGAGCCTCACGTGTGCAGCAAGTTTCTAGAACTTTTCATATTGGACCCCAAATGACTTCAGGTCCTGCAATTCTAGAAGACGAACTTTCTCTCCAAAATAGGATGCACAAGCACACGGTCACGCAGGAAAACTCAAAATGGCGGCCAGATAAAGCAGTTCGCAAAGTACTGATCGATCGACCCTGGTCACGCTGGAGAGGGCCGCCTGGCCGCCTCCCAGGGCCCAGAGGTTTCAGAGCCACGGCCTCCCCGCCCCCAGCGCCTCATGCCACCCGGCCACAGGACCAGCGCGTGGCCCCAGGAAGTGTGCAAGCTGCAGAGGAAATAGGAAGAGATGCTCTCTCCTGCGGCCCCTCCTCCTGCCCCAGGAGGTGATCTGGGAACAACCTGAGTATGAGATTCCATCAGCAGCCCCGTCCCTGAGTTAAAAACCCAGATGTAACATCTGTAGTGATGACCGCAAAGGGCAGCTGGCGCTCAAGGCTGAGAGCAGTCTGCGTGTTCAGGTAATTGGTTCTCCCAACCCCAGTGGCTGTGACCATGAGATTGTCTTCAATGCCCCTTCCTAGCTGTTCCTCTTCGTTGAAAAGAAAGATCCACCGAACTAATTCCACACACAAGTGTATGAAGGGGGAGCGGGGTTGAGTAGGTTCTCGAGATAGAAAATTGCCTAAACCCAAATTATTCTTGTGATTTGAGCCTTATATGGGACAAACAATAACCCTCTCCCCAAAGATACAATATCCCAAGTACTGTAAGCCTGAAGAATTCTCACAATTAAGAACTCCCCGATTAAAAGCAATTTTGAGATTTCAGAGGTTGTTTTTAATATTTGTGAGTTCCTAGTAACTTTTATAACACATATTACCAGTTACTGAAAACTTCCTGTGACACCAAGAACATCCGTTTTTAAATAATGTTTCTCAGAAGACCCTGCTTTTTCTAATTTCTTTTACCCTGTCTTAAAAAGGGACAGCTGGGGCCCTTCCCTAGTGGCGCAGTGGTTAAGAATCCACCTGCCAACGCAGGGGACACGGGTTCGAGCCCTGGTCCGGGAAGATCGCACATGCCGCGGAGCAACTAAGCCCATGCGCCACAACTACTGAGCCTGCGCTCTAGAGCCCGCGAGCCCCAACTACTGAGCCCATGAGCCACAACTACTGAAGCCTGCACGCCTAGAGCCTGTGCTCCACAACAAGAGAAGCCACCGCAATGAGAAGCCCGCGCACCGCAACGAAGAGTAGCCCACGTTCGCTGCAACTAGAGAAAGCTCACGAGCAGCAACGAAGACCCAATGCAGCCAAAAACAAAAAATTTTAAAAATTTAAAAGAAAAGGGAAAGCTGTTAACAAAAATAGATACAGGGCAGAATAAAAGGTATGATGTTTTGAGAGAAATGAGAGCCATTATGCATCCAGACTTAGCTGAAACTTGAGAGTTAACTGAGACAATTAAAACGCAAGAAATTAACAAAGAGAAAACTGCATAGGTGTCTGGCGGTGGAAAGAGTCCCTGGAAAGATATTTCAGCTAAAAGAATCTCAGCAACACTGAATCTCAATGAAATGTGATGAAGAGGATTATCGTAGGATGTCTTGGATACAATGTAGAAATGACTTAAGAAAATGTTTTAGCTGCAATATCCATGGGGCTTTTCGATTAACAAACACGGTTTAATAAGCTTTCTGTGCAAGCAAAGGAAACGCTGAAAAACACTGCCCCAGGCTGGTTCAATCTGGAAGTTCTCCTTCTGGGAAAATAAAGGAAAATAACCAAGGGGCAAAGACACGCTTATTATTGGTCGTATACAGAGGGGCATCCAGAAAAGCACGTGACCAAGTGACCTACTTGCGAGGCTGCTTTAAGGAGGGGTTACAGCAAACAAGGAAATCACCAGGGCTTCCAGGCCCAGGAACAACACCAGCACCAAAGTGAAAGTCCCAGCTCTGCCCCACTTCACCCTCTGTAAAAGGACAGGCTTTGTTTCCATAGAGAATAATACAGAAACTGCTTCTAATGGCCCAGTATCCATCAAGGACTATTCAGCTCTATGGTCAGAAAGTCTCTTTAAAAGAAGTGTTTCAAAGCTCTCTCACTCATTATACATATAATGTGAACTATAATAATTAATAATAATAATAATAACAATAAAGTCTCAGTAAGGAAACCAGACAGAACTAGAACAATGAGTGACAACTGAATAATCATGTTTTAAAATTTTTATAAATGAACCAATATTTTATTCCCTACATTGTTCCTGCTTGTTTTTCTGTCTGTCTG
This sequence comes from Eschrichtius robustus, assembly GCF_028021215.1. Taxonomy (NCBI): domain Eukaryota; kingdom Metazoa; phylum Chordata; class Mammalia; order Artiodactyla; family Eschrichtiidae; genus Eschrichtius; species Eschrichtius robustus. Next base: position 97,440,892 of record NC_090837.1, read on the forward strand.
AATACAGTACAGAAGTTTTCATTTTATGTAATTAATCTATTCACATAAATAACTCACAAAACTGTAATTTATTTGCATTAATGGAAAAAAATGTAAATATCTTAGCACTTTGGAAGCCGGATTTTGATTTCTGAAGAAAAACAGTTACAGATTAAATACAGGCCTTCTGACTAAACAGTGTAACCACTGTTCCACAAGGACACTTAAAGCCTGAAATCCGGGAAATAATGTTTTCAAGAACATTCCTATTCAGAGAGTACAAAACCAACATTTTAAAGGTTAATCAAATACCTCGCGTTTCCACCCAAGCTTCCAGTAACTAGAGGGAAGTCCGTCCTGCCATAAAACATAATCACATTCTAGAAATCTAGAACTTACTAACTGCTTCCTCACTGACGCAACCATAAAAATGTGTCACTCGGGTCATTTGTGTGTGTGTGTGTTTTTAAATCGAATCCATGCTGAAGTGAACAGAATTCAAGTCTAGTTTCATGGCTGCTGTCCATTTTATACACCCTCCTTCACCCCCCAAATCCTAACAGAAAGTATAAACTCGTCCACGTGACAAAATTCAAACAAACGTAAAAATGAAAAGAAACCATTAAACAAAACTTTACAAACCACGCTCTGAAGAGTAATGAACATTTCCACTTTACAAAGGCAAAGAGAAAGTAAATCGAATGTTATAAAGAAGTATGTTGAAGCCGAAGTAATTGTAGAAAGAAGGTATTTGTATGGCTTCTAGATTTTAAAATGCCATTAAGAAGGTGCAGTAAGGAACAGCCCGGGGAAGCTTAGCACATGATGCTTCTTTTGCGTCCGTCCGTCATCCTCCAGCCCTGCTGCTTCCTAACGGGCAGGACTGGTACACCAGCTGCTAAACCCCCACAAAGAACGCCCGTCCCTTAAACCGCCTTCGTTTCTTCTTCCACAAGCTGCGTTTTAAGAGACCAAGCTCCGAGCAAGACTTCGGCAGAGAAGTCACCCTGTAAATCTCCAACATAAAAACAACTACAACAGACACAGACTAGCGTTCACATGGTTGAAAAGTTTGTCTGCTGCTTAATTATCCCGAGATACAAAACCCGAGTTCTGTGTATTTACAAACAAATTATAATGACCCTTTTTAAAGAAACTGGGACTCTTTATCAGGACAATCTTTCAGATGTAAAACCAAGCACGTGCTGACCTGCAGAACAAAGGCCACTCTGGGGCACACTGCTGGCCGGGCTGGCCCTGGAGCCGCGGCTTCCGGCGCCGTGTGCGGACCTCACCACTAGATGGCGCCCGCTCCCAACGCGAGACCCCCGCTGCCGGCGCCCGCGCTCCGCGTGGCGTCCCGGGTTTCAGAAACGGACCGAGGAGGCATGACTTTTGAACAACAGGTACGTGTCAGCCAAAGAGGTACACCGACAACTTGCTTTACGTGTGCATCAGTGAAGTTGTGCATATTTCCTCTGAAAGGGCTTCGCAAGTACCGCATGTATCTGAAATGGGTAAGAGTAGTTCATCAAAAGCTCTTGAAGTGTCTTACGTTTTTATGTCTGTTCCCCAGCATTTTCAGAGGTTAAAATGTGGAGAGCTGTAAACTAGTGATATACTTGGATGATCTGGCTAACTCAGGTGAAATGATCTGTCTATGCCATTAGACCATGAGGGTCAGATTACAGGCAGCACCTACCAAGGTCCAATTTTTGGACAGAAACACACAGAAACCGGGGTGCTTCAAAGCGGAATGGGCCCAAGACAGGCACGACATGGCCTGATGTCCTTCCACACAGAACTCTGTCTACATGAAAACCAAAATTCTTTTCATTCGTGGGGCGGCACTGTCATATGTGCCTTCAGATTGCAGGTGGGCAAAATGTTCTGGGGACACGATTTCTGAGCACTTGGCATCTACACGCCCGCAAAGTTAAACCTTTATTATTTCACGAAGCTGACCATATACAATAAGCATCCCATCTTGCCTGGTCCAGCATCCCTCCTCCTATGGCGCCAGCTGATGTGTAACAAGGATGGTCCTGACCTCACACGGAGTTAACTGTGAACTAGGAAGCCGTGAGCCCGGGAAGGAACCGCGGAGAATGTTAACTAAGCAGCACCAGCTTGTTTGCCTCGTCATCTCATCCCCACCAGAAGCTGATTCTCTAGCCTTTTATGGTTATAAATGTATAAGTGAGTATAAAATACAGAGATTTTCTGTATCGCTCACATAAAGAGTTCAAACTATTTTATAAATATCATATCTCAGATGTTTCACTCCCCCAGAGACACTTAGGGGCAAGAATTATTTTATATTTTACTTGATAATTTAAGCAAATATTCCCAAATCACATCACTAAACTGTTTCTGGACTCTTCGGCAGGCTGCCCAGGCCTGCTGTACAAGGGGCTGTAGTTATACTGTTTTCCATTAAAATGCAAAAACAAAGCATACATACATTTCCTCTTCATGAACTTCATTCTTTGGTTTTTCACTTTCTCCCTTTTTTTTTTAATAAAGAGGAAATAGCTGTATTCCTCTTTCTTGCATATCTTTGGTTTTTCTCCTGATAGCTCACCTTCAATTTATCCAGTTTTTTAAAAGTCTAGACAAAGAATTACAACCCCAATGGAGCAATGCCGCACGGAAAAATCGCAGGAAAGCCCCAATTACTAACGTTTATTTTCTCAATCCTTTAGTCATATTTCTATTTTGAGAAGCAGTTGCAATATCGTATTTCTGTGACTGTTTTCCAGGAGCTCGTTGGCTAAGTGGGAGCTGTGAATCTATGAATTAAAAATGTTTACAGCTAAGTAGAGGGTTTTCCATCAAATTCTATCAGCTGAACTCAAAAGGGAAGGCCCTCCACCCGGTCCCTCTGCTTCCACGGGCTTGGCATCCCATCCGAGGCCGTCTAAGGGGACCTGCAGCTGTGGGATCCCGCCCGCTTGGCCCGAAGTAACTCGCCCACCCGCGTGGAGAGATATCGGGGTGTGGGGGGGGGGGATCAGCAAACACACTGGTCACCAGTGTCACTCAGCCCACGACAGGCCCTGCTGCACTCAGGCGTGCTCAGCATTCTCTGTGCACCGGCTGAGTGTGGGCAGCTCCTTGACAGTGATGTGTGCACGTGCATGTGTGCACGTGTGCCTGTGCGTGTGTGCACGCGTGGGAGGGGGCGGTGGCCATCCCAGGGGGTGGGGACGGCTCTCGGAGGACATACTCTGAGGACACAAGTCACGTCTCAGCCCCGTGTCTTCCACTCGCTAAAGGTGCCATCTCGGTCAGTACTAATTAACTTGTTCGCTCTTCGTATAAAACCCAGGCGTGACTGCGATGCTTCTCGCTGGACTCAGTCGTGAGCTGAGCACACACGTGGCCCTCACGAGAGCGCCCCCAGCGAGAGGGCTGCCGCTAATCTAACCGCCAGCGAACAAGCAGACTCGCGGTGACGAAGGCAGCGGCCCGGCCACGCGGCAGGGTCCGGAAGGTTCCCCCACGTCCTCTGCTCTGCCCGCCCTACCATGCCTGTGACCTGCGTTCTCCCTCCGCACCCACCTCCCGAGGCCCCTTGGGGACAGGGACCCGGATCCTCCCCGGAACGCTGAGTTTGGCCTGGACAACAGCAGGACGTAAGATGGGAAGTGATCTGAAAAGTCACCACTGGTCTGAACGTCTAGATTCTGTGACCTAAACCCACTTTTTAAGAACGGCAGCCACTGACGCTCTCTCTTCTCTCTGACCTGAAAAACACCCTCACCAGGCTGCTGGGGTTCTAGCCCCCTTAATCTATAGCCTCCACGTCTCTCCAGATGCCGGCGGCTTACAGTTTTATACGGGACTGAAAAGATGTACTGATCCTGGCGGCAGAGCTGAAGCCACAATAAAGCAAAGATGCAGCGTGTTCATGAACGTGATTTATCGGCAGAGCTGTCGAGTCATCCCGGGGCTACACTGGGAATCACCAGGCCCAGCCGGCACCCTCTCCTGTCTGTGTCCGTCCGTCCTGATCCTTCCCTCCTCACAGGCACAAAGGGGACGCACTGCAGGCAGTCACGTGGCCACTCACACTCAGTCACATGTGCGCAGATGCACGCCCAGCCACAGGCATGTACGCAGTGCACACACAGGCTCACACGCACATGCGGTTTCCCACAAGGGAACGGCAGCGTGTCTGGGCTGGAGGACCGCCGGGGGCAGCTACTATCCAACCAGATAATTGCCCATGTGACCCCGAGTCCTGAGAACTCGCTCCCTTTCCCACAGCCAGACAATTACAAAGTCCAGAATTCAAAACCCAATGAATACACCATTCTTTAAAAGGAGAAAATGTGTGTGTGCGCGTTGGGGCTATTTTTAAAAGCTGAGCGCATCAATGCGTACCCTGAAAGCCTTCAAGTGGCCAAGCTCAGCACCACCACAAGCCACACACGCAGGAACCCAGGGTCCCCGCTTCTCTCTTCCACTCAGACTCCGATCAACTTCTCGATTTCTAGAAGACACGTTCACCAAACCTAAGACACGTAACTGCAAAACACGAAACGGCTATCACCTTTAGAATCTGGGAAAAAATTACACAGCCACCCGCCCTGGTCGCTGTGTCTTCAGAACCACAGCTCCATGGCGACACATCCACGCGGGTCACCTTGGGTCTCTGCGCACCAGTCAAGGCTACCACTCGGCCTGTGTGCCACGAGTTCCCTGGACGCACCCGGGGCACCAGCCCCGGGGCCGAAATCGCCCCATTTCCGCTCTGCGGGGGCAGGTGGCCAGGGCGAGGACCTCGGCCTTCCACTCCTGCCCAGCAGCTTCTGCAAAGCACCCAGCAGGCACAGACCGACTTCTGGGCCTGAGCTAGACGGCGACAGCGCTCAGCAAACGCCGTGGCAAAGCAGGGACCGCGGAGGCCAACCGCTTCTTCTGCCTCGCTGCCAGCTGGGCACGGGGGGTGCTCCACGTACGGCCTCACTGCCACTCCAGGGGACCCTCGGTCACCGTCCCTACTACCCCCGCAAGCCCCGTGACCCCGTGATCACCCCCGTGTGCATGTGCACATGCATGTGTGTGCCCCTGGGTACATGCATGTGCACCGTGGTCCCCAGGAGACCACAGAATCTGTGAAGCCACAGGAGACGGTGCATCCGCCCTCATGGTCCCCGGCAGCGAACTCTGCGATACACACCTGCCCCTTGCTCCTCGCAAATCTTCCAAAGCCACAGCTCAGGCGGGCACAAGGTCAGCGGATATGAACTTTCCTTGGAAGCACCTGGTGAAACGGCTTCCCGGCGCCAGGGCAACGGCACAACCCATCAGGCAACAGGGGACACGGTCACCCCCAGGGGCAGGGTCTGCAAAGGCACCACGATCAAAGGCAGCCCCGCGCAGCCCCTCACGCTGGACCCCCTCGGACGCTCACACAACGTCCAACGGATCAGCAGCCCAGAGGCTGCAACGCGCGCCCCCAGCGCCCAGGACAGCCTGGCCACGAAGCGATGTGGCCAGCGTCACACACAGGGGCTGAGGGGCCCCGCCCGGTCCCAGCTCAGACTTGACCCCAGCTGCACGTGGAGCCACTGCAGCCCTGTCTGCAGGGCAGGAAACCCAGGAAAGGCTCAGAGGTACGAAACGGATGGGTCTGGAGATGAGGAGGGGCGGGACGACGCCGGACGGGCAGGAGACATCGTCGGGGGGTGACAAGGACAGCCTCTCGTGCCCTTTGCCTTCCGGACGCTCAAGGCTGTTGTGTCCTCAGAGTGGCTCTGCTCACGGTTAATTTAAAAACCACAATGAAGCGTCCACCCATTACGGACAACCCCAGTCATAAATCCTTCCGTATTTTTACGTATCGGTCTGTGAGTCTGTGACTCACCCACACAGCACCCGAGAAACACGTGTCGCTTTAACTGCAGAGCCTCATTGCTGGGTTCACAGAGGAAAAGGCCTGTCGTGTCCCTGGGGTCGAAAGGCCGTTCCCCGTGGCTTGGAATCCCACCTGCAGTCCCCTGGGGCGGCGGGCACGCGGCGGGCCTGGTACTGCACCAGGCCAGGGGTCTGCTGACCGCCAGGGGTCCATCAGGATGACCGGCTTCCACGCCAGCCAGCCGGCACAGCGCCACGCCCCGCCCTGCCACGGAACGTCCACAGGAGAGGCGTGCTGACATCGGCGGAGCAGGCCACGGAACAGCAGCGTCCTCGGGGGCAGCACGACCTCTGGGACCTCTAAGCCAGCCTCTCCTTCAGGGCCCAGCATCCCTGGCCGCCACATCCCCATCTCGGTCATCATGAGGAAGCATCCCTGCCCGTGGACACCGGACTCCTTCGCCACTGGGTACCGCCTGCCTGCTTCTGCACCTGAGGCCTTACTGTTAATCTAATTCTTCTTCTTAAAACAAACAGCAGAGCCTGTGAAAGCAGCTTTCACGTCTCGCCAAGGCCTTCCCTTTCCAGGCTAACCCTTCACGGTTTTGCTGACCTGTCAGCATGGGTGAGGATTTCTTGGCTTCTGCTGAAACTTTTTTGTCGACCCAAGAGATGTACAGATGCCCAGGTGTCAGGAACACCTCCTTTTTCGCCATCAGCGGCGGGTCCCACACGAATCCACGGACGATCCTGAAACAGACAGGGTGTCTCTTTCTCAGAGTCAGAGTCGCGGAGCTCTAAGTGTGCAGGTGAGACTGCAACCCGGCCGCCTCTCTGCCCCGACCCGGCCCCTGCCTCTGCCTGGGCAGCCTCGGACACCCAAGCCTGGGAGGGTCCCCCCGCAGTGAGACCCACCTGTCGGAACCCAGGCTCTCCTGGTTCCAAGCAAGGGTGCACAGGTGTGAACTCGGAGCTGCGCTCCCCCCCTACCAAATGGGCTGACACCTCCGTTGTGAGGGGCTGAGCCCCGAATCAACAGGACACGAGCCCCTGACGGCCGTCCCCTCACAGGGCAGCGGACACCAGCCGAGCCACCTGTCTACCGTGCCATCCCAGACAACACCTCCATCCCCCCGAACTCTTTGAGCCTTTTTATGGTTAAATAAATCAGAGATTCTGAAAATACACAAAACCAGTTCACGGTTCAATAAGTTACTCTAAGGCGATCGCTCTCGTAACCGCACCCAGGTCAAGAAACAGACGCTGCCACCCCCCAAAGCCCCGACCGTGCCCCCTGCACACACACACACACGGAGCCTCCGCCCCGGGCTCTGCGGCGCTCGCTCCCGCGCTCCCACGTGCCTCTGCAGGTCAGGCCCGCGCCACCGGGAACCGGCCTGGTCGCACCTGTTCTTACAGATGTGCCTTTCCAGGCCCTCTGGCCCCCAGCTGTCCCCACCCCGCCCTCCTCCTACCCCCATTTCTACCAAATCACCCCGACCTGCGGGCGGTCAGCGCGCTCTCCCGTCCTCGGCGTTGGTGCCACGTTGGCCTGGCCGCCTTTCCCATGAATTCACGGGGTGACGAGGACAGAGGAGTGTCACCAGAACTGAGACGAGACCTCATGTTCCGGGGGGTGAGGAGCGGTCTGGGTCCTGGGGGACAAAACTGGTAGGAGGGGAAAATACACTCCGTTTCGGATCACGCGTCACGATGACCTTGCTGTCATCGTCGGGACGTGCGTCCCTAACCACACACTGCTGTCCGAAGCGGATGGCGGCTCCCGGTAGAGCTGTGAGCCGGTGACCGGGAGCCACTCCGACTCCCAGCCGCTTCCCGGGACCCTCAGTCCTGTGCGACCCACCCCCGGGGAGCTGGGAGGACCCAGGACCGAGGGTGACTCAGCTCACCCTGAGATTTAAAGGGTGGCGTCAAAGAACCCGGAAAGGGGAAAACGCCTCAAGATGGGAGGTGCAGACGGCCGCTGTCACCATGAGGAAGCCCGCAGGGCACTGGTCACGAGGCTGCATCAACGTTATCCCCCAAAACCCAGAGGGACCAAGGCAGCCGGGCAGGGGACAAGAGAAGTCCGAGAAGAGGCTTCAAAGCTGACAGCTGTGCGTGTTTCCAGGCTGACTGTCTCTGTTCTCTAATTGCTATAAAACAACCTCTACAGGGCTGTCCTGGGTAGCCCTGTAAGGGGCTGCCTCGGCGGGCAAGTTTTCCTATGAAAGATTCACCATCAGCATTCAATAACCTATCTCCTTAACACCTGGAAATAAGGTCACCATGAACACTGGGACCCAAAGCATTGATAGTAGCTCCGCTAAACAAGGCCCAGCCACCCATTCACAAGCCAAGGCAAAATGCATGAACAGGGACAGACATCCTTATCTGCCTAACCTTCAGAAAAGAGAGCGCTGTGAAATACTAAAATTCAATTAGAATCCCAATTTGGAATTTGAGATTAACATACACACACTACTATACATAAAACAGATAAACAACAAGGTCCTACTGTACAGTACAGGGAACTCTATTCAGTATCTTGTGATGACCTAGAATGGAAAAGAATCTGAAGAAGATGTACATATATATCTATATCTATATACACACACACACACACACACGGCAGTCAATTTGCTGTACGCCTGAAACACTGTAAATCAACTATACTTCAGTAAAAAAATAAAAATTAAAAAAAATCATGACACATTAAATGAGAATTTTTTTGGCCACTGACCCTGTGTTTTTACAATTTCCCATATTATGTAGTTATATCTTTTCACAATAAGTTGACAAAGGTAAATTATAGTGACCATTAAAAAAAAATTTTTTTAATTCATAAAAGTTATAATTTCAGAGGAATATACAGCAAATGAGTAGAGATACATATACATATGTCTACTTCCAATTTAAGCAAATACAAACAAATACACAGCCTGAAGAGGAGCGTACCGAGAGAAAAGATTTCAGGACAATTAGGTTGAAACTTTCCTTAATGGGGCAGTTCACCCAGTTTCCTCTGCATGGGTATGTACTGTATAAAAATTCTATTTTTTGTAGATCAAGGATACTAGAGTAGAACTCCGATGACCAAATTTTCATTACCAAGTTTAATGACAAAAATTTCATTATCAAAATTTATTAAAATGTATAATCAAAATTAATAAAATTCTATTTCTTAACCTTGCCCTCAAAAGACTACAGTCAATGCTACCGCTGGCACAACTCGTTTGCCAATTGAAATTAAAAAGAAAAAAACTCTAGGAAGATAATTTTGAAGTTAACAGTATTTTGAGGGGGAAAAAAAAAGGCAGGCACTTGAATACCCTCTGAGGAGAAATTATTTTTCTGGTAGGAACAGTACCATTCACACCAGAGTGAATTACACCCAATATGACACCCCCAATGGCCAGTCTCCAAGAGCCACACGGCCCTGCAGCCGCGTTTGATGTTCCAGGTCCCCAAATGAGAGGCCCCGGCGGATCTGGAGCCAGGCTCGGCCCCCGGCGTGGGGGGCGGGCATCTTTCTTCCAGCAGAGACAATCCTGGAATGTCTGGGAGCCATTGCAGGAGGCCCAGCCTAGACCAGCCCCTCAGCCCACCCAAGGATCCCGTGACTCCCTGTACTGGATGCCTTCCTGCTTGAAATACCTGGGGCGGTTTCTGTGTCCTGCACTGAGCCCTAACAGGTAAAACTGCCTTGCTTTGTGGAGGGAGGGAGGAACCTATGACTCTGAAAACTTCAAGTCATTTTGACACAAGGGAAACTTTTCTCTTGCAAATTAATTTCTGGAGTCAAAGATACCGTCATCCACCTGTAGGCAGCAGTTTGTGAGTCAGGACAGAGGAGGAGGAGAAATCCTCAACTCAGATTCTTACACAGGCTTCATCTCCCCCAATTCGCCATGTCTCAAGGCATGCAGCTCACACGCAAGCAGCAAACACCTCCCAGGGGAGGTGATTACAAGTTCAGGTTGTATCCATTTAAGAACATCAAAGAGCAAACACCCATCCACCCAACCCTCTAGGGACTACACTGCTCCAGGGTGCTCATCTCACCTCCAATGACGCAAACCTGGGATCCTAAAAGGAGAGAAAACTTTCAGGGCTCAAACAAGAAATAAGAGCAGCTGCAATTCCAAGACAGTGTCTGGAGTTTAGAGGCCGTGCCCTGAGACAACTGAAAAGCACGTGGAACCCCCCAGGCCAGCACCGTCCGACAGAACTTCTCCAATGATGCAAAGGCCCGATCCGTCTTCCCGTCCTGCACGGCAGCCTGATGTGGCTGGGGGATCAGCATATGGGACCAAGCAGCCTTGGGGGTCACGCGCCCTCAGGATAAAATCTCAAGCTCAGCCGCCTTCCTAATACGCCCAAGATAGACATCCCCCAGCACACCGGCCGCGACCAGGGCCTCTTTGCTGCCTGATTCTAAACAAATCTCCCCCCAAATCCGAATACAACAGACTTGCATCAAACACCACTTAGTTCAGGCAAGAAAACTTCCAAAGAGTTAAGCAAGTGGGACATAGCTTAAACTAAATATTCCTTAATCGAAAGACTCATTCTCAATTCAACTCTTCATTTAGGATCATGATATCAGAGTTCAGAAACAAGACCATGGCTCCCCGACATTAGGAGACCAGCAGCGAAAGTAAGGAGATGAGGCAAAATCATCACTGTTGAACACGCGTCACCCACTGTTAACCCCCGGACATGATGGACATTAGAAGCGTTAGAAACTCCAAAAGTAATGACAAAATACAAAAAACCAAAAGCACCAAACTCAGCGAGTTCTAAAATTGTACCTTAGCCACTAAGAAAGGGCCGCTCTGGACTCGGGAGGCCTGAAACTCACTGTTAACCTTCCGTCCATAAAAGGAGAAGACAGCTCCAGAGCTCTGAATCTCCTGTCGGCTCCGAGGATGCGAGGCGGTGGCCCTCCTGTAATATCCAGGTGTCGTCTGCACTCGCATAAAATGTTTTTAAAAATATGTTACGTATCACTTTTTATTATCAGATACTTAGATAATGAACATAGCAAAGCAGGTAGGTCATCTTAACCTTAAAAGAACCTGGAAAATCCCATAAGATGAAAGTGTCTGAGACCCAAAAAGTCAAACCCAAGCGGGTTGGAGACAACAAAACACACTGTAGCCCAGAGGTGCCAGGCGGAGCGGCGGATGGGCACCGTTGCAGCGGTGTCACCGATCGTTTTCAGAGTGAATGACACCGAGGTTCACTGCCCCCTGATGGGGCCCCATTCCTGAGAGCGGGAAAAGGGAGCCAAAGTCCTCACAGCTCCCAATGCCTGCAGAGCAGGGAACTCTACCTCCACGTGGTGGGCGGAAGACATGGGGGGAGGGGGAGGGAGCGTCGAGGGACACCCCAACGGGACAGGAGGAGGGCCACCGTGCCCAGCCACTGCCTGCACTCCAGGGCTGTCACCCCACCGTCCACAGCACGTGTGTGGCCTGGCAACCCCGCCTCGATCTTCAGGAGAACTGGACTCCGCAATCTGACCTGGTGACCCATAGGGTCAGCCCGGGCGGGAAAGGGGCCACGGTTTTTAAACTCCTGTTGCCAGAGCTGCTGTATGAGGGATTTAATAAGGGGATGAAAGAGGAGGACCAGCCAACAACAGGGAGGGCATGGCCCTTGAGGAGAAGGCGAGAGGCCAGCCCACTGCCAAGATGTGGCCGCAATGACAGAGGTTGACCAGTGGCACCCTGGTCACTCTCGACCCTTCCACCTCAAAGTCTTCTGAACATAGTTGCAGGCAAGTGTGGAGGCCTAAAGCACACTCAGTTCACTCGTATTCCAAGAACCTGGGTTTCTTTCTCAGTCTTCTTTCTCATGGTGTCTTAAAAACCCCGAGTCCACCCCTCCTTATCCCCACGCATCCCCAGCCCGGAGTGCCATCCCACCAATGACACCAGCGGTCAAGCCCAGGTCAAGCCCGGTGGCCCCTGCCATGTACCCCTCCTTGCAGAGTCCCTCCTCTGACACCAGATTCCACATCTGGGAAGAAAGAACCTGGAAACCCAGTCTTCGTCTGTGAAGAACCGAAGGCAGAAGCCAAGTGCGGTGGTTTGGAAACATGACGTGCTGTGTAAATGACCACAAATAAGGCAGGTTCAGACTCAGAAGGAAAGCTTTTCTGTCTCTGAAGTTGGCTCCGTTCTCCGCCCTCCCCCAACCCCAAGCACCCAAACCTGGCCAAAAAAATGTAAAGTTGTCTCTGGAGCACCTGAAGTGGAATTTAGTACCTAAATCTTACCAGTACAGGACTTTAAAGTTATAAATACATATACACATACCAGATGTACATAACATACATTGTGTATTTATGTGTGGACGCACACGCATGTGTGTGTCTGTGTGTAAAATGTGTGGATAAATACTGACATATCCCTAAATTCTGAACATGCTGAATAGAAATATACTAAATATCCTTCTCTGCAAGACCATTAAACTCCTTAACAATAAGCATCCGATGTTACTGGTCTTTAATTCCTTGCAGCCCCACAGCCAATAAACGTTTGTTGAATGAATAAATCAATCGAAAGACAGATACCAGGACTAAAGGAATAAAAGGACCCATGTTTTCTATGCAACCACATAGGAATCAACCAACTAAGCCCATTTTTTAGAATTGTATGAATAAAGGGGGAAGGGTAAGCTGGGACAAAGTGAGAGAGTGGCATGGACATATATACACTACCAAATGTAAAATCGATAGCTAGTGGGAAGCAGCCGCATAGCCCAGGGAGATCAGCTCGGTGCTTTGTGACCACCTAGAGGGGTGGGATAGGGAGGGTGGGAGGGAGACGCAAGAGGGAGGGGATATGGGGATATATGTATATGTATAGCTGATTCACTTTGTTATACAGCAGAAACTAACACACCATTGTAAAGCAATTATACTCCAATAAAGATGTTAAAAAAAAAGAAAGAAAATGCTACATGCTTGATATGGATTATAGCATGATTCTGATATTCTAAGTAAAATATTCTCTAGCCAAATTTTGAAAAAAAAAAAAAAGAATTGTATGAATAAGATAAACTGCAAATTTCTAAAAAAAATTAAATTGTACAATACTGGAATTTCTAATTGCCTAGCTTTTTCCTCTTATTTTCTACTATTTTTGAGGCATTCCTACGTTGTTTATTCTATCATATGACCACGATCTGATTTTACTCTCTCAAATAATCAGGCCCCCAGACGCCCCCCCCCTCTGCCCCCCCCCATGGTGTCACCCCACAGAAACTGATTTTATGCTAAGATAGAAAATGTTTTCTTAATCTAACCCACTTCTGGCATGGGTTAAGTGTAACTGGATAAAACTAAAACTGAAACGGGTCTTTAAAGAATGATGTAATATTAGTGAACGATTTAAAAATCTTCATGAAATCCCATGAACGAAAATGTTCCAACACAACATTTATGTATGCAAAATTAGTGAACACCTGTTCATTTAAAAGGTTTTGTCAAATGTTTTCTCAAATTGATACACTATTTAAACAGGTTATATAACTACCAAGTAGCTTAAGGAATTTTACTTAACTTTTATTTTTAAAAAAATTAAATATTTGAACAAAAAGGTTTTTTGGAGAAACTGATACCACCAAAAAACCACATTATCCTCTGCCCTTACTCGGAACAAATTCACTTTAAAATTGTACTTCTAATAGAATCTGAAAGACTTCCACGGACATATACACACATACATTCCTAAGTACTTAAATAAACTACATCATTTATGACTGCTTGGCTTTTGGCATTACTCATTGCTCACAATCTCGCTGTGGGGAAAAAACCCTATTGCTTCTGAAACGAGGCATTTCCCTTTTTTTTCATGAATAGCACATTAGCATATACTTAAGTAAGATTTCATTGAAAAAAATAATCTTAGGTAAAGCTGGCATACCAGCTATGATTTTCTTTATTCAGGGAGCTTTTTAAAAGTCTGCACCCCTCAAGTGTAATGTGAGGTTTTAAGAGTCAGCTGATCAGAGGCAGGTACCCTAGCAGGGGATGGCGCAAGGTGGGCACCCAACAGCCTTCCTGGGTCTGGTGCCTTTTTTAAAGCTCAGTGTTTGAGTCCCAACCTATATTCCGATCTATTCAGAACTGTCCGTCAAAGTTACCTTTCCTTAGGTTTTCTTAGACTGGGTTTACCTACTTCATTAGCACCGAAGCTTGTTAAAGCGCTCTTCATCTTGCCAAACTGGCTTAGAATCATTTAATTATGTGAAAGGTAAAATAAGTCAGTAAATTCCGGTTTTGTTCCTAAACAACGGTTTTAACTTTTTTTAATGGCGGGTCATGAGAAGGATGATATAAACGTGCATGTGCCATTCCGGTTCCCCCTAAACATTTGACACTTAAACACACAGCGAGTCCGGCCTTGAATCCTTTTCTCAAAAGAAGCGATACACGTACACACACACAGATGTACATGCACACAAACACACACAGACACACACCAGTCACACTCACAAATGCACACATTGCACACCCCATACACGCACCGCGCGAGCGCATCCTGAAGACAGGGCTGGTTTCGGAGCTTCTCACTCCAGTCCCTCAACAAAGCGCTGCTGGGAGAGTCAGTATCAGCCCGACTGTAAAAGGTAAGGTCTTCGCAGCCGTTTCGGTTCCACCCAGCAAGGAGCTCGGTTTGCAAAGGGGTAAATATGCTGTTAGCAACCTTCTCCAACACCTGGGAATTCCTTGCTAACTTCCACGAACAGCGTGAGCTGCGCCAGCAATCATCCCTCCGTCCTAGACATACGGATACTGTGAAGGAGAGATTGACTTTCCCATACCTCGTGCTGAATCACTGCATCTCACGGAGAGGGAAGGCCAGGCCCCCAGAAAAGACAGACAAAACTTTAAGGATGGAAACCGCAGGGCACTAAGACATTTTATGAAAGGGATGAAAGCGTCATAGTTGGAACACACTTCAGTCCCTCTGGAGGAGGCCAGCTCCACAGGGAGACAGGTCCCCTGTGTGTCACACACATCGCAGAAGACGCACGGCCTTCTCTCTTTCAGGCGGAGCTGGGAGGCCCCCCGGGCCCAGCTCCGTGGGCACCTGGACAGTCGGTCTGGGAAGGTGGCACATGCTTCAGACCATGTCAACGGCCCTGAATTTGCCCATCAGTGACCAAAGCCAAGATCTGCAAGTTTTCCAAACTTAACTGTTTGGGGCTTTTTGGTCTTTAGTCAAATATATAATCTCGTTTCAAATCATAAGATGTAACCCAAGCCCAAATATCAGATTAGGAAATTGCGATTTATATTCTCTATAGGCCTTAAGAAACAGAAGGCAACAGTTCCTAAACTACTTACCCTGAGACTTCATCTGAAACATCTTTGAACAGTCAATGTAGAGCCATCTTTGATGGGAAGTAACTACACACCGAATCTCCACAGTAGTGGAGACCAAGGCTTACAGAGTCATAGGAAGGAAAACTTGGGGAAAGACTTCATCTTTGGCAAAAAGTATTTCTGAAGATACACGTTTCCCTCCATCTTAAATACTGCCTCCTTCCCAAGTTGAGTCTAGATAAAAAAACATGTACTCCATTTCTCCACTCTCCCTCCTCCAAATTAATCTCCAGTTTCGGCTGCCGTTCATTAGCAAGCAAAGAGGAAAGAAGGATGCAGGCAGGGACGTCCATCCGGCCATTCCCATGCTTGGCCAACATAGCCCCAAAGACCTCCATAAAGAACCTGGAGAACACAGGGTCATGACGGCCTGGGATACTGAGAAATAAACAGATTTTCACAATGCTTCGCAGCTTGCGACCATTTGATGGTTGCTGTAAAGTTTTGAAATGAAACTTGGCAAAGGGTCTCCGCGAGATGCCTTTGAACTCTGAATGCTTCCACTCTGTAACAACTTACCCAGTGGTTCATCTGGCCCCTGATTCCTGACTTCAAAGAACAGACTGTCCCCGTCCCCGGCAAGGGCAGAGAGCTGGGAGCACAGTTTCAGCCTTAAAGGTTTTACTTCACGATCCTCTCAGCTCTTTCCGCATTTTATTAACCCATGAAAACGTGGAAACCAAAGCCATCAGGACAACTCCAGGAATCCTGAACGTTCAAAATCTGAAAACTTTTCTGCCTTCACCCAATTTGAAAACATTTCATGAGTTTTTGTCTTTACCGAGAGGATATCCGCAAGCAGTGCATTGAGTTCTCTAACTCACGCTTTGTTAAATATTTAAATAAGTGCATAATCCAAGGACAATTTTTTACGAATTTAATCTATCCCATTAAGTAATCCTCAATAAAAACCTGTTATCTCAGAATTCACATCTGACACTTTTCTGCTATTTAAAGCCAAGAAGTAATAAAACTTGAAGGAATTTTTTAACCCCTTTTTTTGATGTAATTAATTACATTAACTTGGTAGCTTTCAATGAGAGAAAATACTGCATAGGAGATTTTATTATTCCTAAAAAAAGAAAGAAATGCATAGTTCCTTTTATGGAATTACTGCTGTCACTAAGTTTCTGCATACATTTCAGAAGTTCCTAGGTCAATATTTACATCTCTAAAGAGAAATGCTATTTAAATACTCAAAGGACTAAAAGGTGCTCACCTATTAAATGTGAAATCCTACAACTTTGCTAGTTTTCAAGTTGCAAGTTTCTCCACTTAGGGGTCAAATACAACTGTGAATTTTTAAAAGTAAATTATAAGCAGTCTGTTGGTATCAATAAAATAAGTGTGTCAGTAAAATACAGTCTTTTAGAATTTCTCTCTCCCAATGCTTTCGGGGTCCCCAGTACACGGTTTCACCGCTGAGAAGGGCATCCTTCATCAACAGTAACTCACTCAGATCCCCCGCCTGAAATAAACTGGCCTCATATGTGAAAAAAAAAAAAAGGAAAAAGAAGACTGTGTTTCTTGGAGTAGCCTTACATGTGAGAGTTAAGGTGAAAACAAAAACGCTTTAGCAAAAATTTCATTCAAAATGTAATTAATCTCTATTTTCTCTTGAAATACCTGTAATATAGTGCTAAGCAAGAGAAAAAGGAACCATCGCTTTAAAAATATAAAGAATTTAGTTGTGCGTCAAAAGCTGAACAAATGACAGACCCAGTTTGCTACTAAGTGAAGATACAAATGTCTTTCTGCTTGAGGCAACTACAGAAATGCCACACAGAAGAAGCAGGGGCTGCGGAGAGGGGATCTGGATGGGACCCGAGGCCTCGTTTCCCAGGTAAGAAAAGAGACACAAAAAGTCTGTGGAGAGCCAGTGTCCAGGAGGGGCTGGAACCCCGTTTCGACAGGGCTCCTGTGTATCTCACGCGGTCTCACAAATAGAGCCCGTCAGCTGGGAGAAGACCCGTTAAGTCACAGGCTGTCCCCTCAGTCTCCGAATGCCAGGAATGAGTTACATCTCCAGCTTGCGAGACCCCGCGGGCACCAACTGTCCGGAATTGTACATTGAACTGTACACAAAAGCTAATAATATATCAAGTTTTTAAAAACGGGTTAACAGAACTATTATTTGTCAGATGTGTGCAAGTGTATGTGTATATACGCACTCAGGTAAGATATAAATGTGTTCGTGCATAAAGAGTGTAGCCAAAGGAGACACACAGGAAGGCACAGCTGAACCAAAAACTCAACCATCGCTGCCTCTGAGTAAGGGTGTCACTTTTTTTTCCTTTTTCCTTATCTGCATCTTCTACAGTGATTACACTGTACGTAACGTAACAATCCAGGAATGTTCATCAGAATATACGTACTAAAAATACGAATCATCTCATAACCATCATCTTTTTACATTCATTTATGCCCAAATGCCAAGGAGTCGGGGCTGTGCGAGGCCCCGTGGACCAACAGCCCAGTCTCCCGGTGCCCAAGCCTGGCAGAGACAACAACCCCGGCCAGGTCAGCACGATGGCAGCCAGGTACCGCGGTGGCTCTGACGCCGCCAACAGCTCCAGGGGCGAGGATGCTTTTTGTTTAGTATTTGTCTAATACCTGCGTTTCTGTAGTTTTTCATTCTTAGGAGTCGCTTATTGCTGCTCTCATTTCCTTAAGATCTCTGCTCGGCTTGAGATTTAAGGAAGCCGCGCATCTCATCTCCAACCACAACTGCTCAACTGTCTGAAGCTGTCAAGTCCTTCAAAGCACCTCTTACCTACGGCCCCCCTCCTATCACCATCCCACCCCCTCATCTCGGTACAGGGCACCTTACCACATATCCGAGTCCCAGAAAAGTAACCTGTCAAACTGCTAGAATCGGTAAAATACTAGACATGGGAGAAAACCCAACCAGCTGAAGCTACGGTCATGTAGATTTCTCATTTTAAGGGCATATACACTATTTGGGGAACTATTTACATGTGGGGAAAGGCAGAAGCAAGGGCAAGGGTTACATTATTTTATGGAAAACAGCAGATACCTAAAGAAAATAATTTCTAAATCTGAGAAATGATCAAAAGAACTTGGGCACAAAAGCAATTCCTGTAGCTATAGAAGTTTATGCTTCACATGCCTTTATGCCATCTTAAAGTGCTGGGGGGGTACACCCCCTGAAAGTGTTATATTCTAAAAAACAAAGTACATATAAACCCGTTGTTCAAAAATAAAATTGCATTTCTTTCTCAAAAAATTTTATGTTGGGCAGTTAAATTCCTAGACTCTCCCCCAAACAGGTACTTGACCCGACAGTCACTGAAGGTTACTGAACTTCCACAGACTATGGCGATCTTTTGAAGACACTAATAACAGACCCAAAAAATTTTGGTGATTCCCTGCCCCCCACAAGAAAAAGGATAAACAGAAGAGAACAAAGAGGCAGGAGACCTCTGAATTCTGAAGGTCAAGTGAAACACGCCCAAAGTCACTGAAACACTATTCTCACGTGTATTCCCCACCGTCAAGGGAGACCACTGACTCAGAAATGTTCAAAAGCGGTGACAGCTTAGGAGTCACCCTGAGTTTACGCTGAGGCACGTCGGAAAGGGGGACGGAGACATAGCTTGAGGTGACGTTCAGGGTGCCATAAGCCCTGAGACAAAGGAGGGGTCAAACTCCCCCGAAGAACACAGCTCTGGCCCGGCTGCTGCTGCTTTCCTGGCCGCCCGGGGCGGATGGCCTGGCCCACGTGTCGGCTGCACAGGAGCAGGAAGTAGGGTGATGGACACAAACCTGGCAGGTCCCAGGTCAAGGCTTCCTGATTTAAGGGACAGGTCACACGTCCAGGGCACGTCCTGAGCCCTCAGGCTCCACCCCGTCTCAGAGCTGAACAGAATCCAGCCCGAGCCCCTGGTGAGGTCTGTTCTGGCAAAGCTGCCACCTCGTCCCTCCCTCTGCCCTCACAGAAACCTGCTAGACAGCTCAAGGCAAGGCCTGGCTTGCAGGACACCCGGGGCACTGGAGTTCCCTACTCTGCAAACAGCCAGTGTCTTCAAAACACCCGAGCAGGACCGATGCGTGCACATCATCCTAAAATAAATCCGATGAAACTTTCCCAAGCCCACGATGGAGTTACTATATAAGAACTACTCTGAACTACACAGAGGAATGCCTATATTTTGGCAACACTTCACAGTTCTTTGGTCTTACTTACAGTAAAAAAGTATATACATTGTGCCACAGAATATGTATTTTCAAGAGAAAAAGGAGTTTTTGAAGACATTTCCATAGATCTTATGTCACCAGGCAGATCTGGCACCCAAGCCATCATGGCTTGGGTCTGTCTCATGCATGGATCAATCCGTATAACTTTGGCCATTTTAAGGCAGGGGTTTTTTTTTTTTTTTACTCTTAATTGATTGATGCACCAGACAATCAATGATTATTATTGCTATTTTAAGTAAAAGTACGGCTACTTGAGCAATTTAAAGTAAATCCCAACCAGACTGACATATATACACTGCTATGTATAAAACAGGTAACTAATGAGAACCTGTTGTACAGCACAGGGAACTCTACTCAGTGCCCTGTGGTGACCTAAACAGGAAGGAAATCCAAAAAAGAGGGGATATATGTATACGTATAGCTGATTCACTTGGCTACACAGCAGAAACTAACACAACATTGAAAAGCAACTCTACTCCAATAAAAATTAATTAAAAAAACAAAAATGTATGAAGAACATGCTCTTTCAAGAGAAAAAAAAGCCATCAGCCATAGGGAAGCAAGGATATGCATTTCCTTGGGCATTTGTGACAAGACTGCCAGTATCCTGACCTCCTATGGATTAACCCTATCAAACTGATCATTGAATACCTTTTTTTCTTCGTAAGAGAAAAATTCATAAACCACAGAATTTTAAAATTAAAAAAAATAAAATAAAGTAAATCCCAGCCAAATTCAGCCGAGTTATTATACATGCTAATCATGCCAACCTGGTCTCTGGTGGCGTTGATCAGAACCCAGTAAGTCACTGCTGCTAGCTGCGGGTGTGGAGGATATGGCCTAAGTGAGGCCGGGGCGGACACTTCGTGGAGAGAAGCCAGGGGACAATGCCATCCCGACCCCCAAAGGGCTGCGGCTCCAGGTGGCAGGTCTCAGCATCCTCCCCTTCAGGAGTCAAGGGTGAAGCACACGCCCTCCCCCTGCTCAGCCCTCAGGGCCCGGCTGTGGACCCAGACACAAGCAGGGCTGTCCCTGAGACCCTGACACTGGGGACTAACTTTCTGGAAACCGAGGAATCAGAAGTGCAGGTCAATGCAACAGTCGAAACAAGTATGGTCTCGAATTGAAAGAACTAAGTACGAGGCAGTTCTAAGACTACAGGAGAAGTGTCTCCATGTTTATGGCGACGTGAGGACAGGAGACACCCAGACAGCGACTAAACGGAAAGGAGTCGTGGACCAGACACACCTGCGCGCACAGACCACAGCGAGGAGGGTGAGGAGGACAAGCAGGGTGACCTTAGGGAGAGGAGAGGTGTGTTTCCAATTCTGCCAAGAAAAGGACAAGCTAAAGAGTTTAACTTACAGGCAGTAAAGGCGAGAAGGAAATCTCAGACTATAAAATACGTCCAACTGGAAAAATAAAACCATCTAACGTAACTCTCCTCTGCACAAATCTTGAAGACACGCAAAGATAATTCATGTTTGTAATTGGCTGGTTGAGTTTTACCTAATGAAAGAGCACAAGCGGTCCTCTCAAAATCGTACGCAGTCCTGCAACCAATTGTTGCATCATCTTGCAGACTGGCGTCGGCATGGAAACCCTGTGCTGAGCACATCTCAAGGCTCAGACTGGGATACGCTCAGAGATGCCAGAGTCTGCCCGGCAGCAGGCAGCCCTCCCGAAGAGGTCAGCGAAAACAGGTCTCCACACCAGGGTTCACGTGCGGTCTTTCCAAGGGAAGAAGCCCCAGAAGGAAAACACCCACAAGCCCTTTTACGGGCTGGAAAAGGAGAAGTTACAGGGATCACACTCTGCGGTTCTGAAGTCCCTCAGGGAGAGAGATGCAGCTCAGTCCTTCCTGCACGGTCCCACAAGTGCTCCCCCGATGTGACCCGGAAGGACCTCGCCTCAAACACCAGGTCAGCGACAAGACAGGACGAGACATCTGTTGGCAGGAGATAACGCTCACCTCTGAACCGCATTCAGGTGGAGTCAGGACCTTCCGCTGACTCAGGAAGGCCTCATCTCAAGGTGACACCAGACTCCAGAACCTTCCATTTCAATTACAGTCCAATCTTTTAAAATGAACTCGAGAGCACTCTGTATACTCTGTGACGTCAGAGGGGTGGGAGGAGCCCACTGCTTTGGGGACGCTTCCAGGTGCATCGTGGATCTACAACTGATAAGTCAGTAATCCTTCAACAGTTCAAACCCGGGACAAAGGACTCCCAAGGCAGTAGTGATTTGCCAGATTTTGTTTCACATGTTTATGGAATATTTTCTTAACCAAAACGAAATAAGGGTAGATCACACACAAGCAAAATCAATTCAGAATCAGAAGAAATACATCCAGTAAATAAACCACTTCAGGACTAGAACCGAGTGCCTTACGCTGCTCTGGGGGAGGGGTAGTCAGTCGTCGGTCATGACTATTATTTGCGAAAATCACAGGCTACAGATCACAGACCACTGAGATTACAAAACACATCTCTACATCTGGGCAGCCCAGGTCTAGAGTAGGATCTAAAGGAGCCTTGGGTCTCGTTTTATTTTGAATTAAGGAGATAGGCCCGTGTGTGTGAGCTAAGTTTCAGCAGTTAAGGCTGGAGTCTTCTATTTTTACACCTTGACTCAGCAGATTCTTTGGGGCATCTGCAAGGGTCCCACAAAGTCAGGGCAAAGCTGTGACCCCAATACTACACCCACCACGGAACAGTGACACCCCACCACGGAACAGCACTGACCCAAGAGACAACAGCAAGCTTCAGCCCATACGCTACCAAATTCCAAACAGAATGGAACTTTCCGTTCTGATGACTGACATCTGCACAGAGAAGCAACCCCTGCAGTATTATTCTCTAGGACAGGTTTCAGTAGCTTTCAGCATCATGGTTCCCTCATGCTGTGGGGTGCACTCAAATGTGTCACGTCGTTCTGGCTCCAGGTGCTTTGCCGAACGTTTTCCGTGTTAGAAAATGCTAAGACTTTTTTTTCATCACCCAAACAGACTGAAGGCAATTGTCGTTTTCTCTTGAATCTCTTTTTCCACCAGCATTGTTCTGACCCTCAACAGAGCTAATGCACGTGTTTCAAGTATTAACGCGTGTAAACAGTAGAAAGAGAGGTATCTCTACCAGAAGGCCCTCCCCTTTTCTTCCTCAGCTAATTATCCTTCGAACATTCACAGCCTGAGGTCCCAGCATCTCCATCTAGTAGTAAACAGAGCTGCTAAACAGGCCTTAGTCGGCCAACGAGCAGGCCAGGAAACAAGACCAGATGTTTCCCGGGTGCCCTGAAATAACCACCTGCCAGAAGATTCACCCAGAGACAGGCACCAGGTAACACACAGGCTAGCCAGGTAATCTGAATTTCACACCGAGGACAAGTAACTTTTAGCATATGTCTCAAACATTTCATGGGATGTGCCTATACTAAAAAAAAAAAAAAAAAAGTATTCGATGTTTACCTGAAATTTAATAGGCACCCTGTATTTTTTAGTTACTAAACCTCTAACGTGTTCTCAACTAAACAAATAATTATTTACATGAATGACTTCAAAGGAAACACTGCGTGAATTAGACGCACGGTCCAAAAACAATGTGTGAATGCTGATGTAAACACCAACGTTATGTATCACGAAGAAAATTACTTTTCATCTAGACGCAGTATCGTTCGTTTACTGAGAAGAGCTGAATGTATTCATGGAAAACAGAGGAGAAGCTAGTATTACCTTCAAAGGACCCAAACCACAGGGCAGGCACTCAACTAATGACTAGTCTCTCCTGTGATGGGGCCTCTCGGAGCCTCAGTGACTCCAAAGGTCCCTCCCGTGCAAGTGAGGGCCTACCTGCAGCCCCTCATTCCTGCACCTTCTCTGGGCAGGTTGCCAAGACATCCCACCCCCGGTCCCCGGCCCGAGGCCCTGCTGCTGGGCTGGGCTTTGGGGCAGAGCACGGCTGGGAAGGGGAAGATCAGGACCGTCCAAGAGCCAAGGAGAGAAGAGGCACGACTCTAGCAGGTGCAAGGTAGTCCCCCACCGGCTCCTCCTCAGTCCCCCCTACCTGCCTCTGCCCAGCCAGTGCAAGCAGCGTAACAGGACAAGCTCTTGACCTTTGGAGTCACTTGGCTTCAACACTTATAACTGGTACAATCTGGAGAAAGCGTCCTTGAACCTCTAAACCTCAGATTCCCCACTAACACCCACACCCCACTGCGTTAGGATGGTTTACCAAGCCTTCAGATGCTGGGTGAAGAAGCTAGCACACGGACATTTGTGTGTAATAAGGATATTTCAAGCCAGCGGAGGAAAAGACTGATGACAGAACAAATTCTGTTGGAAAAACTGGAGAGCAATATGGAAAAAATGTGAAAACGTCTCACAGAACACAAGTCCCACGTGGTGAGCACAATGTGTAATAAGGTAAATGTAATCAGGCAAACCAGCTTTATTCAATGAAAATATTGTAACAGTAGCGTAGGGGGTGCCTTTCTAAGTGGTGTGTACAACTGAAGAACCATAAAGGAAAAAGACCTGCCAATTCTGACGTTTTAGAACTTCTGCAATGAAAGACTCCATAAAAAAGTCTTTTATTAAACTAGGAGACAGTATTTAAGGCAAAGATTCGTATCCACAATATATGAAGCGCTCCTATAATATAATAAGAAAAGGACAAACACATTATAAAAATGGGCAAAGTGCATGAACAGGTAAATCACACAAGAAATACAAATGACCAACAAACATGAAAACATGCTTATTCTCACAGAAACTATGAAAATAGAGATGAAAGCAATAAACGTATATATAACATTTTTCCTTTGGGGCAGCAACTGTAGTACATTTATACCACCCAGAATTGTTGAAGGTCTGGGACAGTGGACCCAACTCATAAACTGTTGGTGGATGTGAGGATATTACAACCTATCTGGCAAAATCTTCTGAAGTATGAAATGTGCAAACCCCTCAAACCAGCACCTTCATTAAAGAAATCGATCATGAAATTCTCCTAAGTGTTCTCAGCACATTTACTGCAGGCTCTACTTGTAATGAAAACTGGGAAAAAACTTCCACGTCCATCCAAAGGCAAATAAATTACGATCACGTTCCGTTTGACACAGGTCAGGAGACACTCCATGGATGTGGCCGATTCCCAAGACATGCTGTTTGCTAATCGCGCAACAAAACAAATAAAATGATCTTATTAAGTATCAAAACAAGAAAAAAATTTGCGCACGTGTATACACTGCATATGTAAACATTCTTTAAAGACCTGAGGGTACAAAATAAACATCTCCTGAGTGGCTGGGGTGGGGAAGCACGGCCGCGGAATGTGGATTGTTCACCACGTATTCACCAAAGACTTGTCCGTTTTGCAAAGAATGAACAGAATTCTAACATCAGTTGCACGTGCCAGCCGGGACCCGGCCCGTGAAATGTTAGCCCTTGCTCGTCCACCTCCATCACTGCCCCCGTGACCCATGGGGGCCGGGGACACAGGCTCTGGAGGAAAGAAGCAGAGAAGAGTCAATCGTCAGCCTGGGCACGGGGCTGGACAAAGGCAGCCTTGGCCGCTCCCCTCCTCACCGGGGGGCAGGAGAGCTGGGATAGCGGCAGGAACAGTCCTCAGGCAAGAAGACCAGGTCTGGGGGACCCTAACCTTACCCTGGAAGGCCGCCCCCCACCAAGGGCATCCGAGGGAGCTGCGAAGTGACACTCCCCCTGCAGGGCAGAGGGACAGGGTTGGGGGCGGCGGGGGGGGGGGGGGGGATGGCAGTGGAGGTTCCCAGAAGGAGGCCTGTGGGAATGACAAGGGCAGGGTCACGGCGATCTGTTCCGGGCACACTGGTCACAGTCTGGGATTCTGTCTCTGGCCTTGGGACACAGACAAGACAACAAGCACAGGGTCCTCTGAGACTGGACAGACTGCCACGTGGGCCCCCTGCTCCGCTCCATCAAGCCTGGTCGTGCACGCCGAGCACTGCGTGTGAGCTGACGTCCTGTTTCCTCCCACTTCCTTACTCCGCTTTGCCCGTCTGGTAGGAAGAGGAGCGAGGGGGAGGAGCAAAGGGCCTGAACAGGATGAAGCTGACCAGCGGCCAGCTGGGTGGGCATGGCTGACGGTGGACCAACAGATGGCGGGGAGGAAAGACCAGCCCCTCACCTGCCCTGTGCACCTGCTCTGGGAGGCTTCCAGATGTGGCACTGCTCCGACAACTTCTACGAACTTCTACTACACCCCCCATACACCAAACCTTTAAACTCAGAGGAAAAGATCTTCAACACAAGAAGGAAAAACCCAAGAAATTCGGACCCAGAACGGAAAAGAAATGTGGACATTTAAAAAGGGATCCAAGAATCACGTCTGCCCAGTGCTATCCAGCTCACCAGGCAGCTCTGTGTAAGCGATTTCATCTCTTCCCAGCTAACTTTCAAGCACGATGCTCTTTTGTAACTGGGGTTTCAAAACAATATCAAGAATTTGTTTCTGAGTTGTGAGTAGGTTGTCACCATGGAAACTGCAGAGACTCTTTTCTCTCCTTGGTGTTAACACACAACCTGTCCAGAACCTCGTGTTCAGAGTTTCCAAAATTTCCCAAGTCAGGACTTTGCAATCCCTTTCTTCACACCTGAAATTCAGGAACTCTGTAAGTCACCTCCAGGTGACACATTTTAACTGCACTGTGAGGCCAGTCCTGACACTCCTCTGTCAGCCAAGGAGCTTTACAAGAAAAACGGCGTTTAAGGGTTTAATGCTTGTTTTCAACCTCATGGCCCTGCCCTACCAAACTTCATCATTTCTGAAAAAACAGCCCCAAATCATATTTCTTAAAGATGAAAATGTTCATTCCACCCCATTACTATGCATTTCAAGTCCAATACTGGAACAATCTGTATAAATCATATCTCATGAATTCTGCAGAAATCAATTTTTACAAGCCAAGAACATCATAGACAAGTTTTAAATCAAAGCAATTACAGTACCTAGGAGTCAAGACTGGGAACCTGACCATCATTCCAACATCAAAAATGATGTTCTCCAACGAGCCAGTCCATTGATGAACTCTTCAATCACTGGATTATTGTCTGCAGGAACAACCTGACTTCATGATTTTGGAGGAAGCTGCCATTCCCCAGCAGGTTTCAGATATTAGGTTTAGGCACACGCGGCATTTTCTATAGGATGACCAACCCGTCATCAGAGGGTACCAGTGGGTTATCACTTTAAATGATATATTTCAGTAACCAATCAGGTTATTAAATGAAAAGAGTAGTCATAGTAAAGCTGGAACACAGTTTAGTCCCAGTGCTGAAAGTAATTATTCTGGAGTTCTCAAAAAGAACATGAGTAATACTCAGATCTGGCACATTGTTAGGGGAACATATTTGGCAGCCAGCAGTCAGCCCAAATGTCTTACTAATCTGTGAAAAAACTTCTCTCAAATCAGTGGCTGCCTTTGTAAATAAAACAGAAGACAAGGCATCCTTTAAGTGGATACGACTTCACTGACCGCACACACAGATACGGGTAAAATTCCAGTAATGAAGGTGTGACCTTCTAATCTTTAATCCAGAGAAGACTATCCCTAGCTTTTTCAATTCCAGTAAAATATAGATCTGAAACCACAATCTGTTTTAATACGCAAAGGCTTAGACAAACCGTGTATGCAAATACTGGATCATATCAGCAGCCTACAAAGGTTTCAAGAAAAACCAGCCTCAGATTAGGTCAGGCACACAGGAAATTAAGAACTTAAAAAAAAAAAAAAAACAACTTAAACTTACAAATGAAAAATTAAGAACTTGTGCCAGAGACATGTACACAACAAAAACACTTACCGAATAAAACCTAAATGCTTGAGAAAAGAGAATCTCAACTAACTAAATGATTCACTGTACCCACAATGAACATGCAGACCGAGGATGATACAAATCGAATAGCACCCACGGTACAGAGCTGGCTGAGCCAGAACGTGCCACGGGAAGGACAGTATATCCTGAAAGAAGGGGCCGCCTGAGCTCTGGGTGGGTCTGCTTCCGAGGTCACGGGCACTGACTGTGAACTTCAGACTCCCAGTGGGCTGGGCCAAGGCAGGAGCAGGAAAGGGATGCTTTTCTCAGCAGGGCCAGGGCGAGGGCACAGGGTCTGTGCAGCTTCTCAGCATCTGCACACCGAGGATTCCCCCAAGGGCTCCAAGTCCCAGCGCCCCACACAATCCCTAGACAGTCCCACAGCTTCTCACTCTGCCTCGGTCTTGGGCCCTCGAGCGCCAAAGCTGTGTCCGCCACCAACTGCGCACCAGGCCTACCCTGCGGTCACAGCCCCAGCCCGGGTCAGGGATCAGCCCAAGCGCACATGTGGCACGTGGACCCTGAGCCCCAGGGCGGTCAGGTGGGCGAGGCGTCCAGAGCCCCAGGCTCCGCTCCCGATCCTTCTACGGCCGCCAGGCACGGGGACCCTGGCAGTGAGCTGGGAAACGCTCGGGGACCTGAGTCACCACATCCTGGGAAGCCAGCCATGACCGTGAGCGAGGTCAGAGCTGACCGCACGCACACCAGCTGCCGTGCACGCGGCCATCCAGCGCTGGAAACGCGGAGCCCGCTTCAGCTCCTCCAGTGAAAAAGGTTCACAAAGAGCCCGGGATGCAGACCCCAATCACGGCACTGACAGGAACCACGCAGGATCAGAAGTCGTGAGAAAGGCTCCTCGCAGAATACCAAACTCACCAAAAATCACCCCAAACCTAACTAACTCCTGCCCATCCAACAAGCCCACGATATCATTTCACGTTGAAGCGGCTCTTTCAACTTAAAAACTTTGCGGGATCACAAGAAGATCATGTTAAACACTGTTGGTTGAGCCATGGCTACTATTACTAGTCGTCGCTACTGTTACAGACGCGAGGCAACTAGACAACTGGGTGAACTTTCCCGCTGCTCCAGGGCACAGTCCCTCCCAGAACACCCCACACCTCTCCCGGGAGTTCACCGCGGACGGAGGATGGACCTGACCGACCCCTCCCGGCGGGGCTGCCGGCCACTGCGCGGTCAAGATCACCACGGGGCGCCAGGACGAACAACTGGGCCCTGCCCGCCAAGAGCACAGTTCCAGGAGAGGGACGTGCCCACCGTGTGGGGCACGAGGCCGACGCCACGAAACTGCAGAGACGCAGAAATTCCAGGAACACAGCGGGTCAGGGTTGGAAGTGAGAGCCCGGGCGGGAGGGACTTCCAGCCTCCAATGTGCTCGCTGGGGAAACGGGATGCTCGGGCCCCCAGAGGGTAAGTGGGGAGCTCTGGGCAGGGCATTCGGGGCGCAGAGAAAGTGCAGCGGGGGAGACGGGGAGGCAGGTCAGGGCCACGGCTGTGGTCCCAGGAAGCCAGCGTCACGAGCGGGAACTCCTCGGCTTGCAATGACAGCATCAAAGGGCTGAGCATATCAGCCACCCGTGCACTTTCAACCAACGGTACGAAGAAGGGGTGCTGTCAGGTGTGCCCCATCACAGGCCCAGAAAAACATTATGACCACGCTTCTGAGCACAAACACAGGCCGGGGCGTCAGTGCTGGCTGGAATGACGCGCCTAAAACAGCTGGGACAAGGCACCGTCTCGGGGGTGACACCCGGCTCAGCAGGTGTGAACCTCACTTCCAAAGCCCAGGGTCATTCTCCTGCAGAGCTGACCGGGACACGCCCCCCCCCCCGCCCCCCACTGATCAGCAACTGATGGTTCAGAAGCAAAATCAGTTCAATCCACCTCTTCACATGTAAGGCCACATCTCAGGGGACTGGGGTGAAAGACTCAAATTCAGTTGTTTCTACTCACTACTGATGGGTCACATCTACCAAGAGGGGTCTCATGCTTCACATGAGAAGTCACAAGCCCCCGTCTGAACTGGAGATGACCAAGCTCCTCTCCATGACACGTGAACCACAGGGAAAGAGCCGAAAATCACAGCCAGCATCATCCATACCGCAGACTGGGGAAAACAGTCCAGCAGGGCAACAGGACAGAAATAACAGGATTTAGGATGTGAAGCAGAGACGGAAAAGACTGAAAAGCAGTCACATCAAACAAGACTCTGTAAACACAGTGCAGGCATTTTTCCTGGAATCCAGGAACATCGTTAATTTTGCCTTCAGACAACGCCCACTCGACGTTTACCGCGGGCAGGCAGCCTCCTAGTGACAGAGTGAAGCCGGCACCCCACGCCGCCAAGCACGGGCTTCCACAGAGCTCGGCAGGGCTACCTCCATCTCCGTCGCCTCCAGGGTGGGTGGGAGTGGAGACTGGGGATCTGGAGCCCTGGACGGGGCCTGAGCCATCCTGGGACCACACGCTTCTGCCCCTCAAGTGACAAGCCAGGACACACACCCTCTCCTAGGCTGGGAGACGGACCCTGCGGACCCCGATTCTGGTTCTAACTCTTGTACCAACAAGAGCCGTGTGGACAGGATGTGCAGGCCATGCCGGGCACCAAACAGGGACACGGTGGCAACAACCCCGCTGGTGGCGATCCCAGCCCCCATGGTGCCACCCAGGAAGCCAGACACCCAGGGGTTGAGGACTGAGGACACACAGCTACTTCGTGCGAAAGGAGAACCACAACCTCGGCGACCCCGCTCACGTGCCTTCCACCACCCACGCTGTCCTCGGGCAACAGACACATCTGGCGGCTCTGGGCAAATTACAATGATTCCCCTTATGCCTTGGTTTCCTCTCTGTTAAAGTGGGGGCGGGGGGGGGGGGCAGACCAACATCCCTCAGTTTCTTCCCAGCTCTAAAATTCTATGATTCTATCTCGTGTGAAAGAGAGAGATGGAGACAGAGAGACAATCAAATGTTTGAACTTTGCTAACAAACAAAAGGGTCTGCATGGTGTCGGCTTAACGACGCTGAGGACCGTGCATCACACGTGTGTGTCTCAGTGGCAGGAAGAAAATCCAGAATATAATCTCCAGAGTCTAACGCGTTTCACAGCATAATAAATTCATTCTGGAAGGTCGGGGATGCAGCGTTGTGTTCCAGCAAATAAGAGCATGCACAGATGACCAATGTTTGAAGAATCAGAATACAATAAGCACACTTCTAAGGCACTATTCTCATCATAATGCAATCTTCCTGGGATAATTCAGAGGCATATCAGGGGACCGCAGGGCCAGTGAATAATTACCGTCGTGACAGAGATGCTTCTTGTTGCTAAGAAGCTGACTAAACCACAGGGCATTCTGCAGTCAGCTGTCAAGTGCATCTGGATATTTTTCATAAAGAACTTCACTGCACTTTCCTACTGAATAAGAATTTAATAGGAGGGTTTTCAAGTCTCACTTTATTCCCAACTAAGTAAATTCCTCGATGTTCAGGACAGCAGAAAACACTAAGGGTGGTGTCACCCTCACATCTGGCTGAAAGGCATCTGTCTGCATTTTACGGTCCCTCTTCTGTAATCTGGAATCAACCAGCTCTTCCTTGATCTCCATCTCTGCCGTCCGGATTCTCCTTGTCACCGGTCCCCACCCTGGTGCCGTGCTCCGGCCGCTCGCTGGCACATGGCAGAGAGCACCCCAAGCTCTGTGGCCTGGCACCTGCGCCAGCATCACCACGGCCGGGGCACTTCCAGAGTGGCCGACCAGCCTGCGTATGGACATTTATTAGGTATCGCTCAAGATGCCTGTGTGATGAGGAAACTGGGCCCGGCGAGCTGGACTGAACAGTGTCCGAGGAGAGCTGACCTCCTGATTTCACTTGTACCAATTCCACAGGCCCCTATTTAATGGGGGGCCCCGGTACCACGTAGCACTGACGCCGCTCAGGATCACAGGGTTTGTAATTGTACAGGGTTGTTCCCAGATGTGCCTGCCGCTTTCCCCCGGTTACACGCATTCTATCTCCCATCCTCTCACTTTATTCATGTTCTCTCCTCCTTGGTCTCCTACCCCTTGTTCTTTGTGGTGTCATTTTTAGCCTCTTGGGCGGGGGAGGCGGGGGGAGGCACAGATGAAGCCCTGCGTTAAGACAAAAGTCCTTCCCGGGCTTCCCTGGTGGCGCAGTGGTTGAGAATCTGC
This sequence comes from Eschrichtius robustus, assembly GCF_028021215.1. Lineage (NCBI taxonomy): Eukaryota > Metazoa > Chordata > Mammalia > Artiodactyla > Eschrichtiidae > Eschrichtius > Eschrichtius robustus. Next base: position 97,472,423 of record NC_090837.1, read on the forward strand.
CTGCTAATGCAGGGGACACGGGTTCGAGCCCTGGTCTGGGAAGATCCCACATGCTGCGGGAGAAGCTGGGCCCGTGAGCCACAGCTACTGAGCCTGCATGTCTGGAGCCTGTGCTCCACAACAAGAGAGGCCGTGACAGTGAGAGGCCCGCGCACCGCGATGAAGAGTGGCCCCCGCTCGCCGCAACTAGAGAAAGCCCTCACACAGAAACGAAGACACAACACAGCCAAAAATAAATTAATTAATTAATTAAAAAAAGAATCCTCAATGTCTGATCATTGTTTAAAAAAAAAAAAAAGTCCTTCCCGATCACTGAGCATCGGAGATGGGAACCGGGCGGGGCTGCAAACAGGTCCCAGCTCCCCTGCTCGGAACATGCACGCCCTGCACCAGAAGGACGATGGGGAGAATGCGTCCCCTGGGAGCTCCCTCTGCTGTAGCGCAACGTAAACGCTAAGAATAGGTAACAATAAAAGCCTCCCGTCCCAGCAGGCCCGGCCGCCACTGCAAACACCCCTCCCAGGCCCACCTCACACTCCACACTCTGACCTTTGTCCCTTGATTCCCCCTAAATCCTGCTTCAATGGGACGACGTGTAACGACATTTCCTCCCTAAGCTGTTCTGATGACCGTCCATGGTCTATCAAAAAAGAAAAAAGAAGAAGAAGACGAAGATTGGCTGGTTAACCTTTTGGAGAGCTGCATGACCACAGCCTGACCCGCCTGACCCGCCGCGCACAAACGTGGACAGTCGGTCAGTCTCAAAGCACGCGCTCAACCAACATTTTATAATCAAAACGCTGTGGCTCTTCTTGCAATGACGACAGAAAGAAGATGAGCTCTAACACCCGAGACTTTGGCCTGGTGGCAGCAAGCGGAGAGATACGAGAAAGTGGAGGCTTTCTGAAATAAATCCATGTCTTCCTTCTAATTATCTTTTCTTCCCTTGACTGTATTTTTTAATTCTGAAAACCCTCTCCTTACTTCTTCCAACTACATGTAACACTATGGCACTTGCTCTAAGAGCTTTTTATTCTATTAGGTTGAGCCATACGGTTTGTCAGTCAAAAACAATCAAATATTTGCAATTTCATATTTGTAATTTCAAAACTTGGGGTTTTTCTATCAATTAAGTTACAATCAGTATCCAAAGATATAGAGAGAGGGCGGGCTCAACAGACTATACGCTTGATGCGACAGAAGTTAGAATAACAAAAAACAGTCAAAACTGAGGATATACTGTAGAACACAGGGAAACAGAGCCATTATTCTGTAACAACTTTAAATGAAGTATAATCTATAGAAACACTGAATCACTATGTTGTACACTTAAAACTAATATTGTAAAGCAATTATACTTCAATTAAAAAAATACCTGGGGGCTTCCCTGGTGGCGCAGTGGTTGAGAATCTGCCTGCCAATGCAGGGGACACGGGTTCGAGCCCTGGTCTGGGAAGATCCCACATGCCGCGGAGCAACTAGGCCCGTGAGCCACAACTACTGAGCCTGCGCGTCTGGAGCTTGTGCTCCGCAACAAGAAAGGCCGCAACAGTGAGAGGCCCGCGCACGGCGATGAAAAGTGGCCCCTGCTTGCCGCAACTAGAGAAAGCCCTTGCACAGAAACGAAGACCCAACACAGCCAAAAATAAATAAATAAATAATATTTTTAAAAAATAAAAAAATAAAAAATAGAAAAAATACCTGGGGTAGTCACCTAACTTTTAGCCAAAACAGTATGCAGATAAACAGTAGGAATGGGTTCTGCATCAAGGCAAGGCCCCCAGCACCAGGCAAGGCTTCTCCCAAGGGCACCACGTCTTATAGTACAGGGACTTCATGAAGAGAGTCCTTTGAGACACAGTCAGCAGGCTTCTACCACTCCTAAGTCATCCTAACACTTTCTAAGCAGAATTCCACTTTGGCCTGTTGACCTGTCCTCAGTAATAAATTCTGAACACCATGACTCTGCTTTGTGTTTGAAAATGTTAATTTTTCTAAATTTCAACTATATGCCCTTTCAGAGCTCCTCTTCCCTAATTAAAAGGATTAATTTTTGTGAAGTCCAAAAGAGTACTTTCTATCAGTACCACATCACTTTCTCAATGAAGATTTAAATCTAGCTCAGTAACACATTTTAAGTTATTGAACTTTATTCACAACTTTGCTCTTAAGACTATTTTAAGACTGTAATGAGGGCTGCTGGGAGCCGGTCTTATGTGGAAATAAAGGTAATGTGACAATCAGAGCTTTCCAAAGGAGTAGACGCCAACACTCGACAAAGAATATTTCACGAAAAAAGGCAAGTTTCTTTCAATTAATCTGATAATGCAAATTGTCTCTAGATCCAGGAGCAGCATTCAAATCCACCCCTGGATGTCAACAAACCTGTGGGGAAGATCATGGCACAATATGGGGACTTACTGGAAGGGGCACAAAGGTCTGAACTCTAATGTCAACTTTGCTACTACAAGTAGCCGGATTCACTCTTCTGAGAACTAGTATGATCTTCTGTCCCTCAATTTCTACATGTTTCCTCTAATCATTTTAACCGGTCATCCCATCAAGATTCTGAGAATTTAGAGTCATGTCAGTGTTTAAAGATCTAAGTCATCTTTTAGTGACAAGAAAGGCAAGTATTTTCCAAAGCTGAATGCATTTTTTAACAAGAGAAAGGCTCACTGCAGATCAAAATAGAGGATTCAACATACCCATTTGCTCTTCCAAAGTGGCTGCTTCCAAGGCCTTGCCAATCCCTGCTAATGAGACTGCTTTGTGAGTATTAAATCCATATAACACATCTCTCTCCTTAAGGGGCATCCATGAAGCAGCGATTTAGTGCCAGCTAGAGCATTAAAGGCCTGCCATGATATAAAGTTTGTGTTTTTAGGAGGAAAGCTACTGTCCTTTGGGGCTACAGTGACCTGTGCAGACCTACAATGTTCTTCAACATTTTATGCCACTGTCATGCCATAAATTTCTTTTTCTAGTCTCTCAGTAAACTACCATATTCTGTTGTCAACTTGTTACACCCACACCATATATAATCTTGTTATGGAATCACCTGAGGTATCACGTTTCTCAAAAAGTTGATTAATACAGAGAAAAGAGATATAATCTCATTAAAAAGTAAATGATAATCTCTAAAAGTTAATGAACCTGAGAAGGAACAAAACGAGTAAATTCCAACTTACAGTGAACGTAATTCGATCTTTCCCACATCTTGACATTAAAAGCACTACTGAATTAGCTTATTACTAATCATTTAACAGCCATCATAATAGATGGGGGTAAGGACAGCTTTTCCAAATATTTTTTTTCCCAAATATTAAAAATATTTGTCCTCAAAGTAGGAAAACAATTATTGCCAGCTTTACTATTTCATCCAATGTGCTCCAAAAAGCAGCCATAGTACTACTGGAATGTGACCAGTAAAATCTATAGTTGTCAACATTTTTTAAAAGGAAAAACAAAAATTAATCTTCAAAAATGCCACCCAGGGGGTCACAATTGGGTTCCCCACGTCTTACACGACAAGCTGCTACAAGAACCCAAAAAAGCTCACAGAACTAGCACTGCATTTTCAGAGAACAGTATATTATACTGTTCCTTCCCACAGGTTAATGACTAAGAAACGAAATGCAAGATACGAGCCCCCGCTCTCCACAACTAGAGAAAGCCCGTGAGCAGCAACGAAGACCCAATGCAGCCAAAAATAAATAAATAAATTTAAAAAAAAAAGGGGGGGGGCTTCCCTGGTGGCGCAGTGGTTAAGAATCCACCTGCCAATGCAGGGGACACAGATTCAAGCCCTGATCCAGGAAGATCCACACGCCACAGAGCAACTAAGCCCGTGGGCCACAACTACTGAGACTGCACTCTAGAGCCTGCGAGCCACAACTAGGGAAAGCCAACGAGCAGCAACGAAGACCCAACGTAGCCAAAAATAAATAAATTAATTATTTTAAAAAACGTGTTATTTTCATTTACCTACATACACACATGTGCAGATTCAGCATAGATTGATTGCCCTTATAGAATCAGAGAAACAACTTTTTTCTACACTTTTACTGACTCCATATATACTTGAGTGTATCAGAGGCTCACACAATACGTTGTACAGACCTATAATAATTAAACTCTGTTCAGGAGAATTGGCTAAATCTTCAGTAAGGGAAAGATGACATATGTTTGTGGGTTTTTTTAAGACATGCACAGGGGCAGTCTTCCTCACTACAGAATATAAAAAGCCCAGCTGAAGCACTTGGATCTCTATCGCCTCTGACCTTTCAGTAAAGGCAACATCCATTAACCAATTTTCAGGGAGAAGAGAAAAACATCCCTGGCTATGCGGGGAAAGTTACAAGTTTGTAACTGAAACATCACCTTACACTTAAAAGAATTACCCAAAACAAAAAATTATGATGAAAATATCAAAATGTTTAAAAACTTATTTTAAAAAAATAGGAAAATGATGAAAATAAAGTTGGCCAAGCATCTTTAAATATTTACATAGCTGCAGTTTGGAAAGTAATCTGGTTCCAATTAGCCATCTCTAAACCCACAGGGTTACTTGAATCTAAGGAGATTAATTATAACTGCACACAATCCCTAGTTCCTCTTTCATTCAGCTGTCTGGTGCAAGGACAGGGGCAGAGGAAAGCATGTGTGCCCCAGCTGACGGCGAGAAGAGAAGGGCACATCTTGGAGGGGCTCCGTCACCTGTTCTTTGCTCAGAAATGTCTGATGCCGCAGAGAGACCATCACCTCCATAGCCAAAGGTGCGAATTTATGCAAACGCTATGGGCGGTCAGCAAGCAGGAGCCTCAAGTGGAGCTGGGGGCTCCAAGCACACACTGGGCGCAGACCACCTGAGTACCAGTCTACCAGAGCCTGGGACGCCGGGGATAAGGCACCAAGCGCAGGGTTATCTGGCTGTAACGCCACCTAAGTAGGAAGCTGCCTGAGCACCAAGACTATGTGGGCCTGGGAAACCAGGGAGCCGGGTCACCTGGGGACAGAGCTAATTGAGCCCAGGTTCCCTGCCCCTGAGATCCTGGGCAAGGGTTAGCTGGACCTGGGTCACCCGGGGATAGGGCTACCTGAGCCTCAACTACCTGGGCATGGCTGATGGGCGAACCAGGACTACCTGGCCTGGGCCACCGGGCGGCGGTCTACTGGGCCTGGACTTCCCCGGCTCAGGACCATCGGGCACAGAGCTCCCTGAGCCTGGACCACCTGAGCGTGAGCTACCTGAGCAAGGGCTTCCTGGACCTGGGCCACCTAGCTATGGGGCGACCCAGACACAGGGCTACCTGAGCCCAAGCCAGCTGGGCGTGGGATACCTGGGCAAAGGCGACCCAGGCACAGGGCTACCGGGACCGGGACCGCCCGAGCCCACCGTACCCGCGCCTGGACCACCCGGGCGCACGCGCTCACCTGGTGCAGGGTGGGCCGCGCCCTCCTCTCCGCTCTCGTAGGCGGCCTCGTCGGCCAGGCCGGAGCCCGGGGAGTCGGCGGCGGCGCAGGCCGAGCCGGGGCTGCTGGGCTGCGAGGCCGAGTCGCCCTCGCTGAGCGAGCCGCAGCGGGCGCGGGGCGCGCGGTCCCCGGGGCCGTCGCGGTCACGGTCGCGGCGCGCGCGGCGGTGCACCCGCGAGTGCAGCACCATCTGGTGGTACGTGCGGAAGATCTTGCCGCACTCGAAGCACTCGGACGACTTGCCGTGGCCGGCGGGGGCGGCGGCGCGGCGGCTGGGGCGCGCGGCCGGCCGGGGGTCCGGGGGCCCGGGCGCGGGGTCCCCGGGCGCGCCCGCCCTTTTGCGCGGGGGCCCCTGCGCGCCGGGCTCGGGCTCGCGCTTGCGCTTCTCCTGGCTCACCAGGATGAACTCGCGCCGCTCCTTGTCGAAGGCCACGTCCCCAGCCAGCGCCTCGTCCCACGCCGCGTACTTGAGGTACTCGGCCGGCTCGGCCACCCTGCCCCGCGTGGCCAGCTGCCAGGCCTGGTAGCTGTTGACCGGGTCCAGCTCGGCCACGCGCCGCCCGGCCTGCCCGCGGGCGGGCGCGCCGGCCGCCGGGCGCAGGTTCAGGCACTGAAGGAAGAGCTGCTGGGAGTCGGCGGGGCCGGGCGCCGGGCCCTCCCCGACGGGGGCCCGCGGCCGGCCGGCCTCCACCCGGCGGTGGATGGCGTTGTGCGCGTTCAAGCTGTCCAGGTTCGTAAACAGGTTCCCGCACTTGGTGCAGACTTCGTACAGGCTCAGGCCGGCCACGATCACCTCCTCCTGCACCACGTTGTTGATGGTGGCGATGGGGTCCAGCTCGCTCCGGGGCTTGTTCTTGCTCCCCGCCTTCGGGCCGTGCGCCTTCATGTGGTTTTTCAGGAACCACGGCTCCTTGAATCTCCGGCCGCAGATGTGGCAGCCATGGTCGAAGGAGCCCCTGTGCTTCTTCATGTGCGCCTTCAGGAACCAGGTCTGGCTGAAGGCCTGGCCGCACACCTCGCAGGGGAACTCGCCGGGGGGCAGCTCAGGCTTGCCGTTCTCTGCGAAGGCGTCGCCGCCGCGGGGCCCCTGGGCCGTGATGTGGTCCTTCTCGATGTGGCTGAGCAGGGACTCCTCCCGCAGGGTCACGTAGCTGCACAGCCGGCACTTGAAGGGCTTGTGCGCCTGGTGCACGTGCTGCTCCAGGTCCTTCCTGCGCTCGAACTTGCTCTTGCAGAAGGAGCACTGCCCCGCCGCCGCCGCCGCCGCCTTGGCCTCCTCCGCCGCGCACGCCGCCCCCTCCGCCTCCTTCTTGCTGCTCCTCAGCAGGATCTTGCCGCTGTCCACCTGGGTGGCGCCGTTCAGGATCTTGTTGCAGGCCGAGGTGCTCTTCGTGGGGCTGGCGCAGCCGTCCAGGCCCTCGGACACGCGCGTCTCGCCCGCCTCGGGCTCGTGGCCCTGGATCAGAGTCCCCGTGCGGTGGCCGCGGATGTGGATCTTCAAGTTGCCCTTCTGGGAAGCCCGGTGGTCGCAGTAGGGACACTTGTAGGGCTTCTCGCCCGTATGCTTGCGCATGTGCTGGGACAAAGAGCTCTGGAAGGGGAAGCTCTTGCCGCAGATGCAGCAGCTGTGGCTCAGCGCCTTGTCCCCGTCCGCCTCGGGGCTCCTGCCGGCCCTGGGTGGGCTGGGGCCCCTTCTCAGCTCCATCTCGGCCTCTCGGGGGCGGTCCATCTCGACGACGACGAGGGCTCGCCCGGCCGGGGCGGGCACGGCGCTCGGTCACGCGGGCCTGCGTCTTATCTCTCCATGTTCAGGCGAACCTCCCGCTTGCCGGCTGCAGAAGTGCGCCTGCCCCGCGGAGGAGCATGTCTTACCTGGAGAGCATGGCAGAGGGCAGCAAGGACCTGGAACAGAAAAGACACGGAGATCTTAGGAGCCAGGTTTCCCCGCATAAACAGGGGCCCGGTAACATCCGCGGACAGCGATCTGCACGCTCCTTCAGAAAGCCAATCCCGTCCAAATGAAAGAAAGGAAGCATCCATGAAAGTTTAAACAGACGTACAAACAGCTGCTTCCCTTTAAAAAATCAGTAATTAAACAATTAATGACTGATAATAATTGTGTGCTAAATCGTTAAAATAAATCATTGTAAATGACTGCGCACCAGAATAATTTTTTATCAAAGATATCCAATATTTAAGGAAAGACTGTGGTGAGGGAGTTCGTGGGAGTGCGAGGGACAGGAGCGCGTCTGAGAATGAAGGACAGAGACACAGGCCAGGCGGAGGACGGCAAAACGCGGGGGCACGTGCAGGACACGTGAGCTGCGAGAGGGCGTTCACAGCCGGAAAAGGCGCTTTACAAATGTATCTTTGTGTCTCGGTGAAACAGATGATTTAGTGAAAGAAAGGCCGCGAAGGGCAGGGGCAGAACCCTGAGGTCCTTCCAGACCTGGGCCTGAATCTGCTGCTCTAGCACCTGGCGGCCCACGCCGGCTGCCCCGACGGACACCACTCCCAGGGGTGTGTGACCACCAGGCCGTTTCCACCGCGACGTTCGGTCTTCGCTGCCTCTTAGATGAAGCCCAGACTCCTCGGCCGGCCTCACACTGCCCCTCCCGACATGGTCCTGTCCCTTCTCTCCTGCACTGGCCGCGGGGCCGAGTCCTACCCCAGTGCAGACACCCTCCCGACCCCGGCAGGTCCTCACGTGGGAGGCGGGGTCTGAGCCCAGCAGGAGCAGGGGTCACACTGTGTGTAGTCACCGTCTCTCTCATGCTCGTCCACCCCCTGGAGAATGAGGGGCCGGGGCAGCTCCGGGCTGCTCCTCCAGACGCCTGGGCGTCTCCCTCACCGGTGCACCGGCGAAGGGCAAGTGGACGGGGTTGCCCAGCGCTGTGCCTGGCACGCGTCGGGCAACGATCTGGGCTGCAGGGAAGCCAGCCCAGATGCCTGTAAACTGCCAAACAGGCCCAAGACAGTACACACTGACAAGCGGCTATCTCAGGAATTTCCATCTGACTCACGATAAGGAGAATAAAGAAAACAGTCAGCTGACCAGAAGGGATGTGAGAGCTAAAGTGTCTTTCTGGACGGTATTTTGATGGGTATATATATATATATGTATAACTGAGTCACTTTGCTGTACAGCAGTGATTAACACAACACTGTAATTCAACTATACTTCAATGAAAAATTTTTTTTAAAAAAAGCAAGCAGGGGTGGGGCAGTGGGGAGAACAGCCGCACACACAGGCCCCTGCGGCCCAGTCTGTTTATCCTTCTTATCTCTCAACAGAAGTAACTAAGTTAATGATTCTGAGGGTCTCCCTACTGGGGGCTCCAGACTTGCACAGAGAGGCGCCCAGATGGACACATTTTCTTTTTTAAAAAAGCTATAACATGTAGAAAGGAAGCCACATTTTTTACAAAGTTTCAATCTCATGCACACTAAGAACTCATGTTTGAAAAGCAACAAGATGTGAAGAAGCCATGTGTTTCTGGTTGTCAAGCAGACAGTGTACAATGCACATCGTTTGTTCAGAGACGAGGCCAGGCAGCAAAGCGTTGTTTGCTCTGGGTGGTCCGACCTGCCATGTTTTCCTCGGAGCCGACTCAGAGAAGGATGCTGATGGTGGAAGGCAGGGGGCGGGAGGGTGTCACCCAAACATCCCCAGGGGTTCCAACAGATGACACTCTATTCCTCCACTCACCACAAGGGACAGACGCCTTCTGAAAAAACAACACACCTCCTGTTCTCCAAATGCCTCCTCCCGGAGACCCACGCCAGAGGCAGAAATCTCATTTAGATGATGTATTCTCAAACTTCTTCCGAGAAAGCCTCATGCTAGCAAGTTTCCCAGGCACCTAATGAAACCAGCTCAGTCTGAGCAACAACCTCTGGAAAGCAGCAGGAAGCACAGCTGCTCACAGATATTCCTAACTCTTTACGCCAATGGGTACAGAGACACTCCCACACCCCAGGAGAGAGGGAGAGAGAGGTGAGACAGGAAACTCCCAATAAAATAAACAAAATCTCCCCTAAACCCGGATAAACAAATGAGGTGAATAAGAACACTTCTTCATGACAATTTAAGCTAATTTGTTTTTTTGAGCTGTTTTGGTCTTAGACGGCTGCATATTATTCACGATGATTTTATAAGACAAATGATTTGCATGCATCCCCTGCCATCCCAGGGCTTATTTCAGTCCCCCAAATGTTGAATTTGATATAATATATAAAAATATAAATGAAACATACTATTTACATTTAACTTAGTGACCTAATCTGGGTACAAAAACCTTCCGAGTTTAAAGAACCGTCTAGAATAAATTTACAGAGGAAAAAACAACTAAAACACCAGAAATTGGTGTCTCTGAAGTACTTTGACAGACTTCACTGGACCACTAAGTTGGTTCATAAAGGATGTTAAATGTCAGAACTTCTCCAGTTCACGGGAATTAAACATCCGAAACCCGGCCACGAAGACAAGATTCACGGAGCATGAATGCTCAGCTAGCTAAGGTTCATAAAAGGCAACCTACAAATGCACCTGGAAATAAAATGAAATTGTCAAGTGAGAAGAGTTGTTCAAATCACCAAAAACACAGCTGTGTGAGTTTTCCTTCCTTCTCTGCTACTCTTCCTGCCATCTGGGGCACTGCCGGGGGCCGCAGAAAGTTAAAGGCCCTCGAAGCCAAGAAGCTGCGCTGGGGATCCGCACAGAGACCCCACCTCCGTGCCGTCCAGGTGTGGCGCAGAGCCCAGCCCGGGAGTCGCGTCCCCCGTTTGCCAGCGTGTGAATTTCAGGAGGTGTCCTTCACACCCAGGCGTGCCCTCACCTGTCAGGTGCCGGGAGTCAGGAAGGGACATGAGGAAGCCGTGTGACACCGAAGCCCCTTGCAAGGCACCTCCTCCGAGTGCCACTCAGACCCCCCGTCACAGTGCAGAGCGAACAGTCCACAGACAATAAATAGAACACCTGCCCAGCGGGGCCTCGCTTCTACTATCAGGTAGCATCCCGGCTGGGCGAGCCCAGAGCACAGTGCAAAGAGGATCAGACGTGAGCACAGCCCCCCTTCTTCCCATGGGGGACGTCAGTCTCTTCTGCACATTTAAAAAGGCTTAGCGCTGCCATCTTTGCTACCAGAGAAACCCACATCCCATTTCCTCATTACAGCCTTGATGTGTAAAATTTCTGATTCCCCAACACCCCCAAACCCCCAGCCAAAGCCTAGACACTTCCCCTCAAGAAACCCAAACACTAGAGAATATACACTTTTCATTTCTTATTCGGGCTTCCTGCAAAACCTGTTTAAAAGCTCGCAAAGAAAAAAAAAAAAGCTCGCAAAGGCAGCAGAGCCCTGCAATTTACAGGAGAATTCTCAAGCAAGGGCCTTCAGGGTGCCCATGAATCAGCACTACCAGCTCTTCTTTCTCTCTTGTTTTCCACTTCTCTGCCCACCCCCATCTTTCAACACTGAGCCCTGCTGTCAATCCCTGTGAGAATGACAGGGGATGTCCTTTTGAAGAACTTAAAAATATTTGGAGGGGGAAAATGGAAAACTGGAAACATACCATAAGGGTAATGACCACTTAAGCTCAAAATACCATTATCTTAAGGAAATCATAACATCAACAAAACTGGCTCCACTTGAAAGAGGCCACTAAGTGGCCCCCTTCCTGAAGCCCACAGTCAACCCGCAAAGTTTCTTGCAAACCTTTAAAGAAACAGTCAAAAAGGAATTCCCCACAACTGGCTTTCCTTAGTCAGTGGCCAAATCAACAGATCTTCTTGATCATTCTTTTCAGCTGCAGGCAAAAATGCTTTTCCCCAAAAGAACAAGAATGGGGTCCTCAGAACTTCCAATGTGAAAATGCAGCGGGGCAGCTGCCCCAGTTAGAAGACGTAGGGGAACCTTATTAGCCCCATAACCCATAGCACTAACTGGATCTGCTATCCTTTAAAAAAAAAAAAGCCCACCAGCCTCTGTGAGCCAGGAGGGTCTCAGATGGTTTGTCAACATTGATTGGGGTCTCTGGTGGTGAGAGGTTCTCATCCAAACACCGCCCCATGATAAAGTGTCACACTACCTGGTTTCAGCCAAATACATTCCGGTACCGAGCTGCCCCTATTTTATTCTCACAGGCAAACACACGCCGAGTGCGACTTGGTGTTCCAACTTTTCCTGAAACACATTAACCTAAAGATAACTAGCCTTACAAAACGTGTAGGTAAATGCTAGCTTTTTACTCAGACCAGAGCGATTAAAGAAAGTCTTCTGGCAACACAAATATTAGGAGGTAGAGGGGAGAGAAAATCCACACATGTGTGTTTCAGCTGGCATATGACCCATGTACATACACACATAAAGCACAGCCCCATTTGAATCATATTTTGCCCATAATGAACCACAGTTTTGTTGTTATTATGTTACAAACTTTTTCCAAGGCTGTAATTGGGAACTTGCCAGACAAGCCTGTAATTTAATTGTTTAGGCATAAAAATGGCTTGCTGATTAGGGTTTTAAAATAGTTTTCCAATGCATCTCTCTGTGTGTGTGTGTGTGTCTCATAGGGATGTGAAAAACAGTCTGAAACTACTTTTTTAAAATGCCTTCCATAATTTTGGAAATAAGTTTCTTTTTGAAAAATTTAGGTAATTTCATATTACATATTTATATATATATTGCCTATATAATTTTATGATAACAATTATAACAACAGGAAAAAGTAAAATGTTTATTACAGAAAATATAAATCTGTATTCATAACATAAAATGCATTATCATGGAGATGGGGGAGGGGTTTAAGAGAGGGCAAAATATAAACGTTTTGAAAATAAAATATGTAGCTAAACTTTAAGACATCATCATGTGAGGGCATAAATAAATAAAGCACCAGGTCTAAATGCATATATGTAAGGGCACTGCCATACCTTAGAGAGATTCTTTCTTTTCATGCCTGCACAGCACAAATGAAATAAGTTGACTTTCTCAAGACTGCTTACACTCACTGGATTTGGGATACATTTAATCTGTGGGTAAAGGTTTTAACGAATAACTCACTTCTGTAAGTGAGGACCCTGGGAACTGAGTCTTGGACCTAACAGAAGGCAGAAAAGTCACTTCCTGCAGCATCCCTGGTGACCTTGTGAAACAGCCGCAAGGACCCGGTTAACTCCACCTGCCGACAGTAACTCCTTTCAGAACAAGCCCTGCGGGGCTGGGATCCAGGACACACACCAGAAGGAAAAGCCCTGTGATGAAGCTGTCAGATCTGTAAGAACCCACGTGGGACCACAGCCCGTCATCGTCCCACACGCCCTCCCGTGACAGCTCCCACGGTGGAAGCCCCACGGCACGGTCGCGGGGCGAGTTCATGAGGGTTTCATCACAATCCCTGAGAGCTACTGGGCGCCAGGCCACTTATGGGGCCTAAGGGCTCGGATAACTAAGCAACAGGCTTGGCTTCGAGGGACCCAGACGTCAGAAAGAAACACGTAACCACACAGAGAACAGCAGCAGAGCAGGGAGGAAAGTGACGACCTGCCCTGGCCGAGGGTGGCCGGGTCTCCCCAGGGAAACCCAGGTGGGTGTGAGCCCAACTAGCCTTTAGAGCAACCCCCAGCCCTCTCACCCACACCCAGGGGTAACCCCATCATCCTGTTGGCTGGACCTCCAATTCACACTTGAATCCACACGCTCCCCTTCATCGCAAACCAAGATCATCTTCCCAAATGCAGAGCTGGGCGACCTCTTCAACCCTTCGCAGGCTTTTCACACCCTAAAGGTGAGGCCCGAACTCCCCCAAGGGGGCTTCTAAGGCCCTGAACCCCCGTACTGCTGGGGTCCCTGGGCCCCCAGCCAATGGCCGTGCACCTGCCCCACACCCCAGCTGGATGTCCGTTCACTCCCACCTTGGAACCCTCAGGTATGCGGGTCCCAACCGCCGTCCACCTTCTCAGGTGTGGTCTTTCTAAGAGACCCTTCCTGACACCCTTCGCCCTGTGACCGGGTCAGGCACACAGTCCCCACTCCCCAGCCTTGGCCCTATCCCAGCTCGTGCCTGGACATGCTTCTATTACCGCTTCTTTAACTGGTCACTCGGGTGTGAGGCAACCTACTCTGTGAAGGCAGACCCACCAAGTACCACTGAGCCCTGACACCAGCGCAGGGCCAAGCAGGGAGCGGGCATCACGGCACCATGAGAGGTGGTCCAGACCGTGAGCTCCGAGGTCAGGCTACCCGAGATCCATACTCAGTTTTGCCACTCCCTGAGATCAGCTGTGTGACCGGGAGCAAGTGTCTCAACCTCTCAGTTCCCCAGTCCATTTCTGCATTTTTAAAATGTAAACGATGGCAATGAGAACTATTATTACAGTATTTTTGTGAGATTTAAAGTAATGCATGCAAGGTGCAATGTTGAGCACACAGCAAATGGCCAATATATGGTAGGTATTATTATAAATTAATAATTGCTAAATAAATGAATGAGATGTCAGTGCCGTACCCAAAGATACCTAGTCACTGGCAGTGACACTGTTTGGTTTAATAAATTCAAAAGGAGGAAATAATAGTTTAGGAAGCTATGTTAGAAATGGCTAAACAGTAACCCGTATGTATTTACTGGGCCCTGACAGGTTCACCACAGAGGTTATTTAATACAATTACAAAGTATTCCACGAACAGCTATCATCAGCCACAGCACACAAGTTCAAACCTGTCCCAGCTCCAGACTCCATACAAAGTCAACTTTAATATAGACTGGATATTAGACCATATTTGAGAATTACTATTACTTTCGTTAGGTCTGTAACACAGGAGAACTTTCTTAGTTTTTGGAGATATGTAATGAAATATTTTAGAGATGGTTTACAAAAGAGAGGAGAAGGCAGATATATCATAATGTTAACAACTGCTAGGGCTAGATGGTGGGTGTATAGATGTTCATTAGTTACTCTTTCCATTTTTATGGGTTTTGGATGTTTTTCACAAAAGAAGTTAAAAAATAACTCCCACTTGCAACTCCAGTAAGTAGCACAAAGGGAAGCAGAGCTGCTCTGGGGCAGCCCGATGGGCCCTCCCCCAGCCCTCCCCTCCCCTCCCCCTCTCCAGGCCTCCAGGAAGCTCAAAAGTCTCTAAGGAATGCACTTTGGGAAAATTACCTTTTGTTAAATTCTAGTATTTGAAAGTCAAAGAAAGAAAAATCATCTGAATAATATGAAACTGTCCACAGGAAAGCAGTATTTTGAGAGGTTGCTTGCTGGTGTTTCAGAGGCTTGCCCCCGGAGACATTCAAGGGATCTCCCCAAAGCTCCACGGGGCCCAGCCTTGGTGCAGACGGTGCAAAGTCAGCCATCGCAGCCAAAATGAAGCAGCCATGAAGACATGGGCGCTCGGGAAGATCCTCCCATCGCGTCCCAGGGCAAAAATCCAGTAAGGCTGCCGGGGTTTATCTTCCCCAGTTTAAACAATCATTTTCTGACCAACTAAATGTGGCGTTGTCGGGGGGAAAAGGTAGAACATCCTGTATTTTTACACAGTAAGCGTGGCTCTGACTCTACAGGAAATCTTGCCATTTTCTGCTCTGTGAAGTAAACCAACACAAAGCAAAAGCCAAACGGTTTTGTACTGATTTCCTCAAAACCATCGAAGTCAGTTCTGTCGAAGTCATATCCTGGAAAAGGAATCAGAAGGCTGATTTTTTTTTTAAATAACCTCTAGTATTTAGAGTAATCTGCATAACAAAACAACTGTGCAAGTTTCTTTAAAGGGACCCAAACCAAACTGCAGACCTCAGGGGGGCACGAGGGGCTGCAGGAAAGCTGGAAGGGGCGTTTCCCACACTGGGTCTGCTGCCCTTCTGTCGACAGAAGCAAAGCCTGATGCGCGTGCTGTTTGTCAAATATGTCTCTTCAATTCTAGTTCATTAATTAACCACATCATGATACTAAGAGATAGTTTGGCTTCCCTGACGCCCTGTGGTCTCTCTCCTTCTCTCTCCCTTGGTCACCGGGGCAGAGGGGGGCTTCCGGGAGTCAGAGGGATGGGGGCTGAGCCCACAGCGGGGCCACTGTCCCGGGGGCAGGGGGGACAGGAGAATTCAGGAAATGTGGGGAATCGGTGCTGTGGGGAAGATGCCCTTACAAAGAAAACAGTTCAGGGCAGACAGAAGGCTCAAGATATTTACAGGATATTCTGGCCCCAGAAGGCAGGTCATAAAATTTAAAAAGTGGCCTCCTGAGGGCGGCCGTGAGGCAGTGAGGCTGCAGGGCCCGTGGGTGCTGCCGTCAGTTTCACATACTGCCCGTTTGTCCTCCAGCAGACAATGCAATGGGCCTTCCCAGTGACACTGTGGTCTTATGAGCCACGAATTAAAATACACCATTAACATCCTGCACAAGCTTATCTACTGTGGAGACAAAAAGCCCATTCTGTGAACAAATGGGGAGAAATTCCATAACGACAATGAGGAGTTCCTCTCCCCACTCGCCAATCTGCCCCAGATTAACAATCCCAGGCTTATAGTCCCCAGACGGGGTCCGGGCCGCCCCATGAAGTGGTGCATTCACTGCCTGGAGAGCCAGGGCGCTGATGGCAGAGCCAATCAATAATCCATTATAGAGCAGACCCCGTTTCCATCTCACAAGGAGAAAGGAATGCGAGCGACCAGAAGCGCCAACGTTCACGGGCGAGTCCACCCCGCCTCCCTCACTTGGGCAGAAGGACACAAACCCGCTGTCCCAGAGTATGGGGGACGCTCAAGTGGACCCGGCAGACCTGTTTCCAAGCAGCCAGAGGACACCGTGCTCGGACTTTTCTGCCAGAAGCACTCGTTTTAAAGGTAAACCTCAAAAACGCTTTGTTCAGGACACAGGTGATGTGAACAAAGCACGGACACAGTGGTGACAAAAGTCCATCTTCCGAAACAAAGGTTTCCTTTAAATTATTTAACACCCCCAAATAAATCAACGCGAGTGCCAACACGAGTCCCCAAATGTAACTAACTGTCCATAATAAGGGTTTATTGCGCAAACTCCGCAATCATTTAAAAGCAAGACTCTCTTCCATTCTGTACCTCAGACCACAGCTTTGGAATCATTGCTCCATTTACAGCAGAAATGCAGAGAGGACCTAACCATTATTCCACAAGTAGGTTATCTTTGATGAAGTTGTTTACCACGGTTTGTCAAAAGCCCAGTAAATTCCTGGTTGAGCAGAGAGAGAGGCCATCTTTAGCTCCAGAGAGAAGAACATTTCCTCACAGTAAAGACAGTATACAGAGATACTTGCTAAAGAAAATATAAATTAACATTAATATATAAGCTACCCACACGTCCTTACTAAAATACAAAAATTCGTAGTAAAATCCTACCTTACAGGGGAACAACAAAAGCAGATGAATACACAAATACAATTCTTGATCACATTCAGAAAAGGCCAAGAATAAACAGGGGAGCGTGCGTTTCCATATCCTGGAAAATCCAAAATGGTTATGGAGACTTAATAAAGAGGCATCCACGTGGAAATAAAGGCAATGGATTTTGTTTAATCTCAAAAGAAAAGAAGCATCCCTTTACTTGCGTTTTCTCCTGCTCTCCAGAATGAATACATTACTGATACTTGTTATTTACTAGTTCCTAAGTCTCATATTAAGTAGTGGCCTTATCAATCTATTTGTCCTTGCAAAAGGAAACTTCACAAAGCCGGAAAAAAAGAAAAGTCACAGGAGCAGGGGCTTGCTCTGTAATTTTCTGCAGATAGGTGTCCTGCTGGAGCCCCGGGTCCACCACAAAGAGCTGAGATCTGGCAGTAAATCCAGCTTCCTGGAGGGGCCAGCACTGCCCGCGTAGTTAATGATCTTGTCAACATTTCCATTAAGAGCCGCATTTCCAGAAGCTCAGAACTGCATCTCCCCCAAACTGGGCGGCTCCATGAAATCTGTCGTCACCGAGGGGCTTTACAAAAATAGAAGAAAATCACTTGCTATTCAGTAGGGGAACCACAAAAGCACAAGTTTTTACTTTCGCTCTTTTTCCATCCTGCACCAAGATGATGAAACCCAACGTTTCCACTAATTCAGAAACACTGAAAACTCGGGGAACACCAGAGAAAATGAAGACTCATCAATTTCTTTTTTTAAAACAAACATGGAACACCAGAAGGCCTTAGATAAACAGCAGGGAAAAATCCCGTTTAAAAGTGGCTTATAGGTTTTTACTCAGCCTAACCTCAAACGTGTAGAAACTGCCACCAATTCGGTGTCCAATTTTAATTGTTTTTAATTTTTTTTGTTGTTTAGAAATTACCAGCAGTGAAAACAAAATAGTCATGGGCAGAAACACTGCACTGCATTTCCTATGGAACACTTCCTTGACATGTGTATTAGCTGACTGTAAATATATTTTAACTGAAATCTGTTTCTAGAAATAAGCTGTATTTTATTTCATGTAAATCAACAGCAAAGGGCAATATTCACCTCCAACATGCATACACCGACCTGTTTTCCAGCCTCTTACCTAAAACCAACATTTCTCTCCCAGTATAAGAAAACAGATCGCAATTAACACCTATTAAATAGTATCCCTTTCTTCTGTGCTTTTTGTGAAAGCACCTTGAAGTCCCCACCACCAAGTAAAAGAAAGAATTGCGTCCAAGAATACAGAAGGAGATAATTATGTGCAGTAAACCATAAACCATTCTGTTAAACATTACCCTCCAAGGTAGTTCTGTTTAGCAGAGAACTCAGCCCCCAAAAATCCCTTCATGAAGAGCACACAGCAGATAAATACTTCAAGAATCAATTTTAATAAATTCTAAGCAACAGCTTACCAAACATTTCCTGTAAGAATACAGGAATTGATTGAATTGAATCCATTTTGGTAGGACAGCAGAAAGGTATATCATGCAAGAAGTTATTTAAGACTTTGTTTGCCATTGTACCAACACTAATCAATACTGTAAGAGGATCAAAATTATAAAAGGATAAATTCTTCCCCAAATGCTTTACTAGATGAAGCGCATACACCATAATCAGTTTAAATTTTCCAGATCCCTGACTAGCAATACCTACTGTAACACGACCTGGTTTGTCACTAACCCAAGCAGCGCCTTTGAAAGCAGCTGGGTAGTTCAGCCTCTTCAGGAGAGTGATCTATCAGAGAATGTTTACCAAGAGCAATTCTTGACAAGAACATGATATCACATGGCTGTCGGATTTATTCTGCCTTGCTTGTCTAAAAATATATTTTCAAGCACAGTTAATGACACATCACTGCAAGTTCTAAGTTCTGAAGGTAAAAGACCATCTATACTTTCCTTGCAAGGATAAAAGAATAAACAAGCAAAATTCCACTTTCAGTCCCCATAATAACATTATTGTGTGATTCAGCTACTAAGGTTAAGAAAATTCTGCACCTGAAGTGATCCTAAATGATCTTGCAAGAGAAGAGCACGGGCTTTTTCTAAGCCACAGCATCCTACCCAGCAACAGCTTTTGGAAACAGTAAATATAAAATACAACCAGGCACATTTCTGAATTCCAAAGCTCCTAGCTCCTGCCCCCTCCGTCCCTGGAGAGAAAAGATATCGAACTTGAAATCGAATTTCTCCGCCGGCAGCCCAGCCTGGATTACTTGGGAAGCGTCGTGCTTTATGAGCACCGGGCGGGCCTGCGGTGAATGGAGAGGGAGCAGTGAGCACATTTTCCAGGAACCCGGAGACCAGGACCCCGCTTCGGCGACCACAGCTGGATCATCCGCCTGGTTCCGGCCCGGAACCAGGGCCATACTGGAGGGTGCTGGGGGTGCCCGCTCCATCACACCGGTGCCCCCTCCCTCCCTTCACTCCCCCACCTCCACGCGCTGCTACACATCCAAGCCCGGAAGCCCTTCTCGCCCCGTTCCACCAGGTGCTGTGAGCAGCCCTGCAGGCATCGCGGCAACAGACAAGGTGAGGGGCCGCGTGGGCACAGGTGGCGGGGTGAAGGCAGGTGACCCAAAAGCCAGGGCGGCGGCTCTCGTGTTCTCAGGGGCCGTGACATCCAGGTTAGGGACAATTACTCAGGCCTTAGAGTTCACCGACACAAACCCTGCCAACACCTGTTTGGTGAAAAAGACAGTTACCCATAAACTTCGTGTCGTTTACCCAGGACACAGGTCAACGCAAGTCTGTCGCACAACAGGGCCACGTGACTACACACAGGTGTCCCGTGAGCACAGACCCGGGGGAGAAAACAGCGGGACATGCGTGGCCTGCCCACAGAATTCACATGAAACGAAACAAAATGCAATTGCTCTAAAGTATGCGTTTCCAGCTCAATCGTCTGAATGAGCTTCTGTTATGTTACTTGATAAATACGGCTGATGATCAGAGGCCGCCTTGACCTCCCGTCTCCCGACCAGAGACCGGGCACGCGGGTCACTGCAGTCTGCTCCCGCCTCACTCGAGGAGGACGCAGGTCCCAGTGACCTGAGACGCCGTCACAGGCCCTCGTTCCTGGAGGAAGATACTCTGGCTCCCCTCCCCTCCGCAGCGGGCTCACAGCCAACAGCACCGCTCCCTTAACTCCCGCTCTGAGCCAGCCTCGCCAGCCTCCATCTAGCAAAACCCTTCCGCCCTTCTGGACCCGCGACGCGCAGCTGTACCATTTCAGGGACCGCGCTCCAAAGCCGGGTCTGGACCATCGCGTGGGACTCGTAGGCAAGGGGAGCAAAACACATCTGGGGTCTCGTTCAACTACAGGCCCAAAGCTCGAGCCTCTTTCTACCCATAAATAACCGAGTGCAAGCTGGTCAGCGGCAAAATCGAAGGATTATTAGATGTCTGGGGGCGAGTCACGTAAACTGCCAGGTTCCTCAGCTGCCGCCCCAGGCACCACCGCTCCCCTGAACGAGGGACCAGCGCAGGGCCTCGAGACCCTCAGACACACACAGGCACATCGTGACGTCAGCCAGGGGTGCCCCAGGACGTGCAAGCATCTTCACTGGGACCCTCAGAACCATGGACCAGTTATACCCTAGTTACACACCCCCATGCGGTCACCACTCACTGATTCACTGGTGGGTGGATACGGGCTGTGACTTCCTTTTTTCGTTTGTTTAATTTCTGTTTATTTATTTTTTTGGCTGTGTTGGGTCTTCGTTGCCGCTGCGCGGACTTTTCTGTAGTTGCAGTGAGCGGGGGCTACTCTTCATTGCGGTGCGTGGGCTTCTCATTGTGGTGGCTTCTCTTGTTACAGAGCACAGGCTCTAAGCGCAAGGGCTCAGTAGTTGCGGCTCGAGGGCTCTAGAGCACAGGCTTCAGTAGTTGTGGCGCACGGGCTTAGTTGCTCCGCGGCATGTGGGATCTTCCTGGACCAGGGCTCAAACCCATGTCCCCTGCATTGGCAGGCGGATTCTTAACCACTGCGCTACCAGGGAAGTCCTGGGCTGTGACTTCTGAGTCTACAGTACTGCTGGCTTCTCAGCTCTACACTTAAAATCATATCAGCAGGGACTTCCCTGGTGGTGCAGTGGTTGGGAGTCCGCCTGCCAGTGCAGGGGACATGGGTTTGATCCCTGGTCCTGGAAGATCCCACATGCCGCAGAGCAGCTGAGCCCGTGTGCCACAACTACTGAGCCTGCGCTCTGGAGCCCACAAGCCACAACTACTGAGCCCACATGCCTAGAGCTCGTGCTCCGCAATGGGGCAGGCACCGCAATGAGAAGCCCATGTGCAACAAGACCCAACGCAGCCAAAAATAAATAAAATAAATTTATTAAAAAAAAAAATCATATGAGCAAGTGATTTGTACAGATGTACACCATAAAACTGCTTTCGGTTTGTTTTACATTTACTCTGAGTTTTGTCTTTTATTTTTTTCCAAAATGGGTTTGCCGCACTAAGGGTACCCAGTTACAGGGGCTGCAGAGGCCACGGGGAGGTAAGCCACCACACTCGGGCCTTAGACTTGTCCTTCCACTGAATTAAGCCGGCAGGGCTCACAGGAAGGTTACGGAGACCTGCCAGGAAGACGCCACACACGCAACAAAAGATGCTTATTTGTAAGAATTCTGAGGTCAGTGCATATTACACCATGGGGTGGGCGGGGCAAAGAAAAAATCTGCATAAGTTCCTTGCATGTTAGAACTTCCTCCTTGGAAAGTTCTCAGTACTGAGCTGCAGGATTTGTAAACACTTAAGCTTTTTCTCCTTAAACTGAACCTGCCTGCATTTTAGAGAAGCAAACCCTAACTGCTTTCTCGGTTAATGGGAGTTTTCTCAAACTAGTTCTTAAGTCTCTCAAGGGAAACTATACTAAATAAGCTAAGCAAGTGACAGGAGACCCTTCAAAATTAGAACCGAGAGTAAGACCATGCTCTCTTTAAGGCATGACGTGCAGAAGGAATAATCGACGTGTTCTGTTTTGTTTTGGTTTAACACAAGGAGGCTCCTTTCACAAGAAGACGCTCATCCTGTCCTGAAATCAATCAGGATAATTCCTTCCCATGTCACGCTCTGAAAACAGGGCTTCACTAGGAAGCAAACAGGAAATCTCACTTCTCTTCTGAGGAGGTAAACCTCTCACTCACCTTCAAGTCCAGACGTTCAGCACAGCTATTTGTTAGAAAGAATACCCACTGATGGTGGGTCAGTTTCACCCAGCACGTGTGCACACTGCACTTCTCCACGTGTGCAGGACCGTTTGCTCCAGATGCTTCATAATCATAGATCATTTAGCGAATTACCCCTTGTAGCTCTGATTCCTGATGTCACAAGCACTTACGGAAAAGCCACGCTGAAAGAAACTTTCAAAAAGAGCATCTGCGTCGTGTTGAGTTACAAGGGTCCACAGTTTTCTCAGGAGCTCACGTGCTGTCACCGGCTCCCAACTCCGGGCCCACACCCTCACCCCAGGCACGCAGACGCCAGAAGGCACCTCTTCCCGCCCCGCCCCCAAGGGCTCCACGCGCAAATCCCGCGTCTGCTCTCTCCTTCTCTGACACTGAAAATCCAGTGATTTTCCCCAAATCCAGAAAGAAAACGTATGAGCTCTCCCTTTCCACCCTATTTTGCATCATAATATCTTTCGTATTAAAATCACATTTAGTATTTTCCTTCGGGCTTCTAAACTTATTTCTCTGAGCGTTTTTGTCCCAGCAGGGCCATCCAGGCTTCCCCGGTGAGCCTGCCGTGGCCACGCCAGAGCATGGAGTCACGAGACCATGCCTGCCCATCGCCACGCCAGGCACCACGTGGGATCCTCCTGGGGGAGGAATGTCACCTGAGCTTTCCGTTCTTCAAACCCAGAGACTCCTTCGTACAAATTCAAATCAAACCATTTCATGACTTTAATCAAAGGACAATCCACACGATTACTGGAGAAAGAGGAAAAAGAGTGTCACCACCGTACATCTCCTTATCAGGAACTGCAGGCCCAACATACTCAAGCATCTAGAATGTCTGTTTAGGTGGAAACACCGAAGCCACAAAGGCATGAGGCCACGCATGTCGGGGCACACAGGGTGCAGAGAAAGACCTACAGCCCCTCTCGTTAAAGACCAGCCATAAAAACCAAAGATGGAAGCAGGAACATCCCAAAGTTTATAAATGATCACATTATTGCTTTCTGCACGGAGATGGCTCCTCCCAGCAGGGAAAGGTCAGCTCTCTGCATCTCGGAAGCGCTCTGCCCAAAAATACCGTCCCAGGAGCAGCAAGCTGTGCAAATGTGGGGGGGAAAAAAAAAAAAAAAAATCTTAGTCCTATGCAAACTAATGTCCTTCAGCAACGCTTTCCCAGATAATAAAAGTGAAAGTCCTCACACGCTCTGCAGATCTGCTTACCCAGCTGCCTCTCAGGGAAAAAGTCTTGAAGAGTTTTGCTCAAATTCACTCTATGATCCTTCGGTCCTAATAAAAAGGAGGTGGTGAGAGGGCTTCACAATCAGGTGTCCGTGCTCAGTGATTCTTCTATTTACCATCAAACGCCTTTTAACACGTTTCCAGCTAAGCCGGGAAAAGCAGTCCCACACCAAGGTCAAAGTAACAACGTGGTGCTTAGCCTGCCCTCAATCCCAGGTCTGCGAAACGGAAGTCCGACGGATTAAATAGGAAGGAATTCTAATGGAACCAAATTTGACTTGCCCTGAACGAGTTCAATGAAGTAGTAAGCCCCCTCATCTGACGCTGGTGCTCTGGGGAAGAGACAGGACTCTCCCGGCCTCTCAGAGTCTGAAATGGTCAAAGGTTGGTATTACAGTATCAACAATTATCTTTTTAAGAAAAGTTTGCTATTGGTTTTCTTTAAGAAGGAAATAAACTGCTGCAAATGCACAGGGCCTTTCGTTTCATAACCTTGACTGTCCGCCGATGCGGGCTGTCACACATCACCAACGAAGACCCGCTGACGTGCTTTCCTGGGCGACACTGTGCTTCCCTGCAGGTCGAGCCCCACCAGAAACACCGCATCCAGGTGGCGGCTTGTCCTGGACCTCGGATCTCAGGGTATCTCCATACCTCATCCTGCCCTGCTCGTCTGCGTTGACGAAGCAGAGCATCGGATCAGGGGTCTGGGGCATGCTACCGTCCTCACTGCGTTCAAAAGGGGCTTCCGTAGATATCTGACAGCGAGCTTTAAAAACAGCACTTGCACACATCTTTTAAAGTCTAAAATGAAGTATTTCTGCTGCATGAGCCACAGGCAGTGCATGCAAGTCGACCTTCTTAATCATAAATTAAACATACTATTTTATAAATGGAAAAAGGCAGGCGAGGATCCCCGGAAATAAGAGCTCCTGGTAATTTCCCTTTCTTTACATGGTCACGTGACGTGTTGGCATCTCCAGGCTCCGGAGCGGGAACTCAGACTACATCCCACGAGCTAGTGCCTGGCGTCCAGGAAGGGGTGCTGGGAGGCACCAGGGTCCCCGGGGTCCAGGAGTGCAGAGCCCCGCAGCAGGGACCTGCAAGGCCTCTCCTGCACCCCAGGCCTGGTCATTTCACTCGTGAAGAGGTTGAGACGTTTCCTTTCGTTTCCCCCCTTTTAAAGAAGTTACTTAGTGGACATATCTTTTAAGACCTGAGATGTATCTTGGGCCCCTCAGGACGGTGCAGCAGGGCCAGGGAGAAAGGATGATATCGTCCAAGCAGCATCAGCGCGCAGAGAAGCCGCACTGGGTGTTAAGAACGACATTCGGTGGTGAATTCACTGCCGCCTCAGCATCAGGGGACCTCGCAGAGGCCCTGGCCCCCACCAGGACCAGGAGGCCCCCTGCCAGGACCAGGCTCTCTAGGTGCCCAAAGGCTCTTCATCATCTCACACCAGCTGGATGACTTGTCTCCAACGTTTGAGTTTTTAAAACTAAGCATGAACTTTTTTCTGACGGTTTTTCCTTGACTGAATATCTCAGAGTCACGTGTGTTCAGAGGTAACTCCCTGTTCCTGGACACAGCAGGTGAACAGGGAGAGGAAACATAAAAGATTTTACTCTTTGGCTGTGATTCATTAGTCACGGAAACTCAAAGAAGAAAGAGGCCGTTTAAAAACTCTATTTACCGTTTCCCTTGGGCCAAGGGAGCCAGTCCACATCGAGGACGGCTCTGAGACTGTGGTGCCCCATGGCACCTGGGAGGAAAGTTCCAGATTCGGCTGAACAGTCAGAGGGGAGAATCTCAGGGCCAGTGCCTTGACGACAGGCGCTTTGTACCCTTATCTGTAGACTCATTAAGCAGTAAAAGACAAAGGGGGGCTTCCCTGGTGGCGCAGTGGTTGAGAATCTGCCTGCCAATGCAGGGGACACGGGTTCGAGCCCTGGTCTGGGACGATCCCACACGCCACGGAGCAACTAGGCCCGTGAGCCACAGCTACTGAGCCTGCGCGTCTGGAGCCTGTGCTCCGCAACAAGAGAGGCCGCGACAGTGAGAGGCCCGCGCACCGCGATGAAGAGTGGCCCCCGCTTGCCACAACTAGAGAAAGCCCTCGCACAGAAACGAAGGCCCAACACAGCCAAAAATAAATAAATAAATAAAATTAAAAAAAAAAAAAAAGACTCTTGATCTTCTTTAAAAAAAAAAAAAAAAAAAAAAGACAAAGGAAGCAGAGCTGGAAAGACCGTGAAGCGTTAAGTCAATTTTTAAAAGACTGACCCCTGACGTGATGTGATGTTAAAGCCTCCCCCCACTGTGGTCTTCCTCCCAAAACCCTCAGCCCAGGTCTAACGGGGAGCAGGAGATCAGAGAAACCCAATCAGAGGCACAAACTACGAGACACCGGACTGGTCCTCCTGGAAAGTGCCAAGGCCAGGAGAAGCGAAGGAGGACCAAGGAACCATCACAACTGGAGAAAAGTAACCACCAGATGCGGCGGGGAACCCGGCTGGGGCAGAAGGCGGACACTCACGGAACTGTGGATCCCAACAGGGCCCGGAAGTCAGTCCCTAGCGACACACCACTGCAGTTCCTGCAAGCCTGGCAACAGCACTGATGTTGTCTAAAGTGTTGCATCAGGGGAAGCTGGGTGAAGGGGAGATGGGATGCTCTGAACTACTGTTGCAACTTTCTGCAAATCTAGAATTAGTCCAAAATTTAAAATAAAATTACACTGCCTTGCATGCTGTGCAGAAAACCATTTAATCACCCATTAAAATCAAAATAAAACATTTTATCAGAGAGCATATGCTTTTACAAAGGCTGTCTCATTCAAATGAAATGTTGTCTGTCTGCAAAAAAATAAATAACTGAAACAAAATTTCAGAGAGAGTAAAGAGAAGGCCAGCATGTGAGAGGCGGAAGACACAGGTCCCTCCAAACAAAGGAAGATGCGAGCACCCCTGGTGTGGTCCAGCCAACCACACGATGGACCCGCCTCCATGGAGCAACATGAGGGTCCTTGTGGCTTCTTTCCGAGATCTCCCTGCAGGCACCTGAACACCACCCCTCGGAGGCTGCCACTCAGTGGACAGGCCACAACAGCTAACATGTTTTGAGGGCTTACCAGGTGCCAGGCATGAGCTCAACACATATTCCATCTCCCCTGTAAAGTAATTATGGTCATTCTCTCCACTTTACAAATAAGGCAAGTAGGGCACAGAGAAGGCAAGCACATTGCTAACGTCACACAGCACCGAAGTGGCCAGGCAAGGGCTGGGCGGGCAGGGAAGCTGGGGGTCTCGCTCTGACTGGGGAGAAGCAGAGGGTGGAGCTCCACACCTGGATATTTAAGAGGACACCTTGGGCTTCCCTGGTGGCGCAGTGGTTGAGAATCTGCCTGCCAATGCAGGGGACACGGGTTCGAGCCCTGGTCTGGGAGGATCCCACACGCCGCGGAGCAACTAGGCCCGTGGGCCACAGCTACTGAGCCTGCGCGTCTGGAGCGTGTGCTCCGCAACAAGAGAGGCCGCGATAGTGAGAGGCCCGCGCATCGCGATGAAGAGTGGCCCCCGCTTGCCACGACTAGAGAAAGCCCTCGCACAGAAACGAAGACCCAACATAGCCAAAAATAAATAATAAATAAATAATAAATAAATTAAAAAAAAAAAAAAGAGGACACCTTGGAAACAAAGACGGCAGAACAGAGAAGATGAAACGGAGAAGACAGACGTGGGTGGGAGGGCGAAGGCCCACGGAGGACCAGGCAGGGAGAAGCTTCTACAGCTGGAGGCACATGCCAAGCCTGAGCAGCGGGGAGGACTGCAGAGACCCAATTCTGCCCATACTCTCCTGTGCTCACTGCACCCTGGGTTCAAGCTTTAGAAGCGCAGAGGCTTTTTGGATTCAAAACTGACCCGGGCTTCCAACCGCTGCTTCTTGGACGTTCCCTGTCCGCTGTGACTCGTCTAACGCTTCTTGGAAATTGCCGAGGTCCCTTGGGAGCGAATATTAATTCAAGCTCCTTCCATATTCTTGATGTGTGACACTGATTACATTAATTGCTGTTAGGGTCCTGCTGAAAGACGGGCACAGGGCTCGTTTGTGTGGCTGCCGCCACCCGCCGGGGCCCTGATGCCCCTCGGCTGAGTCAGAGGCGGTGACATCACCCGGGGGACACTCCTCCCCTGCGGCTCCAGGGCCTCCTCCACCTCCCATCACCTCCACGCCCAGTTGGCCCCTGCCCGGCCCAGACCACCCAGTCTCCTGCACGACGGCCACTGTCCACACGCGGACCCTCCTCCTCACACGGGCTTCACCCTACAAGCCCCGGGCAGCGTGAGGAGGACCCGAAGGAGAACCCCGCCCGGTGGGTCAACTCGGACCTGCATGCTCAGCCCACGGGGAGGGCGGAGGCGGGGCCGTGCATGTGGTCCGTTCCAGGGAAATCAAGCCCAAGGCACCAGGGATGGAGGAGGGGCTCCAGCAGATGCACAGAAGGAGACGCTGCGGCAGAGCCAGAGGGCGCAGGGGACCTTCGGGGTGCGCACCCCAAATCTGGGGAACGGAGTTGGCGAGGCGGCCCTGGCAGGGAAGCAGGCCCCAGGGGAGGGGACCATGGCGGGGAACAGGGGGCAAGTGGACAAAGAAGGCAAAGGTGATGAAGGCCCTCACTGCCAGGATGACCTGAAGTCAGACTCTCAAGGACACAGGAAGCTACCATGTGCTGTGGCCACGGGAAGAGGACCAGGGAA
This sequence comes from Eschrichtius robustus, assembly GCF_028021215.1. Taxonomy (NCBI): domain Eukaryota; kingdom Metazoa; phylum Chordata; class Mammalia; order Artiodactyla; family Eschrichtiidae; genus Eschrichtius; species Eschrichtius robustus. The sequence continues at coordinate 97,500,497 of NC_090837.1, forward strand.
CCTGCAGACCCCAGCCCGTGGACCCTGCAGCGACACGTGAATGGGGCAGGCGGGGCAGGGGCCGAGGACTAGATTTCCAAGGAGAAGCTAAAACACAGGCCAGTTCAGGGCCTGCCGGAGGCTCAGACGTGAGGCCTTGGGGTCCGGGATGTAGCGTCCATGAGAAGCAACCTTGGGTCTCGGGGAGCATCACCTGGAACCTGGGGCCGGGAGGAAGGTAAGGACCGCTGGTCCCGCTTCTCTCGCCTCAGAGAACAGACAGCTTAGGTGAAAGCAGACATCTCCCACCAGTCTCTCTGCCCAGGCCCACCCCTCTGAGCACCGTGGGCAGAAGTGACCCCTCTCTGCCAGGGACTGCAAGTTACAACTGGCTCAGAGAGGGTGCTGGCCAGGGGATGTGAAGCCAGGTCCGGGCCCCGGTGCTGACTGTGACCTTCAGAAAGACACGACACGTCAAATCAATTGAGAGTCCGAGCCTCAAAAATCTTTTGCAATCTGACGGGCAGCCTCGTTTTCAAAGCAGAAGTTTAGTAACTTCCTGCATCTGCAGACATGTTCAAACTGTAAGTACATTCAATTCCTGATTTTTCTGTTACCAGAGAAATGCATTTCCCTGGATAAGGTAACCACATGCATCACAGACCCTCAAGGCAACTACAGAAAAGTATGAATAGATGCAGGGCAGTCTGAGCGCTTCTGGCCACTGCCTGGTCATCTCTAGCTCCCTCTGTCCTGCCGGACAGCCTCTCCCCAAGAGGCACCATAGCCTATTCCAGACTTGAGCTTGAGAACAGGGGGACACCTTGAGTAACTGGATGGCCGTGAACGCAGCCCAGCCCGTGCCCATCTGCACACAGAAGCCTCAGCGCCACTTCCAGACATGCTGACAGGCACCTGGAGGAGGTCTCCTGGTGCATATGTGACAACACGACACTGAGACTTGCTCTCGTGGACCAGAAAGGTCGAGAAACGGGCCATCGATCTCTGCTTCCCACTTTCGCAGAAATGTGTTTATTTATCTGAAATTAGAGACAGCAAAATTAAGACTGGCAGTGTCCTTCAGCGTTTGTGATGAGGGACAGGCCCACGTCCGCTTAATAAGAAAGCCCACCACACTAGGTATTTATGAGACAGAAACTCTCACTCGGGGGGAATAAATGGAAACTTCGATCCACACTCCCCTGTTACCTACCCTGTTTAGACCTCAAAAAAGGGCCTGGGGTGTACAGATTGCATTTAGCAGTGCTTCACATTTTCTATGCTTCCCCAACCATGAAAGATTCTGAACCATCAAAGTATAGCACTGCAAAGAAGGAATACAGCATTGAAAGAAAACTTCCAGGTCCCAAGCCTCCAACCTCCCATATCGATTTCAGAGGCATTTAAAGTTCATTCCTGAATAGTTTTTCTTAAATGAAGTTATAGTCTTTCCACAGGTTTAGCTCCGTCTGCCTGAGTATAAATAGCTGATGTAGTCAAGTCAGGCTGTGCTAAAGTTCCCTTGCCCTGGAGAAAGGTTTTACCTTCTCCCTGCAAAATGTAAAATTAGTAAACCGTGCAGCACAGTGAGGTCACCAGCCCAAAATGACACCCAAACTTATTATTATTAGGGATTTGCTGTCTTGTTTTCATATTAGTAAGAAAGCTACACTCATTACACCCTTATATTTAGAGGGCTCTTTAAAAATAAGTTTTAGTACAGATCTATGAATGTATGTATTGTACAGAGTGGACAGTTAAAAGAAAGTACTCATGATTTCAGGTTACATATTTTCCCTTCCACACTGAAATAACCAAAAACCTAGTAATAGTTTCCACTACTGCATTTAGGGTAAAAGTGCTTTCTTTCAAGGTAAAAAGAAATTAAATAAAATTACTGAGTTGGGCCAAGGGAGGAGATTCACTTTTCAGATAAAAGGGATTTTGGTAACTTTAGTCTCCTGACCAGAAACTTTAATATTTTTAAAAATATAATTTTAATGTTGGGACTAAACAGAGACTTCACTTTCTATTTTTATCTTCTTTTATTCTCAAGCCCTGGAATCTGAAAGGTTAAGTCACACTGTACCTAGAAAAATCACGGTGTTGTCTTATGTTCCTTTCAACTAATATTCACTAATTAAAAAACCAGTGTAGGCACTATCTGTACATTTAAAAATCGTTACAATGGCAAATGTTACCTTATATATATTTTACCACAATAAAAAGCCAAAACAATGTAGAGTTTAAAGGCTTAAAATCATTTAAAATGCTTGAATATTGTACTCCCTTAAAGATCATAAGACAAGACGTAAGTGAATAATATTTACAGGCCTCATGAGGTCAATAATCAATTGTTAAAATTACTTAAAATACGTTGCTCTGGAAACAGTATTATCTCAAATGAGGGTTAGACCTCTAGATGTCGGAGGTCATCACTAGAATCCACCAACTGCTTAAAAATTTTTTTTCTAGATGAGGCAGCCAATTTTCATGGGCCGAATCTGGAACAGCCTGTTTGTAAATTCCCTGTTACACTTCATGCTCTCTGCTGAGTTGTCTGGGCCAAAAACTTACAGAAAAGAGTCCCTTTTTTTCCCCCCAATTTTAACTTAGCTCTGGAGCAAATCAGAAGTTTTCAGAATACAATTCTAATTCGAATATGGAAAGAAGAACCCCATGAAGGGTATATTTCTATCCGGCACAATATGCTTCCCACAGTGACTCTTTTTTGCACTAACGGCTTGAGAAATTCCAAGTTCAAGTTATTTTAGATGCGGCATTTAACTGACACTGTGTAGTGCTCTGATCCAAGGAGCCCTTTTATAAATCAGCTTTGGAATGTCCCACTTCTTCCTGGGCTGGAAATTCCATACGAATCCTCTTCTGTGCTCTCTGGTTTATTCTGAGAATTTTAATCCACTTCATTTTTTGGTAACAAATATTTTACAACCATCCTCGGCCAAAAGCAATGAAGTTCTGACCTAATTCACATTAAGAACTTCTTCTCTGTGATTTTATGTAAATCCTACATACTGCACGGCTTACCCTTCTCCCTTGACAATGTTTCCATAAAGTTCAATAAACCTGATATTTAAAATTCCTTCTATATTCCTTTCTCCTTCCCAAGTAATTTTCTTAAAAGTATTCTTGCAAGCTGATTAATTAGAACACCACTTTCAGATGCCTTATTCTACCCACATCAAAGACATGACCTACAGTCTCCCTCACCAACCTGCTGGCCAGAAGAAATTAGAATCAGATAAAAACACTATTGCTATTCAGAACTTTTAAAGAATAATTTTACAAGTATGCACAATGGCTCCTCAGTTCAGAGGTTATGACAGTCATCAAACCCTCAACCTCCTGAACTCAGAAGGCAGGCATCCTCTGCCACCAGCATCCTGGTGGGACAGGTGAGAAGGCTGGTCTGCATCCCCTCCGACACCTGGCATGAGACAGAAGCAACCCCTTGCAGGGAGCTTTCCTGGGCCTCATCCCCCTTCTCTGTACCGGGATGTGTGGCCTCTGCGTATTTCTCTGGCCCTTACTGTGCCCGTGTGTGGACTGAGTGCTTTGTCACCTGCCCACTTCTGTCGGGGGAGCAGGGAACACAAGTGTTTCTGGGACCCGGAAGGCCCAGGCCACTGCTGTCGAAACATTCCCGCAGGAGCAGTTAGGTCTCTTCCCGAACATTTGATGGCCTCACAGAATTGCACGATGTAACTGGACAGAGATCCTGGCCCAGCGCAGGAGACACTGCCAGTCTTAGGAAGCTGGACCACACCGTCTGGGTGCAGCCTCTACCAGGGCCAGACCTGGAAGCCCAGGCCCCGCACTCACCACGTCTACACTGGGCCTCCCTCCATCTCCCACCGGCCCAATCCGTCACCACGTCTCCAGGACCGCACCCTCCAATGCCCCTCTCGGGTCCCCCTTCTCCAGTCTCACGGCCACGGGTCTGGCCCCAAGCACCACCCTCCCTCTGCACTGCCCTGCGCCATCTTCCCTAAACAGCTCCGTCTTCAGTCCCCCCGCCGGCGAGCCCCCTGCTGCAGACCACTGAGGGGTCACCCAGAACCCATCACCTCACCACTGGTGAGAGCCCTCAGGACGCCCACTACCCAGTGCACAGAGCCCAGCGTCCTCAAGATCACTCACAGCCCCTAACAACCTCTCAGACGCCACGTGCCGCGCTCACACACGTGTGCACACACACACACACGAGCACCTCGAGGCTCTCTTGGGCTCTGCCCATTGCCCACTGCTCGGTCCTTCCCCAGCACCCTCTCCTGCTCAGGGAACTAACTCCAGCAAGGACTCCTGTCCTCCCCAGACACCATCCTTTCCCATCTACTTGGAAAGGGAATCCAGCCAAACAAAAGAAGATTCAAAGAACTCACAGGCAAAAAACTAAAAACGAAAAAAATCTGGTAATGATCACTAAACCCAATAAGCAAAGAAATAAGTGTAAACAGAATCAAGTCTAAGTAACTGTGACATACCTATAAACGTGTAATTATTACATTTCTTGCAAGACAGTATATACAATGTAAAAATAATAAATTAACAATAGTAGACTAAAACAACATCCAAAAAAGGAATTACAATACCGTGTGGGGAGAGGGGAAGAGATAAAGAAAGGGAGGAAGGTAACAGAAGCACTCATTTCTTCACCCTTCCCAAAGAGGAAGTCAAATTATATTGTTACTGAAGTTGATAAATTGAGAAACAGGCGTTTAGGCAAAAGTTATAAATATAACCACTAGTAAAACTGAAAACATTGGACTTTCTATCTACCTTCTGATTTCAAGGATTAAAGGAAACATAATTCATACACCAATAAACAGAAAACAAAGAAAAGAAGAAGAAAGCATAAAACAAGATAAAAGTTTTTTAAAAAGTTAGGAAAGAACACCTAAGAAATCTGTTTCAGCAAAAAATATAAATGGAATCTACTTATTTAAAAGACTCAATGAAAGGGTTAAAAACTAAATCCAACTATTTGCCTCGTACAGAAGACACCCAAAATGAAGGAACTCAGAAAATTTGGACACACAGACAAAATATACCAGAAAAATGCAAACAAAAACAACAGTGAAGATAGAAATATCACTAAAAGTTTAATTCATGGTTCAAAAGGCATTCAATTGCACAAAAGTCATACTATAATGATTAAGGGTAAAAAAAAAAAAAATCACAAAGAATAAGATTGTCCTACACCTTGAAAGTCAAATAACAGAGAACAAAGCAAACACCCCAGTGAATACATGGAAAGATCAAAAGAGAGAAAATGGATCTGGGAGAATTAACAAATCTCTCTTAAACCTGGCAGATTAAAGAGGCAAAAACAATAGAAGACTTGAATTAAAAAGTAGAGTTGAATCTAGTATGTAAGTATCAAACCCCACACCAGCCACTTTGCTAAAGTGACAACAGGAGATAAGCTGGCTGCATGCTGACCACAAAGATGGGCTCTAACAGTTCCTTAAATCAGAAACAGCACAGATCTCCCAAGCTCCATACATAGTACTGTGATACCAAAAATTAACAAGTGAAAGCAAAAACAACACTAACAAAAGTCCACCCATTTGGAAAATTTTAAACTCTCTGTAACAACTCCTGGGGCAGGAGGAGATCACAGGGCAATTGCAAAACTCTCCTGAAACTCCTCTGTGTCAAAATTTATGGGACACACAGAAAGCTGAAAGTATAACCAGCTGCAGGATTTAAAAGTAAAGAAAATATGTAAGTGAAATATTCAAATCAAAAAGTAACAAAGAAAAATTAAAATCCATAAATTTGAATTTTAAAAGGTAACCACAAATCAGAAAAAGAGAAAAAAAACAGCAAAACTGATAAATGCAATCCATAACTGGCTCTTTGATAAGCCCAATGAAGGAGAAAAATGACAAGCTGGCCTAATCAAAAGAAAAAAAGGCAGGGGCTGCGGAAAACCAGGTCTACTGACCACCAAAGGAAGGAAAATTAAAAGAATACAATGTTCTTCAAAGCATTAATAAGTGTGATAATATTGAAAGAAATTACTAATTTTCTAGTAAAATATAAATGTCCAAAATCTATCCAGGAATCAAGAGAAAAAGTAACCAGAACAATAATCAGGTTAAGAAATCAAAAGAACTGTTACACACTCCTTCACCCAGTCAAATGCAAAAAAAAAAAATCAGTTTCAGTCACACACCTTTTGAGAAACAACTCAGATGTAGGCTATTTGAATGTTTGGTGAGCAACAACAAAGCACAAAGCTACAGTCCTAATAAACAAAATGTTCTTACAAAGCAACAAATCATGAATAACTCAGTGGAAAAACCGACCAAGTAAGTGAACCGGTGGTTCACAAGAGAAATAATAGTCAACAAACGTTAAGAAATGCTAAATGTGGCTTTACATTTTTAAAACACAATGCGGTGTTTTCCCTATCAAGTTGCCCAAGACTTACACTGATAACACCAAGTGCTGACAAAGAGAAAGCCACAGGTCCCTGACTGCTGCTGGGGCTGTAAAATGGCATTTTGATATCCTGTTGGGAAATGCGTCAATATCCATCAATGAAAATGCCCCTTCCTGCCAAAAATTCCGTCTCAGGGAACTAACCCCAAAGAAACATTCTCACACATGCACAAAACTGTATCACAGAGGTTCACTGCACACGAGGAAATGGGTAGCAACACAAAGTCCCCCACGGGGACAAACACAGCGCAGCTTCCCCGGGTGACATCCACCTGGCGGGAGCTGGCCCACTCCCACTGGCTGATGCTCACCCCAAATTCCCTTCCGACGGGTCAGAATGGACCACACTGGGTACTGGGCATTTGGAAACCACAGACGGGGTGTGCAAACAACTGTACTCCACCCATCCCACAAAGAGTAAGTTGTGAGGTTACGTTAAAAAAAAATAAGTTGCAGGGACTTTCCTGGCAGTCCAGTGGTTAGGACGCTGTGCTTCCACTGCAGGGGGCACAGGTTCAATCCCTAGTCGGGGCACTAAGATCCTGCATGCCGTGCAGCGTGGGCAAAAATAATAAATAAAGATTACAAAATAAAACACTTTTTAAAAAAGCACTGGGCTTCCCTGGTGGCGCAGTGGTTGAGAATCTGTCTGCCAATGCAGGGGACACGGGTTCGAGCCCTGGTCTGGGAAGATCCCACATGCCGCGGAGCAACTGGGCCCGTGAGCCACAACTACTGAGCCTGCGCGTCTGGAGCCTGTGCTCCGCAACAAGAGAGGCCGCGATGGTGAGAGGCCCGTGCACCGCGATGAAGAGTGGCCCCCGCTTGCCGCAACTAGAGAAAGCCCTCACACAGAAACAAAGACCCAACACAGCCAAAACTAAATAATAAATAAATAATAATTCTAAAAAAAATTTTAAAAAAAGGACTAATTTGGGAAAATAAAAATTTTTTTTAAAGTTGCAGGGAAACTCACGTAACATGGTCAGATTTTAATTTTTAAGTTAAAGTTTATATACGTATATTAAAAATCTACATATATTCATTAAGCTATTATTGAATTTAAATGCCTAATAAAGCGACTGGCATCTAGAAGGCATTCAACAAATTGTAGCCTGCATAAAATAAAATTACATTCATGTTGTGAAATCTCTCACACGTTCTTTTTTCTCAAAATGCAATTTCCTCTTTGGATGGTAAATATCTTGCCGGCAAAGATGATGGAGTCTTTGCAGTCTACGAACTTTGCATTTTGTATAATTATCTGAAAAGGAAGAGTTTAATTTAGGCAAGTGGAACGCTATCCTAAGTATTTGGCTATAACTCAATTACTCAAATATGTGGCTGAAAATCAATTAACGTGTTATCTGCCGTGAATTCCACACCACCCAGCCCTAACGGAAAAGTGCTGTGTCTTCATAGCATTTTGTGAACTTCTACATAATTTATTTCTGAAAATCTCTATGTCTTCAAAGTGAAGTACTGTGTGTCTTTACCCCCTTACCAAGAGAAATACCGTGTAAGACCTCGGTCCCAGCTGTCCACGTTTAATTCTGGTTCAATAATTAAAATGTATATAGCTTCATATTAATTCCCTGGAATAATGACATTCAGATCAACTCCCTTCCAGCAAATGGGATGCTACACAAGAAACAAAGTTAAGGGGTAACGGGAAAGGAACCCCACTTGTGCTCAGCTACTACAATTCCTCTCAGTTAAAAATAGGACAGGGCTTCCCTGGTGGCGCAGTGGTTAACGATCCTCCTGCCAATGCAGGGGACACGGGTTCGAGCCCTGGTCCGGGAAGATCCCACATGCCGCGGAGCAACTAAGCCCGTGGATCACAACTACTGAACCCGCGAGCCACAACTACTGAGCCCAAGAGCCACAACTACTGAAGCCCATGTGCCTAGAACCTGTGCTCCGCAACAAAAGAAGCCACGGCAATGAGAAGCCCACGCACCGCAAGGAAGAGTAGCCCCCCCTCGCCGCAGCTAGGGAAAGCCCACGCGCAGCAACGAAGACCCAACACAGCCAAAAATAAATAAATAAATAAATGTATTAAAAAAAAATAGGACAGAGCTCATATTCGTAGTTCCAACTTCAGACATCTTAAAGTGAATTAAACAAAGTGACTTTCAAGTGAACAGGAAAGAAATTCTGCCCTGAGTGATTCAATGTAAGCCTGCAGTCCTGTGTCTGTTTTCCACTAACCTCCAAACCCAGCCATGGTTTGTCTAATAAAGGGATGTTTTAATCAGAACACTTGCATTTACTGTCATACTGAAGCCCATCTGACTAGCAGATCCTCAGGCAAATGAATACCCATAAATTTCACGTGACTGGGTAGAAATTGCCTAAGCTCTTGAGTCCCCCAGATGTACGGCCAATTTGGGGTGACTGGCTCTGGGGCCTTCAATCATTCCCTAGATAAGAGCCAACTTATGAAATCTAATTCGTTGAGATGCATGTGAATTTAGAAAACTCTGCAAAGAAAGTCAGGCCCACACACTAAAGAACAGTGATCCTAACACCAGAAGTTCTCATTTCTCCTTTGAGTGGAAGTATCCCTTTGCCTAAACTTGCACACGTCTCCAAAGCACTGTTCTGTTGGGCCAATGAAACAGAAAAAGAGAAATAGTGCTTTTTATCAGAGCTGAACAATGTCGATCTGGACTTTGTTATCCTGCCTGAACGCTAGTGGATCTTATTTTTTTTTAAAGTCCGATAAGTTTCCTGAACACTGATACTAGGAGTCCACAAGCAAGAGAGTAAACAGAATTCTAGTCTGTCTCAACACCATTTAACTATCCAAAGAAGCATTTCAGTGACTGATAGGGCAAGATACGGAACGTGACCTTCAGTCTAAATAATAAACTTGCTGACCTGAACCTGGATTTACAGGCAGGAATAGCAGGTAAACCACAGCATCGTGGCAAAGGGCAGGACCAGCCCCAGGATGAGGAAGCAATTTCACCAGGTCTCACCTTCAAAAGGTGACAAAACTTAATAACCAAACGGAACAGCAGTCTTGAGACACATGGGGATACAGACGAGCTTTGCGCCGTCTCCTAAAACGGCAGGGTTTTGTGCCTACCTGTGGCAGGTAATAAATATCCCAACACAATGTGACTCCCTTGCAATTTTATACCTATAAATCCCCTTCCAGCTGGCTGCCAAACCACCCCCAAGCATACTCTGCAACACTCACAAAATGGCCCACTGTAAAGTCCTTCAGGGCAGGACCTGTGTCTCTCGCTGTAATTCCTAACAGCACATGAATAATATACGAATCATAGCCAAAAATACTGCTGACATGAAGGAACAAATATTCATGACACTGTATTTAACCCTCATCTCCTTGAAAGAAGCATCCTTTAAAGGAGATCATTTGCTTTGAGTTACTTACTTTATTCTTCCCTCTGAGAAACACCTTTTCTGAACCATTATTGTTACCCATTTGGGGAGAAAGAATCTTCTTTTTTCTTATTATTAATAGTATTATATGGAAATGACCTACTTTAAAAAGACTGATGAAACACACTGGTTCCAGATCCATTTTGAGGAAAAGAAGTTTTGCCTTTCCATCCACACGGCCCTCCTAAGTGAAAACCCCCTACGTCAGCGCTTTCACAAGCTTTGATACAGAGCTCAAAGTGTACTGAGCTCTCATCCAACAACCGTATTTCACATCCCCAGGACCTGGGAGCAGAAATGAGATCGGCACGAGTTCATCCATGAAGAATGCAGGGGGAGGCCCTGCAAAAGCACAATCTCAGAAAAATACTCTGTTCCTCCAACAAAGAGCATTTTGTTGGTGTCCTACCATCATTACAACAACGATGTACAAAATAATCAATGAACTCTGCCCAGGGTTTTCACTCCAGATACACTTTAAGCCCCCAAGCGAAGTTAACAGTTTCTATATTTTATAAAGTTGCTTTTTATATTGTGAGGTTAACAAAGCAAAAAGGTGGCAAATGAGGATAAAACAGGTTTAAGGCTTAATATGCTCAATATAAAGTATATCTATCTAATTGAATTAGACCACAATTCTCACCTCCTCTGTAACGTAAACAGGTGATTTTTTTTATGTGCAAAATGTAGGAAGAACCAAATGCTTTTTTATGCTGGATGTAAAGTTTATACGTTTACATATTACCACTAGATGTGACAGAGAATAAACTGGAACCATCCTTCTGTGTTCTGAAATTCTCGAGTAAGTAACCTTCATCTGTAATTTAGTCTGCTTTCCGCTCCCTTTCTTTCGGGTACAAGGCACATTGTCCTTTAACCGGCCCTCGGGGGAGGCCAGCATCTCAC